>NC_089231.1:76332479-76945257 GCF_963924675.1 Phocoena phocoena
CTTTTTCACTGCTGCATAGCACTCCTGAAGGTGGAGAGAACCTAGTTTATTCAACGCTAGCTGCATGTTAAAATACCAAGGTCTGTGTGTTGGGGGGAGTCTTTTATATTATGATTGCCTGGGCCCCACCCCAGACAAATTGAATGAGATGTAAAGGCAGGAACTAGGTATCAGAATGTTACAATTCCAGCGATGTTAACTTGCAACCAGAGTCAAGATTGATTCATTTAGCTAGTCGCCTATTCATGCCATATTTAAGCTATTTCCAAGCCCTTTGCTGATTTAAAAAAAGCCTTCTGGGCACTTCTTTGTACATCCTCTCTTATGCATCTGTGCTGGTATTTTTCCAGGACAGGGTTTCTCAGCCTCTGCACGGTTGACGTTTGGGCTGGGTAATTCTTGGTTGGGGTGAGATGCTGTCCTGTGCACTGGAGGATGTTGAGCGACATCCCTGGCCCCCACCCCCTAGACACCAGGACATCACGCCAATCAAAAACGTCTCCAGATACTGCTAAATATCCCTTGGGGATCCAGATCGCCCCTGGCTGAGAACAACTGCTCTGGGGTGGGAACCCAGAAGGGGCGGGAACCCAGAAGGGAAGGGTTACAGAGGATATATACTTTTTCTTGGAGTTCACATGGCTCTAAAGTTCCGGCACTAATTCACAATGTCTAATTTTCCAGGAATATCCTGCCAGCCAACAGCCTGCCCCTTTGTCTCTGTGAGTCTGGACTTAGAATTTGGGCTTGAACCCTGAGCATCTCTCCCTTCAAATACCTCCTGCAGCCCCAAAGCCCAGGAATCCTATCATGTTTGGAACACAATTCTAGAATCTAGAATATGAGCCCAGAGGTCTGGAGTAGAAGGGACTATCAAATAAGGGTGAGAAGGAACCGATTTCTTTATTTTCTGTATATCTTTCCTTCTTCCTTCCCTCCTTCCTTCCTCCCTCCTTCCCTCCTTCCTTCCCTCCTTCCTTCCTCCCTCCTTCCCTCCTTCCCTCCTTCCTTCTCCTTTTCTCTTTTATTGTTTTTTTGGGTTTTTTTGCGGTACGCGGCCTCTCACGGTTGTGGCCTCTCCCGTTGCGGAGCACAGGCTCCGGACGCGCAGAGGCTCAGCAGCCATGGCTCACGGGCCCAGCCGCTCCGCGGCACGTGGGATCTTCCCGGACCGGGGCACGAACCCGTGTCCCCTGCATCGGCAGGCGGACTCCCAACCACTGCGCCACCAGGGAAGCCCCTCCTTTTCTCTTTTAAGGCAGTTCTGCTGAGGGGAGGGGAGGATACTTCTCTCATCCCCGTGCCCACCTCAAATTTCCAGCCTATACTTTTCAGGCTTTTGAAGACCACGGTCTGTGTCCGGGTGGCTCTCTGAGTTTTATAGGTCATGAAAAGGATGGACGAGAGGGAGGAAGACAAGGCAAGTGGTCCTAAGAAACAGAAAGAAGATTCCCAGAGGCTGTGTGCATGTACGCTTGCATGTGCTTGCCTGTGTGTGTGCATGTATGTGTGCGTGTGTGTGTAAGAAAATTAAATTCACAGGCTGGGGAGGAAGAGGAAGGGGAGAAGCAACAGACCCAGCCAGCTGTGTCTCTTTAAGCAAGATAAGCGGCGGCCCCATCTATCTCCTGGACACTATCAGCCCGTTGTCTAAAGTACTTACAGCCCCTCCTGGAGAGGAGTGCTAACCAGGCGATGCTGGGGGAGGGGAGGAAGTGAGTGAGGCATTTAGGACCGGGCACCCTGGCGGCCAGCTTCCCCGAAGAGCAACACGCAGCTCGCAGAGGGGGAAGGTCACCCCACCCTAGGCCAGGCCTGTTTTTAGCTCAGCACTGGCTCCCTACCTGGGCCCCGTTCCCAGGGGAACCACTTGAAACTGAAACTTGTCTCTCTCAAGTGGCTGGGGGAGAGTGTGAAATCCAGGAAAGAGAGAGTGAGCAGAAGAGAAAAGCTGTTTGCTGCTGTTCAAAGGGACCTCAGCCATCCGGCCCCATGATCCTTTAACAACCAGCTGTGGCTCTTACTACCCTGTGAAATGGGGGCTATGACTCTCCCTGTCTCAGAGATAAGGAAGCCAGGCTCAGAGACATTAAGTAACTCACCGAGGGCCACACCGCTAATCAGAGGTGTCGGGGGAATTTGAACGTGGATTTCTCTCGGCTCCAAAGCTGACGTCTTACCTCTTTAACCAGGGTATTTCTTGCAACTCCTCTGGATGAAGGATTTGTTCTCTTTTCATTCAACAAATACTTTTATCGCCTTGGTGCTAGATTCTGCTCTGGGTACTGACAATAAAGACATGACCCCAAGGGCTTACTGACCTCTACAACATATCCCTCTACATTAAGCCAGACCTGCAGAGCCATTAATGACCAGATTTTATCATTTTGGCCTCTGTACCACTTGATTTTGTCAAACTGTGATTTAGGGTGGTAGCACATCCAAGGAACCCAAGAGAGACAGTCCTGTAATATTTGCTACTGGGCTTCATTAACACGATGGTACCCTCAAGAAAATCACAAAACTACACAGCGCTACATCATCTTTATGAGGACCCAAGGGAAATCTCCCTCCTGGTGTTTAGCAAACATCTCGATGTGTTTGTCTTTTATGAACTCTTAGGGCTCTCGTAACTAACTATACTTCCCTCCTCGTTTTTGGCAGCTCGAAGACTCAGTGCCAAATATATTTCTCTTAACTACACAGGATGTTCCAGTTCCGAAGGCCGAGAAGCGACATATCCTAAAACTTAGTGACGTAAAACAACCTTTGCTGACGTTCCCGGATCCCGTGGGTCAGTGATTCAGACAGGGCACGGCACAGGGCAGTCTCGGTACCACGGTGCCGGGAGCTGAGGGCAGAATGATCTGAAGGCTCTTCGCTCGCACGTCTGGGGCTGGGTGCTGGCCGTAGGCTTGGGGCTTCAGCTCTTCTCCACATGGGCTGCTCCTCGTGGGCTCTCCCGATAAGCTCATTTGGGCTTCCTCACAGCACGGCAGCTGGGTTTCAAGAGTGAGTGTCCCAGTGCAGGGGCAAGTTAGGCAGAAATTGTATCAGCTTTTATGACCTAGCCTTGGGAGGTCTTCCAACTGAAGGGGTCATCACCTGTCGCCTACCCTGGGCCTGGCCTGTGTTTAGCTCAGTCCTTAGTGCTGGGGAACATTACCCCACCACCATCACATTCTATTGCCAGAAGTCAGTCCAGCCCAAAGTCAAGGGGAGAATCAGACTCCATCTCTTTTTTTTTTTTTAATTAATTTTTATTGGAGTACGGTTGCCTTACAATGTGTGTTAGCCTCCACTGCACAACGAAATGAATCAGCCCAGACTCCATCTCTTGATGGGAGAAGCATCATGGCCCTGGAAGACAGCGTGGGACAAAAATATTGTGGTGGCCACTTTTGGAAAATATAGTCTATCACACGCGACCAAATGGAACTCACTGACATATACTAATCACTCTTGGCCTCATTATTTTATTATTTGCCACCTGTGGATTGCATGCATTTTTGCAGTCAAAGATTCTTGATGGAAATAGGCAGGAGATAGACAATGCCTGTCATCAATGCCGTTTTCTGAGTGTTTGTTCTGTGCTGAGAGCCGTGTAAACAGATCCTTCCTTATGCCTTCACTGCTTTAATTCACAAACAATCCTCTTATCAATATTTTACAAGTAGAGAAACCAGAGCGCAGGAAATTAAAGAGGTTTACCAGATCTGGCATGGTGGAGAAGTGGCAGAGGTGGGGTTCCATTCTGGGCAGTCTGACTCAGCTGTAACAGGTAGAGTCACCCCACGTGCCTCCATGTTCAGCCTTTTGAACCTCATCGCACACCAAGATCCTGACATGGTATTGTAGCATGAAGGCTCTACAAGATTCAGCTCTGTCCTCCCTCAAATGTCTCCTCTGACCACCGAGCGTTCTCAAGTGCAGCTTTCTCTGAGAAATAAGAGAGTATTCAACGACTTCTGCATATATATCAAGATTAACATTCTCTCCAAGTTAGATCAGCCAGGCTGTCGGGAATTGGGGAATTTGGCAGAAAGTCTAAGCACCCACTTCTTGCCAGGCTCTGAGCTAACTCTCAGGAATCTGGGCACAAGACATTTAATGTCACACTTGACTGAGATCTCTTGAAGGGCAGGGACCGTGCCATTTGGGCTTTGCAGTAGGTACACGGCAAGTGCCCGGCATCGGGGCTGGAGGAAGTAGAAGTGTTTGTCTAGTCCAGCTATGAAAACTTGGGCGAGCGACAGCCCCTCGGAGCCCCTATTTGTTCACCTGTAAAATGGGACTAAGAATGGTCCCTGCACACCTCCCAGGGCTATATCGGGAATCTTGTGAGTGAGTAGGTCTCCCTTTTGGTCTTGACTTCTAAAACGCTCCATAGCAAGTTTGGACCCTACGCATGGTACTCATGTAAAATGCTGAGTGTATAATGAACCCTCAATAATCGGGACTGTAAAGCACTCTGGGGCTTGAACTCCAAACTCAACTGAAGTTGATAACAAGAGGGAACAAGAGAATGGATGCAATCAAATGGAAATCTCCTAAAAACCTTTTTATAAACCTTAATCCTCCAAACCAAAGTTTTCCACCAAATGTCTGAGTTAGTATGTGTCGATCTAACGAAATGCTGTCAATGGCTCGGAGCTGGTAACTTCACTGGGGGTGTACCTGGCTGAGAAGTGTCGGGGGAGAGGGTAAAGTGGCAGCCTGTTTGGAGAATACAGGAAATTAGCCCAGCTGACCAGGTGTTGCTTTATATCTCTCTGCCCAATTAGCACTGACCTCTTATTTTTATTTTCCGTGTAGGATGTGGCTGGTGAGTCAGAAAGAAAGGAGAGCTTCATTATTTGCTCTTTGCTAAGTTCTTGGAAATATCGAGAATACTTGGCCCTCAAGACAAACCCCAGCTCTGGGCCTAAAAGCTAAATCCAGATATGTTATATATTTATTCAAGGCAGGAATTGGCCAGGAAACGACTATAAAACACACATTTTGAATAAAAGAGAGAGATTTATGGTGCATTTTCGAATCTGAGTCATATCTCTCTGCCTCCCCCTAGGCCAGGAGTCCTTAATCACTAACATACCCCCAGCTTGTTCATTCGGTGGGCACAGAATTGCTTCCTTCTGGTCCTGTCCCAGTTAAAGATGTGGTGGAGATTGTGCTACTTTATCTGACAGTCAGTAAATGAATTGCCAATTCATTCGGAGCTTAGATGGGGCTGGTTTTTTCCTTGGGAAGGAAAAAAGGTGAGCTCCTTTCATATGTATCTTTGATCAGTGGGGACTTGACAAATTATTTTCCCAGGAATTTCTCTATCCTCAATGCCACAGGGAAAACAATGGATTTACTCTAAAAGAATAGTTTTTATGTTTCAGAAATTAGAGTAATGTAAAAACTTTTCTCAGGTTCCTTTATCTCTCTCTGTCTCTGTCTGTCTCTCTGTCATTCTCTCTGTCTCCCCTTCTTTTCCTACAAATGTTTTTTCCAGAGAAAGGAAGTAGATACCAGGCAGAGTTGGGAAAGGCTGCTGGCAACAGCTGGGCTTCGGGCTGGTTATTTCAACTTCATGAAAGTAACAGAAATAAGGCCCACTCCCTGAATACAGTCGGTATTGGGAAAGCAAAGTCAAATCTTCTATCCCCAGTTTCCCTTGTGACACCTGGTTCTTTCTCCTCTGGACTCTTGTTTTAGAGACAAACTTTAGCCTGAAGAATACCTGAATGCTGTTTCAACTATCTCATGCCCATAGTTTAGACATTCACTTACCTGAAGACAGAAGGCTACTTCCATATCAAGGTTTTATCCGCTATGGTACAATATTAAAGAAAAGCATGTATTGAAAGTATCAGTGGTACAGGGCCACCATGAACAGTTGGGCAGGTGTGCACTGCACAGCTTCAGGTGGCCCCATTTGGCTAGACTATCAACGTGAATGACGTGCTCTGAGGGGTGTTCCCTGATCAATCTTTACAAGAGTGGGTGGCAGCTTTGAAAGGGAACTAACGGAGGTGAAGGGAATATTGGAAAATCATAATTATAATAAAGGGACAATCTGGGGGATCAAGGTGGAAAGAACTAAAAAAGAGTTTTGTTAGGGACTAAACTGAGTGTACGCTAGTAGTTTCAGTCTGTTTATTTCTCCACTCGAGATTCTCTTTCTGGGAGAAGGAGGGAGAGAGAGGCAATAAGCCTTGCTTGGGTCAAGGGCTCCCACCCTCTTGTCTAAGGCCGGGGAGAGCTCTGGATTAAAGTGTTCCTCTCCTAGGGTAAGTTTCCTCCAAGCAGACCCTAAAAAAAGGATTTGAGTGCAGTGGTCTATTTGAGTGAGGGTGTGAGAAGCGAGATAAGGCAGGAAAGGAAACCAATGAAGGGCGTGGTAACGAGCAGGTCACCTCTGTGAGCCACTGGGACTCAGTCCTGCTAGGGACCCCGTAAGAGACTGCAAAACATACTCAAAAAGAGTCCCGCCAAGGGGACAGAAAGCTGGGATATTTACAAGTTGGTACTCCGGTCCCTCATTACTTAATTCCCTGGCCAGGCACATACCTAAGGCCAGAGAAAGGCATCAAGCAAAGAGACCCCGAGGCAGGAAGCAGACAGTCACTGGTGTCTGAGAACCATTCACCCAAGCTGCAGGTGACCCGGAGGATGGGCCCAGGAGACAGGGCTGGGCCCTGACAGCATCTGCTCTGTCCACACACAACGAGAACCATATAAACCATCCCAAAGAACCGGGGTGCCATCTCCCAAAGAAGGAAGACCGATGCAGGAAGGTCACAGAATACCAAATACTCATCACACAAGGAATCCAGAACACATGCGGCTTTGTCCGGGTGCTGCCCCACCTTCGCCATTAAGTAGCCTCCCGGCCTCCAGCAAGTCACCGCCTCCACTTTGGAGTTACCAAGGCCTCATTTTCCTCTTCTCTAAAGGTCTGTAGAGTATTAATATCTCACATTTCCAGGACCCTTAAACTCAGGGTAAAAATGGGGCTCCTCGGTGCTTTGTGACCACCTAGACGGGGTGGGATGGGGGGTGTGGGAGGGAGACGCAAGAGGGAGGAGATATGGGGATACATGTATACGTAAAGCTGATTCACTTTGTTATACAGTAGAAACTAACACACCATTGTAAAGCAGTTATACACCAATAAAGATGTTTAAAAAAAAATGGTTCTGAAGAACCTAGGGGCAGGACAGGAATAAAGACACAGACATAGAGAATGGACTTGAGGACACAGGGAGGGGGAAGGGTAAGCTGGGACGAAGCGAGAGAGTGGCATGGACATATATACACTACCAAATGTAAAATAGATAGTTAGTGGGAAGCAGCCGCATAGCACAGGGAGATCAGCTCGGTGCTTTGTGACCACCTAGGGGGGTGGGAGGGAGAAGCAAGAGAGAGGAGATATGGGGATGTATGTATGTGTACAGCTGATTCGCTTTGTTGTACAGCAGGAACTAACACACCATTGTAAAGCAATTATACTCCAGAAAAGATGTTTAAAAAAAATGGGGCTTCTCTGGAAAAGAATATGAAAAATAATACATATATATGATTATATAGAGAGAATATATAGTCTATATATATAGAATCACTTTGCTGTACACCTGAAACCAACACAACGTTGTAAACCAACTCTACTTCAATTAAAAATAAATAAATAAGATTTTTTAAAATGGGGTTCTCCGGGTAGTGAGCTGGGGTTATAATACAAAGCACACCATGTTCTTGGTCTTCCCAGCCACCAGAAGCGTGAGAAAATAAATTTCTGTCATTTAAGCCACTCAGTTGCACTGCCCTTCCTAATGGCCTGCCCTATGGATTTCAGACTTACCTACCAGCTCCCACAAACGTGAGCCAATTCCTTTCAATAAGGCTCTTAATACATATCTGTACATCTCTTACCGGTTCTGCCTCTCTGGTTGAAGCCCGGCTATAGAACTGTTAAGGGGAGGCCTGTAAATGACTTATAGGCACAGCATACACACTCCTGGCTTTGGAGCAGAACCGAGTCACCCATCCAAGGACAACCTAGACCAACCTGCCCTCCGCCAAACCATCGGCTGATCACGGCACACAAGCCCAGCCAAGACTAGCGGAACTTGGCCATGATCCACAGAACCGCTCAGCTGATTCAACAGAAGAACTCAGTTGCTCACTTAGTTCATGAGCAAAAATAAATGTTTTTCCACACATGCCTCTGAGGTTTTGTGGCTGATTGTCCTGCTTCCTTGATTGTGGCTACAGATCTCAGGGGATGTTTGAGGTGGCACGCTGTCAGCGTGTACTCAGCTGTCCCCCTTCACTGCATCGGCAACTTGAGGTGGGCAGAGAGGATGCAAAAGCAGGCACGAGAATCACCACCACAGAGTCCTTGACGTGCTGTCCTCCGAGATGCACATCTGTTGAGTCATTCATTAATTCACTCAGGACACAGACGACGAACACCTTCTAAATGAAAATACAATCAGACGAGCCTGGAATATTCCTGCCCTCCCAAAGCTCTCCTGACCCCAGGAGAGAAAGCCTGCAGTGAACGAAGGAAGAAGGGTAAACTGTGATGAAAGTTAAAGAAAGAAGTCTCTCCTAGTGTGTCTCTCCTATAAACACATTAAACTCTCTCATTTAACCCCTACCCCAAGCCTGGAGGCAGATCTGATTGCCCCCATTTTACAGAGGTGTAGACTGAGGCTTGGAGAAGTGAGTACAACTTGCTCACAAACCAGAGGATTAGCTGGGCATCCGAGACCAGGAAGCCACCAAGTCACAAAACCTCCTTTACTTTCCCTGAGGTTGAAGGCTCCAAGGACACGCCACCTGAAGGCACACGCGCCCTGGCACACTCCAGCTGCCCATCTTCTCCTGTTCCTGCAGGTCCTGCAGAGGTGGCTTGGATCCAACCACCACATAAGGGAGTCTGGCAGCATGTAATGGTCAGTCATAAGCGGAGTGACCTTGGACATGTCACCTGAAGTCTCTGCTAAGGTGCTTTCTCATCTGTAAAACAGGAATCAGATTGGCCCCTACAATCTCAGTTATGGGGCCATATAGGTATGCTGCTTGGTACAGGAACTGGCATTTACTCTATGGTCATTAAATGAAAGCCACTCTTACTATCACTGGTACTAGTATCAACAGTAGCAGGGGTGTCAGTCAGATATTAAAATTCTGTCAGGAATAACCCTCAATCTACTCTCCAGGCTATCTCTCACCCTCAGCCCTTACAGTTCCAGGAGCAGGGACCAAGCATTCTTAAATTCGTATCTTCGGTAGCATTAACATGCCTGACTGCTTTTTGAGGAGGTATAAGAATGCATTCTGAGGTCAGAAAAGGTGCTGGCTTGTCAGCCTTCTAAGATGTAGAAACGTCTTTTCCTTCTTTGTTGCCACGGAAGATTCAGGGTTGATAAGCCACTTACAAAGCTAGCTATTTAGATAGTCTGCAATATGGAGCCTGCTCGGGAAAGCTATGTTTTAATTATTGTTGAAGGTGATGATGGTGATGATGGTGATGGTGGTGGTGATGCCTTCCTAACCCCTAGTGAGCTTAAGTCTACTATAAAAATAGAAGAACATAAGGGTAGATTTCCCAGCAAGAGGAGGAAGAAGGGGCGGAGGAGAAGGACTCCTAACAATGGTGATAATAATAATAATAATTAATACTCTTATTAGCTAAAAGTTATTGAGTATTTCCTCTACACCAGGCCCTGTGCTCAGCTCTTTACACTCATGTCTCATTGAATCCTTTCAAGAACAACTCTTTTAGAAGTACTCTTATTGTCCTTGATTCATAGATGATTAAATGGAGGGTCTAAGAGGTTAAGTGACTTGCCCAAGGTCGCAGAAGCACTAAGCGGTAAGGTGAATTTTATAAGCCGGGTCAGGTAGAGAACAAAGGTGAGATTCTTACAACTGCCTGATTCAACGTACGTGTGTGTGTGTGTGTGTGTGCTTGTGTGTGTGTATGTATGTATGTGTGTGCTTGTGTGTCTGTGTGGGTGTGTGTATATGTGGGTGTGTATTTGTTAACAAGAGAAGGACACTTTTCCCAGGACAATAGTTCAGCCCCATAAGAGGACCAAGCCTGCAAAAATCAATCCCAGAAAACGGAGCCAGAGATACATCCAGATGCGTCCTTGTTTCTGCCAAGGAGAACATTCCACGCTGAGCCGGCGGCTGACTGGTACTGGTACCCAGCTCTGTCGCTGCCGAGGCCAATATCACCCCTGATGGAGTCTCCAACCTTTCATCCTCAAAGCAGACACCGCTGCCTCACCTTCCTCACAAACTCGACTGGGTCAACAACCAAAAGATAAACTAGATTTTATTTTACTAATTCTATTCCTAATTATAAAGAGAATTCATCTTCATCACAGAAAGATGGAAAATATTCAAATACACAAAGAAATTTTAAACGCTCACAATTCCCACCGCTATTATTATTGGGTTACACATCCTGTTGTTTTTTTTTTTTTTTTCCCTCTGAGCATGAATGAATGCTGTTGTATTTAATAAAACTGAGATGCTGGTGGGCATGCTTCTTGTAAGCCGTTCTTTCACTCGCAATGGATCTTGACACTTTCAGATCGTCTTCACAAATGTGGTTTTCAATGGCAAAGTGATATTACACTGTATGGGCAGACATTAAATTATTTACCCCAACTCCATATTGTATAATAAGGCTGTCTCCAGTTTTGTATGATTAAAAAAACATGATAAAAAAAAATCATGATGAACGTCCCAGAAAATAAATATTTATGCACACCCCAGATTATGACCTTAGGACCAATTCCTTAAAGCAGAATAGTCCAATTAAATGATTGGCACCTTTTTAAGACTTTTCATCTGTTTTGCTAAAGTCTCCTCCCGAAGAGTTTATCTATCTTCATTCCAGCCAGGAGTTTATGAAATTTCCTATTTCCTCATTAGCAACATGTATTATTCTCTTTTTTTTTGGCCATGCCAAGCAGCTTGTGGGATACTAGTTCCCCGACCAGGGATTGAACCTGGGCCCTCGGCAGGGAAAGCTCCATGACCTAACCACTGGACCGCCAGGGAATTCCCTGTATTACTATTTTTTAAATACGGATTTGCTAAATCAATGAATACAAAGTTTTATGTAACTTGCATTTCATGGATCTAAGTCTTTCTTTTTAAGTGTTTATTGAGCACGTACTGTGTTAGGTACTTAACTGGACATTTCCAGAGATATTATCTCATTTAAACCTCATGACAGTTCTTTGAAGCAGGTAAAATAACTCCTTTTAGTAACCAAGGAAGCTAAGGCTTGGACAAACTTAGGTTCCGTGCTGAGCTCTGCCACACACCAGCTGTGTGATGTTATGGGTGTTCCCAACCTCTCTGAGCTCAAGAATACTAATGATCAGAGACTCTGATGGCTCTGGTGATCCTCTGCCCCATAATTTTGAGTCACGCACTTGAGTACTCAGTGTTGGGCAAGGCAGCCAGAAGAATGCTATAACACTCCTCTCCCGGGTATTATACAAAGAAGCCTACTGGCTCACAAATCCAGTCCGCCATATGCAGCAGTGGGAACAAACTGGGAAAGACCTCAACACCATTAGTAGGTCCTCAGCAAGTAAGGGTGTCTATCTGTCACACAGGCTGGGACTCCAACACATGCTTGTTGAACAAATGAATGAATGCAGACTCAGTGATTACTACCCATCCATGAATCTGTTTTCTCATTTCTCCATCACCATTTCTGCCTCAGCACCTTTGCACAAGCTGTTCCCTCTGCCTGAGATGTTTCCCTCCCAACTTTTCACCTGGCTAATCCCTGCTCATCACTCAGGACTCAGCTCCTCTAACCCAGGTTAGGACTCCATGTCCTATCTCTTTATGACGTCAAGAACGCTGCTTTCATAGTTCTCCCCGCCTCTGCAATCCTTTACTTACGCAGATGATTACCTAATGGCTGTTTTTCTCAGTAAACCATAAGCTCCAGGAGGACACAACCTCTATCTCTGTGTCCTCAGTAATTATCACATGTCCAGTCCAGAGCAAACATCCACTAAACATATTATAGAAATACAGTAATTTGTGTTGTGTCTTTTGACATCTAAACGACGAGAAAACCACATGAATCTTTGGATATGACATCCTTAAACCTACCAATTCCCTGAAAAGCTCCTTTATTACCACTGTCTGGAGCACAAAGAGGTCAGCCTGCATCTGTTATGGGAGGACAGTGTCCCTTTTTTGATTTATGAAACTTGCTGTGGACATGCTTTTTTTTTTTTTTTTTGCGGTACGCGGGCCTCTCCCCATTGTGGCCTCTCCCGTTGCAGAGCACAGGCTCCGGATGTGCAGGCTCAGAGGCCATGGCTCACGGGCCCAGCTGCTCCGCGGCATGTGGGATCTTCCCGGACCGGGGCACGAACCTGTGTCCCCTGCATCGGCAGGCGGACTCTCAACCGCTGCGCCACCAGGGAAGCCCTGGACGTGCTTTTAATGATTTTTTCCTATGGGGCAATTGTTTGAGTGCTGGGGATGGGGACATGAATTCCTTATTCTTACGACAGAAAGAGAAAGAGTAAGACTGCCTATCTTGTATAGTTGGTAAATTAGTTTAGAAGGTAATTTTTTCAAAGATTTTTTTTAACCCATCAAAGTATGTATCTGTTTAGAGTATAGTCAGAACTTATCCAGTGAAACTTTCCTCATGCATTCTCTGTGGGGACAGAAAGGCCATTGACCTAGTTTCTCCATTGTACTTGAAAGAAGCTGAATCGTCATTTCTGTATAATTAATTCACACTTCCTGGGAGTTCTTTGCCTAGGAAAAGTCCAGGGGGACCTGATGAAGTGAACAATTTGGAATTAACAAGCCAGTTGTTCCTGTTTTAAGGGGATGTGACATATTCAGTGGTTCTAGATCATTTCAAAGGTGTGGGAGCTGAAATTATAAAAATAGGAAAAAAATTGCAGCACTGATTTACTTATCAATTTGCTGCTCTGTTCTGCCCTACACGTGTTAGATAGGACAAACTCACACAGCCTAAATTCGTGGGTTTTAAGTAAATATCCATTGAAGGTCTGTAAAGTTGCTTATATCGGGACCTCCAAAACCCTTGATTGCAGTAAATTAACTCAAAGAAGGAGATCCTTCAGAAAACCAAGGATTAGGTGTTATGTATAGTATGGCCGATATCATTTTTTGATCAGCTGGGATTCCTGATGATTTTTCCTTTCCGATGCTGACCCAAATTCAGTTAAAACAGATATCTCCATTCCAGAGACCTAAACCAGTGGTAAACATACTCAGCTCCATTACACTCAAGTATAGGATTCCAAATACCCCTGAGAACAACCGGAGAGAGCAGTTTCCTCCACCAAATTTCCTCTCAAATCAGTCCATGGAAAGAACGGGGGAGAAAAAACGGGTGTTCAAGTCCCTGTACTTTTTTAAGCACATGGTATTTATTAGGCTTTAACTGGCACACAAATACACGAAACGAGTACTTAATTCTCACCCCCCCCACCCGCCTTAGCAACATAAAAAGACATCATCGCATAAAGACACTCACATGACACACAGACACACACTCTCACGTACTTGAACATACGCAGTCTCACATATTACCCTGTTCTCTTTATTAGGGTCAGTTAAAAAAAACACAAAACAAAACTTTTTTAATCAAGAAAGCAAAGCACATTTGAAAGGAAAAAAAAAAAAAAAAACAATGCAAACTTGGTTTTGAGTATCAATAAAATTAAAAGCTTTGGGCCAGATCCCATGCTGGATTTCATTTCAGGTTATTACTTAATTAGAACTCCCATTTATAAATAAATAGTACCAGTAAACTATTACATCTGAAGAACCCTGCAATAACATTTTACTTACATGCTTGTTTTCATTCTGTTTTCTGCTTTCAGTAACCACAGTTTGGGCCTGCATTTGGTGCTGGTGTGATGTCTTTGGAGAACGTTCCTCAGTGAGCACGTCTGGCTGCTTCTTTAGGATGGTGGCTTTTGCCTTTGTATCCAGATTGGGTCGTCAGTGATGGAGGTTTGGAAGCTGGGGGCTGGCTTTGTCTTTTTATCAAGACGAATATTTATTTTGGCTTTTTCACGACTCTTGTCAGCACAGAGCTTGCGCCTTGCTTATCACAGTTCTGCCCGCATGCAAACCGGGGCTTTTTAAGTTTTCAAAGCAAGCTTTCCGGTCGGGAAGCTATAGGCCACGTTTTAGCGGGCAGGAAAAACACGGAGCCGGGAACACAGGGAGGGTCGAGTAAGATAGGATGCCAGATGGAGTCTGGTGTTACCCTGACTCCACTGGTTGGTTGCAGGCGAAACTGGACTTCGTGAGGATGGGGAAGGGAGGACAAAATCGGAGACACCACATGGCAGAGGTAGGTAATTTCTTAGTCAAGGCGGAGGGTTGCGGATTTAGGTTTGGGGGTGGAGGAGTATTCGAGGGCAACCGCACAAATACGTATTTTGAAACATACTTGCCTCAGACCTCCCCCAAAATAAGGGACTGGGTCCCGTTAAGAAAATGGAAAGAAAAAAAATATATTATTATTTATTATATAACAACGTCAACATTAACACCAAGACAGGGAAGGACTCTAACTACGCATGAGGATCAAACACTCCAGGAGGCAGGACTTTCTGGAGACCGAAAGAAAAGAAATCAAGGAGGGCATCTGGAGGTGGTGTGAATGTGGCCGGTTGATGAGTGTGGTGGGGGGAGGGGCGGGGGAGGCAGAGACTCATCTCCTCTTGGCGGTTTTTTAAGTTTTGAGACAAAACAAAGTCACATTTTTTGAATTGTGGTTTCAATTCGACTGATTACATCAGTGTTGGGGCAGGGTGGGGGGTTCTCAAGTGCAGACGTGAACATGGGGTGAAATGAGACGTCTCGTCCTTGGGGTTCTCCCTGCGACTCTCCCTCTCCCTCTCTCCCCTCCCTCCGGAAATGGCAGTGAAGGAGTAGCCCTCGCCTTAGCTGCTGTCATTCCACTCTGGAACCATGCCGACTCCATGCACGGCCGAGTGGTACTGATGCGGGGACAGGGTCCTTGGCACGCCGTGAGAGTACAGGAACTCCGACGCTTGAAGGCTGCCGGGGGACTGGAGGCCAGTCTGAGGCCCACACTGCCTGACCACAGGCTGGTGGGCCATGGAGGTCTGGTGCTGGAACATTCCCTCTCCAAGCTGCGGGGAGCCGTGGTTCGCCACGCCAGCCAGCCGGGGGACCAGGGGCCCCGAGGTGAAGTGAGCAGAGAAGTGCTGGTAGGGTAGCCTGTCCATGGGCTGCACGGTGGTGACCGTACAGCTGCTGTACGAGGACATGCTGGGCCAGGCGTTGCAGCTAATGTCCTCCAGGCTGGGCACGGGCTCGCTGGGCGGCACGGAGCTGGCATACATGCAGGCCTGCCGCTGGGCTGACTCTGTCCTATAGGAGGCACCCAGGCCCTGCTGCTGGGGGTAGCCGGAGCGGTAGAACGGGTCCTCTTCACTGGGCGATGTCTCCATGTAGGGCTTCTTATAGGGATGGTCTGTGGTGGAACATTCTTCATCTGCTGAGATAGGAGGACAGACACCCGTGAGGCCACGATCAGCTACCCCATAGCTCAAGGCAGAGACAGCCATCTGGCCCAAGGACGGAAGAATTAAGTCCGGAAGATGGTTAGCTCCAACCTCCATTCTGATAAAAAGAGGGTGGACTGTCACAGCTAAGACTTTGGGCTACGGAGTTCTAAGCAAACAGTTTGACCTTTCCAAGCTCAGTTTCCTTTTTTTTTTTTTTAAAAAATAATTTTCAGTATATTCCCTCAATAGAACATTAATGCAATCATTAGAAAAGATGCTTTGTATAGTTTCTAGTAAACTGGGGAAATTGAGCTCAGTTTCTTCATCTGTAAAATGGAAAGGGTCATGACAGCACCTTCTAGAAAGGGAAGTGTTGACAATGAAATGGGAACATATAGATTAAGTACTTAGTCCAGAGCTTGGTACAAGGGAACACTCAATAAATAACAATTATTATTATTATCTTCCATCCTCTCCAGCATGTGAACTTCACGAAGGCAAGACATGGTCTGGATTACCCATCACTGTATTCCCAGAACCTGGGACGTACCTAGCGACAAAAATAATAACAACAGCATCAACAGTAACAGTAACAACACATACAGCATTTACTCTGCCTGGCACTGTTCTGAGTACTCTCCACGAGGTCACCCGTTTAATCTTCTCAACAACCCCACGAGGTGGGTTCTCTCAGTCTCCTCATTTTACAGATGAAAGGAGACACACAGAGGTCAGGAAACGCGTGCCCAAGGTCTTATATGGCTGATAAACGGTGGAGCTAAGATTAGAATCCTAGGAATCTCGTGACAAAATTCCTGTTCTTCCATGCCATGCTAGACAGAAAGACACGCAGCAAATACTCGTGCAATGGATGGAACAGTGGATGGACAAGTGGATAAATGGATGGGAGCCCGAATGGATCCCCAAATCCTTTCCTGATGCCTTATGTGAACAAGGACCCAGTTATGATCTGTTGAGTTGGTACCAATGCATGTGTCGCTGTTTCATCGCTGAACAAGTCACTTCCCTTCTGTAAGCGCTGATTAATCCCTAGTGGAGAGCAGTAGAGAGAGTTCTGTCTCTGAAAGAGGGTCTTCCTTAACCACTTTGGGGTCACCGACCCCTCTGGGGACTAACAGAAGAGCTGGGCTCTTTTCTCTCCTAGAAAAATAAACTGAAACACGAAGTTTTGAGAACTGTATGTATAGACCAAAGTGATGCACACAACTTCAGGGGGCTCAAGGACTCCCTAAAATGCAGACCTTAGGTTAAGAAACTTAGACATGCGTGAGTCTGCATCGGGCTCTTTTACTTAATGTCAGTGTGACACTAGCAAGGCATCTGCCATCTCTGGGACTCATTTTTATCACCTTTGAATCAGAGTTAGCAATACTTACCTCACTGGGCAGCTAAGGAATGAAATCGAGCATGTAAATCTCCTGATACCCATCACCAAGGGCAGCTCTTGTTACCAGGGTAACACCACCTGTGTCATGGCAGACCTCGTCTGTAATAACACACCTCCAGGTGTTTCCTTCAAGGGAAGCAATACTTGGGAGTTTCTACCAAGATGTAAACCTCATACAGATTCATTCCTTGGCTGGAATTTTACTCCCCAAACTGGAAATTTTTCTTTCCTCACTTCCAACCTCTTTCTAATGAATAACGTTAAGAAATATGCCTGGTTGGGCTTCCCTGGTGGTGCAGTGGTTAAGAATCCACCTGCCAATGCAGGGGACACGGGTTCGAGCCCTGGTCCGGGAAGATCCCACATGCCGCGGAGCAACTAAGCCCGTGCGCCACAACTACTGAGCCTGCGCTCTAGAGCCCGCGAGCCACAACTACTGAGCCCACATGCTGCAACTACTGAAGCCCGTGCACCTAGAGCCCGTGCTCTGCTACAAGAGAAGCCCACGCACCGCAACGAAGAGTGGCCCCCGCTCGCCACAACCAGAGAAAGCCTGCACGCAGCAACAGAGACCCAATGCAGCCAAAATAAATAAATACATAAATTTATAAAAAAAAAAAGAAAGAAATATGCCTGGTCTTCCCTGGTGGCGCAATGGTTAAGAATCCGCCTGCCAATGCACAGGACACGGGTTCGAGCCCTAGTCCGGGAAAATCCCACATGCCGCAGAGCAACTCAGCCCGTGCGCCACAACTACTGAGCCTGTGCTCTAGAGCCCGCGAGCCACAACTACTGAAGCCCACGTGCCTAGAGCCCGTGCTCCACAGCAAGAGAAGCCACCGCAATGAGAAACCCGTGCACCGCAACGAAGAGTAGCCCCCGCTCGCCGCAACTAGAGAAAGCCCGTGTGCAGCAACGAAGACCCAACACAGCCTAAAATAAATAAATTTATTTTAAAAAAAAGAAAAGAAAAGAAATATGCCTGAGTTTGGCAAGTATGAAGAAAAATGAAACACTGGGACACTCCCACAACTGTCACCACTGTGATGGTTCATGGCATGTGGGCAGGACGCAGGACTAAGTAAGGGAAGAAAGAAGAGCCATGATTTATTAAGCACCTACTAAGTGACCCGACTCTAATCTTCTAGAGTCATTCCTCAAGGCGGCTGCTCTCGTTCTCATCTCTTAGAGGCAAAAACTGAAGCTCAGAGAAGTGACTTGCTCAAGGCCACGAAGCTGGGAAGGAGCAGAGGCTGGAATCAAAGCTGGGTCTGCTTCACCTTGCCGACCACACCTTGCCTCCAAGCTCTCTCGATTTCTACTACGCAACGCCACTCACTCAAGTTATCCAACAGATACTCACTGAGCCTCTACCAAGTGCCAGGTACTGGTCAACTGGTAGCTGTGGTCCTGCTCCACACACATCCTTGGCCCCTCTCCATCCTCCCCTGAACAAGGGCAGGACCTGTAAGGGCAGGAGGCTGACACTGTGAAGAGCAGGTGCTCCTTGGATGTAAAGCTCCAAGTCAGTCATTCTCCCCACAGGAAGTCCTACGGCTTCCCACTGGACTATAAACCAACAGGTGTGGGTTCCACCAAACCCCTCCACTCGCATCATTCTCCGAATGATACCCCCAGGTAAGTCAAAAATCTCCCCAAATAACACGTATCTACACAAAGGTTGTACCCACCTAACAGCAAGCAAACTTATTTTTTCTTTTTTGTTTTTGTTTTTGTTTTTTTGTGGTACGTGGGCCTCTCACTGTTGTGGCCTCTCCCGTTGCAGAGCACAGGCTCCGGACGCGCAGGCTCAGCGGCCATGGCTCACGGGCCCAGCCGCGCCGCGGCATGTGGGATCTTCCCAGACCGGGGCACGAACCCGTGTCCCCTGCATCGGCAGGCGGACTCTCAACCACTGCGCCACCAGGGAAGCCCAAGCAAACTTATTTTTAACTAGACTCTTTCTGTGACATATCTGGGACCCGTAGGATGCCCAAACATCGGTCTAAAAAAAAAAGTGAAAAATGCAGTCATCACTCTTCCAGGTGTTCTAGCTACATGATGCCAACCATCCAGATGTTTGAAGACATTCAGATGAGCAAGTGTCCACATTTTTTCACTTTTCAACCGGGCGTTTTGAGGGCGTCTTAAAGACACTGCTTCTCTTGACTTATTTCTTTTTTTGTCCTGGCCACCTCCTCCCTTGATCCCTTCCCTCTATTCTGCCTTCCACCCACCCCCCCAAGATCCATAAATCTGAATGTTTCCATTGTTGCTGGACTCATAACCTTTGGATTTTCCATTTAACCAGGGCGTTCCTCTCTTCAATAATAGAAAGTACAGCTGCAGGGTACCCTGGCAAGAGAAAAAAAAAAGAGGCAAACTAACCATTCCCGAGTTTCTGATCCCCTTCCAGACTGGTTACAAGTAAAGAAGGAAGAATAATATGAAAAAGGCCAGAGCACATTTTGGAAAATCGTAAAATTACACATTCCAATCCTTAATACCCCAAAGATCTGATGCAGAGTCCTAAGAAAAACCCAATGCTGGCTTATTGATGGAAACAGGACGTGAGCATTCTCCAGTGCCTCTTGGTTCTCAACTCACTGTAAAGAAATTCCAAAGCCAGGATCCAAATTTCACGTCGGTCGCGATAAATGCTTGGGATGTAATCTCTGTGTTTATTTTCGTGATGGTTTGGTTTCTATCTTTTTATTGGGAGCCTGATAACTGATCAACAGCAAAGACCTCTGTCCCAGACGAGTCCTGTTTCTCTTCCACGGTTGGGGAATGGGCTGTAGTCAAGGGTCAAGTCCTCAATCAGATGAGTCCACGGCTTGGTTTCAGAAAGTTGCGTAAGGGTGGTCAATTATACTGATATAATGTCCCGAGCCCAGAGGAGTCTCTTGGACGATAGTAAACCTCTTCGTGATTCTGACCACGGATCACCATGTAGCAGTGTGAAAAACCCTGGTGCCTTGCGTGTTTCTGGATGCTGTCGATTCTGGATAAGGTGACTTTAATGATTAATCCAGAACACAGATCTTAGGGCACAGTTATGTCTCTGACTCACTGGCTACGTGACCTCGGGCGAACCATTGGACCATCCCAGTCTCAGTTCTTGTTTGTACGTGGGGATAATTCCTACATTTCATGTAGGAATTGACATAAGAACAGCGCAGTCCAGTTTCTATCTTCCTCGTGCCTAAAGTAAGTATTCAAATCTTATCTGCCCAAGTAATGTGGGTCGACTCTGTTTTCCCCCTTGGAAGATTGGACAGATGGCTCTGTGAAGGTCATCCGATACTTGAAGGTGTTCGGGTGGATTCCAGAGCTAGAAAACTCACAGAGCTGCTTGCAAATCACTGATGCCATTGAGTAAATATTGTCACCATCCCCAAATGGGTCATTTCCCTTGCTGATGGAGTTCATTCAGATGAAAGACCGTGGTGGAGTCTTCACAGACAGAGACCCTGGAGGTAGAGCAGTGAGCAGACACTCCTCAGCTAAGTGACCTTCAGCAAGTCAGAAGCAGGACTCTAATTCAGGCCTTTGGACTCCTCAAACAGTGCTCCTTCGGCTAGACGGCCCCAACCTTTCAGCCTTCATGCAAGCCACTGTGTTCAGAGAGTATGACAAGGTGGTAACCTTGACACTTACGGATGGATGGATGGATCTGTGTGTGTGTTTGTCCCCACGCCGTTAGCTCTTAACTTTAAAGTGCAAAGAACTAGGATGGTATTGTGGGCAGATCCTAGATTGGGAATCAAAAGACCCCAGTTCAGATCTCAGCCGCTATCTGAAGCCATGAAATGTACTGACTTGCTTACTATCTGTCTCCCGCAGCGAGAATACAAGTTTCCTGGGATCAGGGACCTTTTCCATTGTGCTCTCCCCTTGTCTTCAGCACATAGCACAGTGCCCAGTACACAGTAAGTGTACCGTTAATATCTACTTGATGAACGCATCCCGGATCGGCCACTCACCAGCCACATAACCTTGGGAATCCAAGCTCTTAGTCCTCTATTTTCCCCCCTGCAAAATGGGGATGGGAGGGCATCTCCCATGGCTCAAAGACTGCAGTGAGGATCCAGTGAAGAAAAGGAGGTAGAATCGCTCTACAAACTACGGAGACCGAGAAGATGCAAAACCCTTTACTCTATCCAATTCCCTCTCCGTACCAGTGCAGAAAATGGCTTTGCTAAAACCTTTATTTGGGTTGCCTTTGGTTTCTAATTGTGGGGAGGGTAGTCAGGGTGGGAGGGGGAAAGAAAGACAGACAAGTGCTCTCCCAGGCCCTGGGGTCCTGGATTTGATTGAGTGGTATTGATAAAAGACCTTCCCAGCTTTTTTGGCTCCAACCATCGAGAGAGATAGTTTGGAGACAGCTGGGTCCAAACACAAGGGGCCCTCTGGCCGGCCTGGCCCTTTGACATTTCATTGGGGCTGCCTCCTGGGCTGGTTGGAAAGGAGACAGACAATGAGGGGAAGTCAGATAGTGGGGCAGTCAGGGGCCGGGGTCGGGGGAAGCCACCCATGGAGTTATCACTTAACGGGAGTCCCAAACTGGAAGGAAACCTCGGCTGATTCCTTATCACTTTACAATGGAGGCTGATGATGAATTGCTTTTTGTCGTCTCCGAGGCAGGCAGGCAGGACAGACCGAGCTTGGCTGGAATGTTCTCTGTCTCTGGGAGCTCCCTTTTGGGGGGTGGAGGGAGGTGAGAAGGGCAGAGGTTTCTGCAGAGGTGAAAAGAGCCTGGCACCCCGAGTGCACAGACCTCAGTATGTAGGAATTTGGGGCGGAGCGGCTCACTAGCTGGGTGACTCTGGGCAAGTTTCTCAATCTCTCTGAGCCCCAGTGTACGCATCCGTGAACGAGGGGCAATTCTTCACCTTGTTATCTTCAACCAGTCACGAGGTCCTGACTCTCCCGACATGGCCAGCTCTTCTCCGCACACCCCGGCCTGAGCGACCGTCATCTCACACCTCAGAGCCTGCAACAGCCTCTGAATGGGGCCCTGGCATCAGTTCTATCACAGCAAAGTGACCGCCTCAAAGCACAACCCGAATCCCGCCACTCAGGGGTTCAGACGCCTCCAATGGCCGCCCATCGGTGTTAGGCTAAAATCCGAACTCCCCAAAATGGCTCACAAGGGCCGGCGTCGTGCTAGCCCCTGCCTTCCTTGGCAACCTCCCCTCCCGTCACTTCCCCCTGCTCTGTGCTCCAGCCACCCTGGCCTCCCGTCCACTGCCCCAGTGGGAGCGGGCTCCCCATCTTCCGAGGGGCTGCACGCGTGCTCTTCTCAACGCCTGGACACCCACTCGGCACCCCAATCTCCTATCCAACTCCCACTCTCCACAGACCTCAGCTGAAATTCTCCCCTGATGCCCTACCCTAGTCCAATCGATACCCCACTTGGCTTTTCGTTAACACTTTCCGTATCTCCGTGAGAGCATTCGAGCATTCGATCGCCACTGTCATCAAACAAATCTATAATGAGTCATTGAATGTGTGAGCTGCCTGCAACCGTGTGAGTTTCCCAAGGGCAGGGCTAGCTCACGTTCAATAGAGGACTTACAGGTACCAGGCACTCTTTTAGGTGCTCTACCTGGATCATCTCATTTCATCGCCTAACGATCCTGCAGGGTAGGTGCTACTGTCGTTCCCATTCTGCAGAAAAGGTAGTTGAGAAAGCTGGAGCAACTGACCCATGGTCACACTGCTGCAAAGTGTCAGCCTCTGGAACGTACTGCAACGGACCAGCCACTGACTCTAGCTTCCCCAGGGGCCGCCTCAAGTTGATCCCAAGTTCACTCGAGGATCCCGCACAACACCCCCACGCATACCAAGTCCTCACATCACCCAAAGAGGGTCCATCAGGCTTGCATTCAAAGCGTCCACCCTGCATCCTCCAGGAGTGCATTTACAAGGATGCTGCTGTAAATACTGAACTCAAAACAGCGCCCTGATTCTTTGTAACTTCCTTCTCTTCTGCTGGTCTGGCATTAATTTAATCGAAAGAACTCTTTAATTCAAACCTGGTGAGCTCTTAATCAGCGTGTTTGACCCAGCCTCAAGAGCAGATCTCTGGTGGACGATGAAATTTGGAGACCGTAGCCCATAAGCAAAGGTAGTGGAGGCAGATAGGGCGGTGGTTCAGGGCCCAGGCAGAGTCTGCAGACCAGGCTTGGGTTCAGATGCTGCCTTCAAGAACCATTAGCTCACAATTTTCCCTCTGTGGGCCTCAGTTTCCCCGTTTGTGAAGTGGGTTAATAAGAGTACCTACTTAATAACTTTCTTGAAAAGGCTGTGGTCTGGAACCTAGGCAGGGCACCCTTAAATATAATATAAAACAGAATCTCTGTGCAGGGACCTGTGTTTCATGGGACATTCTTAACCCCTGCTTGTGCCTGAAGAGGCATGTTTGCAGGCATCTGGTCTCCAGCTCATCTGGCAGCGGTCGTGTTGGGAGTTGGGCCAGGGGGCCTGATGGGGTGATATTGTGCAGGACTTCCAGATCCAAGGAGCTTGGATGGGCTTCAGGTAAGTCTGGAAAGCTCAGTCTCACCCAAGTCAGCTCCCCAGCCCCAGGCTTGGAGCCGTGATAGCTCTTCCCTCTTTCAAAACGTGATTTTGGTAAATGTCAAATCACCAAACCGTGATCCTTTCCTCATGTCACCCCTGTTCCAGAGAAAACTGCAAAAGCATCCTTTTCCATTGGTTCTGGTTAGTGAGTTGTTGGGTTTTGTTTGTTTGTTTTTTTAAAGAAAACCCATGGGGACTGCCCTGGCGGTCCAATGGTTAAGACTCCGTGCTTCCACTGCAGGGGGTCCGGGTTCGATCCCTGGCCGGGGAAGTAAGGTCCCACATGCCATGAGCACAGCCCCAAAAAAGAGAGAAAAAAAAAAAAGGGTCCAGGCACCAGGCACTGGGCTTTGACAGGCGTCGTGTTGGCTGCTAGGGCTGTGAGGCCCAACAGGGCCACTCTAGAGATGGAGCCGTGGGCCTGCTGGAGCAAAACAGGGCCGGTTTATTAAGTCAACCCTGTGCTGAACAAGCATGATTTCATGTCATCTTCACACCGAGTCTATGAGACAGGTCCAATCACGGGCCCGAACCTATAGATGACTTTTAGTGATGTTTAGAGTAACTTTTAGTGATGTTTGCTAAGTAACTCGCACCTAATCATAAACACTTGAAAACGGCAAAGGTAGGATTCATCTTGCTTTTCTGACTCTGAAGACCACAGGCGTAAGCACGAGGCTACATGGCCCCCTCCCCTTATGTCTGTTATCCCAAACCTTCACCTAGATAAGCAGCCTTCTCTTCACTTCCTCCCAGGACTCACTTTCTGGAGGGATACCTGCCACTTATTCCTTCATAGCTGTCACCCAGCTTACCAAGTACCAACTGCTCTAGGGAACTTAGCATCACTTACAAAGGGAGAAAGTGACACACAGCAGGGCTAGGACGCCTGCCTGAGGTCACACAGGAAGCTGGTGGCAGAGCTGAGACTCAAATCTGTTTCTCTGGTCCCACTGCCCGCATCAACGCCTTCGATTCTGCCTCGAAAAACTGCCACCAGAAATTTCCTTCCTTAACCTCCACTCTGGACTCAGATAACTTAGGAAAAAAATCATCCATTTCTCATTTGGCAAAGGAAACGAGGTTGTGTCTCAGACCGCAGCCTAGTAGATTTAAAGAGGGGATGCACAGGAGAGAAAAATCTATTGTGATTTTGTTCTCTCCCTCCCCGCCTTTTTCGCTATTGATTTGATCTGGAAAGGAAAGAAGAGCTCAGAATCCACCTGGGAGAAACCCTGCACGTGAACTAAAGGGCACATCTAATTCCAAGGAGGTTCCCTGGAAGCACACTCCCTGACGACTAGTGGCAACATAAACTCAGCTTTATCCTTTTGGGGCAATACTTCCTCTTCAGCAGCTGAAAAGAATGAGGCCACTCTAAGTTCACAAAAAGGTATCTACGATGCATTCTAAAGTTTAAAAGAATGCAAATTGCAAAATAGATGCGGTATGATATCAACTGTTAAAACTAAAAGCAAAACTCTTTGTATTTGTGGGTGTGTGCAAGTGTAAATAAATAAATGGGTCTGAACATTTCAAATAAGTTTTCCCCAAGGAAGGGGGGGTACGCGTCAAAGGAATCTGTAGCTTTACTTGAATGGTTTGAATTTCTTACAATCTCTTTGTAGTTTTGCACTGCTTACATTTTAAAAATAAATACACGTAGTTATGTGTACTTATCTTTTCAAGGAAAAGAAGGAAGAAGTACAGAGAGTGGCCAGGACGGCAGGGCTGCCACACTCACCTTTCCTCTTGGTGCAGTGGTAAATTTGGCCGTGCTCCTGGGGCAGCGGGTACGGGTTGGGTGGGGGTAGGAGGTCCTGGGAAGGGCCAGACACACCATTCTCACACTGGTACTGGGACCCCAAGTTGGACGAGGCGGAGAGAGCTCGAGGCTCACTGCTGAAAGGACTGTGGTTGGAGGCCACTTTCTGTCTCACTGTGCTCCTGGGAACCACGGGATATTCTTTACTGAAAGACAGAAGATGCGAAGTAACACTGATCAGTGGCCTGACAGAGATCCTCCCGCTGGCTGAACCACAGGGTCAAAGACTCTTCCAGAAAACTCACAGAATAAGAAACAAAGGGATCTTTGATGAATGAATAGATCCAGTTATACTCAAGTGCATCCAATGCATCCTATCCTATACGTATATATTTAGTCACCACTTTTCATGTCTTATACATTAGGCGAGTAGATTTATGAATAGCTCTATACATATGCAGAAAGGTAAATGAGCACCCCCAGTTGAGACCCCTCTCAACAATAAACACACATGGCAGGTGAAATATTTCAACCTATTCTAGACGTCTTTGAATTCCCTAATTCAAAAGCTAAAGAGCTGAGAGCTCACTGAGACTTAACTTCTGGATCTCCATCTTTAAAATGGGGCTGTGGCCTTTGCCCAACATTAGTAAAGAATGGTAGGTGACCACCTGGGGTAGCCACGTAAGAACCTAGGTGACCCTAACTCGAATAGTTTGCTCCTCGTGCCTTAGACTTTCCTTTTGAGTGCCGTACTTGTCACCAATGACATAACACTTAACTTTTCCGCGCCTCGGTTTTCCTATCTGTAAAAAAGGGATAATGAAAAACCCCAGGTTCAAAGGGTTATTGAGAGAGGAAATTAGTTAATACACGTGAAAGGCTTAAAACAGTGTTTGGCACAACAGATGGTAGCCATCAGAAGGACTGTCACAGTTTTGGAGGCAGAGTAGAGGGAGAGAGAGGGGGAAGGAAAAGGAGAAGAAAAAGGAGGACAAGGGAGATAGAGAAAAGAGCATGGAGGCTAAGACCAGGCAGATCCAAATTCAGGTCCCACCTCCTCCACTCACAGGCTTCTGGGCCACCACCTTTCTGAGCCTCAGTTTGTGACGCCATAGGTACAGCCTCCTCCAAAGTGCTCAAAATCTGGTCCCTCACACTCATAGGATCCGTCCTCCACATTCCCTTCCCTTCAGCTTTCAGACCATTTTTTTCCACATACGAGTTTGAGAAATTCAACCGAAACCTCTCCTGGAAAGGAAGAAAGAGGTGCTGGGCATCACAAGAGTCCCAAAGGAAGCCAGGTGGGTGGGGGAGGGATCAGAGTGAGAGTTTGCAAAGGAGCTGAGAGGAGGGACAGCTCAAAGATAACAGGTAGAATTGAGAGAAACATCTGGGGTGTGTAAGAAGAGAACGGCCCGACCCATAATATTCCCATATGCACAAAGAGGAGGCGGCCGCCAACGTTTGGGATGGGGGAAGGAAATCTTGCTCAGGAGAGTAACTAGTACAGTGTGTAGGCTGATGGAAGGGTGATTTGCCCATCTTTTCTGGAAGGCAACATGATATCACCCCTTTTTTTTTTTTTTTTTTTGGCCACGCCACATGGCTTGTGGGATCTTAGTTCCCCGACCAGGGATTGAACCTGGGACCACGGTGGTGAAATCCCCAAGTCCTAACCACTGGACCACCAGGGAATTCCCAAGAGCATCCATTTTTAAAAATATACAGGGACTTCCCTGGTGGTCCAGTGGTTAAAACTCCACACTCCCAATGCAGGGGGCACGGGTTCCATCCCTGGTCAAGAAACTAAGATCCCGTTTGCCATAAGGCATGGCCAAAACAATAATAATAATATACAATAACATGGAGCAAGCAATCCCATTACGAAGGATTTTCCCAAGAAGCCATCAGGTCAGTACCCAAAGATGTAAGTATGAGGATTTTCTCTGCAGCACTGTCTGTAACAAGGGAAAAAACCAGAAATAACCTAAATGTCCTCATTAATGGTAGCGTCAGCTTTGATAGAGCTAAACGATGGAATATTATGCAGCCTTGAAAAGGATGAGAAGGCTGGATATGCACAAATTCAGAAATCTGTGTGAGCTGAATTAAGTTAAAGAAGGGGGAAACAACACGGTCTAGATTATGAAATGAATCCCAGAGGTTCCCTCCAGAAGTTGGGGTTACGGGAGACTTTTTATTTTTTTATTTATTTTATTTATTTATTTTTTTTTTTTGCAGTACGCGGGCCTCTCACTGTTGTGGCCTCTCCTGTTGCGGAGCACAGGATCTGGACCCGCAGGCTCAGTGGCCATGGCTCACGGTCCCAGCTGCTCCGCGGCATGTGGGATCTTCCCGGACCGGGGCACGAACCCGTGTCCCCTGCATCGGCAGGCGGACTCTCAACCACTACGCCACCAGGGAAGCCCTGGGAGACTTTCTAGATCAACTTATTACTTTCTGTACATCTGCACGGCTTGGCTCTTTTTACAGTGAGTGCTTACGAAGTTTAGATGAATACTTCCATGTTGAAAACAATAATTACTATTACCAATTATTAACAGAATTAATATGTGAATTATTATTATAGTGTAGCAGGAGGACTAGTTTAGGAGGAATACACAAATAAAGGAAGCGCATACAGTCGTCCGGAGCGACGTGTGACCCTCCAGGCTCTCCATCCATCCTCCCCCCAGCCCCACCCACCGCACCACCGCGCCTGGCAAAACGCAATGGAAACAGAGCTGAAATTCCCAGGGGAGGACCTGCTTGGCTGGAAAGCAAAATGAAAATGAAGTTGAAGATACTCAAAGCTTCCCCCGCATTTCCCTCAAGACAGGTCCCTAGAAGTGAGAGGGACAGAACAGGATTTGAATCCGATCTCCGGTCATCTGCGGATCCAGCAAAGCTGCTAGCAATACCCCTCAGGAAATGTCCCTTCTTCACGCAACCCACAGAAATGAGTTCTCCAATCCACTAAGTCTGTAGCACAGAGCTCAGCTAAAGGTCATAGAGTTGGCAGGTGACCTAGCTAAGCCTCAGTTTCCTCATCTGCAAAATGGGAGAAATACGGAGATACTTTGGAGAAACCACAGCAGTCAGCCCTGAGTCCTCCGGACACCTTCCCTTCCCTGATAACCCACTGGACTGTGGTTTTTACTTGGGTATCTAAGAATCAGGGTATAGTGGGAAGAATAAAGGTGTTCAATTCAGGAAAATATATGTTCTATACCAGACGTACCATCTAACAGCTATGTGATCTTGGACAAGACACAATATCTCTGAGCGTGCGTCAGTTACCTCCCAAGATTGTTGAAATTACCCAACGATACACTCTAGAAAATGTCTGGCACATAGTAGAAACTATCGTGACTGCCGTTACAAAATGACTCGTGCTTTCAGCCCATAAAATTTCTCGGGAGGGAGCAGTGCCATAAGCCTGTCTGTCTCCTTAACTTGGAGATCTTAACTTTGGGGAAACACTTAGGGGTGTAAACTTAGATTTTCAAAATGATGTCTTTGTTTTCACTAATCTTGAATTGGAATTTAGTATTTCTTTCTGTTTGGGTGTCAGCAACACGCCACGGTTCAGTTAGCAGCCCTAGCGACTGTCATCAACAGAAACAAAATAGCTTCACATCCCGTTGCAGCGGTACGTGTCTCCAGACACCATTTATGCTCGTGATGACTACAAAAATACAGTCGTTTTTGACCTGCACCAGATCCTGTTACTTAAGACGTTCATAAAGTGCGCATATTACTATATCACCATTTAGAAAAGATTCTGACAACTATATTTTAATATAACCGGCTTCCTTGGCAATCAATGCATGTTATTTTACACATTTAATCAGATTATTCTAAGAAGTGATCCCTAAGCTTCACCAGACTGCCAGAGAGGCCCATGGCCTGAAACAGAGTAAGAACGCCTCTCTAGAAGAAATATGTATCAGGAAATCTCGAACTTAGCTGTGATTTTTGCCATGAACCAACTATACTTTAACTGATTCCATTTTTAAAATGAATTCTTTATCTAAATATGTTTTGCCTCACTCTGAGTAGTAATATACATGAAATTAGGGGGTTTTGGTACTAGTTAGTTTCCCTAATGCAATTTAAAGTAAATACCTATTAAAATCAAAAGGTACACCTGGGGCTTCCCTGGTGGCGCAGTGGTTGAGAGTCCGCCTGCCGATGCAGGGGACACAGGTTCGTGCCCCGGTCCGGGAAGATCCCACATGCCGCGGAGCGGCTGGGCCCGTGAGCCATGGCCGCTGAGCCTGCGCGTCCGGAGCCTGTGCTCCGCAACGGGAGAGGCCACAACGGTGAGAGGCCGCGTACCGCCAAAAAAAAAAAAAAGGTACACCTGAAATCATCTTACGAAGAGCACTACACCTAGCACATTTTGAAGAATGCTGCATCCGCCCACTTCATCCTCTCCATGACCCTATGAAGTGGGTACTGCTTTAGTCCCCATTTTACAGATTAGAAAACTGAGGCCCAGGCAGATTAAATAACTTGCCCAGGATCACAGAGCTACAAAGAGACACCACCAGATTTCTAACCCAGCTGTCCCCGAATTACTTCTAGCCAATCTCCTACTGACTTCTTTCAATTTTAAAACATAATATGCTTTTGGGGGTGCGGGTGTTTGGGGCCCAAGACTCCTCTCTCACTTCTCCCATCCCTCAGGGGGACGACCATCTCCATCCTGGGCCCCCGCCTTTGTCATCTGAAAGTACGTCAGAGTAACCAGGCAGGGGACAACGGAGTATCTGCCAAGTTTCCATGAGGCTACAGACACCCTCATGACACCCAGGGGGTCTCCTAGCCCAGCTTTCCCGTGGCCTGTGTCATCTCAGAACTAAAGATGGAGCCATCCTGAGCAGCGTCACTGCTCAGACTCTCCTCCTGGGGCCAGGAGGCTGAAAGGAATGAAATCAGCTTTACAGTTCTCCCTTGGCTGCCGAAGCTACAAAATGGAAAGAAAAAAAAGAAGAAGAAGAAGAGGAGAAAGGAAAATTATAATAATAATAAAACATAAACGTTGTCAGATCTCACTGGTAATTCTATTTAGGTCTTGCTTAGTTCAAGTACTGGACTGTCAGAGATCCAACAGGAAGGGGGGAACCTCTTTTCGTTTGATATTCTTAATGGAGAGCGTTATTTTTTTAATTAAAGAAAATAAGTCTTAAAAAATGTTGGCTGAGGGAATTTACAAGAGAATGTATCAATGGACTCCGTGGAATTCTCCCTTCCAGCACTGCCAAATTGCAAAATTACTCCCTGGAAAGGCCAAATTCTGCTTTTGATTACTACCACTCACAGAAGTGGGAAAGGCCTATTATCCCAATAACCACTTGTCCCTCTCAGTTTGTTCCTCTCTGAAGACTTGAGATATCATTCCCACCACCAATCACGCACATCTTTCTTGATGCCTGAAAGGCAACATCCCCAAATCCATCTGACAGGTGTCAAGATTGAGGCATGGAAGAGTACAATGACTTCTCAATCAGGATGGAGCTACGGAGGCAAAGAGGAGAAAACGGTACCAACAAACAACATTGGCATCTTTTTTTTTTGACCACAATGCTTTCGGGATCTCAGTTCCCTGACCAGGAATCGAACCCATGCCCTTGGCATTGAAAGCGCCCACTGCTAACCACTGGACCGCCAGGGAATTCCCGGGATTGTTTTTCCCGGACCAATCAAAGGAACTCAGTGAGTAGCAACATAGCAAAAGCCTCTAAAGTCCCTATGATGAGAAGATAAACTATTTTCCTCCACAGTTTGAGAGCGTCATTGAAGAATCCAGGACACCAGAGAATTAAAGTGAAAGTTGAAAAGCCCTCGTGCGTCTGGGAAGAGGGCAGCAACTGGGGACTGTTTTTCCACCACCCTCATCCTCGTCTTCCTCTTTATCGTCCACGTTGTTCTCTCTGTGCGTCCTAACGTCCCAGCTACTGTACTGGCTGACTTACGTGCTTTCCCTCATTTGATCCTGGCAAGAATCCCATTTCATCACGATGATTAGCTTTACTTTAGAGATAGAGAAAATGAGGCTCAGAAAGGCTCAGCAACTTGCTCCGGATCACCCAGCTAAGAAGAGGTAAAGCCGAGCTACACTCCAGGTCAGGGCTGTTCCAAAGCGCTTGCCAGGGGAACTGCTGCCTTCCCATCACTGCTGGGATGACACAACCATTCTGTTACATAGCGCATCCTCCTCTGTGATGCCAGAGTTAGATATTGGCTACACCAGGCAACAGCAACCTTTACCGGTCAAACTGTCAATCAATCCTGCTTTACCAAGGGTCAAATCCCGCTGCTCTCCGCTGTCTCCTGCAGACACAGACGCGCTCTGCCCAGTCTGGACACCAACCAGGGTCCTGAGTCCCTCAGCTCACTCTGGGTGTCAGGGCTGCAGACCAGCTTCTCCCCAGCTCCGCCTCCCTCCCACATTCTGTTCCACGTGAGCGGATGCAATGAATGACACCATTGTCGCCGGGTCTGGGTTGTAAAACGTTACAAGGGAATATTGAAATCCAAGGCCAAACGGCGTCGCAGCCCGCTAACGAACGGCCCGAGAATGTTTTCCACTGCAGCCGACTGAATTGGCCTTTTCACGGGAGCAGGTGGCAGAGGTTCTGGGGTGCTGGGAGGTTTCTGTTGTTTTCCCCTGGCGATGCTTACTCAGTTTCTGGCAGCCTTTCTCAAACGACTAAAGCAGCGCACTGGGGCGAGGCTGGGGACTGTAAAATCTCTGTTCTCGAAGAGCAAATTCCTCCTCTCACTAGCACTTCAATCTGCTATTAAAATGAAAAGGGGGGCCCCAAAGTCCCATGAGAGCCTTCCCGGTTTATTAACTTTCTGATACGCTTGGGGAAGCAATTCTGATCTAACGTGTGTGGACACTCAAGGGACAGGAGGCAGCTCACCCCAAGTGGGTTTTTGCTCTGCAAATAACGAATCGCTCCCTCCTCGTCTACAAAGTGCTTCACGACCGCTTTATGACTCGGATCTCACCACACCACTGAGCTGGAGAAAAGCACGGTGGACGCTGCTCCAACTCGCGGGCGAGGCCACGGGGACACAAAGAAGTAAAGGGAATTTCCCACCATTGATTCAACCAGGGCTGTCTGATGTAAGCGACAGCAAGAGACTCAAAGACTGGGACTTCCCTGGCGGTCCAGTGGTTAAGACTCTGCGCTTCCACTGCAGGGGGCACTAAGATCCTGCATGCCACGTGCCGCGCCAAAAAAAAAAAGAGAGAGAGACTCAAAGACACTGCCCTCTCTAGCCATGAGCACCCACCATTTATGACAACTTTGGTTGGCAACCTCTTAAATCTCATATATATAAGTTCATACCAGGGTGGTCATTTCAAGTTGCAGCTCTGAAGTCAGGCTGTGTGGATGTACCTTCCTTTGGTACCCAGCCACCAACTTGGCCACTGTGGGGCTGGCTAAGTTCTTCCTTTCTCTGAGCCTCAGTCTCTTGTCTGTAAAATGGGAATATCAGATTCACCGCCTCTCAGGATGGTCAAATGATACAATGTTTGGAAAGGCTTAGCATATATTTGGGACACACTGCTCGATAAACACGAGCTTAGAAACCGCACAATTATGTTTTGAAGCAGAAGTTCTTACCTTGCAAGGGCTTCAACTGATCTATGAATCGCTCCCCCCCAACCCCTAATATCAGATGAGTAGAGCTTGTCAGTTTTTTCTAGGGAGAGGTCCATACTTGCATCGGTTACTCTGAAGGGGTCTGAGATTCACAAAAAGGTTTTGAGTAACACTACAGAAGCAGCTCCAGAATCAAGAGAAAAGTCCTGGACCAGTTATGTGGATGATTCAGGATATCTCCCTCTGCCTCAGTTTCTCCCTTTGCAGATGGGGATAGCAAGGCCCCCGTCACAGATGAGTTGTGAGTCCCAAGGTAAAAGCTGGATGTGAAGCTACAGTCATGAAAGATCAAAGCAAACTAAACCTGGGGCGGGCTCTTAGTAATAGCACATCAGATAGTATCCCCAGGTATCTAGTACTAAATTGAAGAGCTTAAGACTTTACCGATTTTAGTTTTAGTTTTGTTTTGTTTTGTTTTTAATGATTTTGGAGGGAGGATGAGAAGGTAGAGGGATGCCTTCTGAGGCTGGGCCTCGGTGCTTCTGGAAGCCAGAGTGCAGAGGGACCGGGACTAACCTGGCACAGGGACCTTTCTGAAACTGCTTCCTGTACTCAAGGGGTTGTGTTAAGGCCTCCTGTGTTCCGAAAGGAAGCACAGGGGCCCCTTGGTCATATGCAGAATGACCGTCAGTGAAATGGTGACCTTAAAGTCACCCCAAAGCAGCCACTTCTGCAAGAATACTAAATGTTCTGTGGACTAATATAAAAGTCTGTCTCTTGCTAACACATATATATGGAATCTAAGGAAAAAAAAAAAAGGTCATGAAGAACCTACGGGTAAGACGGGAATAAAGACACAGACCTACTAGAGCATGGACTTGAGGATATGGGGAAGGGGAAGGGGAAGCTGTGACAAAGTGAGAGAGTGGCATGGACATATATACGCTACCAAACGTAAAATAGATAGCTAGTGGGAAGCAGCCGCATAGCACAGGGAGATCAGCTCGGTGCTTTGTGACCACCTAGAGGGGTGGGATAGGGAGGGTGGGAGGGAGGGAGATGCAAGAGGGAAGAGCTATGGGAACATATGTATATGTATAACGGATTCACTTTGTTATAAAGTAGAAACTAACACACCATTGTAAAGCAATTACACTCCAATAAAGATGTTAAAAAAAAAAAAAAAGTCTGCCTCTCCCCCTTAAAAAAAGACCAACCAACCAAAAAACACCTATGGCGGAATGGGTCTCTAGGAAAACAAATTCCTAACGTGAGGACGTTAACCGCTATGATGGGACAGGTGAGAGACAGGGCTTAAGGTGGGGATGGGTAGAGATAGGGAAATCTCTCCAGAGAAGTGAGTTTCAAACCTGGTTGCACCCTGCAGTCACCTGGGGAATGTTGTTTTAAATACTGATGTCATTGCTCTGCGGTGCAGCCTGGACATTGGGAGTTTTAAAAAGCTACCCAGGGGCTTCCCTGGTGGCGCAGTGGTTGAGAGTCCGCCTGCCGATGCAGGGGACACGGGTTCGTGCCCCGGTCTGGGAGGATCCCACATGCCGCGGAGCGGCTGGGCCCGTGAGCCATGGCCGCTGAGCCTGCGCGTCCGGAGCCTGTCCTCCGCAACGGGGGGGGCCGCGACAGTGGGAGGCCCGCGTAACGCATAAAAAAAAAAAAAAAAAAAAAAAAAGCTACCCAGGAGGAAAAAGCCTTAAGCAAAAGGGTAAACACTGTACGATTCCTTTTATATAAAATTCTATCACAGACAAACCTAACCTACAGTTTAAAAAAATCAGAGTATTGACTGTTTCTGGTGGGAAAATGGAGGAGGAATTAACAGGGGAGGGGCCTGAGGGAACTTTCTGGGGTGAAGGAAGGTTCTATAGCATGATATGGGCTTGGGTTTCCCGGGTACGGGTATTTGTCAGGATGTGAATGGCGCACTTAGCTGTGCGTTTCACAGTATGTAAATTTTACCTGAAATAGACAATCACGAACAAAAACTGAATCCTAGTTAATGGTATGCACGCTGAAGCACACAAGGATGGAAGGTACTCATGTCTGCAACTGAGTCTGAAATGCATCCAGAAAACAAATGATATGGGTGGATGGATGGATGGATTGGTGAATGGACAGACTGGCGGAAGAATAAATGTATGTATGAATTGATAGATGGATAGATAAATGGATAGATCGGTAGGTGTATGGATGGATGGACAGATGGACAGATTGGTGGATGGAGGTGTGATAGAGCAAACATATAGCAAAATGTTAACTGCAGACCCTAATCAGTGGGCATATGGGTGGTCACCAGATAGTTCTTCCATGTTTTCTATACGTCTTACATGTTTCATAATGAAACACTGGGACACCCTCCAGGAACTCCTTATTAGGAGTAGAGAAAAGGATTCTTTTTTATAAAACAGCCCAGCACAAGAGCTCTATTTCCAGAAAGTAAGATCACACATTACCTGCATGTCTTTGCTCATTCTGTAGGGCCAAAACAAATTATCCAGGTGTGACCAGGGGACCCTTCCATCAGATAACTTGTTAAAGGGCAGTTTCGGACCCCTTCCCTAGAGCCACTGATTCAGAACCTCTGAGGTGAGACCCAGAAATCTGCTTTTTTCACGAGCCTCCCCATCCCCAGCTAATGCGATGTCTGCCAAAACTTTGAGAAACACTGCTTCAATGTGGTTTGCCCTTAGACACTATCCCTGAAGAGCAGGTTCGCTGGGGCAGGGGCTGGGGAGGACAGAGGTGGGTACAATGTTGCAGACGAATGGGAAACCTTAAACGACGGTGGACATGATGGACAACCAGGACTCAGGATGGGACCCCTTGGGACAAACCTCCATTCACAAGTTAGGCTGGCTTGGCCTCCCAAACATAACCCCCCTCTTGTTTTACATAACTTCACAATTTCCTGAGAGAAGCCACGTGCCTAGCCAAAAGTACAGCAAGAAGTGGGGATTTAACGCCATCTCCAGGACGCTGTCTTGGAAATCACGCCTCATTAATTGGACTTCCCCATCACCTTTAACCACAAGCATGAGAATACAAGAGCGCTGAGCCTTTCATTTGAAAAAGGCCATCTGAGGTTAGGGAGCTGAACATTCATTTGAAATCAGGAAGGAAGGGCTGGAAAAGGAGGGACGGCTCCAGTAGAAGGATTTTAACCTTTGAAGGGTCCCGGACCCCATGAATCCCTTGAAATTCTTTGACATTTTTTTCTATTTATATATTTTGAGTTTTTCAGCATTCCTTGCTAATCGGATTTTCCAATGGGATCTTAGATTCTGATTAAGAAGCCCCGCCCTAAAGGTAGAAGAGGAGGAGGTGACATGCAGTGCAGAGGTGGGGGACAGTGGTGGATTTCTCACGACGGTGGAGAGACGTCGACGGCCTGCGGCTGACAAAACCAACCTATCGGCTCTACCTGGGACATCCTGGGCTCTAAGCTTTTCTGTCCGCTCTCTGGTTGAGGGGCTCAAAATCCAGGCCAGCCAAACAGAGACTCCAAGTACCCCAGCTCTGGAGATGACTTCCTGCCAAGGTATCGGCAGTCCAGTGAAAACCCGAGGAAGTAGAGGCAACCGCAATTCTCCCACGAAGGGCTCTGAAGCCACCACTGCTGCACTCTGCTAGCCTCCCAATAATATCCAGTAAATGCTGTGCATGGTGCAGAGACCAGGCGCTGCTCAGGGCCACTCCGTGTGCATTAAATCAAGAAGTGTCCAAGGAAGCGCTTTGCTGCTGCTCGTTCAGATTCTGGGGTTTGTCATTCCAAAAAGACCAGTGGCGGCCTGGCAGGGCGGAGGGGGGATTCTCTCCATCCGAAAGAAACAAAGCTCACGGCCAGGCCTCTGTACCTTAACCGGCAGTCAACCTGGCCTCTGGCTTCACAAGGGGAAGGACCCCATCTCAGCACCTAACATGACCCAGGGTCACTCCAGGCCAGGGACCGTGACAGGCACTCCTGGGCACACCGGGGCAGTGTTAAAACATGGGCGCACACTCGTTGACCCTCCTTCTATCGCGAGGAAGGATCCCTGCCCTTCCTCCTGGAATCTGGGCCCATCTCAGTGAGTCCCGTTCAACCAACAGAACGCAGCAGAAAAGACACTACAGCTTCCCAAGGTCTAGTGAGCAAAGACCCTGTGGTTCTCCAGGGGCAGCCTGACACCACGGAGGGAGTCTAACTCCCCTGAGTGCACCATGCCGGACGGGTCACACGCACACAGTCCAGTGGACAACCCAGGTGGGCTCCCAGCCGAAAGCCAGAGTCAATCGCTGGTCGTGGGGTGTGTCATCTGGGACGTCCCCACCGAAGGACCGAGGCTGCCTGTACCTCCTCCCCCTTGAGTGGGCCGCGGAGGCGTCGGAAGCTAAGTGCTACAGCTCTGGCAGTCCCGGATTTAGTCTCACACACACACAGCTGATGGCACAGCTCAGAGCGCAGGGCTTCGCAGCCGGTCCGCGTGAAACTTAGCAGGAATTCGTTTCGTAGCAATAGTAATTAGGACACCCGCATTACCTCACCTCATCCTCGCAACAGCAGTGGAGGTAGGTTCTATAATTATCTCCCATTTTACAGATGAGGAGATAGAAGCCCCATGGAGCAGGGGAGTCCCGGGGCTAATCAGCGTGATAGCCTGGACCCCAGCTCCAGAGCCTGCCTTTCCATCCGTGGACCCTGCCCCTCGATGCAAGGATTCACCTTTGCATCCCCGGGACCTGGCATAGATAAGCCCTGAACGAATGTGTCAGCTGAGGAAGCAGGCAACAGATCAAAAACTGAATAAAAGAGTGTCTGGGCCACAGTTTCCCCTTCCGCAAAAGGAAGATGGTTGGACCAGATGCCACCTCCCGGGATCCCTTCTACCTCTAGGACCCCACGCTTCTAAGGAACAGTGTTCCCTGCCACAGTGCCACGCCAGCCGGCTTCCAGAGATCTTTAGAGTCTGACGCCTCCTCCAGAGCCCAAGACAGGTAGATCCCTGATCCAACGCAGAAAGCCCTTCCTCCCAACAGTTTCAAATCCCATTGCTGGGGCAATGCCTGGATCCCATTCTCTCCATAAAGGTGCCCTCCCCAACCCCAGGGCCCTGGCCTCGGCCCCACAGGCCAAGGAAGTTCCTGTTCACCTTTGACAGTGAAGCTCCCACACTTTCCCATTAAGGTGAGCATTTATTTAGGTGCAACTCCCAGATGTCTGCGATGTGCACATCACCTTGACAATGTCCACCAGCTGTCCTGCCATTTAGTTAATATTTTCCTTAAATAATCAGCCTTAACTCTCCTTCCTTCCTCCCTCCCTCCCTCCCTCCCTCTTTCCTTTCCTTCTTCCCTTCCTTCCTTAGAACTTAGTCTCGGGGACTTCCCTGGCGATCCAGTGGTTAAGACTCTGCGCTTAGTGGGCGCAGGTTCAATCCCTGATCGGGGAACTGAGATCCTACATGCCTCACAGTGTAGCCAAAAAAAACCAAACGTAGTCGCGTTCTAAACAATACTGTCTATGAAATCAGCCTGATGCAACTGTGTGTCTGTGGGCGCCCTCTAATATCATCTCATCTCTCACCAGGGGAGGGGGCACTGCAATTTGGGAAATACTGGTTTTTAGGGATAAGAAGTTTTTAAGCCACAGACTAACCTTTCAAAATAACCTTGGCATGTATTTTAATCAGCCGGCTAGAGGCAGGATTTGTGGGATGATTTTATTCTCTTCTTTGTGCTCTCCCTTCGCGCCCCGACTTTCAGAATAAGCAGTTACTACTTCGGTAACTAGAAACCGCACCTCAGTGTTGGAAAACTAAGACACCCTCCGGATGTTCCAAACGCAGACTGCTGGGTGAAGAGAGAGGAGAGGGCGGTGAGTGCCCAGACATTGGCCAAGCTAATCCAAACGTTATTTATGTGGGATCACTGCGAGTGAAGGCTCAACCCTCCTTAACCCCACCCTTCTCCCTTCGTCCGACTGTTGGAATTAGAGGAAATTTCATTCCTCCCGCTTTGCTCCCTGAGCCAGCTGTCACCGGGTGTGTGGGGGACAGGAAACAGGATTACAAGATCAACAGTGAGCCTGCCGTTCCAGCCAGGCTGTTATCACAGCCGTCTCCGGAGAGCCATCTTCCCCACTTGTCACTACCTACTGCGAGCTGGGAGTTGGGACCACAGCCCAGAATAAATTCTGAACAAGGGTAAAACTGGGAGGCATGAGGAGTTTTCCCCAGCTTGGATCATTTTTTGGAGCGTGGTCTAGGAACCAAGCACTCTTCAGGCATTCTTGCAAGAACCCCAGAAAGGGGAAGCTATATTTATTTATGCCCATTTTACAGATGAGGATACTGAGGCTCCGTGGGGTGAAACTGCTTGCCTGAGGTCACATGCCGATAAACGCAGAGCAAGGATTGAACCCAGGTTTGTCTGACTCCAAAGCCTATTGGAGCCTCTCCGCTCCCTCTCCTCCCCAGGGGCCATCTCTAGAGAACTGGGCGCATGACCCTGTCCACACCCTGTTCCCCAGTACAACTCCTAATGCGGCCACAAAGACACACGTGGCTCGGAGGCTGAGAGTTTCGATCCAACACGTCAATCACTGACTTCTGAGGACCAAATGCCTTGCCTTCCTTCCATCTCCAAGGGCCTACCTGGAAAGGACACCTCAGCCAATCTGCAGTAACTAGGGGACGGTTAGGGCAGCCCGTTCAGACCAAAGTACAGTCATCTGCCTAAATATCTAACCAGCCGTGTTGTTCAGAGCTGTAACAGAGAGTCCCCAGGATCGCTGACATGTGAGCTCTCAAACACCTGTCCCTCCCCACCTGCCTTTCCTCTGACGTCCATCGTCTGCCCAACCAGTTTCCAGAGCACAGGGGCCCCGGCCTGACAAAGGAAAGCAGTGAGGGCTCTTGGGAATAGACACGCCCTGACTACGCAGTCTGTGGCCAGGGGAAGCTTCTTGGAGGAAGAAGTAGCTACAGGGAGGCTTTAGTGATGGGCAGGAGATGGAAAAGGAGGAGAGAAAGACAGAGCCAGACCAACTGTGCTGTTCAAAGGGCCAAAACTAATGGAAAGAAGACAGACTTGGAGCAGCTCCTTCAGCATGATTGAAAGGGAGAGGGGACGCTGGTGAGGAACAAAGCTAGGGGGCGTGGCAAGGCTGGACGGGAAGGGCGTGGTCAACCACACCAAGGAGTCTTGACCTGACACTGAGAGCAATAGGAGGCCTGGGAGCGTTCTAGGCTGTGCGGTAAGCGTGTCTGATTTGCGTGGTACAAAGATGTCTTTGGCAGCTGCCTGGAGCACGTCCCCCGGGAGGGGAACAGAGCTGACGTCAGGTCTAAAGAGGTTAGGAGGCTGCAGCAGGCGAGGTCGGTGGCGGCTGGAATAGGCAGCCTGGATGGAAAGAGGAGGCGACCTGAGAGATATGATAAGAAGGTAGCATCAACAGGACCTGGTGACTGGGTAAGACTGAGGGGGCGATTCGAGCACCTTAAACCCATGATCCCACCTGCTCTTGACCTTGTGGGAAGGAAGGAAGAAGTGGGGGAGGGAAGAAGGTATTCAGTTGCAGGCTGGAATCAGTCCCTACCTGCACAGCCTGGACCCCTACCTGCAGGAGGACCAAGATGAGACTGTCCATCAACGGCAAAGCTGCTGTGATGACAGACGACCATGAGGATAGGATGGGGGTTTAGACGCCATAGAAATAAAAACTTGGCACCCCGAGCCTACGGCTGAAAATAGTTTGGCCTCTTTCACCTTTAAGTGGTATTTGTTGTCAACTCTTCCAACGGCCATAGATTAAACCAAACTCCAGTTCCCAAATGTAGACACGGAAAGCCAAAAGTGTTGCTAAATAATCATTTAAGAACTTGGTTATTTTCGCCACAAAAAGCGCCTTACAAATCCACAATTGTGAAGGAAACCAGTTATGAATGCAGGAATTCATATGAGTGTGGTATACGTGTCCCATCTGAGGATAATGGCATATTTATTTTTTAAAAGCATGCACAATTAGGTCTGGTAAGCCCGCTATCTGAAAACAATTTCCACGGCATGCATTTCTAAACCCAATGTTCAAACCACAAAGCTGCGGCCTTTCTCTCTTTCTCTTTCTTAGGTCTCTTGTCCTCCTTTGAATGGCTACATCTGTCCATTTGCCCAACTCTCCCTTTTCGTGTCTTCCAGAAGGGATAAGGAAAAGCTTCCTAAATGACCTCATTTTATTTTGAAATACTAAACCCACCAAAAAGAGAGGAAGAAAACTTTCTTGGTCAAAGGGATCAAGATATATTTCTAATTCTCTTGCCATATGGTAAGTTATTTTGGAACCCTACCAAGAGGTAGAGAGAATATTTAACAAAATTGGCAACGCTTGTACAATCCTTTCAAATCAGACCAAATTCCCATTCTCCACAGCCCCTTCTATTCATCATATCAGCGACCGTGACCACAGGATATGTAAAAACACCGAGCAATTTTTATCACCAGCTTCCAATCCCCCATGCCTGGGACACCACATGGTGTCAACTTTGTCTGTATATCACCCCCAGGAACTCAAGCCATTAACTTCCCTTTCATTTATCAAGAGCTGTTGCCTAAAAGAACATCATTCATCGGCTGTAACTTACGGGAAGAAAGAGAGAGCAGACTTCACTTGAGGGAGAGAGACAACATAGAAATAGGACAAGATTGTAGCTTTTGTTCCCGAGGCAGATGGAGACCATCACATGCCCTCTGACATGCTCTCCCCTAAAGCTACGCACTCCATGTTGCCTGATAGAGGAAACCACCTTTCTGGAGGGTTACCAGAAAGTGGGATTGAAGAGGCTCTTTCTCCTTTTTCTTGATGGCAAAGAGGACCCCATTTCTCTGTGCCTGCACTTCTGGTGTTGCTGGCTCACCTGTGTTATTAGTGGGGGTGGGGAGTGCAGAGGCGGGGAGCGGAGGACACCATTTTCTCACCTTTGCATTCTCGACATTCTATGCAGCTCCATGTCATCGCTGCCCCGGAATCCTTTGGCAAAGGGATTATTTTCAATCTTTAACTGGGTGATCTGAAGGAAGGGGAGAGAGAGAGAGAGAGTTCCGTTTTCACTTGATTGTTATAAGACTACCTCGGGACCCGGCTAATAATAAGTGTCATGGAAACGCAACCTTCTGGCAACCCAAAGAAGCAAGTGAAGCCCGTCACATCAACGGGACCCATCACTTCATTCGAAAGGAGGAAAATGTCCTAGATCAGATTGTATTTAAAAGGGGAAGAAAACCTGGTTTCAGTTTGCCCATTAATTGGAGTCCTACTCTGCATCATTCCGGCTGGAGTGGCTTTTCTTTTTTTTTTCCTAAATCGTAGCATTTTGTGTTTCAAACACAATCTTGGCCTCAACACTTGGTACACCCCCTGCTCCTTGGAAAATTGTACCATGTTGACACGGTGTCAACTTCCTGCAGCGTGGCGATCTCCATGGGGAAAGTCTTGATCATTGCTCTCAAAATCCTACTATACCTCATTTCACGTTCATTTCATAGTTTCACAGATACAGTTTGCTAGCTCAGGTGGAAAACGGTGTCTAATTAAATAAAGACCAACATATAAAATTATAACGTATATGATAGCTACCAAACAGCTTCAAAACTCTTTAATTGTCTAGGTAGGGGGACTTCCCCGGCGGTCCAGTGGTTAAGTCTCCGCGCTTCCACTGCAGGGGGCAGTGGGGTTCAATCCCTGGTCGGGGAACTAAGACCCTACATGTCGCACGGTAAGTCCAAAAAAAAAAAAAAATGTCTAGGTAAGGAAGAGAGAGCCCTCTTCTTGGAAATTTTTTTCTATCACTATACAAAGCTTAGTGATGGAACAGGGTCTTTGGTTCAAGGTCCAGAACCTTCATGGAAACCATCAACACGTATTCTGTTAGCGTGAGCATACGGTAGCAGGTCTAGGTAAAAGAGTGCATCCCTATGGAGTTTGCCAGAAGTATTTCCTAAAAGCTGTGTGTGAACTGAATTTTTATATATATAATCACTTCATGGAAACCAGGGCAGCTTTCTTCAGAGGCCAGTCATTCCAAGGTCACCTTCACCATCATTATCGTATCTATACAGTCCCTGTTCACTGGTCTGCTTAATATTTTTATTTAAATCAAACCACTTTTGATTTAAATTTATATTATAAAAATAATTGTATCACTTCTCTATACGTCAAAGTGGAATCACTTGCTAGTCAATAAAAAGAAAATAAGTATATCAAATTCCCTCTACTGGGACTTCCCTGGTGGTCCAGTGGTTAAGAATCCACCTTCCAATGCAGGGGACACAGGTTCGATCCCTGGTCGGGGAACTAGCTCGATCGCTGGTCAAGGAACTAAGATCCCACGTGCCACGGGGCAACTAAGCCCGCACACCACAACTAGAGAGCCCGCGCGCTGCAACAAAAGATCCCACATGCCGCAACTAAGACCCAATGCAGCCAAAAATTAATTAATTAATTAATTTTTTAAAAAATTCCCTCTACTGGTACCCCCGGAAAGTTCCAAGCCTAAGGCCTGCCTTCTCTTTGTGGCAAGGGAAAATTTGACACTTTTAGAGAAGTATTTATCATAAACTGGTATTGAAATAAGACTCCTCTCTGATAAATGAATAGAAAGATAATTGGAATAAGAACAATTTTTTTTGTGATCCCATCATCTTCAAGTACCCACAAAACCATCTCCTCTATCCCCAGTAGTATCGTTATAGACTTTGAGAAACCAAGTAGTTGCTTTGCAAAACTAGGTTTCATCGATGAACGCACCCATAACTTGTCCATTTGGGGGCAAGCATTCTGGTCTGTTCAGTTTTCTGGAAGAGGTGGTGTTATAAAGTTTCCTTCTAACTCCAAGACTCTACCATGAACATAAAATTACTACATATGTGTGTGTGTTCACAGTAAAATATATATGTAAAATTAACATTTTTTAAATGTTATGTGATTCCAACCATATGACATCTTGGAAAAGGCAAAACTATGGCAACAGCATAAAGATCAGTGGTTGCCAGGGGTTAGGAGGAAGGGAAGGATGAACGAGAGAAGCGCAGAGGATTTTTAGGGCAGTGAAACGATTCATGATGTAGGATACATCATGGTGAAGACGTGTCATTATGCATTTATCTACACCCACAGAGTCTAGGGACTGCCCTGGCGGTCCAGTGCTTAGGACTCCACGCTTCCACTGCACCACGCTTCCACTGCAGGGGGCACAGGTTCCATCCCTAGTCAGGGAAATAAGATCCCACAAGCTGCATGGCACAGCCAAAAAAAAAAAACAACTCACAGAGTCTACAACTCCTAGAGTGAACCCTGACGCAAACTACGAACTCTGGGTGATGATGTGTCAATGTAGGTTCAATAACGGTAATAAATGTCCCACTCTGGGGGGCGATGCTGGGAGCAGGAGAAGCTGTACATGCAGGGGGACCGAGGGTATACAGGAACTCTCTGTACTTTCCACTCAACTTTACTATGAACCTTAAACTGCTCCAAAAAATAAAATCAATTGTAAAACTTTTTAAATATGTCTGGGTATTTCTATGTATACACATTCCCTCCTCCTTCATTTTTTTTAACTGTACCCATTCCTGCAACTTTCTGATTTTGAATTAACTCTTCAGAATGAGTAGAAACGTCTGTAAAATCTCTTTGGAAAACAGCAGAGATTGGCACAATACTGTAGATCAATGATACTGCAATAAAAAATCTCTTTGGAAAACAGTCTTGAACATGTGTACTCCTCAAGCCACTTCTGAGTCCAAAAGCCCATCACCTAGTGGGGATTTCTTTCTCACTCCGGTTTTATGACAATAAAATGCAACCCAATTGACCATAAATCATTTTTTAAAGGGGGAGAGGGGAATTCTCAAAAAGTTAAGTAAAAATTAGATCATTTTGAAAAGGGGTGGAGGGAATCCTTATCTCGCCTTCTGTACCTCCCACCCACCCGGTGACAGAAGGCAGCCCCTGAATATACCGAGGACGGTAAGACAATGAAGGTGTGGCATCAGGGCTGAATTAATGCCTATTCCATGACATCACTGTTCCACCAAGAGCTCAGGATAAAAAAATTACCCTGAGAAAAAAAAGAAAAGAGTGGCTTTGGTATTTTATCAGCAAAAATTTTCTGCTCAATCCCATTCCTTGCACCTCAAACAGAGGTGCAAAAATACGATGGCAAAGGATACGCACAGTTTGCTAGATATACACTCAGGTGTGTGGGTCTTACCTATGTCTTAGTGTAGATGCCTATTGGACATAAGAATTACCCCTGAGAAAAGTTAACATGCAAGCTTAGGTGCAGGTAAAAATGTCCATCTGATTTCACACTTATTTCACACTTGTCCCCTCACTTACCATAACCCTGTCTATGATATTCCCTTCCTAACACAGAGCTAGTCACTCACGGGCACATAAACCGATACACCTGGATGTCTGAGTTCTACCCAAAGGCTCCGCTGAAATTGACTTCCATTCGTCATACAAATGTACTCCCTCCAAAATCAGCATAAAACCGGATATCCGGGGGAAGGGCATGGGTGGTGGTGGGGGAAACAAATATAAATACCAGCTCCAACCAGTGAGACAGAGGTTGTAAAAATTAATGAGAATAATTGTTGTAAATTCTCACTTTTGGCCCTCTCGAGGGCCAAAAGTCTTAATTATGTCTCTCTCTTAGGGGTTCATTTCCTGGTCCCAAGCAGAAGGCTCATACCTCATAAGTACAGGCTCCATACACAATGATTTAAGCAGGAGGAAAATGCCTTTTAATGGCAAAGTAAGTTAATATCGGGGGAGAGGCATGCTTGCATACAAAGCCATTGTTGCAAAAGCAGTGAAATGAAATGCCCGTGTGATCTTTTTTTAACACCTAAATATTTCTAGGGATTGCTCTGGGAGCTGCTGACAACTGCAGCGCAAACCTTCCAAAAACATGTTTCACAGAGCGAACAGTCGCTGGGGAAGAGTCGAGCGTTTAAGTATCTTTTTCAAGCTGTCAACCACCTGAGGGAATAACTCCCAAATCCAGCTTGGGATCACAGCTGGGCTCAGGAAATATGTCGTGTCATTGGAACTCCATGGTATACAGGTGTGTGACAGCAGTGTAAGAAATGAACCCGGTCACGTACCTGCCTCCACCTGGTACCTGGTACCTGCCTCCAAATCAGTCTGGAGGCACTAAGCCCTTTGGACCCAAAATTGGTGGCTCGTATTTTTCCAAATTATCCTGGCAATTTAATCTCACAGACTGCTTTTCTTTCCCTGCGCAATTCTCCAAAGCATAACGCTGGGCAAACAGTCCTTGGGTTGAAAATGCAACCACGGAATGAAGCAACTAAACCACAAAGACTAACATTTGTAGTTGTGTTTCAACCACAGTAATAAGAAGTTATTTAAAAATCTCAGTCTTTCAGATTCTAAAATAGGGTAGGCAAAGAGTTTTCTAACACGCGTGTTTTGGATGGAGTTGCCCCATTAATAAACAGATCAACTAAGCAGTCCATCAATGGAATCATCAGTAACACTGTGCTGATTCTGTACCAGGTTCCACACAAAACACATTCCACGGATTACCTCATTTTAATCCCCACAAAGACAATAACAAAAAAACAAAAAATAAATTCTCTTCTTATCCCCATTTTATAGACGGGGAAAACTGAGTTAAATCATTTGCCCAAGTCAAATGGGTTTGAACCCAGGCAGTCTGCCTGCAGATTCTCGTCCTAACCCTACAGGAGGGTGAGGGACAGCTCAGGTGGCTTCTACCCATGAAGCCAGGAGTCTCAACATCCCGTCCAGGTGGGACAATAAAGTAACAAAACAGAGTCCACAAATCACACTCAACCTGACCTGCTTATTTAAGTCACACATCATATATCCATGCGAGGAATGTCTGCAAGGGCCTGGATTCTACTGGAAAAATCCATTGCTTTAGACTTCCTCCTGACAAAGAAAATAGGTGTCTTTGGTACTCAATAACTAAATACTGGGGAAAACCTCATATGGGGGAGAGTGACTGAAAGTGCTCTCCTATGAAATCCCTCTTCTGGATGTCAGGCTGGCTAAAAAGACCTATATGTACGGCACAACCGGGCTTCCTGGCCCACCCAATGAAGAAAATCAGTAATTCCTGTGCGATCCTCAAATACAGCTATTATATCCATCACTCAACTGACCATGGTCATCATTTCATGATATAGGTAAGTCAAAGCATGATGCTATATACCTGAAACTCACACAGTACGTATGTCAATTACACCCCAATAAAACTGGAAGAAAAAACAAAAACAAAATACATATATCCAAATGCATACTTGGAGACCCACGAGCGTTTAGATACACCATCTCCTAGATTGTGTTCAAAACTCACACATACACACCCCATTGGACAGGCACTCCACACACACAGATCACCAAATATATTCACTGGAGAAGACTTTTTTTTTTAAACAGAAATCTAGGGGATGTGGAGTACGTTCCTATGTGGCTACAGTGATAGTTTCATGGATATACACATATGTCAAGCTTAGCGAATCGAATACATCAAATAGTACAGTTTACTGTGTGAGTTATGCCTCGATAAAGCTATAAACAGAGAAAGAATGCGTGGTCCCCCAGATCCACCCACTCCTGATGGACCCCGCCTAAGATCTTTACTACATAGAACTTAGGAATTTCCCCCAAAAGACCTGAACACCCACGTGTTTCTTTAGCAGATCACTTTCATGTGTCTATCACTTCCTGTCCTCTGTGGATGAACATGGGTTTCCTTGGCAGAAAAAAAAAAAAAAAAAGATCCCACATATTTTTGGACCCCCTGTCGGGACTAGCAGGCTCTAAGCATACATATATATGAGGAACTGAGCATCCTGGTTGCTATGTTTTCCTTTTTTTTTTTGCCCTGTGGCCATCACCACAAAGCTAAACATAGGTTTACAACAGCCATGGAGGAGACAGGTCTCTAGCAGCCGATCTCAAATTAGCCTGAAACAGTGCTGGAACTTTCAGGGCACTTGACCTTACTTTTTCGCTCTTATTGGTTCAACGAGTGGGAAAAACTTAGAAAAAAAAAATTTCCCTTTAAAAAGTAATTGCGTGGCATGGGGGGAGGGGAGTGAGTGAGTTTTCTGCTGAAAGGAAGCTCTCTCAAGGCCTGGGATCCCAGACAGGCCGTGTGGCCTGGAAGTGACCATCCATCACAGCTTGCCTTGGTCATTGACAATCTGAATTTGGAGATTACCCACAGCATTTCGTTACTGCCCTTGCTTCATGGGGGCAGGGGGCGGGGTGGGGGGATTAACCAACACACAGACTGCATGAAATGACCTTCAAGAGGTGACTGGAGGCTTTAGGGTGCTAAGCCCATCTCTCACCCTACCCTGGCCTCCCCTGCCTGGCTCCACAGTCCCTGTACCTTCCCTCCACCCCACTTTTCCCTCGCAGGTTGGGGAGGGATAGGATCTGTAGAGGGGGAGGGGTCCCCCATCCCCACATCCATCTGGGTAAGTCATCCACATGACCCGCCCTCACTGATCCCATATGGACCCCCTACTTTCCCCTCCCACAGCCCTCTAACCCCAAATCACTTCATAATACTCCCAACGGTCCACAATCCCACAGCAGCAGCGGCCTCTCCCCAGCCCCTATATCTTGCCTTTCCTGACTCCAGATCTTTCCGTAATGAGGCTTAGGAATCATTCAGTCCTGCCCTCCCCCCGCCCAATAAAATGAATCCACGTGCACTCAGGTTTCTCAAGAACAGACATGAACCATGACGAGTCAAGACAAGCCCTTTCTCCTGGGCAAGAATAGAAGATACTCCCCCCCAACCCGCGGTGATGGGGCTCCCTGTTCCAACATCACGGTCAAGCCTTGAATGGCCCAAATCGGGGCCTGGATTTCGAACGGCGTGGAGGTCGGACAGTGACACGATCCACCTGCGACGTCCCACCTCTATACCACACTACAGCCACCAAATGATGCATTGGCCGCGTGCACGCTCCCCTCGCCAAGCTGTATCTTTGCAGGATCATATTTAAGTCCCCAGAGCTTTGATCCAGGCAGCTAGTGACACAGGTTACTCAGTTTTTGCTTTTGTTTTAAGCAATGCCAACCTTGCTTTAGTATGTGGTCCAGGGGTCAGTAATCGCTGAAACAATTAAGGAAGCATCTGGGAAAACCCAAGCTCAAGGTTTCCGGCAACTTTGCCACCTGCCCCGATTGGAATTGAAATGCATCTAAAAGGCAGAGTGGAGGAGGGAAGGAGACTGACCCCCCACAGAAAAAGTGGTCCCAGGAAGGGAGGCACCACGTCCCCACCCAAGAGCACGGAGCCGGACAACACGGGGACCTTTCTTCTCACTGATCACTTCACGACTGCAGCGAGATGCCTCCTTGTTACATTTGAGTACCGAGCGTTGATACCACGTGGTCATCTATGGTTTGACAATTTCGTTTCTATCTGGGCTGTGTGTGTGTGTGTGTGTGTGTGTGACTTTCGTGCCAACCGCGTGAATATAGTACAAACAGCTGTGATCCTTAGGCTGGAGCTCTGTCCCTGCCCCGGCCCACTGACGTAGAAGTTGGTGCCCACTGTGCGGAGGAATAAAGGTGCCCAAAAAGCCACTGCGATTCATGCAAACAAGCGGGCGGCCCCAGGCCCGCCGGTTCCTGGGTACTGGGCTTACCTTGTGGTTCTGGTAGGAAGTCACCGCAATAAACGCAGTCTCAGGAAAGACGTGGGTACAGAACGCAGTATTTTTTGAGCCAAATCCATTATTTTCGTCCGCTTTCACGATGTGTAATCTTGGCTGGTATTTGTGCATGGAATTCAGAATAATCTAAAAACAATAAAGAAAACGAGATTGTAAGAAAAATCAAACCCCTTTGTTTCCATAAAGCCCCCCTCTCCACCCCAAAATTACGTTCCTTATATAGGCTCTCGGAGAAAAGGTCCCATTTTTTTCTCCTGTTTTTGAAAAGAAGCCAGTGATTTCATTAAAAAGAAACATTTCAAAAATGACAATTTCCATATGAAAAAGCCAGGGTAATATTCCAGGAATCTACCCAGAGCACACACAGCAGTAAATCAGAATGCTTAATAAAGTTAGTTTAATAAATTAACTCCCTGCGTAGGGCATGTCCCCCCCAGCGGGAGTGAAGCAAGTTTGGGGCAAGGAATTGGTGCCCCCCTCAAGGAAGCCTGGGCAACGATTTTGGAATGAAAGGACAGCAGAAACAAATAAACAAACACATATATATATAACTACCCCCGCCCAAGAAAAAAAGGCTCAAAGAGATGCAAAGGAAGAGACCAAGCATTTGCAGAACTGGAAGAAATATCAGAGGAAAAAGAGAGGAAAATGGTGGGAAGGGGGAGACTCTAGGGTGTGAGTTGGGTGGGAGGGAAGCACCCACCCCACCCCTAACATCAAACAGGGGTCTGGTTGCCCTTGAGATTCCCTGTCTCCAACTTCACAGTATTTCAGGATCCGCCACCGGAATTATCCCCAGACCTGGCCCCAGGCAGCACTGTGGCATCTGCTTTGGGGGGAATATTTCTCTCCTTCCTTTCGATCTTCTCCATGTCTTTGGGGGGGGCAGGTTCCCAGGGACTAGTCGGGGGTCTCACGGTTGCAGCTCTTCTTACAGCCACCATTGTGAATATTAGGAGGGGGTGTGCAGTCACCACACTCTTGCTGGAGCGGAACTTTCCGGAGAAGATGCGCATCTTTACTAAAAACCACTGAGTTTGTTGTTCTGATGGCGCCGTGCTTTTGATGCTCCCGGGAAGCTGGTAACGCTAATATCTCTCAAAACGTCCTGATCTATACCCACCGAATGGGCGAACTGCCGCGTTTCACGAGCTGAAAAATCTGGCCTGCTTTTACCCCAGGACCGCAAACTGAGCGGCGGAGGTAGTCTCAGTGTCTTTGATTGGATGACCCTGGGGCAGGGTTCTCGGGCCAACCCTTGAAACCGACCTGGAGGAGGGGGAGGGGAGCGCGGCCCGACTAGGCCGGGGGAGGGGCGAAAAGCTCGGGACCCCGCGGCTCCCCGACCCCGGGCCGCGCGGCTCTAATCACCGGCCGCCGCCGCGGCCCGGCCGCCTCCCTGACCGATAGCGACGCCGGCCGGGGCGGCGTGGCGACAGAGAGACGCAGCGGGGCCCTGCGGGCCGGCGCGGCCACCATCCCGGCTTAGCCAAATTGCTTTGACGGCTGGGGACAGTGTGGAGACATCAGCGCGAGGGCGATCTAAATGGCCCTTAATTTCATTAGGGCGGCTCTGGACTCAAAAGTCCGGAGTTTGGGGTGGGAATGGGTGGCAACTGGTCAGTCCGGAGCGGCTCAGAGCACCGCGCCCTCCTCCGCGGAACTGGAAGGACTTGAAACTCACAGGGGCGCCCAGGGCTCGGGACCGTGCGCGCGCCTTCCCCGGGGGTCCACCCCAAAGGCACACCCGGGCCGCAAAGGGAAAGTTAAGGAGCCCAGACCAAGGTGCCACGGAGGCCCAGCCTCCAGAAGGACGCGGTCCTCGGAGATGCACGCAAGACCTTTACAAAATGGTCCCTTCTCTCCCCAGCGCTTAACCTAAAGCATCCGCAGGGACAGCAGGTACACCGTCAGCCAGCCAACACCCACGCAAGGTGGAGGTCACGTCTGCGCTGGGATGCATCACGAGCTGGCCGCTGCAGGCAAAACACCCTGGTTTAAACGCAAAGGAGGCCCGGCATTTTGCCTAGAAACGCACCCCCCCCACACCCCTTTCCTCTCCCTTCCTACAGCGTAGAAGGGGAATAGGCCTTCCTTCTCTCTTCTCCAGTGGTCAACAGTCCGATCTCACACCAACCACGTGTACAGTGGCATTGAGCCCATCAGTGGAGGGCCCTGGTCTCCTTCCCACCACAGACTCAGTGCTTCAGCCCTGAGGCCCCACAAGAACGGATTTCTCATCTGGACCTTCAAAAACTGTCCTCCCTCCGGATCAAATGCATTTGTACCCCGTCCCCTCACGTCCCCAAACTGGGAACGCTGTGTGTTGATTCTCCAAAGTGGCAGGATGCAGGTCACTTCTGCAATTAGAGAGACCTGGCCTCAAATCCCCGTTCCCAAATACAAGCTGTGTGACCTCAGGCAGGTAACCTCCCCTCCCCCGGACTCCATATAAAGGCTGTGTATTTCCACCCTCCTCTCTAGGCTGCTATGAGGATCAAATGCCCTAAGAGAGCCAGCCTCCTTGTTTGGTGGAATCATCAAACTAAGAGTTGTAAACTCTGAATTCAGAGACTGCGTTCTGTCCCGGTGATTATTTCCAATGAAGAGATTTAGGGACATTTTCCCTCAAATCAGTGTTCTGTTCATTTGTTTTTCTTTGGAGGAAGAGAGGATGATACCCTATAGAGAATCTACTGGAAGCTACGCATTCTCTTGGAGGGTGGGGGACTGCACACTCAAGATCCTGCAGTTTCAGGGAGCTCATCAGGCCCCTCTCTCTCGGGGCCAGTCCAGATTCCAGGTGAAGGGCCCTGATCTTGGTTGGCCCACTCTGGGCATGGTGGGAGGAGGGGGGAAAGCTGGAAGTTGGAAAAAAACCAGATAAACCCAAGAGCGTCGAGCTAAAAGGGGCAGGAGTACCGGAGTTCGCCTCTGGTGGGTTGGTTTCCCCATCTGTAAAAGAGGAAGCAGGGGGCCTCAGGTCTCCCTTTCAGCCGGAACATCCCCATAATATGGCAGGATTTGCGAGGAGGTAGGTAAGGTATACAGCTCCCATCGTGGTCCAGCCTCTGCAGTCTGTGCTGAGTACCTGCCGAGCTAGAGGACCCATGTTTTTCTGCAGGGCTGAAACACTACTCCCCACCCCTAATCACAGATGAGGGTGAACGAACAGGAATTCCAGGCCCAGAATGAGCTGCCTTAGTCACCCCATGACCCCTGTCCCTCAGCAAAGGCAGGTGGGTTGGGTACTGGCAGCAGGGATGCAGGGTGAGAGCCCCAGGCCAGGAGACCTAGGGGGCTCGATCGCCAGCCACCCAGGAAAGACACACCCAGAGCGTGGACTAGTGGACCACAGCGAGGACTGCAAAGGGGAGATGTCTGGGTAGGAGAGAGGTGGAGACAGCCAGGAAGAATTAGAAGGTGTGAGAAATAAGAGAAAAGGAAAGAGAGATGAGAAAGAGGAGAGAAAGGGGAAGAGAAAGGAAGGCCAGGTCAAGAAGGGAGAGAGAGTAAAAGACCAAGGCAGGTGAAATGGAGCAAAGAAAGAAGCATGGGTGGGCGTGAGGAACGAAGAAGAGAGAGACAGTCCTGGAGAAGAGGGAGAGGAGAGTCAGGTGAGGAAGAGAAGGTGTGAACCTGAAGATACAAGGAAGAGCTGCACGAGGTACTCACATGCCCAAATGGGTCCAGGTGGTTGTTGGTGAGCTTGAGTTTCTGGAAGGAGACGAGCTGCCGCATCCAATGCGCCCCAGTGGCCGGCGAGTCCGGGTGCACGTAGAGGCGGCCCGGCATGGCGGGCTCCGCTTTGCCCGTCACAGACCTAGACCAAGGAGAGGCGCCACCCCCCCTAGACTTAGTGCACCGCGGTGCCGGCTGGTTCTTGAGCAAAGCAACGGCTGCTGACTACGAGAATGATCTGGAAATGGCCTGACCCTCAGGTCTTGCTTGGGCATCAGCAATGCCAGATGCGCAGAAAGCCTGGAGCTGGTGTCCAGGCGAGCGCTCCCACCACCACCGCCGCCGCCCGGCTCTTTCTCCTTCCACCTAATTCCTCCCCCAGCACCGAGGGCGCCGTGGGGAGCCTCGCAGCGTCTCTCTGCCCATGAACAACTGGCGGGTTCTGGAAGCCTGGATGTGCAAAAAAGTCTCGGGAACACTCCTTGAGGGCTTTCCAAAGGGGCTTCGCCTTCAAGCCTCTGCACTCTTGGCAGCCGCGGGAGCAACGTACCCAAGGAATGCGCCTCTCCTCTCTTGCCTGTTTAACTCAAATACCCCGGACTGATTTTGCAATTTCATAAAAAAGGCATGTTCAAAGCAGGTAACTCATAAAAAATAACTGTTAATGGTTTATGCCCCCAGAAACAGCTCCAACGCTTGGTAACAATGCCCTTTTTAAAAATCCACAACCCTCCAGTGCAGCATCAGACATCGGCACTTTACTTCCTCTGATCCTCAGTTTTCTCGTTTATAAAATGGGGGCTAATGGCTGCTCTTTTTTTTCTCAGGGTGAGGTCAGGAGGATGCAGCGGAAGGGGCAGCAAAAACCTCTAGCACACAGTAGGAGCTCAAAACAATGTTTATTGGTTCAGTGGAGAGAAGGAAGTTTGGTCTGCACGGTCCTCCCTGCCTTCCCCGCCAGCCGCTACGGTGCCTACCATTTATTATCTGCGAACTTGTATCTGTGGTCGTCGGCGGGAACGATGTCCATAAGAAGAATGTACTTCGTTTTGGGATTAAGGCCGGTCACCTTCACTTTGTAACTGGGAAACATCCGCCTAGGACAGACGAGGAGGAGACACAGAGGCAGAGGGAATTAATGCAAACATTCTGAAGAGCGCGTCCACAGATTTTAATGGAAGAATCGATCGTGGACGAGAAACGCGGCCCCTGCTCCGCTCTTGCCAAGATCCATCCCAGGTTTCCCTCCAAGTTATGGGGAGGAGAAAGGCCAAGAGATGAGAAAGCAGGCTGGGACTATACCTATCTACAAGAGGAAATAGAAAGCAGAAGGCGAGGACTTCTACAGACTGGTTTCGAGGAAGCCCTGAAAGGGACCCCTCATTTCAACTCTTGCTAAAGACTCTTTTCAGAACCAGACACCTACTTTTTAAATTTGGGGGCAGGAAAAGGCTTGTTAGAAAAAAAAAAAAAAGGAAAAGAAAAAAATTGGCTTCCTCCGCCCAGCCAGGTGCTTTGGGCGCTCTGAGCAGCGCTGCGCGTCACGTGGGCACCCAAGTGGGTGCTCCCTGGGGCTGCCCGCGCGTGGGTGCCCACGGCACGTCCCGGCTTCACTCCGCCCCCAGGATACAGCTCGGTGCGTGACCTCTGACACGAGTGTCGCGCAGGAATTTCTCCCTAAATGCCCCCGCCGCATCTCCGAGGCGCCTGGCACTCCGCCTTAGAGAGTCCAAACGCTTTGGCCCTCCTCAAAGAAATTTAGTTTCGGAAGGAACCGAGCCGTGCGCGAGGATCTGATGCTTGGAAGGAGGTTCCGCCGCCCCGCGTGTGCCGTGCCCGGCTCCCTCTCCGCGCACAGGCGCACCCCCCCGTCTCCATCCGGCCTCGGGAGGAGGGCGCCCCGGAAAGCAAGCCTTCCCAAGGCCGCCCGGGGCGCAAGGACCAGTTGCTGGAACCTGGCTCGCTCAGGGATGGCGGGAAGGGGTGAGTGGAGACCTCTCCCTCTGGCCTTGGAGCCTCGCCTCGCGGTGTTTATCTGCCCGAGCGAGCGCGCCTGGAGGCGGAGGCGCCGGAGGCTTCGCAGGCCTTTTATAGTTAAATCCCGTTGGCTCAGGCTTGAGAGGGAAAAAGGAGGCCCCGGCCGCCCTTTCCTTCCTCGGCGGAATGGGAAGAGGACCTGAGTTCTTTGGTATAAACAGAACGCGCCTCCTGTTCGCTCGGGCCGAGCGGGGGAGCACACATTGTTTAATTTCAAATAATAATAAATGTCACTGTTGTCAGTTTATTGCGAGAGGCTTGGGCTGCAGAAGCGGTGGGCGTCTGGCGAGGCGGCTCCACCCGCCCCTTTCACACACTCGGTGGCTTCGGCCTACCGGATGCTCGGCTTCACTCGCCTGCTGTGCGCAGACTGGGACTTTCTGCCCTCAGGGACGCGGAGGGCCAGTCCAGCACAGGTAGGGACGTGGCGGGGTTGTCCCCGCACCCGGGCGCACTCAGACGCTGAGATACCGAGTTGCACGACCCTCCTACCCCCTCCCCCAGAAGTCTCGCATTTCTAGCTAAAACTGTGAGCTTTCAAGAGGAACTCCGGGGTGAGTGTCTTGATGAAACGGCCGTGTTTATCGGTGTCTGTATATAGAGCCCGGCGTAGACCGGTTCCCTTTCAAAGGCTTCGCCTGCTTTCTATAAACAATGAAAGAGGTAGCGAATACATTCAACGATTCCGGGTTTGGCGATCGGGTGGGACTCTGGAACCGCTCCAAGGTCAGGGAGGGTGGGAAGGAGGGTCTGGGCCAGGAATCAAGTCTGAGATCCCATGAAACCCAAACCCCGTCTCATCTCTGTGTGTCTCTGCAACTCTCTTCTCCCGTTGGCTCTCCCACCTCATCCCTCCTTCTCTTATTACTAATCCATCCAGATAGCACAGCCTCCCAAGCTCTTGCTTCTTCTTATATACGAGGTGGAAGAAACGCCCAGGTCCCTGAGTTGAATCTTTCAGGCTTTTCCCCTCACAATGGGACATCACTGGAGGAATTCACCGTTCTCCTCTTTAACCAGAATAGGGTCAAATGAAATATATTCACATTCCCTCGCTCTCGCTCTGTCTCTCTCCCCCTCCCTCTCTGTTTCTATTCTCCCCTTTTACTGGTCTCCCACACCTTTCTTAGTCTCTCCCACAAGTTCCCTGTACCTTCTCCACAGAGGTGACCATCTCACCTGCCAGCCTTGGTTATGATCATTTCCGTGCCCACTTCGTGGAATTTCAGCCACAGTTCTCTTTCATGGAGAAACACCTTGATCCCTTCCATGCCCTATAAGAAGGAGAGGAAAAGTCAATGAGCCTTCCCTCCCCAAACTCCCCCAAAACACAGAGCTTTCTCTTCCTTCCCCATCGAGCCAGTGGCTCATAGGCTGAAAACTGCCCCCAACCCACTGCAGCACTGTCTGGGCTCTGGAGCAGCCCCTGCCCTGTGTATGCTCTCTCCCGGGCAGGCCTTAACCCCACAGTGCAGAGCTGTCTCCTCCTAATGCCACCAACACAAGGCTAGAGAAAAAAAAAAAAACCCAGCCATCAGGGTGTTCCAGAATGTGCATGGGGAGGACGGGGCTGAGAAAAAAATGGGACCAATCCCGATCCGCTTTAGCCAAGGGGCAGCTAAAAGGAAAAAAAGAAACCCAACCTCAATCTTGAAAAACCCACCTAGGATATTCTTATGTAGACACCCAGATGTCCACACGAAAATAGACAGATGTGCTGTGTATATATGCGTGTTTATTCTCACCATGGCAGTGCATACGTAGACACAGGTGAAATATAAAATTCTAAATATTTATATAATAGGTTTCCACAATCCCAAACAAAAATTAATTCTCAAACGTCTATATTAACATACCTCCTAGGCCTTCCTCACATCCAGCTTCGTTCATTTCAAGTTGTTTGGATTATGGGCAAAGCGATTTAACATTTCTACTTTCAACTACAGGTCATTTTACAAAACCCATACCAAAAAAATTACATACAAAGTCTTCGTTTCGCAATAATTTGTAAAGGTCTAACAAGTACATTTCTTTTCCCCTGAAAGAAAACCTCTTAAGTTTCTGAAAATGCGTGCCCACTGTCTCACTACAAATATACGCGCATCTTCCTGAGGTGTGAAGGGCAAAGGAGAGAGACACTGAAAAGGCCAGGAAGGACATCTAAATTCCAAAGAAGGGTTTTAGCTGTGTGCAAATATCTTTTCTGGTCAAGACACCCCGCTTCCAGCCCTCTGACACCCCATTCCAAAACCATCAAGGTCTGCGGACGACGCCTTGAGCGCCCAGGGCGCCGGGCGTGAAGGGCACAGGGCGAGAGGCGAGGCTTCATGCTCGGCTCGGGCCCAGCTTCCAGCCAGGCGAGCCCGGGCTCCCCGCGCCCTCCCGGCCCAGCCGTGCGTGCTCCCCGCCGCCGGCCCCGCGGAGCCAGCCCACCAGGCCCCGGCCGCCAGACAAACGGTGCAGCGCGCGAGGTTGCGCGGTGGCGCGGAGGAGGCGGGAGGAGGCGAAGGGTACGGAAGATCTGAAGAGGGGTCAAGCCATCGCTCATGCCGGCCTGAAGCGGCCGCTGACCCGACCCTTAATGAGGCGTTCAAGCCGAGTTTACACCTAGTGCAGCAGGAAAGAAATGATCTGGGCCATTGTTCGCTGGCCCCAAACAGCCGGATCTTTGAGGCTCCCCTAACAACTTCAACGTTTTTCAAAAATCCTCTGGCCGTAAAGATATAATCGTCACAATAAAGTGGATGGGACTATACTGGCATTTAGGGAGGCACGGCAGGGAAGGGTGGAATTGAGCAAGGATGAAAAGAAAAGGGGCAGATCATGGGCACTGCCCGCCCCCCTTGCCCAAACATTCGAAAGAGGGGCTTTGGTTCCTGCAAAGGGCCCCGAGGCCCTTCTTACCTGCTGGGTGAAGGCGGCCTGCGGGGACGACGGAGACTTGCTGGGGGCCCCTAGCGCGCTCTCGGGTTTTGAGTCACAGGGTAGATCCTTGGAGTCTGGTTCCAGGGGTGTGTGAGCCAGGCCAAAGCCCTCGTCTGCGTCGGCCATGGTGAGCCCGGGGCCCTGAGACCGCTCGGGGTCCTGCTCTGAGGACGAGAAGGAAAGAGAAAGACAGATGGCGGGGGACGGGTGGCGGGGGGGGGGGCGGGGGGGGGGGCGGAGAGGAAGAAATAGAGAAGGTTGGAAGCACAGTTCTGGTGACAGGAGGGGGCAGTGACTAGGCTGCCACCCGCAGTTTCCAGCTACCAGCGCCTCCGTCCCCAGCTGAAGGAGGCTGCAGAAGGTCCCGTTATGATCATCATTACTATTACTTTAAGACCACGCACAGCCTCTTGCGAAAGACCCGCGTCACAGCGGGAGGAGGCGAGGCCCGCATCTCCCCTTCGCAGGCTCCCCCGCGATAAGCGAGCTGCCCGTCAAATTTGTCTGGACTTCTGGGAGAGCCAATAAAGATAAGGCCTGGGTATTTTTGGAAGCCATTGGGTACGAACCAAAAACAAAACAAAACACAAACCCGGTGCCCTTCTGAGATTTTTTTTTTCTTCATCAAATTACAAGAGGCCAGCAGAGCCCTGTTTATGAAAACTCACAAGAGGAATATTTTTCTGCAGCAGGCAAAATGCCTGAAATAACCCGCCTCTCGCAAAAACCAAAAACATAGGAAAGGAAAGAGCTGGAGATCCGGAAACCAGGTCTTGAGAATTCACGTTCATCTTCTATCAGTCACAGGCCTTGAAATGAAAAGTCCTTTAACATTGAGTCCTCCCCTTTTCCCCAACCGTAAGCAACGTGAAAAGTAGAAAGGAGCCAAACAGAAAGGGCAGGAAAGCGGCGGCGCAGCGGTTCGGAGGGCGGCGCGCGGCTGGGTGCCGGAGGCCAGCGCTGGGGGCGCGTTCTCGTTTTCTCGGCTCTCCAGCCCGAGACGGGCATTTTGTCGAGCGGCCTGGCCGAGAGGAGCTTCTCCGAGCTTCCGTCGGGCCTGGCTCGCTGGAACTACAGGCCCAAGCTCGGGGTTGGCGACGCCAGAGTGGTGCCCGGATAAATCCTGGGCTTCCGGCGTTGAACCGGCCACTGAGGTCCGACACAACTTGCAGAATGGCCCGGGGTTACAGGCATGTGAGGTTGGAACACACAAAATAACAGCTGCAGAACGGTTCAAGCCTGGAGGAGCCTCCCTCCTGCTCTGATCTCCTTCCAACATCCTCTACGTTCCCAAGTAGGGATTTCCTCTCTCAAAAGCCGGGAAGACTGGGAAGGAGGCGCAAGAAATGCATCCCCCCTCCCCCAAATCTTAGCAGCCGCTTGGGCAAAAGGCTGGATCCCACCCCGGGTCTGCAGTGGCCGAAGACCCAGAAATGGTGCCGAGGAGAAGATGAGCTTCTGAGGCCCGACTCCCACCCAAGCTGCCTCTTGCACCACGCCCTTGGGGTTTGGGGGAGGCGGTGATAGGAGCCCCCGAAGCCTGCTCATAACAAAAGAAAGTGGGGCTGGCGTGCCCCACGTGCGCTTCCATTTCACCGCCGGCCGCAGGGACAATCCCACCGCGAGCCCTGGCAGGGGTCCCGGGGAGCTCGGGGCTGGCGGGGCCGAACGAGATGCGGCTTGACAGAACCGGGCCGCGCGTCCTGCAAACCTCAACGCCTCTCCCCCAGCCCCGGCCGCCTCCTCGGCTCCACACACCGGGCAGCTCCGGGCCGCGCAAAATCTCCGCGAGCCGGGCCCTGCAAAATCCGAGGCCAGGCTTCCGAGTGCCGCATTCCGCGCCTCCCTGAGCCGGCTCGGCCGGCGGGCTCCCTCCCCAGCCTCCCGGGCCATCTGCGGAACTGTTACCTCGCTCCGTGAAGCCGGTGCATTCACTGCATCCCTTCTGGCTCCTAGCAGGGAAGCCGGCGGCGAGGCGGGGGCGCGGGCATGGTGGCTCCGGGGTCTATGGGGGGGGGGGGACTGCTTCCCCAGACCAGCGGCTACCGTTGCCTACAAAGGAGGACCCACCGCGGGAGCCTCGGCAGTGACTGCCCACAATTCAACACACACCTCCTCCGCTTGCGCTCGCGCTCCCTAAAGACTTCCAAGTCGTCAGGCGCCAGAAGGGCTCCGAAGGAAGCAAAACAAGCAGCCTCCGGGAGCACCTCCAATAATATAATCTCAGTGCCCTGCTTCTCCCTTGTGCCCACAGGGAGGGAAAACTGGGAGACAAGAGGGAGCCTGGGAATGGTCGACGTCCTTTCTGAGCGCAGCTTTCAGGGTTAAAGTTCCGGAATCCGAGGTAAGAGTGGTCTCTCTCCCTCTCTCTCTCTCTCTGTCTCTCTCTCTCTCTCTGTGTCTCTCTGTCTCTCTCTCTCTCTCTCAGAAATACAAGCCGACTCAGCTGAGCTCGGTGACGTTGGGCTGCCTCGATGCTTACAAAGTACTGAAATTGCCTATCCAACTAGCTCCCACTGCACGCCGCCTGCCTCTGTCTGTCTCTCTCTCTCTCCCTCCCCTCCTCCCTCCTCCCTCTCCCTTCCCACTCCCTCCCCCAACCACCTTTTCCATTAGATTTCCCGAACACTCAAATCACAACACGACTCTCAAACCCAGACCTCGAGATCACCCCCTCCTCTCCACCCGCTCTCCAACCTCCATCCATCTCTGCTTCTCTGAGCGCGGCTCGGAGGCTGCAAAAAATCCTACACAAATCATCGCAAACCCGCTCGGCTTCTGCCCGGGAAGTAATCTGGGTGACGCGGCTGTGCAGAGAACGGAGTAGGAACGCACGAGGCGTGCACACACGCGCTGGGAGCCTCCTCTGCAGCCTCGCCCGCGTTCTCTCTCCACTGCTGACCTCAAGACGGAGAACTGCCTGACCCCGCCCGGCCCAGCCTGCCGCCGCTAGCCGCCCTGATATCTCCCCCCATCCCCACTCATCACCCCGACTCTGAGAGACTCCGGGGTGAAGGCAGGGTGAAGGTGCGTGGGGATGGGGGCCAAGATCAAAGATGCCCAGAAATCGCCCTGCGCTCCCACCCCCTCAGGGCCACCAGACCTCCCGTGCTGGAGGTGTACACAAGGCAGTGACCAGTTTTATTAAAATAATCAAACAGTCACTGGGGGCTGGCTGGGGTTTTCATCTCCACTCGCCTCCTCTCCCTGCCCTCCCCCTATCTGAAATGTATTATTTTGAGGGTCGAGTTGAAGAGGTCAATAGAAGCGTAAACACAGTCAGTAGGTCTTAGCCTGAGCAGACCCAGCTTGGAAAGTCAAGAATTAGTGCTTGGAACAAACGTCAGGGTCCCCGTTTTTGTTTCTCACCCATGTCTCTGTCAGCCTGTTCTTTTCTCAGCCTCTGTCTAGAGATTCAAGCCTGCAGGCCAAGGTCTGGGGAGAGGAATGGAGGGAGGAGAACCGCTAGGGAGATCTGAGGCTGCCTCAGTGCCATCCTCTATGGCCCCGGGAACTAAAATCCCAGCGCAGGCCTGATGCATCGCTGCAAAATTCCTAAGTGGATTGTCCAACCCTAAAAGTGGAGCAACTGGGGAGAAAACCAACCCAAGCATTCTCTAGAGTTCTCACTCCACCTTCCAGGTTTGTTTTCAAACAGCCTTTTGCTGAGACAGTTTATTTATTTGTGAAAACACCCTCACCCTTCCAAAATGTCAGCTCAGAGGACTTTGGGCTCGCTCAGGGGGCGACCCCCGGCCAACGACGGAAAACAAACATGGCTTCAGGAAAAGCCTGCATCTCCGCATCTCTGGCAAAAAGGAAGGGGAAATCCAGAAAGAGCTCTCCAATCCCTTTACATTCTCAGAGATTTGCGGATAAAATAAATTCCCATAAATAATCTGCGGGTCCCTCCCGAGAGGGAGAATCTGTACTCCCCCAAGTAATTGCCTGGCCCAGATTCACTTAGTTTGTGAAGTGCAGAGTCTGCGGGCCACCAAGTTAAATTGGGATTTTGAAATCTCAAGGGCGAATCTATTCTTGCCAGGTGACACTCTTGCGAGCGAGAGTGCATGCTTATTTCCACGGTGAAAAAAAGAAGCAAGGCTGGGAGTGGAGTGGATTCATCAGGGCCGAGCTGGCGGGGGAAGCCAAGGGGCCGTGGGCAGGCCAGTGCTAAGAGAATCCTCTACCCCCCACCCCAGAGCTCTCCAGGGCGACACTCACCTCCAAAAATCCTACCTCTTCTTTCCAGCGCAGATGCCGAGAGTAACGCCTCGCTGGGAGGGGTGTGTTGAGATGAAGAGTTTGGAAAGGACCCCTCAAAAGAGACCCCTTTTAGGCCAAGCCTTCTTCCAGCGTCTTTCAAGAGTAGTGCGTACCTCCCAGCTCGAAGTTGGTTTGTGGTCTTCGACAAATTAAATATTACTGTTTATTACCAGGCATACCCCAATAAAATAAAGAGGCAACCAGGCGATACCGACTATCTCACCAGCCGCTGCACCTATAAGACTTGGAGACGTCACGAGTCACGCAACCGGCCCGCGCGCTGTCACGCTCGACTGGGGGGCAGCGGCGGGACGTTGAGTCCTCTCCGTCTTCGCCTATCACTCCCGCCCGGGTCTGCGCAGCCACAAGTCTCAGACGCCTGGGCCACGGGAATAAATAAAGAAATAAACAAATCCAACGCTCTCTGGGGAAATGGGGGTGGCGGACATCAGCCACAAATAGAGACAAGATCGATTTGCTTAGGGAGAGGGAGGGGGTCTTTTGGCGAAGGGAGGTGGGAGCCCACATCAGCCCATGGATTGGAAAAAACCCGAGTTGGCGGGGGCTGGGCGGGGGGGTTGGAATCGAGGTCTCTCGCAGGAGGTAAGAGTCTTCTCATTATTTAAAAACAATTTTTTCCCAGGAGGAGCTCTCAGCATATGACCATTGAGGCGCCTCTCTAGCTGATTAAGTTTGGGACGCGATAACTCACTGCCCGCTTGCCGGCGTGCATAGAAGTAATTACTGGGTTAATCGCGGAGGGGAAAAGACACAGAGACGTTTGGAGCAAGAGAGAGTCGTCCGCAGCGTTTCTCGCTTAGAAGAAGTCCATTCTGCGAATCCTCCTTTAGCTAGGTCGGGGGATGCAACTGGTCCCAGCGTGGCCCGGAGGGGGCGGGGTGCGGGAGGGTGATTTGTGCAGAGAAAACTTGTAGTGCCGGGTCCTGCAGAGGGACGAGGCGCTCTATTTTGTTTTGTAATGATGATTATTATTATTAATATTAGTCTCGTCAGGGGGCATACCTTCTAAGCAGCCGCGTGGCGGACGCGCACGAGCTTTTGCGCGCAACTGGAAACACACTAGGTTCAGTTGCGAAACGTACCGCATAGACGCCCCTGGCGGCGCTGAAAGGAGAGCTAGGCCTACCCGGCACGGAGCGAGCGAGCGAGCGCCCGGCCTTCTGGAAAGGGTAAGTTCCCCTCCTAGGGGCCCCGAAGGAGCCGGACATCGGACTCTGGACTTGCCCGCAGCTTCGGGGTTCGAGCCTGGGTTGCGCGCGTGCCCCCAGCCCCACCCCACCCCCCGGGCTTTCCGAAGCACGGCTTGGCCCCAGGCCGCGTCTGTCTGGGGCTGGGGCAGCAACAAAAAGTGCAGGAACGCAGTCGACCGGGCAGTCTCTGGAGCTAAGGTCTGGCCCGCGGGGAGACCTGGCAGTGGTTTCCAGCGCCGGACGCGGGCGCCCGGGCCAGTCGGGCCGCAGACTCTGCTGCTTCCAGCAAGCAGAACCCGTGTCTCTCCTCTCGGCCAGGCCGCAGTGACTTTCCCGAGCTTCGCTTTCATTTCCCAAATTATTAATAGTTATCTTTTACCCACTCCGAGGCCCTTTGGGTGCAGCGTTTGTTCCCAGATGCCCGAGAGCGCAACCCCAAATCCTTCGCCCAGAACCTGGAGATGGGTTTCTATTTGACCTCTGGGCCGAGGTGGGCCGGAAACGGAGGCCTGGGCCCCGCCGAGACTGGAAGGGGAAAGCGAAACTCCGAGCGGGGCGAGCTCTTTTCCGTTTCGCTCCTTTCTCTCGCATCCCTGGCGCGGGCCCCGCAACGACCCGGACCGACTCACAAAGGATTCCGTATGCTCAGCTTCCGGACCCGCTATCCCAGAGGGTCCGGAGGCCGCACCGCTGGTAGAATAAACTGAAGACCTCAACTAGGTTTGAGAATCTCCATTATTTCTCCAGTCATTGGACAGTTAACTTGAAAGAGAGGCTTCGATCAGCAACCTCCCTTCCTTCTTTCGGAGGACCGATGCTTTCCCCGAACTGCCACCCCCATCCCTACCCCCATCTCCACCCCCACCCGCGCTCGGTTTTCTCCCGAAATGTATTTTCCTCATTTTGCAAAATTCCTGCCTTCATTTTAATATTGCAGTGGATAGGGAAGCAGAGGTTCCTACGTTAAAAATCGAAAACAATAAAAGCAAGGGCGACCGCTGTTGATCTTTTTCCTTCAGTCTTGCTTTCTACTTTTAAGAAAGTCGCATTCTGGGGCTTCCCTGGTGGCGCAGTGGTTGAGAGTCCGCCTGCCGATGCAGGGGACGCGGGTTCGTGCCCCGGTCCGGGAAAATCCCACATGCCGCGGAGCGGCTGGGCCCGTGAGCCATGGCCGCTGAGCCTGCGTGTCCGGAGCCTGTGCTCCGCAACGGGAGAGGCCACAGCAGTGAGAGGCCCGTGTACCGCAAAAAAAGAGAAGAAAGTCGCATTCCAAACCACCGTATTTCTTTCCTCCCAAAAGAGAACTCGCTTAAGAATTCACCCCATTTCCGTTTCTCTCCGAGATGTGTCCCCTCCTGACTGGGATCTCTATCGAAGGCAAAAAGTAGGTAGAAGTGCAGATGGGACTGGGAAAATTAAGAAGAATTATAACAACAGTAGAAATGATGGCGAAAGCAAACTCTGACCAACTCGTTTTGCAGAAGAGAGGGTCAGACTGAGGGTGGGAAATTCCCTCGTTTCTCAGGCGGTCACTTTCCCTGCTGCCTAGTTAAATATGGCTCTGTTGTATTTTTTTCCAGGACTGCAGTATCTTCCTTCCCAATGTTTTACTCGGTTCCTGGTTTCCTCCCTTTTGACCAGAAGTATCCGGGAATACTGGCGGTTATGATTATTTCAATATCCACTTTTCTCCAATATTTCCACCAAGAATTAGTTTTGTTACTTACTTTACTGATCAAGTGTGTTGACGTTGCCCCCTGTGCTTTGGAAATATTCCCCTCCCTCCACTCCCCCAAGTTTGGTGGACGAGATTTCCCCACGGCCACCACCACCCCAGTCATGTTAATGAAACAGGAAACGGCTACGGGCGGGAACTTCGTTCGAGAGGCTCAGCCTGGAGCATCTCAGCGCTGGAGGTGTGCAGAAGAACGGAGAAGGCAGCACCGCACTTGGATGCAAAGGAGCCCCCGTTGCTGCTGCGTCCGCCTTGGCAAGTCCCCAGTGGAAGAGAAGGGCGAGGGTCTTGAGCTGAGAAAACCTGGATCACACACACCCCCCATTCCGTAGGCTGCTCTGAGCCTGAGAACTCCGATCGTACCCGTAGCCTAGAACCTGTAGAAAGGCCTCCTCATTTAGTCACCATGTCTGCAGGGTCACAATGTCCCCACAGCCCCGAAAGGAGTGGGGGGTGGGGAAGAGACTACATTCCAGGGCTCTGACCCTGGAAAGATAGAGATTTAGGCTAATACCTCCAGGTCTGGGATGCAGGCGGGATGGGGGGCGGGAGGTGGCTGTCTGGACACTCCCTCCCTCAGCTGGAGGGTGCGGTGGAAACTTGGGAGTCTGCTGCTCTCCGGGGCTCTGGAAAGACAAATTTTCTTTGGCAAAGGGAACGGTGTCGCGCTGTCGACACGGCAGACTATTTTTCTTGTTTCCTCGCAAGGTGGGGCGGCGGGCTGGGGGGAAGAAAGCAAGAAAGAAAGGGAAATTAAATCCACACGTGTTAAGCTTTGCTCAAAGGGCAGAATTCAAAACGGAGACGAAACTCGGACTCTTCTAGTTCTGGCTGCCCGCGGGCCTCTTTCCAGACAGCCCGGGTCTCACGGAGCATGGCATCCCCACCGGAGACAATTCGATCCGATGTTTCACAAAGCGTTTTATTTAAGGGGGAAGGGGCATGGTTTCTCTCCGTCTACCTGCGGAGAGGCAGAACACGTAACAGCAAAGAAAACACAGAAGATGGCAGTTGTGAGAATACTGACCTCCTTGAAGAAAGTTCAGCTTGCTATCTCCCCGTCAACCCAGTGATTCAGGTAGCACTCACCCTATGGCCCGGGTGAGCCAGGCCAGTGATTTTGGAAAACCCTAAGGTCTGATCAGACGTTGGGCCTATCTGTTTTAAGAGAACCTTAGAGGCTGTTTTGTAGACGACGGAATGGGCAGATCCATCTGCAGGGCTAAACCTCTCATCCCTTCCTCTTTTCTTTCTGGGAGAAACTTGCCGGAAAGGAGTTCTGCACCGGTGCAGGGGTGGAGGGTGGAGGAGGCCACCCCGCCTGGAGCTGCGAGGGAAAACTCTAGTAATGACCTCGAGGAGGTGAAGGGAGATGGGTGGGGGCGTGGATGACGAGGGCCGCCAAACCCCAAACTGGAAGGATCCATCACCAAAACGATTGCTTGGTCGAGACCTGTAATTTTTCTTCCCTTTCAGCTCGGGCCGAGAGCGCCCCAGCGGGTCGCCTCTGGGCTCCTTGTACTGGGTTTCTGGCCTTTGGGGGCAGCCTCGACAGCGACAGAAGGTTCGCAAGCGGGGACCCCAAACGCCTTGCTCCTCCGATGCAGCCGTAATCACACCCGGAAAACACTGGGGTGAAACCGACAGAGGCTGGCCGTGGGGTGCAACTGACAGAGGTTCACGGTGGAAACATTCCCGGCAATTGTTTCCATAAGGGCCCGGGGTTTCCTGGTCGCCATGGCGACCCTGGAGTCCCCTCGACCTCTCTCAACCACCAGGCGCCCGGAGGACAATCGCCGCGCACTTTTGCCGCGCGCCCTGAGGCCTGCAAGGCGCTTCCGTGCTTCGCTCTTGGCTTCCCAGAGCCTCTTCAGTGGGCTCAACACGGCAGGGATTGAAAAAACTCCCCTCTTTTTATAAACTGGGGGAGAAAATCGAGACTTAGTAGAACGTCTGCTGGGTAGGTTCGGGTCTCCAGCAAAAGCCCCCACTTTGAATGGCGAATGATGACCTCGGAGACGTGCGCTCACGCAGCAGGTGGGATACTTTCATCCCATCCTGCATCCGGCACATCTCAGCTAGGGACCTGGGTCTTGAGGAATCCCAGGGGGTTCTCTTCACGCATACTGCCCACCCCCATGGCACCTGAGACTCCCCGCGCGTCCGTCCAGGCAATGCTTTCTCCTGCCTGGAAAAAGTCTCCAAAGTGGGAGGAAAAAAGCCAGGAGCTAAAACTCATGGCATTAATGTCTGCCAGATCTCATTGAGAGAAAAAATAAATTATACTCCTCTTCCTTTAAGCGAGAAAAATGTTGCATTGTGGGCGTACTATAAAGAGCATTAAATAATACTTGGGGGTTGCATTGCTTTCTCCTTGAACCTGCAGGGGGAAATGCCCCTCTGTGGGGTGGCCAATGGACAATACAGGACAACTTTTCTGTTCTCATTTTGGAGGCAGTAAGCCCTCAGAAAGAACCAGGCTGCTGACCAGCTTGGACGGCCGGGTTTGGCGGAATGGAGGTAGCCGAAAGAGCAATTCCTGTTCTGGGTCCATCCCCGCCTCGTTTCATTCTCTGCTGTGGACCTCATTCATCTCCCAGCTGGTCAGGAAAGACAAAACTACTCTCCCTCTACTTCCAATGGGGCATCCGACGTCTCCAAAAACTCTGGGCTGGGCTTGCAGTGTTGCTACCCACTTTTTCCGTCTGAGTCTGGAAGACAACCTGCAGGGGGTCCCTTAGCACACTCAGGCTCCCATTTCTTTCCTCCCCAGCATTTTGCATTCGTATTTGCAGAAGAGTCCTGCTTGTGTCCACACAGCCACAAGGAGAGAGGCTCAAAGGTCCACTAGCTTTCAAGGTGCCATCAGAGCTAACATTTATGGCAGGCCAGGAGCTCTCGTAACATGGTTTCACTCAGCTCAGCTAGTTCTAAATAGCTCCATGAGAAGGTGCCTCCTGGCCAGTCACATGCTGGTGGGACCTGAACCCAGGCACTCTGACTCCAGAAGCCAGGAGCTCCTCTTTCACGAGACAAGGCCAGGGAAGGGGAAGGAATGGGAAGAGCTCTCCTGGATTGCGGGCGGGAGGGGTGCGAAGGGCACTTTGTAAGCACCTAAAAGCACAGTCTGAAGGTGAAGGCAGTTGCTCTTTCCGTCTTGGGATAAACGCTTAGATCTCTTTTCGTGTCACCATCTCCTCTCCCCACTCTCACCGAGGAGGCAGGGGGACCCAAAAGAGAGCCTGTGAACACACAGCCCCGGATCCACAGCACTTTGCAGGATGGGACAGAAGATGGGGAGATGCTGAGTCCTCCTCTCCAAACCTCAGCGTTCCGTTCCCAAACCCTGGCCCGTATTTATCACAGCTTCAAGCCAGTACACGCTGTCCCCTGGAGGGAGAGAAATAGGGTGGGTAGGGTAGAGGAGGAGAGGAGGTGTGCCTGGCTCCTTTTCTTGAAACAAATAATTAAGCTCAGAGAGGGTGGGGAGAGTCACACAGCCTCTGCTGGAAATTCACCCAGCTCCGTGCCCATCCCTAGGCTTTGCGCCTTCAGGAGGAGCCTGAAAGGGGACCCTAGCCGCTTGGGAGTGTGCGGGGCCTGTAGGCTCAGCCTGCTGAAGGCATGGAGCCGCCTGCAGTTCCCAGACACTCCATGCTCGGGGTGGAGAGAGTGCGCCAGTGGTGGGGGTCTCAGGGAGGTCCCAGACCTCTTAGGGGCTCCGGACCTGGGATTCGGAGGAGTCTGTGCCTGGCACCGGTCCTGCAGCCTCCCCAGCCGCGCCTGCCTCGCCTTCCCACTTCTAGACCCTTCTTCCTGCCACCCGTGTGCCCGGGAGCGCACCTCTGCCACACCGGCTCCTGGCGCAGCATTGGCTGCCGCAAATCCAAGCTAGGAAGGGAGGGACTCCTTTAGAAAGTGAGGATCTCTGAGATGCAAACCCCAGGACAGCGCCCCAAAGGGAGGCGCAAGTGATCCTCACTCCAGCTTCCTCCCGGGACCTGCCAGACCCCATGGCCTTCAGGGACCAATGCTTCCCTCCTCCATGCAAAATGCGCGCTCCCTCGGGCTGTCCCATCTCCAGGATCTCCGACACCACCTGCGTACCTCCCACTACCAGGACCCCGGGGGACAGACACCAGCTGGGTTCTTGGGGTTTTATCCCCGACCTCTCCCATGCCAGTCCTCCAACAACAGCTGCCCCCAGGAGGACTGGCTCCTGGTACATCTTAGGGAGTGCCCAGGACCCAGGAGTGGATCCCTGACTCCACAACACCTGAATGTGAGCACAGGCAAGGGCTGGCTCGAGCTCACTCCCCAGCCTCCTGCCCAGTTTCCATCTTGTAACAAAGCCGGAGATTCTACTACGCACCTGGAGAGGTGGGCTGTGTGTCTCCTCCTTAAGGATATGACATTATCCTTAAGTCTCTCTGGATGACTGTGTGTCCTTTGAGGAGGGACTTTGTGTGTCTCTCTGCTGTTGTGTTTGTGTGTGTGTGTGTGTGTGTGTGTGTGTGCTGTCGTGTGTCCTTCCTTTAGAGAGAACACTGAAAATACATATATATTTTCTCTGTGCATCTCCTTATGGGAAAACACTTGTGAGTCCCGGTGTTGGGGCCCCGAGTGTGTCTGGTGCAGGCTGGTGTGGGTCCGTGTGTCCTTGTGGAATGCCTTGTGTCTGCGTATAGCCTGCAGGGTAGCCACCACCGACAGATCACCACGGGGCAACCGGTGTCCTGGGCTCATAACCCAGTGTTCAGCTACCCTCCTTTTTGATGGGCCACTTGTGTGATTATTATTTTTACCAACAGCGCCAAGCGGAGGTCTGCGCGCCTGTGTCTCCTGAAAGGCAGTCACAGCCCAGCTGTTCAGCCAGGAGGCCAAAGGGGCCGTGTACAGGCGGCCCGGGCCACCAGAGTCTATATTTGGAAACAAATTCCACAGTCACTTCCTGGGGATTGGCTGGAAGATGCCTGAGAGTAGAAGGGTCAGTGTTGTAAATGAAGTCCCCTCTCAACCCTGCCACCCGGGGGCTTAGGGCCCACACTCCTGGCAGGTTGAAAATGTCAGGTGCAATAAATGGGCTGGCCACACACCTGGACAGCAGGCAGGGTAGTTAATTCCTCTGCAGGCAGAGTTCAGGAGGGGGGCAGCTGATACACGAGCACGCCCCACCCCCTGGCCCAGAGCGTTCGCCCACACCCAGGTGTGCACACGCGCCCCGCACACACCTGCAGAGCCCTCCGCCGTCCCAGAGGAAGGGGAGGTGACGCTACGTCCTAACCATGTTTCCTTCTCGGAAGTTGGTCTCAAGGCGTGACGTGCTGCATCCCGGCTGCCCCTGTAACAAGTGCCTGACCCGCCCCTCCCAAGCGGCCTTTACCTTGTCCCCCAAGGCCGTGGGCCTGATGGATCTGCCCCTGGAGCCCTATCCATCCAGGGCCACAGACACTTGCAGCCAGTCCTTCTGGGGCCCAGGTTGGGGCACAGCGCTCATCTGGGTTACTGAGCCCATGCTTCCATCACCCCTGCATGGAAAGCAGTGAGGTCTCCAGCCACTTCCGTCCCACAACGGTGCTGGGAGGGAGCTGGCCCGTCTGAGCCCTGTGTCCCGGCCCCTCGCTGATGCCACTGTCCTAGCCCTCTGTCCCCAAGGGATCAAGCAACAAGGTACCCCAGACCCAGCCACTTGGGAGTCACTTGGAGCACACACAGCCGTGCACGGCCACCCACTGCATGTACAGGGGCAGCAGTTCTGTTACACACACACACACACACACACACTGATTCTGTCACATGAATACACAGACTCCCTCCCAGACTCAGTCTCATACAAGCTCCCACAGGCAAATACACACCTGTCTAGTCACACACACAAACTCTCATGCTCGTCGTCACACAAAGACCGGCCCACATTCACAGTCAGACGCACACAGACACACAATCACGGGCACACACACCGCAGGCTCACACCTGCACGTATGTGGACGTTAACCCAGTCACTATCACAATCACAGTGGCCCACAGTCACGCACAGAAAGCCACACACACAGTCACAGTCCTTCACTCTGAGTCGCACACACACACACACACGATCACACACAGTCACATTCACATCCGTTCATCCATGGTTTGCACTCAGTCACTGTGTCCACCCCTACCCTGGACACTCACTTCTCCCCTCCTGCAGCCTGGCTTGCACACGGTGCCATTAGAGTCGGGCTGCCCCTGCCCAGTCGGGCAGTTATTGGGTGGGCACGACCAGGGATCGTCACCAAGGCACGGGGGGTTCCTCTGGAGAGAACCCCTTGATTCAACTCCCCCACCCAGGCAGGAGCTCTCCAGGTCAGGAGGAGGAAGGACACATGGGGTTTTGCAGCAGGCGAGGGAGAAGCCTCTCTCCAGCTCTGCCCTCAGCCCTGCAGCCTGCCTCTTCCCTAGCTGCCTGTCAACCGCCCACAGAGGTCCCGGCGCTCTGCCATAGACTCATCTAGGGAGCGGGACCCAAGGGAGCCCTCAGCAATAACTAGTCCAACTCTTTGATTTTACATCTCGGGAAACTGAGGTCTAGAGGCACAGTTCACAGGTCTAAAGACCGGGAAGGAAACAGACACAATTCCCAAGGATTTTGGAGCAGAGCTAGGACTGGGGCCCCCATCCTCTGCCCCTCATGCAGACCACACTGCAAGATACTGGACACGCCACCCACCACTGCCATCACCACCCTTCCACCTCCTGGCCCAAGGATGCCTGAGCGACCCGCCCATAAGCAAAAGTGAGTCATCAGACCATATCTCATTCCTGCTTACAACCCTCCAAAGGGCAGCTCAAAGAGCTTATGATAAAATCCCAACTCCTGGACTTCCCTGGCAGTCCAGTGGTTGACTCCACAATTCCACTGCAGGGGGTGTGGGTTCAATCCCTGGTCAGGGAACAAAGATCATGCAAGCTGTGCCACGGCCAAAAAAAAAAAAAAAAAAGTCAATGGTTCTTTAGGAATTCCCTGGTGGTCCAATGGTTAGGACTCCATGCTCTCACTGCCAAAGGCTCGGGTTCGATCCCTGGTCGGGGAACTATTAATAAGATCCCACAAGCCGCATGGCACAACCAAAAACAAAAAACACCAACCAATTCCTTTCTGTATCTTTAAGGCCTTGCACGAGCTGTCCCCTCCCTGCCCCTTCCACCTCATCTCCCGCCCCCTTTGTGCCTCCACGTTCCATCTGCTTCCTTCTCTGTTCCTCATTTGCACCAACCCTTGTTCCCACCCCAGGACCTCTGCACGTGCCACTGCCTCTGCTCCCAGCTCTCCTCATGGCTGCCTCCTTCTATCACCTTTGTTATGTGCTTGTTTATTATCTGCCTCCACCATAGGCTCTAAACTGCCTAGGACAGAGATTGCAACTGTCTTATTCAACACAGCATCTGTCCCCTCGACATGGCACTACATAAATATCAGTTGACTAGAATATATGAAGGTATTGTAACAGATGGACTCAGACCCAATGATGTGGAGACATAGACAAAGCGTATCTACGGAATCAATAAGATGCACAGGACGCACAAGACTGTAGGACTCTCCCTGCTCCATGTAATAAAATAAGAATAGAAGTCTGAATGGTGGTAAGTTTGGAGGGAAGAAAACGTCCCTGCAGCATATTTTTGGTTTTCGGAGCCGCTTCCTCTCTCCCTGCCCCAAATGCCCCCTACCCTGGACTGTCCCTCCCATGTCCTCTGGGCCTTTCTTTTGTGCCCCCTTCCATCTGTTCCCAGGAGCCTGGACAAGCAGCCAGCAGATAAGTGAAAGTGGTATTTTTATAGGCTGATAAAAAACCATGCTTATCTAGAAAGCTCTGTCCCATCTCCCCAATGTCCCTAATTGGCCATTTGCCCAATGCCGTCTCCACTGGGGCTGCAGACACTCTCCCCGCTTGCCTCTGCCCTTGCGTCTGCCCCGTTCCCCTCTGCCCTTCCCCCTTTGCCGGGGGGTGGGGGTGGGGGGGTGGGGGGGAACCTTTGCCAGAAGGATTTTGGGGATCAGAAGGGAGGTGAGAGGCGATGGGGAAGGGGGCGGGTGGTGGTGAGGGAGGGTTCGCACTTCTCCAAGTGGGTTTGCAATGCCACTATTTAATGGTGCCAACTGTATTAAATTCTATACTCTTGCAGCCTCTTAAATCCATTTATGGCCCATGCTAGACCCTGAGCTGTAATAATAATAAAAATAAAAGAAAGGATTTATGCACCCTGGGTGTGGACCCGTCGCCGGCAGAAAAAAAAAAAGAGCTGTTTCTCGCTGATCTTGCTGGCCTGTCGCCCGCCCCCTGACCTCCTGTTTTTCCCTGGGTGGAGGCTCCCAGGGGCCAGGGAGGAGGACAACTGGGCTTCTGGTGAGAGGGGAGATTTAGGAAGCTGAGTGAAGAGTCAGCTTAAAAGGAACATTTGCTGGGCTTTTCCCAAACTGATTTTTCTAGACTATCTCTCCACTTCTCTCTTTTGGGCTCACGGATGAGGGCACTCTTGTATTCTATTTCTATTTCTAGAGCAGATCTGGACCCAAAGTGTGACCAGGAACTGAGGAGAGAGCAAATATCTGGGGTAGAAAACGCCTGGAGAGGAAGCTGGCTGTGTGGGCTGGCTCAGCTCCCAGGCGTTGCCACAGGTTCAAATCCTGACCCTGTCACTTCCTGGTAGTGGACCAAACATTGCCCACCACCTGATACCCATACCCTTGGGTAACCCCTTCCCACACTGACACTGAACTTGGCCTCTGTGACATGCTTTGGCCAATGGGATGACTAAACACCTTGTACATTTCTGCTATCCCGTCCCTCTGTCTTCTCCGTGTGAAGCCAGGGCTAGCCTGCTGGAGCATGAGACTCAGAGATGAGCCAGCCCAGTTGTCCCAGCCAAGGCCATAGATACATAAGAAAGACCAGCCAAGATCAGGAAAACCACCTGTTGACTGAAGGTGACCACAAGCATCTGAGTAAGCACCAAGTGGCAGACGTTTGCAGCTAACCCATAGACTCATAAGCGAAAATAAACGTTTTTGTTGTAAGCCACTGGTGGTAGTGCTTATTTGTTACGCGGCACTATCATGGCAGTAGGTAGCTGATACGAGGTCTTGTGCCAAATCCAGCCCTGACTATCCACACATTCCAGTTTTTAAGGAAAGACGTTTTAAGGTTCCAGCTGCAAATTCTCAGGCTTTAATTTCAAGGGTTGGTTATTTAAAGCATGAGAAATAGATTGGCGCTTCTGGCTTCAGACCATGGAAACTGGAGGAGACAAGGAGTCGGGGAGAGTTCCTATAAAGTCAGGTCTACATTGAAACAATTTCCTGGTTAATCTGAAACACATAGATCTGGGTTTAGTGAGGCAGGATGAGTGAGCACTTTCTGAGAAACACTACAGCAGGTTTTTCTGTAGAACACATTATCAGGCCAGAGTAGACAACGTCCATTTCCTCCTCTGGATACAGCACTCTGATACCCCCTGGGAAGCAACCCATTCTTCAATTACCCAAGAGGTGGCTAATTAGCATATTCCATCCCCCAGCTACAGTGATTGGTTCAACAATGAGCATGTGTCCAAATCCTATCCAATCAGAGGCTACTGTGGGACTTTTGCCAGAAATATTGGAAAAAGAAGATCTCTGTCTATATAGCACAGATATATTCAGTGTTTATAATAACCTATAATGGAAAAGAATCCGATAAAGAATTTATATGTATTATATATGTATACCTAAATCAATTTGCTGTACACCTGAAACATTGTAAATCAACTATACTTCAATTAGAAAAAAAAAGAAGGTCTCGGTCTACTGGACTTAGAGTTTTAAGGATGGAAAGCCTAGTGCCGCTGATAACCATCTCGCTCCGCCAAGGGAGAGCTGCCCAAAAGGACAAGCGTCTGACATCCCTAGGACTTAGTATTCCCACATGTAAGAAGAGATAATAATTGTGTCCCCTCTTAGAATTATTAGGAGGGTTTGAATGAGATAATACACGAAAAGCTACCAGGCGAGTGATCCGTAAATGTTAGCTATTGTGATGAATTCGATGTAACCATCGGCCTAGATCTGTATCTGATATTTAACTTGTAACTAAAAATAAACAGATGCTTTCCATGTGTACATGGATGCCGGCAAACATATTGTATGGCATATACTTCCAGATGAGCTAGTAAAATTCCAAGCTGGTCTTTCCAAGCAAAGAAAATCCTAATCTTAATCAGGCATGTCCTTTGACTCGCTCTTGTGAGGGGAGGTTTGAAATGAGCCACCCTGAACTCTCCCCAGTCACCAGAAGCACAGATGTGGCCACCGCAGAAGGTACTGTGTGCAGAGGGTCAGTTGAGCTTGGGTTACATTTATTCTCAGGACCGTCCTCACCGTCTCCCTCTCCTCTGGGGCTGTGTTAATTTCCTAGGGCTGCTGTAACCAAGTACCACGGACTGAGGGGCTTAAACAACAGAAATATATTATCTCACGGTTCTGGAGGCCAGTCTTGGAGCTGAGACTTGTCAAGCAAGGTACATCACCCCAAAGTTCTGCCTCAGCTCACTTGACTCAAATCTCTAGGGAAAGGCGGGGCACGCTTCTTTGGAAAGAGGAAACTTCCAGGTGAGACACCGGCTCACGCTGCGTTCCCAAGGAAGCGTCTGCAGTGTGGCAGTGAATGAAGCTAAGATTGCACTGTGTCCTCAGCATCTCAACAGCCAAGAGCAAGGGTGTTGGTTCAAACACCTGGAGATACCTGGGCACCGTTTTGGGACAACACGGCTACAGGCTGTTGCGGTCCAGTTTTCCCACCACACACCCGCCCCCCGCCCCTGTAGCTCATCAGGTAGTTACGACTCAATTTACATAAAAAGACATTGAATGAATGTGTGTTGACCATCTGCCACGAGACCCCAGTCACTGACCTGGAACAACTTACATTTCAATGAAGGAAGATGTTTGCACAGCCCACGTGGGTCACGAGGACTACGTCCTCTTTTCCCAAGAATATTAGTATCCATTTATTTATACCAAAGCCTTATTTCCCCTTTCACACCCCTTAAAAGGAAAAGCAAACCATTGGGGGGAAGCAATATACCAAGAGACCCCCAGGAACTTATTAAGCAGTAATAGGGGGTGGTCTTGCTCTACAGCTCCTCTCACGCTGGATTTTGAAGACGGTTCAAAGAATGGTTCTAAAGTCAAGGTGGCTGGCTTAAGGATTGGGAAATCTGAACTAAGGCCTTTCATCTCTCTGCCCACATTCTGGCTGAGAGTCATTACCGTCTGCTTGGATCTAGATGGCCAGAGGGTCGAACCAGCGGTCACTCGTATCAGCCACTGCCCAGTTTTGGCATCTCAGTAGCCCTGGGCAGTTGCCTTCGTTCACGTACCACCCATGGATTCCACGAAGCACGTTTCCAGTGGAGCTCAGCAGCCGGTTCCCCTGTGAAGGGCATTAGTGGACTTGGGTGACTATGGGTGAGTTACTAAACTTCTCTGAGCCTCATTTCCTCTTCTACAAAATGGACATACTTGCACCTCTCTTCTAGGATTGCTAAGAGGATTAAGTAAGATATTCATGTTTATCACTTAACACGCCACTGACAGAGGGCCACCAGATGTGATAAAATCATCCTTCTTCCTCTCTGTGGTCCATGTGTAGAATGTGTAGAACTGAGAAAGCTTGTTTCCTTTAACCCACAACAAAGCGTTCAGGCCTTTTAACAGGAGGGAAAAAAAGCCAATCCTGAGTAGATTGTTCCTCTGCCTCCCGATTTATCTGAAGCCTTGAGACTATGAACACCCACCTTGCAGGGAGATTTTGAGGATTGTAAGTAAGGCCTGTGGCATGGCTGGCACAGTGCAGAAACACAATGGCTCGAGCATAATTTCAATCCTAAGCGGTGAATCAGATGAAGACACCCATGAGACTGCATTTACTGAGCTTTAGTTCCCTGCGGTTCCCTTTACACCCCGCTTCAGCTCAGATATTGGCACTTAGTTAATGCTTCACAGGTCTAAGGCTGAGAGCATCTTTTCCACCCCTTTCTCCAGACCCGCTGGAAGAGATCTGAGCTATACCTGGAATTCATTTAATACTCTAACTCCATCTTATTCCAACCTCCAAGGCTACCAAGGAGGGGCTTGCAGTTTCAACAAATATTGGTAGCGTCTACTGTGTGCCCAGAACTATTCTTTCTGCTGAAGTTGCAACAGTGACCAAAATCAGTAAACATCTCTGCGTTCAAGAAGCTCATATTCTAATGTCATGCTGCTCAACCACAGATGAATAAGGGGCTTGGACAACTCTGTATCAATTGCATCCTCCCTGGTTTTCTCTCCAGTGCAATTCTGGAAAGGATCACGCGGGGTTTTACTTGCAGAGTAAAGGGTGGAATCTACCCCTACGGAGAGGTAAATAGAGATACAGATACACATACAAATGCATAGCTCGAGCTACAGAAAAGGATTTGAGTATGGGCATTGTATCAGGCATTTTACTAAATGTGGCACTTGCTTTAACTCAAATTTAATCCTCACAGCAACCTAGGAAATAGATACTGTTATTGTCTCCTGTTTACGGATAGGAGCACTTGAGGCTCCTATTAAATCACAGTGATGTGATTTAATAAAGAATCGCTTCAGAACTCCACCATAATTGGTGTAAGGGCAGCCTGTGAGTAAAACCTCAATTATGGGAATGGATTAGAGGGTACGAAGTCAATTCAGACAAGTTGGAATATGAAGCAATGGAAATGGTCTGAGTGTAAATGATTCAATAAAGGAAACCAAAGACCTTTATGTTTTTACAGGAAGGCTGTCTTCCTGAACAAATCTTAATAGTAACCCAAACCTGTAAGCAGACACACCTAGATGAAGATGACCTAAAATGGCCTGTGGGCTTAAGGTAGCTCCAAAACGTCCCATGGTCTTTGAAAACCCAGCACCCATAAAAGTTTGGCCAACGAGCCTCAAGAAACCATGAGCCAGTAACACAGGAATCTTTGACGGGCTTCCTTCGCAGCCCACTTCCATGGAGCTCACAGGAGCCAAAGGTTTGGGGTAATGCCATATTAGATCTCTAGTGAAAAAGCCATCGCTATCCAAAGGATAATTTCCCTCCCACCATCGCAGTCCCGGGGATGGTGGCAGGGAAAGGAAGAAAGAAAAAAAAAGAAACATTACGTTCACAAAAATATAAATGGAAACATCAGACAAACCCAAATGGAGGGACATTTTCCAAAACAACTGGTCTGTACTCTTCAAAAATGTCATGGTCAAGAGAGACAAAGAAAAGCTAAGAAATTCTTCCAGATTGAAAGAGAGCAGCACATGTCAACTAAATACAATGCATGATCCTGGGTTGGATTTTGAACTGGTTGGGGCAGAGGAGACGGGATGACTAAGAAGACCATTATTGGGGCAACTGATGGAAGTGAAGTGTGGATTTGGTAATAGTATTGAATCAATATTGTATTTTCTGATTTTGGTAACCGTGCTGTGATTGCATAAGAGAACCTCCTTGTTTTTAGTAAATGGTTGCTGTTGCATTGAGAATAAAAGAAACAATGTCTCTAACTTAGACCGTTCATTAAAAATTATGTGTGCGTATCTACATGTGTATATAAAGGTATCCGTATATATATATGGAGAGAGAGAAAGTGAGCACTCGTTGGTTATAAACCCAGAGCATCCAGTAACTACTATGTGGAAAGACTTTATCTGATGATGAATCCCACAGAGAAGGAAACAGAGCCAAAAGATGAAGAGGCATTGTTGAGGTCCTTGATGCAAATTTGCCTGAAGCCCACACGCCCTTAGACTTCCCAATTTAAAGAGGCAATAAAACCCTCTCCTTTTGATTTCTTTTCTCACTTAAGCCACTTTGAATTGTGTTTCTGTCCATTGAGTGGTCTAAGTTGAGAACTGCATGGGTCCTGACAATTACTGCTATGTTACATGGCCACTAGGTTGCCAGCACTCTGCTTGGCGACAGGTGTACGAAAACAAATAAGACCCAGTCCCTACTCTCAATGGCCTCACCATGGTCTAATAAGGAGATGGACATGTAACAAACGATTACAATATGATGACATCTGATTTTTCTCAACCTCTCCTCTCTGCTTGAAATAGCCTCTCCTCTTTTTTTCTGCCTATCCAAATTCTCATCTCATTCTGGCCTGGAAGGGTCAGCCCAAGCACTCTCGTTCATGAGCCTTCATTGACCACTGTTTACAGAAAGCTCAAACCATCAAACATCCATGACGCATGACACTGCATGTCCAACTTTGCCAGATCTGTTCATCGCTCATGGGAATAAAGTGTATAGAGACTGGCCTGTAATCACAATTAAGAACTGCTTTGGAATTCATTAAATCATATAAATAGTCTAGTTGGTGATTGGAAGGGCATGTGGTAGTGGGGGGGGGGGGTGGTTAATGACATTTGCCAAGAGAGAGTAGCTGAAAAAAGATTCTTAGATGAACATGCATTTCTCAGGCCTGAGAAACCATCAGAAACATCTGACAACGTGAACTGAATCTTGAACCACGAATCTGGGCCAGAAGCTCTTTAGAACATTTCAGCCTGATTAAAAATGACTGCATTTCACCGAATGCAAAAATCTTTACCTTAAAATTATGATGAGTTAGAATCACTGGGGATTAGTCACCCTTCTCGTGTGATAACATTTCTGGATGACAGCATTGCTGTGAATTTGCCAAGAAGGCAACAAGAAGGCAGTACTTCAAACCAGTTTCCACTCTTATTTTTTTGTTGTTTGTGTGTCATCATCTTGGCTCTAAATAGAGCCTAAATCCATGTCTGTATATGACTAATCACCAGGATTATAAAGTAGAGACTTCCGTGAATAGATATTCTATATGCTTTATATTAGTTTGCTCAGGCTACCATAGCAAAGTACCACAGACTGAGGGGTGGGGGGCTCTTAAACAGCAGAAATTGATTTCCTCACCATTCTGGAGGCTGGAAGTCTGAGATCAAGGTGTTGGTGGGGCTGGTTTCTTCTGGGTCCTCTCCTTGGCTTATAGATGGCCACCTTCTCCCTGTGTCTTCACATGGTTTTCCCTCTATCTGTGTTTTTGTGTGTCCTAGTCTCTCCTTCTGTGGGGACACCAGTCATAATGGACTAGGGCCCACCTGTATGACCTCATTTTACCTTAGTTACCTCTTTAAAAGACTTGCCTCCAAATACAGTCACATTCTGAGGGACCAGAGGTTAGAAAGTCAACGTAAGAATTTTTAAAGGACACAGTTCAGTCCACAACACACATTTACTCACCTGCTGAGGACCGAAGGAGGTGCCAGGCACTGTGCAGACACTTTACATGCCTCATCTTACTTAATTCTCACAATAACCCCATAAAGATGACACGATCATCCCCATTTTAAGGATGAGAAAACTGAGGTTCAAAATGCTTAAGTAACTTGAATGAAGTTACACAAGCTGCTAAATGTTCGAGCTGGGATTTCAATCAGGTCTGACACTAAATCCTATGTGGTTTTTGGGGGTTTTTTTTGTTTGTTTTTTGAGGTACACGGGCCTCTCACTGTTGTGGCCTCTCCCGTTGCGGAGCACAGGCTCCGGACGCGCAGGCTCAGCGGCCATGGCTCATGGACCCAGCCACGCCGCGGCATGTGGGATCTTCCCGGACCGGGGCACGAACCTATGTCCCCTGCATCGGCAGGCGGACTCTCAACCACTGCGCCACCAGGGAAGCCCTCTAAATCCTATGTTTTTAACCATCACCCTCAAGTGGCCCATACTTTGGCCATTCTCAAGGTGCTTTGAAGTGTAACCAGATAAACTTTAGGAAAAAAAAAACAGGTTAATATTTATATATTCATTTTCATGCATATTATTTTTGAAAAAGACTAACCCACCGAACTCATGGGCTCAGAATGAGCCCAAAGTAGATATTCAGGTCTAGAAAAGTGAATAAAAAGAAAATAGAATAGAGAGTGCTTGGATAAGGCTAAAATCATAAGGTGAGTTCGATAAGGACCAGATTTGAGGAAGGAATGACCTTTGTAATATATAAATGCACACAAACGCAGTACCAAGTCCCCACACCACTCCTTGTCAGCTTGACACCCATACATCTCATTAAACTGTATTTAATCCCCAAATAACGACACCAACAAAGTAGTTCTTCTGCCTGACATGATACAACTACCCCACACACCGCTGACAACATGCTAACTCTTACCCCACCAGGGGATACAAACTCCCTTTTCTGTCTTTGAGTAATGCCCAGTCTCCTTTCTTCTCCTAGCTAATTTACACAAATAAAAAACATCTACTTCATCACTGACCTTGCTTTCAATCTCTCTCTTTTTCCTTCGCTCTTTCTCTCTCTCCTTCTCCCTCTCCCTTGCTCTGGCTCTCTCTCTCTCTCCCTTTCTCTCTCTCTATCTCTCTCTCACGCGCGCTCTCTCCCCAACCCTATTATCCCCACATCATCTCTGGAAAACTAAGCCAACCAGTATACCATTAGGACTCGGCTGAAACAGTAGGTTTGGACCATTGGTTACGTTTACTTCTGATTTTTTTCCCTTCCCCCGAGGAGATGTTGCATTGTTTCCCTGCAACCAACAGCAGCCAGCATCTTTCATCAGTTCTTCACCATGGATTCTGGGGCTTTATTAGCAAATGAAAATGGCCCAACTCCAACTGACATCAGTGGGGTCTCAGCTAGGAGCAAGGCCAGAGCATTTCCGGTGGCCTCAAGCCTCAGACGAACCACTTTGAAGAGAAGCCAGTTGGTTTGACTTAAGCTACCAGTGAGCTATCTTGATATAAAAAGAAGCCGAATTTAGCTGACAACTGATTGAAGAAATTTCAAACACAACTAGTTGGAGTTATAACATCTTGGCCGTGGGGCAGAGAGGCAAAGGAAAGAATGAATTTGGTCAGGCAAGATGTTGTGAAAACAACTAATTAAATTCCATCAAGTAACCAATTGTTTGCAAAACAACCGTTGGATTGAGTTGCATCTGTGTATTTTCCTCTGCCTCTCATCTCTTTACTACCTAAATTAGTTTAAGTAGAAAAACAAAGTCTTAACATTTTCGCATACCAGAAATTGGCACAGTAACGAGAAAAATTCCCTAACACACCATTATAATGCGCTCCTTTTATCTCCTAAGGAAAACCAATTTCAAAAGTTAAGATTTCTTTTTCTGAAATGTTTTGGATATGTATGCAACAGAAAAATGGTTTCTGGACGTCCAGACAAATATAAGGTACAGAAAATAATATCTTTATACATCAGATCTTTTATTTTCAATAATTCAAAAGGAATCACCTCCGTCCATCCGTCTATGTTTCTTCACAGCAGCCTTAGGTTGCAAGGCTAAAAAGTAAAATTATTTTTTCCTTGAGATCTGGAGAACTAGACACCCAGAAAGGTCGAGTGATCTGCCTAGGGTCACACAGCAGTCATCGTCTGGCCCAGAATGGCCCAGTTCTGTAGTTCAAGGTTCTGCTCCATTTTGCCCACTCTGGGTTGTTTGATATATAAATTTAACAGAAATTCCTATTGCTTATTTTCAAGCTTATAAAGTGATAACAACTAAGAAGAATTGTCCAGTTTGGGCCTAGAGATCATTTAACTTTGGAAAATGTTTTTTTTTTTTTTGAAAGTGTATCCTTGATTAGAGTCTGGCCAACAATGCCATAGTCTAATGCAGCAGTAATATTCTTACTACTATCATGGCTACTAGTTACTGAGTGTTTACCACCTGTATAGCTCTTTTAATCCCCACCTCAACTTTTACAAGCTAGCTCTCTTTTTTTTTAAGGTTTTTTTTGATGCGGACCATTTTTAAAGCCTTTATTGAATTTGTTACAATATTGCTTCTGTTTTATGTTTTGGTTTCTTGGCCGTGAGGCATGTGGGATCTTAGCTCCCCGATCGGGGATTGAACCTGCACCACCCCCGTATTGGAAGGCCAAGTCTTAACCAATGGACCACCAGGGAAGTCCCTACAAGTTAGCTCTTACGTCCCCTTTTTACAAAGGAAGAAACTGGGGCTCAGTAAAGCAAGGGCTGCCCAAGGTCACATATGCAAATGTGACACGGAAAATGTTTCGTGAAGTCAGCAGTGTACAAGTCCCAGCAGTTCTTTGGGGTATCTACTTGATAGAAACTCTTGCGCACAGAAAAATGACTGGGATACAAGAAGAAGCGGGTACAAAGATGTTCACTGTATCACTGTTTACAGTGGTGAAAAAAGGGAAAAAAATCTACATATCCGTCAACAGAGAAAGTGACATTGGGCTAGTTACTTAACCCTGTATGCCTCAGTTTTCTTATCTGGATAATGAGAATAATAATAGCAGCTATCTCATAGGTGTGAGGATTAAGTGAATTCATTATAGAAAATGCTAGAACAGTGCTTGGCACATGGAGAGTGCTATGCATGTGTCAGCCGCAATTATTATTCTAAAATAAATTGCTATGTAGCAACTAAAGATTATATATTTATATAATATATGCAATTACATGTCATATCTATTTACCAATACAAATTAAACTCAGAAATATAACATTGATGGGACTTCCCTGGTGGCGCAGTGGTTAAGACTCCACTCTCCCAATGCATGGGGCCCAGGTTCGATCCCTGGTCAGGGAACTAGATCCCACACGCATGCCGCAACTAAGAGTTCCCATGCCACAACGAAGGAGCCCACGAACCGCAATTAAGAAGCACATGTGCTGCAACTAAGGAGCCTACTGGCCACAACTAAGACCCAGCACAACCAAATAAATAAATTAAATTAACATTTTTTAAAAAGAAAGAAATATAACATTGAGTGACAGAAGCAAACTGGAGAACTATGTACAGAATATGAGATTCATGCAAATTTAAAAAGTACAAACCAAATTTTTGTAGTGCTTTTGGAGAAGTGCATATTTTATAGAAGTATAAAAATGTGGACTGCTGGTATTTACCAAAATTGCAGTCATGGTTACCTCTAAGGAGAGGAAGAAATATGGAGATGAGATCAGAAAAGGGAAAAGCACGTCAACTTTATAATATTTTACTTGTGCTATTAAAAAAAAAAGACTTGAAATGAATATGACCACATGTTAATATGTGAAGTTTTCTCTCTGGGTGTTAAGTACACAGGAATTAGATCTATTAATCTATGCACCATGTATTTGAAGAATTTTTTCCAAGTGCAAAGAAAAAGCACACAGAGTTTTTGCTTATGCTGCTATAAGAAGTTCACACTCAGCATATTTGTGATCTTGCTGTCCTCTTATGTTTTTGGCTTCTTTCCTGGAAGGGAGGAGGGATAAATTTTACTTACTGATGACCAAAAAAGAAAAAAGCATCATTTACCATCCGACGGTACAATGTCTTCGCAAAGAACTATGAAATCATTTTCAAAACACATCTCCAGGGAGGAACCCAGCATTCACTGTTTGTCTCTATAAGGTACAGAGACTTCCAGCCACGCCCTAAACCGCAGACCCTGGCCTGAGAAAGCCCTCCATTGCCAACCTGCCAGTTGTCCCAAAGGGATACAGGGGAAATACCATCTTCCAATGGCCACACAAAAAAACACGGTGCAGAGATAAGATTCAATTTAAGTAAACAATGCTGGAACACACCTATGAAAGGGAATGAATTTTTATCCAGAAGAATTCATTTCAAAAGTTGATAGTTTATAGTGTGTTTCAGCCTTAAATTTATTTAAATTTGTAAATGCCACTCTACTTTTTAATATGACCACAAACATTTTCAAGTTTAATGCAGATTCCGCTCCTTAGTGAATCTGACCCACATTCAAAGGGACCAGATTCTGGGTTCAGGCATTACCTTCAACTTTTGGTATCACACACACACACACACACACACACACACACACACACACACACGTAGTAACGGAAATACCAGTTCTACTTTGTAAAACACCCCCCCATCCCACCTCTCTATTTAGAAGAAGCCAGGATTAGAGAAGCATCCTTTCCCCTTTTTCAAATGTTGCAAATTGTAAGATTGTTCCTCTGATGGTAGAAACTTAATTCCTCAGTTATTTTTCCAGCTATGGTCTAAGACACTATGACCTACGTGAGAAAGGAACCCAGTGAAGGAGAATAGGGCAGAAACGCTGCAAATGGAGCACGATTATTTATTATTGATTCTAATATTAAAAGCTAATATTCATTGCACGTTTTCCTTGTGGCAGGCAAAATCCTAGATGCTTGGCGTGTTTTGTCACATTTACTCCTCATAGGAAACCTTTAAGGCAGGTATCAGCCCAATTTTACAGATGAGAAAGCCAAGGCAGAGAAGTCGAGGAAATTACCAGAGGTCCAGAACAAAAAAGTCACAGCCCAGTATGTGCACCCAGGCACCTGGGCCCCTACCCAGTAGGCCATGGCTATTCATTGACTCTAAAAGCTTCAATTAAGAAGAAATTAATCATGCATAGATTATGTCCAGAAAATATACAAGATAGGAGCCACAGCTGGGATTGCCTGGAAAGAAGGAAACTGGAAGACTGCGGAAGGAGCTGAGATGGAGACATATTTTCACTGTGTAACTTTTTAAAGAGCTCAAATTGAATTTTTATAATATGCAAGTATATATGAAACTAACACACGTGTTAATATCTTGGGTGTGCAGTAAGCACCCTGGACATCCTAGGTGCTCAAGAGCTATTTGCTGACTTGGCCATGAGTTAGTCCCAGCTGCCAAAAAATAGGATTCCTGGTATCTTCCTGGGGTATTGCTCTGGTAGGAAAGGAATGCATTTGAAGTTGAAAGGCATCACATGCAGAAGTCCAGTCCTCAGATAAGAGGAAGTTTGGTAAGGGCCCCGGCTCCTAAGTTAAAGGGCTCCCCACAGGAATCTTAGCCCCACATCCAGATATTAACCGAGCAATTTTCCGAAGCCATATTCTCACACCCCATTACCTCTCAGGGCTTAGAGCTGGCTCCAGGAATGAAGACCAGCTAGGATTTATGGGAACGGCTGTAGGAACTGGAGAAAAGGACAGGACTTGGGACCAAGTCCTCCTGAAGCACCGAGTAGGTTTCCTGTGAAGAGCTGAGGGATGTGTCTGACTTGCCTCTGTCTCCATGTTCAAGTTCACCTCTCAATGCCATCTGCTGCCATGTATTCTAGCAAATTATCTTTGGTTTTACACTGGAACCAAGTTGACCTGCCTTGGTCTGGACTTATTTGTTCTCTTTCAAGTATTTTATTTGCACTCATCCACTTGTGAGTGGTGCGAGATGGGGTGCGAATCACGGGACGGGACAGGAACTGGAAGAGTTGGAAAAAGAAAAAAGTGGACAAAGAGGAGATCAGACTGCAGTTATTTGGCTTAGGAAACAGGCTCTCTGGGATAGAAAGCATCTTACTAAGTGTGTGACCTTGGGCAGGAGATTTGTCTCTGAGAGCCTCAGTTTACCCACCTGTAAAATGGAGCTAAGGATGCCTCTTTGGGAGAACGGACGTGAGGATGAAATGAAATGCTTTAAAAGTGGTTGGCCCAGCCTCTGCGCATGGCGAGTGTTCATCAGATGGTGACTATTATTCTGGAAGGGGAAGGAGGACAGAAGATGGCAATATGGGGGCTACTGGGAAAATGACCATGTGAACAACAGCCACTTTTTATTATTTTTTCAATTCATTTAAAAGTCACTGTGGGTACAGACATGCAAAAGGCAAAACAACTGAAAACGTAGAAAAGACTATACGGCGGAAGTAACTTTTCCTCCCTCAACCATGCAGTTAGCCTCTGGGAGTAACTATGGTGACAGGGTGACAAGGTCCTGTATCCCCTTCTGTAGAGCCTAAACACACACAATTGTACACACACATGCAATTGTACTTCCTCTGACAAATGACAAACATCCTTTACAAACCATTCTGCCCTTCGCTTTTAATCATTTTTTACTTACATCTCAGAGACCTTTTTAAATTTTTTATTTATTTATTTATTTTGTGGCTGCGTTGGGTCTTCGTTGCTGCATGCGGGCTTCCTCTAGTTGCTGTGAGTGGGGGCTACTCTTCGTTGCGGTGCGCGGGCTTCTATTGCGGTGGCTTCTCTTGTTGCGGAGCACGAACTCTAGGCTCACAGGCTTCACTACTTGTGGCATGCGGGCTCAGTAGTTGTGGCACACGGGCTTAGTTGCTCCACGACATGTGGGATCTTCCCCGACCAGGGCTTGAACCCGTGTCCCCTGCATTGGCAGGCGGATTCTTAACCTCTGCGCCACCAGGGAAGCTCCTTAGAGATCTTTTCTTATCGGGACATACAGAAAGCCCTCCGTCTTTTCTCTAGCTGCATAATATTTTAATGCTCCTTTTACCATCATTAGTTTAACCAGATCCCTGTTAATATCTATCAGATCGCTTACCAAATTCTGCTATTACAGCAGTGCTGCATTGACTGTCCTTATACATGTGTCATCTTGCGTATGTATGACTGCATCCGTAGGACCAAGACCTCAGAAGAAAATGGCTGAGTTAAAGGATCGTGCGCTCCCATTTTTAATGGGTATACCCAATTGCCCCCATACTGGTTGTAACCATGTATCCTCTCCCCATCCGTGTTCGAGAGTGGCTGTTTCCCACATCCTCATTAGCATTGCGAGTTAATTAAACATTTTCATCTTCACCAATCTTCTTACTGGTTTCCAGCTTCGTGAGTGCTAGGCAATCAATGACTTCAGAAATAGGGCTCACCAGCCAGCTGCTTCAGTCATTCCAGAAGGCCAGACTTAAAGAGTATGTGCTTAGGAAAATGAATAGTCATCCTGCTACCAGTACTTCCTTCCCGGAAGTCACCTCCTTGATCTCCACACAGGAGCACACGTGTGTGTCTCCCCATCCCTAGAAGCACAAGTTCCCAGCGTGGGTCCCCAGGGGGCCTCTCCTCGCACGAGGCTACAATCACCCTGGTGTTGCCACTGGCTCAGAGATGTCAACATTTTCTCCCTGTCTGGTCTGAATTGCAGGCTGAGTTTAAGGCCTGGGAGGAAATGACTTCTTAATAAGGAAGCCTTGGAAAGGTAGATGGGGTGGAGGCTACTTATGGGGGCACAATGGTCAGATGTTAATATTCTCATCGCTTAGGACGAGGAGCGAGAGTGTAGAATTCCTACCCTCTCTGTCAAGCCAAAGGAGTCAAATGGTTGGAAGATGAATGCTGGTGGCTCTGCACGGCATATTAGGGAACATGAAGGTTTTCATTCAGGCATATTTATGGGGTTTATATTTACCTAATAAATATAACAATGGACGAATCGCTGTTGAGAAGAGGGAGACCTGGGCTCACAGGGGGAAAAAAAACATAGCAATCTGGCATCCAGGAAGGGAGCTAGGTGGTCTCAGAAGGGTTTTAACAGTGGGTGGTTTGTTTCTCTTCTTGAAATTCTTGCTAACTCTTGGCAAGGTTTTCTCTTGAGTTCTCAGATCAGACAAAGATGGGAATCGAATGGGCGGCAGACGTGCACAGACCTTGGTATGTACACGTGGTTGATAACACACAGGGTGGACCGCTGATAACTGGGTATTCTACCCCCACCCAAGTGGACAGTCCCGTTGCCTATGGAACTTTCGAGTTCTTACTCATCCTCCGACCCACTTCTCCTCTCCAACACACCCGATCCTGAAGAGGCTGGTGCTAACCAAATGCAGGGCTTCTGCAGGTTATTTGTCTCCCCCTTTCTGCTTTTCTCCAGGCCAATGGGACCTGCTTTAGTCGGATTTTCTATAATCAAGAAAGTTTAAGTTCAACTGCTGCACATTCAGTGCCAAAAAGTGGAGAACCCAAGTAGAAAGGAAAAAGGAAAGAAGGGGAAAAAAGTAATTCTATAAAAAGAGAAAGGGGTGAGAATAAAAGGGAAATGCAAAATAGTGTAAATAAGGAAAAAGATATTACAAAGAAGAGGGGCTCGAAATATCTCCAAGGTGAGGACAAATAGAAGGAAAAGAAAAAATGATGGTGACAGAGAGACAAGGAGGGATGGGGAGAAGGGGAGAGAAAGGGAATGGAAGCAACGTAAGAAAAAGCGATGAAGAAGGGGAAAAAGTTAAGACATGAAGGAGAAAAGAAAACAGAAGAGATCCAGGAAAAACTAAGTGATGAGAAATGAAGTTAAGACAGCCCGTAACTGAAATGTTGCCGAAATCGTCTCCAACGCACTCCACTTTTGTAGCCGCACAGACATCTAACTTCTTGAATGAGCGTTTGCCCAGGGCTAAGCGTATAAAACCATTTTTGATTAAACAGAGTTAGCAAGCCGGGCTAAAATGCGTCTCCGGTGACGATGGGGGTGCGGGGTGCGTGGGGGAGGCAGGGCCCCAATTCCCCCAATTCTGGCTGCGACACCTTAGGGCCTCGGGCGCCGCCGCAGATCGGCCTGGTCTCTTTCTCTCCGGCTGCTGGGGCCACCCGGTTTGGGACACAGTCTCTTCCAGCGGCCCGGCGCCCAGGCTGCCGCGCCTGGGAACGGAGTGCGCAAACGCCCACGGCGCATTGGCCCGCGCGGCGCCGGACTGGGAGTCGGCTTGGAACCCACAACCCGCCTTTCTCCAGCGACCGCGCTTAGGCCTCTTTACAACACAAACCTATAATTTACACATTTTGATGCCGCCTGTAATTTCGCCCTCCGAGCGTGAGCTTCGGTGCCATAAAACTCGTGAGGCCTGGCAAAGTGACCTCCACCTCTATCTGCCCCCCCACCCCCGCCCAGGCCCCAGCTCTCCCTGAAGTTCCCTGCGCTGCTACAAATAATCGCGTGGAAGGCGGCCAAGAATAACTAGAAAATAAACACAGCTCCTCGGCCCTCTGAGCTCAGGCCTTGGGTCCCTCCCGGCTCCACCTGGCTCTCGGGCCCCGGGGAGGCCAGGGAGGCTGCTCCGAAGACTCGGGGCTCACAGCCCTGCCCGTAACCCTAGAACCGTTCCTGGACCTCTATTCAAAACTGGTGACCCGCTGCCTGGCCTTTGTCCCGTCCCCCACCCCGCCCCCACCCCCGTCTTTCCTAGCGGGGAAACTGTCTGGCTTCCGACCTCTGTCCGGAAAAAAAAAAAAAAAAAGAACAGGGACAACAAAGAGCCAACGCAGACCCGAGAGAGTTTTTTCCTCCAAACCCTGGGCCTTTCCCGAGAAGATAAGAGACCTCGACCTCACCTCCCTCTTAACACCCTGAGGTCTGCGCGTGTGTGCGCGCCAAGGGCGGCGCACAAGCGCGATGGCCGCGGGTGTGTCCTGATTTGAGTGAATATAATGACGTGTATGCGCGCTAACGCCCGTGCAAATAATTGTGTGTGCAAAAAGGTGATTCTGTCTACAGATAGAATATAAATATCCGTGCCAGAAAGTGCAGACAACATACGCAAACGATCATCGATGTGCAAACAATCCCGTGCCCCTGTGCCGACGATCTGGGATCTGGGGTGCGCAAGCCACCTCTATGTGGGTGTTAATTCTTTGGGCAAATTGTTCAGCATGCAAGCGATTTGGTGTTCTCGCCAATGCTTCTAGCGCTGCAAACGGTTGTGTGGGTGTGTGTTGCCTTTACAGGGCCAAAGAAAGGGCTCCTCCAAATCTTTTCTCGATGGTTGGTCAGAGTGCACATCTGCGGGACTGGCTACGTCCCGAGAAGCAGCGCGTAAAAGAAAAATAGCCTTGCTTCCGACCGTGCCATCTCCAAGCGGGCTCTGCCCGCTCCCGGCGTGGACGGGAAAGCAGAGAGTGGAAAGAACCGGTGGGTGTTTTCGGGTCCTCTCTTGGCCTCCACCAAGCTTCCTGTTCCCGGAGGTCGGCGCGAACCAAGCAGCGGCGGGTGTTTGCATAGCACTGCGCCGAGCTCAGGCACGAATTTCCTCCGACGCACCGTCTCCTTGGTGCCCGTGGACTGCTGGAGACCTCCCAGAACGGCCGGACCCAGCCAAGGGTTCGCCGCGTCCGGGCGCCTCCTAAAACCGTCGCGGGTGGGGTGAAGCCGGCTCAGAGCAGCGCCACGCGGAGAAAACGAAAGTTCTTGCGTTTTGCCAAGCGCTGGCGCGCGCTGTGAAACCCCAGCTGGCAACCGCTGGAGAAAAGGTGGTAGAGCAAGCCCAAGTGTCCCCCCACCCAGGCACTGCAATGGCGAAGCATGTCCTGGCTAAGGCGGTCCGTCCCTCCCAGCGCGCACACGTGTGCCCAGGATTATAATACAATATAACACATCGTAATATCGGATATTATACCGCGTTTACCTTCCATTAGCATGTGTACATTGTGTTAGGCTTGCTTACATGTTTGTTACGACGTGCTGTGATATTGTATCTCTCAATCTGCCATGTGCCAGGCACCTACTTATTTGATCCACACAACCAACCACCCCAGAGGGAGGACTCACCCCTGCTGCGCAGGTGAGGCACAGAGAGGGGAAGGCACTTGCTCAAAGTTAGCCAGCTAGAAAGGGACGGGGCTTGGATTGGAACCCACAGCTTAGGGCTTGGCAGTGAGAAGCGGACATCCATCCACTCAGCTGAGGTAGGAAGATATCCCACACCACACACTGCTGTTTCTGGAATAGCCCATCATTATTTTACTATGTTGGCACCATCCGGCCAAGATGAGCGCTGCTAGCCTGCGCTCTGCAGCCCTCTGGCTGAGAACTCAGTCATCAGACCTGACCTTGGTATGGCTGTCCCCTCCTCCTGCCCCCTTCCTCGGCTGGTTCCTCCTAACAGCCACGTGAAGGAAGCGTTGTTATCGTGGTTCACAGATGAGGAGTTCAGAGAGGTTAAATAGCTTGCCCACAGTCACTCAGCAAGTAAGAGAGTAATACGGTTCAGGTATTGGGACTCTAAAACCCTGAATTTTGATAACTGCATTCCCAACCCCATACCAAGGAGTTTCACTTCAATTGGAGTCCATAGGTAGGTGGGGGACCGCTGGTGGGAAACAGATTCTAGTGAGAGTATCCTTAACATTTGGGGGCTAGGAATATCCTTGGGATGCAATAAAAACGCAGCATCTTCTCTCTAAGGGGGCAGAGATCCATGAACCCAGATGGTAAAGTCTCTGGAACCACGATTGTGATCTGGGGCCTCACCTGTGACTTGGGTGAACCATCACAGTCTCCCTGGGGACAGTAGAGCAGAGGATGGCCCCTTCACATATCCTAACCTTCCCTCCTCTTTGTATGCTGCTGGCGGCAGCATACAACCAGGGGGACAACCACGAACACTGTTTAATCCCCTCTTTCCAGCTGCAAAATTCAAGGCACCCCTGTGCCCTCAAAAATGTCCCCCCGTAACTGGAGGACCATAACTAACCCCAATCCTCAAGGAGCCCCAGAGGAGGGGACTTCTAAAAAGTCTTGGCTTTCAGACCTTCCTGCCTCCGAGTAGACATCTACATCCTCCAGATGAACGGCAGGGAGGGGAGTCAAGACCCAGCTCGCCCGGATTATTCCACCCCCGCCCCCCAGCCGGCCGCGGGTTTTCCGTTCCAAATATCCAAATTGTTGGTGAAACCTCGTGCTTTGCTAGTGTAGCATCGGCCTCTATCCTTAGGCTGTGTCAGACAGAGTTGCCGAAGAAACCCTCTTCTCCCCTGCGGGGGCCCCTCCAGGAAACGGAAGAATCAGAAGGCGCCTCGGCTGCAAAGCCACATCCGCTCCGGGTGAGATCTGACAGTCTTTTGCGAAGCTGAAAACGTCGACAAAGTCATCCCCAAGCCTGACCTGCCTCTCCCACTAGCCAGTCACCTCGGCTGGGTTTGAGGAACTCGAGGCTGCTAAGTGCTGGGAGGGAGTTGCATAAAGCAGACAAACACGGGGGTTTGGGGTTTGCCTTTTGCCTTTCACGATAAAACGTGTCTCTACACCTTCCTCGAGAGAATGGAGATGAAAGGAAATCAGAAAATTATCTCGAAGTTCTGGCCTCAGTTTGCCTTCTCCCGTATACACTTAATTTTCTGGATATTTGGGGAAATTTTAGAGGATTAATGTCTGCACGGCCAGAAGGAGCGCTTTAATTTCCTATGTCTGTGTGCGCGTGGGGGAGTTGCGTGTGCATATGGGGAGGGGGCTGAACATCCATTTGGGAAACCTGGTGCTGAGGCTGAGGCTCTTCCCTAAGCCATGAAAGCACCCTGAAACTCACAAGCTCTGAGAAGAGGTCCAGTTGAGCTCTGCTCACCACCCTCAACACCACATCCATTTTTCTCTCCTTCCATCCCAACCTCGGGGCCACTGGGAAATTTGGCAAAGGAAGACACTCCCGAAGTATCTGGGAAATTCAGGAGACTGTGTATCCTTCAGAGTCATAGCTGGTGGATGGAACCTTTTACTCTTGTTAATACAGTCTACTCCGCATAAGAGTAGATTTTGACCGCCTGGTAAATCCAGGAACTTTTGGAAAATTCAGGATAACATCTGGATACTTGGCAATTTCGCCTGGATAATTCAAGAGACACAAGATGGGAGAATTTGTAACTAGGCGGCAATTTCGAGCCACAGTAAAAAAAAAAAAAAAAAAAAAAAAAAAAGTGTAGTTGTTTTTCGTTCTGTTTTAATTTAAAATGCTCGGTTTCAGTTGGAATTTCCTCCTCGGCCACACTCGCGAAGCACTGAGAACACCGGTCGCGGCGGCCACTTTTTCTCCGCGGCCAACCCCTCCCCCCGCTCCCCGGGAGCAAATCCCTGGCTCCGCAGGGCCGAAGTGGGGGCCACTCAGAGAAGGTCGCTGGGCGTAAGCGGAGAAAAGTTGCCCGCGCGCACCCAGAAAAGATGACATAAGTGGCGCTGACGAGAGCTGCCCGGCTGAAATGAGCCTAAATAAAGGGTCCTCCGGCAGCGTGGGCCGGAGGGATTGCCTCACACTCCGGAATCGGGCCCAGACACTTTTAGAAATGTTTTGCTGGACGCCTGCCCCGCGAGGGCGACAGCAGCAGCCGGCGGCCTGGGCGAAGCTGCGCTCCGGGGGTCCCAGGCTGGCGCTGAGCGGCGGCCACCGTGGCGTCCTCGGTGGAGGAGAACGTCTCCGCCTTTTGCGGGTTTTTCTTTTTACCTTTGTGTGTGTGAGAGTGACTTCCACGTTTGTGTGCCCCACGAGAGCAGGACTCCGTCTGCAGCGCCCCAGCTGTGACCAGAAAGGCGTTAAGGAAATGCGCAGGCGAGAGTTCAGCACCAAATCAGACACTGTGGGTTTCAACGGTCTCTTCTAGTGATCGGTGGGTTGCGGGATGGGACAGAGGGCCATCCTGGTCACAGCTGGGCCCCCAGGGCCCAGAATGGAGGCTGAAACTGATGGAATGTTTATTGAATCAATGAATGAATCCAGAAATCAGGGTTTCAATCTTAAGTGTATCATAATTCCCTCCCAGAAACTGAATGTCTCTCACGTCCCCTCTGTAGAATAACAGGGCAGTCCTAGTGGTCCCCGCCAGGGTCTCACAACTCGGTCATAACAAGTGACATCTGTCATTGTTAAAAACTCAGTCATAACAAAAAACATCTGTCATTCATTGACCACCTACTCTTTTCATCGAGCTTTATATTCATTTATTAGGGGTAGGTACTGTTATGTCCCCATTTTACAGACGAGCAAACGAGCTCAAACAGGCTAATTAACTCAGGCTGCCTGGTTCATGCAGGTCTCTGGTGACCGTGTGAGTCCTTTGCTCTGGGGCATCGCTCCAGGGTGCTGAGCCCGTGGCCACCCATTTCTTCGGACTTACTATAATTCTACACAAGTCCTTCCAACCACACGGAGGGTCCGCCTCTCCCCTAGCTGAACACCTTAAGCTAAGCAGTACAGTCAGACTAAGACTGGAAACTTGGAAGAGCTGTAGCCAGCTCTAAATTTACAGATCAGGCCTGGGACCCATAACTGCTCGGGCATTCGTGTGTTCCTGCGCCATTACTCTTCAGGAGAGAAGGGCAAGTCTCCCCTGCCCAAGGCCGCTCTTAAATATGCTGCTCGAAATTCCTAGAGCCCCTACAAATCTAGAATGTCCGCAGGTAACGGCAGAGAGGTCAGCCCAGAGGCGGATGTGACCGATTTAAGCCCCTGTGCTTTCGCGCCGTGCGCCCCACCCGCGTCTTTACGCACAAGCGCAATTGCGCTCCGCACATAGGCGCACGCCAGGATCCTGCCGGCTGGTCTCCAGTCCCGCCAGGCTTCGGCCGCTGCACACTAGTCAACGTAATGAATGGAGAGAGAAAAGAAGGGGCGGGGAGAGAGGGGACATTGTGAAGGGGGGGGAAATATCTTGGAAATAATACACTGAGAGAAGGAAATATGGACAACAGTTTATCAGCACCCCCGCCCCCATTGCCCGCATGTTTAAAACCCATAAGTAATTTTAGATCGTGTCTTCAGTTAATATATCTTTCTCCCTTTCCCGCGGGCTGACAGGGAAGCGCCGTTGCTGCAAGATGTCTGCAGAAAAGGGTCTTTAAGAGTTTCCACATTGTTTAGCTACACAAACGTGTTTGTGGTTCCTGAGGCCCTCCCCCTCCCCCACCCGCCTCCGAATCTCATTTCACTTTATGATTCCAATTGTTTGAGGATGCCCGCGCCACATAAATCCTGCTTCGAGATTAATCTCTCTGCTCGCTCGCGCTGGGCTCAGTGATTTTTTTTTTTTTTTTTGAGTTCTTTAAAAGAGGGCGCCGGGCGGAGATTTATTAACAAGGAAAAATAGTTTATTTTTATAGTCGACCTCGGAAAATGTTGGGGGGGGGAGTGGGAGTGGGCCGGGAAGGGGAGTCGTTCAGATGGATAAACAATGAGGCTAAAGGGGCCTGGGTGCTAAAGACCACTTGAGCTGGCAGTGGGCTGGGGACTTGAACTTTTTTCCTGGCGCCCCGCAGCTTGGCTGTGGGTGCGTAGCCAGGGGTCTGCGGGACCACGCCAATGGTTGCGCCGTGTGCCCATGCGGGTGTGCTGATGGATTGTGTCTATGTGTACACGTGTGTAGAGTATCCAGTACATCCCCGGGGACAAGCCTCTTCAGAGAGAGCGGGCGCAGAGGGGGTCCCCCCAAGTCGGCCTCTCCCCCAGGCCTGATCTTTGGATCAGTTAAAATGAAGGTTCTTAACATGATTACATGGGTGACCATCAAAGATCTGCAGAGCACTGGATACTATTTGCAAAATTATAGACATTGGTGTATTTTTCTGGAGAAAACTCAGTTTTCATTAGCTTTTCGGTGGATCCAGAAGGTAAAAAACCCTCTAATTAAGGAAAGAGCTAAGCTGGGTCTTTCACCTTCCCCGTGCTGCTGGTAGCCGCACGCTCCACAAGTTTTTGTCCTTCAAACCAGGTTAGCTTGCGCCATTAAAGAGTAACAATTGGACTCAGGACACTCAGGATTCTTAGAGCTTTAGATTAAGATCCAAGGGGCCTGAGCTTTGCTTCCAGCCTCTAACTGGCTGTCTGACCCTGAGCTAGCAGAAAATCTTCTCTGAGCCTCAGTTTCCCTTTAAACTTTTGGAAGAGACATTTTTGAGATGTGTGTGTGTGCGCGCGCACGCGCGAGCACTCGTGTACTCTCTTTCACAGCCAACTGATTTTGAAGGTATATGTAGGAGAACACAAAATCTAGAATGTTCCACCTTGCATCCAGGATAAGATCGGGAGCTCCTGGTGGGGCGAGGTGGTTCTTAACCTTTGGGGGAATGTGGATCCCACTGAGAAGCAGATTTTAAAAATGGACTTCCTCCGCACCAAGAAAGAAAGAAAAAACAGCACTTAAATAGGCGATTTTGCATACAATTTTTCGGAGTCCCTGAGCAGGTGAAAGTCCCCTGCTTAAAGCGAAGAGACGGAGCGTAAACCCTGACCAGTGCCCTAGGAAGGGACCCCAGGACGCCATGGGGCTCGGGGGCCACGTGAGCTGACTCGTGCGAGCCGCGCTCAGGGCTCCCCGGCGAGCGGAGCAGGGTAAGAGGGTGAGAGGAGTACGCCCGCCCCTCCTTTGATTCGCAGACCCGGGCGCAGCCGGAGACCGCCCGGCACCGCGGCGTCTGTCTGTCTGCGCGTCTGCCCGCGGGTCCCCGGCTGTCCCGAGTGAACTCGACGCGCTGCGGGAGCGCGCGGCTAGCCCGGTGCGAGGGCGCGCGGTGAGCCCGGGCGCACCCTGGAGACCACGCGCTGGGGGCCGGGCTCTGGCCGCGATCTCCCAGGGGCCCAGTCCCGAGCGACTTGTTAGGGGTGCTGGAGTTAAGAGGCCTGGAGATGCACTTGGTTGAAGTCTGCAACTCTTGCCTCCCAACGTCATTCCTCCCAAACGTCTTTCCGCGAGTCGAGTCTGGGGACACCTGCTCAGAGCAGAAGCAGGCTATGGTTCAACCTGTTTGATCCTGCCCTGGCCTCCTTCCAGGGGACCACATATCCCAGAGCCTCTCTAGACAGTACCCCAAATTTCGAATAATAATAGACAATGCCAAATAAGGCTTTTTCTATTTTATAACGATCTTCCAAATCATCATTTTACTAAACTCCAATAACCCACTTAGTTGCCTTTAGAATGTCTCCCTCCAAGATGAGGGGGCTGGACCCCAGAGAGGTTAAACAGTCAGCCCAAGAGTGCACAGTAAAACGTGGAGAACCTGGACTCACACTCAGGGCTTCAGACTCCAAATCCCTGGCGTTTCCTAGTGCACCACGATCAGCCTCTACTTCAGGGCTTCCCACCCCAACACACGGGTACCCCCAAATGCACGCTGGCGCGCAGCGGAACAGAACATTGTTGCCTGAGCCCAAGAGTCTCCGGCCAGCTGTGCGAAAGCGTATCGGAGGTCAGGCGCACCTAGCAGACGCACCGTCACTGACAACTTGGGGTGCACAGCCTGGGTCCCAGCGCTGTCTCTCCTCTCCTTGCGTTCGTGACATCCCCACCCTGAAGGCCAGATGCTCCGAGGTTGCACTGACCTCTGGCATCCCTGCTTTGGCTCTCCACCTCCACAGCCCCTTCCCACCTCCCCGATGCCCCTAAATTGCCAGCATTTTACTGGCCCAAAGTGAACACTTCCCTGAGAGCAGAGGCGCGTCCGTCTCTCCCCACCCACCTGATGCCTTACCTGGCCGAGGGTGGATGGACGAAGGCCCGCGCTCGGAGCCTAAACGCTGGCGCGCGCGCACCGCACCACAAATCGCTCCATGCAGCAACCCCTGGCCTCCAGCCGCGTTTCCGGTTGTTGCACCGGGCGCCCCCGGAGTGGGCCCGATAAGCTATCCGCCGTCCAGGCCTAGGAGGGGCGGTCAGCGGCGAACCAGGGCACCTCGGGCCGGCTCCCGGCTCCCGGCTCCCGGCCCGGCTGCCTGCCAGCGGCCGCTCCGGACCGCAGCGAGATGCCTGCCGAGGTGTTTCTGGTTACAATCACCTCACACACAGGCTTGCATTCCGCCCCCCACCCCCTCATCCTTACCATTTTGTCTGAAGTCACACCTTCTCCGGGGGACTGGGGAGCTTTGCCGGGGTCGGGGCGATGAGTGCCTGAGTGCTGGGCCAAGGCTGTTAATCTATAAAGCTCCAGCAGGTCCGTAAAAAGGAATATTTTTGGTGGTCAGACAAATCAACATTGAATAGATATATCGCTTCCTTCTCCTATCTACCAGGAGTTAATTTCCAACCAATTTATCCAGGACTGTTGTGTATTCCTGATTATTTTCTGGAAGGGCTGAGGCATATACGGTTTAATGGATTCATTTGTTTTCTTTTTGGGAAAATGGAGAGTTTGGGAGCTGGGAGAGGATTCTCAGGAGAAAGCTGAACTTGGGTCTTATGTAGTCTTAATGATCGTAGTCATAACGATGATATAGTAGCCACCATTTACTGACCACTTATGTGTTTTAATCCTTCAAAAAAAGTCTACAAGGTGGTAACTCTTATTTTCCCCATTTTGCAGATGAATCATTGGAGGCTCGAATAGGTAAAGTGATGTCCCAGAGTCACACAGCCCTAGGAAGATCAGCCCCAAATGGCCCTCACCGTGCCTCACCCAGGCGTGCAGAAGGCCCCCGATAAAAGTTGGTGGAACATCTGACCCTTGACGATAGACAGAGAGGATCCCTTCACTAGCTTGTCTTGGGGACCTGTTTGCCACCTGAAGGACAAGCAGTTAGAGCCCAAAAGGCCCCATACCATTTCCTCCCCGCCCTATGGAATGATTCATGCCAGAGAAGAATTCCAAACAGAATGGCCCTTAACTTGCCCTGGGAGTGGGCTTCAGAGGAGTCCAGCCTGACTCGCTCCGGATAGGATGGGGTCTGGTGCTTTCCCAAGCTTTACTAAGAATCGCAACCAAACTATTCGGGTTTCCCTGCGAGCCCGGCGTCCCAGGGGTGAAAGCTTAGCTTCCAGCCACCAATCCAGGCTGAGAGTCTTGTTTCTGTTTGGTCAGGCCTGGGCGCGGGGGCCTTAGTCGTGCCTCTGGGGTCACTCCGGGCCCTCCATCTGGAGAACAGGGCCGCCCAGCATCCATCGAGCAATTAACCTCACCCACCCTCTCCCAACCAGTTTCCTTAAAATAAATGTGACAAACGTGAGCTTAATGATCTGCAGGGGAAGATCTATATGCTTCAGGACCGTAACACATGGCTCCCTCCCTCCCCCGCTCCCGCTCGGTGGAGCAGAGGCAGCCCTACTTCAAAGAACAGCCAGTAGGTGATTTTACAGGGGTTTCCTGGCTTTCAGGAAACTAACAAACAATCAACCAGGTTCTTTGTGGGCAGAATAACAACCACAGACACGCTAAGGATGGTGATGATGGTGATGATGGTGATGATGATGATGGTGGAGATGGTGATGATGATGATGATGGTGATGACGGTGATGATGATGATGGTGGGGATGGTGATGATGATGATGCCGGGGACCGACATTTAGTGACCACATGCACCAGGTTGGTGCTAAAAGCTCTGCACACTCTTAACTGTGCTTTACAGCAACCTTACAAGGCAAACAGTCCAATCGCCCCATTTTACAGCTGAGAACTGGTGAAGTCACATACCCCATGCCCACAGCTGGTAGGGCAGGATTCAAACCAGGTCCACAAGGCTTTAAATACTACTACTACTACTACTACTGATAATAACAATAGATTTTTTTAAATAAATGCAATTTAAAAAAATCGAACAGGAGAAGAGTCTGATAGGAAATGACCCCCGGCTTCTCCTCCTCTGGTTTCCTCTCCCAAAGACTGGTAACCAAGTTCGTATTTTGCAAATCTTTTTATATCCTCCCATCTTTTACATTGCAAATGGAGCTCACAATAGAAGCTGCTCCGAACTTTGCATTTTTATTATTTGCTTCACTGGATGAAGCACTTTAATGGTGTGGGTTTTTAATCACCGATCACTGGACCCAAAAAACGAGATCTTGCCAACTGAACAAAAAATGGGCATCGGTGGGGCTGGGGTCCTGGGGAATGGTGCAGGGTCAAGTTTTGCTCAGGGTCATTTTAGCTGCTTAGGACAGAAATGGAGGGAGGGGGGGAGGGAGCGGGGTGGAGAGACAGGATAAGGAAGCTCAGACAGCTCTTACATTCCAATCAGAGATAGCACACGTCCCAGGAACAGAACATGCTCATCTGCCCTTGGCACGGGGGTGTCACCAGACTTGCATTTCAGAGCAGGAGGTTTTCAAAGCCTTAAATGGTCTCCCAGAGCCCTAGTCACTCTCTGTTTTGTGTGGAGGGGCAGGCTTTCAGGATGGAGGGCTCAGCGACATCAGACCCGCTGGACAAACAGGAACCAGGGGAGATGAGGCTTGTCTATTTTTGGTCCTGGTTCCCCACGGTGGCTTCCCTGCCAGGGTGCCGTCAAGTTTAAGGAACCATTATGTTGACCCCATTCCTCAGCTGACCCACAACAGTCAGCACGTAAATTTTATAAATGTCCCTTGTATATGTTTTGCAAAGTTGTTTTCCCAAGTGGTATTTGTGTTTACAAATAGAGAGCATCCTCTTGACAAACCCATGAAGCTCCAAGGGAAGATTTCTAGGCTGTCCCCGCCAGTGACAGGCGGGCAGGGCCAGTGCCTGTGGAATCTGTTCAGAGAAGGTAGAGTGACCAGAACACAAGGCAGGGGAAAGTACTTTGGTGAAGAGTTACTGGACCACAATATCTTGTTCCTTGTTTAGAATAATAGTGACCAATGGTCTGGGCTGCTTCAAACTGTCTCCTGCCCACCAGTTTCTAGCTCTCTAGCAAAGAATAATCATCCCCCCCTTTTCTCTTGGTCTCTTCCATTTCCCCACCTTCTTTTACTCCTATTTTCTCTTTCTCCCTTTCTCCCTTTCTTCCTCCCTCCCTTCCTTCCTTCCTTCCTTCCTATCTATCGTTTTCTCTTCCCACTACACCCATCTCTCTTTTTCATCCCATCTTTTCCTCTCTCCTCAGAGCTCTCTTATTCCGGGAGGGAGATTTAAAATGAGAACTGCATATAAAGTCTCTGGGGCCTTCAAATTCAGCGTCGTCGGGGACCTGATTTTAACCGAAACAGCAAGTTTTCTTTGACAATGGGGACTGTACATGTGAAACAACCCTCCTGGTGTTGTTGGCAGTTTGCAGTTTATTTTTAAAGGACACGCAATGACTCTTTCACTTCTAGAAAAGTTTTCTCAAGAAGTCCCCAGAAATGTGGACAAATATTTATTTATAGACACAAGAGAAAGGAGATATGGGGATATATGTGTATAGCTGATTCACTTTGTTACAAAGCAGAAACGAACGCACCATTGTAAAGCAATTATACTCCAATAAAGATGTTAAAAATAAAAGTCCATAGTCTTGAAATATGTAATAACACACAAAAAATTAAGAACTTAGATGGCCAAAATAGAAGACTGGTAAAATTATGTTTTGGCTCTAGATGGAATACTATATAGCTACTAAAAATCCAATTTTAAGGGAGGAAAGTAAATTTAAAGTAGTGTATATTTTTACGATGCCATTTTCTTTATGTGTGTGTGTCTGTGTGTGTGTATTACATACACATTAAAACGATGGTGTGTATACATCAAGATGTTAATACTGGGAGTCAGGATTATAGAGTTTGAAGGGTTTGTACTTTTCTATCTCCCTCCTCCAAAGGTCGATGTTTGAAGCTGGGTAATGAATAGGATGAATAAACAAGGTCCTACTGTAAAGCACAAGGGACTATATTCAGTATCCTGTGATAAACCATCATGGAAAAGGATACATAAAAGAATATATATATATGTACAACGGAGTCACTTTGCGGTACAGAAGAAATTAACACACCATGTAAATCAACTATACTTCAATTTAAAATATATATATATATATAAATATATGAAGCTGGGTATTGAAATCACCATGGTTCATTATACTGTCCTTTCTACTTCTGTGTATGTTTGAAACTTTTCCATAATAACATACTTTCAACGTTTACATTGATGCATATTTCTTTCATTGGCTAAGAGAAAAAGACGTAATTCACGTTCGTTTCCCTTTTGAGGCTCTTGCTTTAGAGCTTCCCAGAAGCTTTTTTTGCCCTTGCAGCCAGGGTTCTGGATTCTGGGGGTTCACAAACCCAGATGACACCCTGCTAACCCTGAGCGGGGCCACGGTGGGTGAGTGGAGGTGTTCCCTGCTTGGATACCCAGTTCTGATAATGAGCTGTCCAGGAAGAGTCAGCAAGGACAGGAAAGAGGCAGAGTCAGGAGAAGTCAATTAGGTGGGTTTGCAATGAGAGGTTGTTCTAAGGGGCTTGGAGTTAGCGTAGACAGGCTCAGCGAAAGGGGGAGTGAGAGGAAGGCCTTTTAGGCCTGGGGGACATTTGGTTGCTATTATACATGAACAAACCGAGCGAAGCTGAAATGGGAAAATGGCAAACCTGGGCATCTCCGTGGGCTGGAGAGAGGCCCAGTGACCCTGGGGCTAAGTAATTCCAAATGGTCTTTGAAACCTTCTGACAGCCGGGCCACTGAGGCCTGGGGGCTGAGGGGAAGGGGAGCAGAGGTCCCATTACAAAGGGGCTGAGGTTTGGGGCACTGAGCCATTTTAGAGAAGGTTAATTATTGCCCTCCTTTGCCAAAATCCTTAAAGGAACCACCAGAAGTAAGCGTTCTTGCCCACTAGCCTGCAGAAAACCTGCAGGCTGGCTTTTGAGAGAAAGAAGAAGTGGAAATCTGTCACAGCTGGACACAGAAGCTGTTGGCCCGGCCACCGGAACAGGAGCCTGTAAGCTTCCGGGGCAGGGTCTTCCATGGGTTCTGCGTGGCCAGCTCCTCTGCGGTGCCTGGAACTCAGAGGCACCAATAACTCCTTGATGTGTGAACAAACGAATCAATTAATTCATGACAATTTTTTGGCCTCATGCAAAATGGCCCCACTTTTATTGCGTTATTGCCCCAAGTGTGTGTCTAGGCCCACCTGCTACCCTATCACCCGATGGATGGGTTCCAACACTGATTCCCAGGCCCCAGCCTAACGGTATGAATCAGAATCTCTGATACGTAGCCTCAGCGATTTTAACACTTACCTGGGTCGTTCTTACGCCCACTCACCATGACAGCACTGCTGGAGGCATCACTGCCGCTCACTTCTAGAAGAAAGTCCTAAGGTACAGAGAAGGACATAAGTCTCGCAAAGTCATGTCATCATAAATATTCTTACGACCTTTTCCTTGGTGTTTCTTATAGATAAATATCACTTAGATATTATACGCGCCATTTATTTCACATGAATCCTGTGTCAGACACTTTGTCGAGAATTGTGTATGTATTATCTCATTTAATCCTCAAACAATCCCTTCAAGTAGACAGTAAACCCGTTTGGCAGGAGAGGAACTGTTGCATAGGGAGGTGAAGTGACTTGCCCGAAGCCACACCCCTTTCAACAACACCGATGGCCACAGCAACAATAGCAATAACAGGTACCATTTATTGAGGGCATCCTGGGAGACAGGAACTATGCTAAACATAGATTTAAAGAAATTTTTTTTCATTTAATCAGTGTCATGTAACTTTACATGGATTATTTAATTTCACTCTCACAACGTTATAAGGTATGGATCATTATTATCCCCATTTTATAGATGAGGAAACTGAGTCCCAGGGAGATCCGCTTCCCATGGCCACAGAGGTGAGAAGCAGTGATGGTGGGATCTGACCCCAAGTCATAACTTCTAAGAACTCGAGGATGTGATGAGTTGTTTAGGCTGTTTCTGTTTCTCTAACCGTTCTCTCTACATGGCTAGATATTTTTAAAACTCATAGCGACTTTGAGTCTGGTAGAATGTGCAAATAGGCTCCAAGGCTTCTGAGGAGCAGAGCCGACGTAGAGAACAAAATTTAGGCATTCTGGATGTTACCCTTGAATGATTGTGGGGTCGTATCTCACTCGGTTTATCCACCTGTTAAATGGGGAGATTGGCCTCTGAGAGTGGTCTGGCAAGGGTTAAATAGGAAAGTCAAGGAACCACTAAGGGAAAGCGCAATGGACCAAGAGTGAAGAACTGGGGTCCCGATCCCAGAGCCGTCCCCAATTCATCATGTACAAGGCAGCCCCCTTTCGGGGCCTCAGTTTCCATGACTGTACCATCACTGTAAGACCCTATGCTCCTGAACCCCACCTTTCCTGACCTTCCAGCTCAGGACCTCTGTGAGCCCTTTCTCCTAGCTCAGAAGCTCAATTCTTACAGAAAAAAACAAACAAAACTCTCTCTCTCTCTCTCTCTATATATATATGTGTGTGTGTGTGTGTGTGTGTAAGATTCTGAGACCCAAAATGCAGCAAAGTGGAAGTGGAAGTTTTCCCAGTCATTAAAAAGGGAAAATCAGCCTCCCTAAGAAAACAAATTCTCCTCTCACTGTAAGTGCGGGTTATCAATCGGAATTCTGATGACTTTGGGGCTAACAATTTTAACAACCACTTAAGTCTCACCCTGCGCCTTTTATCTGAGTGCTACACAAACATTGTTAAACACACAAGCCGAGGCTAGGGAAAATGGTATCATCTTGGAGCGGAGAAGACCCAGGGAACTGAAGTGTCCACAGGCCCCTCCCTCCCCCTTCCCTCCACAGACCTAATCAATGGCCTGGCTCGGCTTAGAATTAATAAGTCTGGACTCTTGCACTTTTGACCTAGCTGTTAGATAACAATTCCTTTAGCTGGGCTGTGGGTTATTAGGCATGAAGAGTCAATTTGATAAATAGATGACATTTTATTTATCTAAATTTCTGGAAGAAGCGTGTTTATTTTTAAAGAAAGGAATGTCATTTATAAATAATTTATTTGCACCGTCTGAGTTAAAACATTGAATACTTATTGGAGAAAAAAATAACTAAAAAGGATCTCTGACACTTTATCGACTTAAACCAAAACAAAACAAAAACAAAACCCAGGCTCTTGATACTTTTTTCTCATCCTTTTGAATTGTCTTAATGTCTAATGGAGTGGCGTTTTGATTCGCTGTTCTATTTCGCATTGAATCTCATGGTTGCAAATGGCTTTCTTACTGGCCACAAAGCAGGTGTCATTCTGCAACAATTTTTAATTCTACGGTGGCAGAAACAGCCGATTATTCCCAAATTAAGGATGGGTTAAATGAACAAGGATACGTCTGCAAAATGAAACATGCCCGACATCCCTGATGGTGTAGAATTTTATTATTAGTTTTCTCTCTGTCTCTCTCTCTCTCTCGCACACACACATACACATACACACACATTTCACTAAGTTTAAAAAAAGGTCACAAAATAGTTTGATATAGACTTGCAAGTTTGCACAACCATGTATCTACAAGGGATTTTAAATATCCAACCGTAGGGATGTGGTTAGATAAACCATGATTTAATCCCCACAGTGGAATACTATACAGCCATTAAAAGGAGGAAAGGGGGACCCATCTCTGAGATATATCGCTAAAGAAAAAGCTAAGACTCATAGCAGTGGGTCTAGAATATGTCAATGTGTATAAAAAGGAGAAAGATACCCAAGGAAGTGATGACTTTGGTTGCTCTGGGCTGGGGAATGGAGCTGTATGGCACAGAATTAGGAGGCAGGTTTTTCACTCTTTATGCTTTTGTAGCTTTTAACATGGGAGCCATGTAAATGTTTGCCTATTAAAAGTAAATGAAAATAATGAAATTATTAAAAATAAATCATCAGAGAATACCTGTGAATCTCTATGCAGAGGAAAACGTTTTTTCAAAAGATATTTAAGCATTTAGAGTTGGTTACCTCCAGGTACCTTGGTTTGTGGGTGTTTTTCCACTTTTCCTCTTTTGTTTTCCACATTGCTTTCTGATATTTCTGAAATGCACATTAAAAAGAACTCTTTTGTAGATTTTTTTTAAAAGGAAGGAAGAAAATGAGTTTCCCGTCTTCACTCTCAAGGGGATGGATTCCTTTATGTGTGTATTAAATATCCCTGAAGTCATCATTGTAAAACGACTGGAGGTGGCCGGGGGTGGGGGAGGGGACACGGAAAAGGACTAATAAAAAGAGGTTTATGGGTATTTGGGTGGGATGAGCAGGATTTCCAGATGCGCGAAAGCCGAGATTTGAGAAGAGGGCGAGGGCGCTCTGGACCAGGATGGAGTGAGATGCACTTCAGAAGTTTAGGGCTGCCCTGTGCCTTCATGCTAAGGGACCCTAAATGCCCAACGCTCGTGACGATCGCCCAGTGGAAAGATGGAGAGAGGGAAGAAACAGTCTGCATCCCCTTTCAATGATGGAGAAACTCAGATGCTGAATGGGGCTCCTCTAAGGTCACCAAGGACCAGGGAGAAGTGATTCTGAGCTTCCCTTCTTAGTGACAGTCCCTTCCTTTGCTGTGCTAAAGATGACAAGAAGAATGTCTAATTGCAATCAAGGGCTCACTCCATGCCAGACACTGGGCAAAACACTCCACCAGCATTATCTTGTTTAACCTCATGGGTTGCGTGAGAATTAAACAAAAGAATACCCCTTGGGCTGTAGACAACCTTGGAACTGACAGTGGCCACCCTCTCTATCCTATCTTGTCAAGTAGGTTGGATGTAAGAGGTAACCGTGGTCATCTATGTATAGAGGCGCCGTTCGTGCCTGTCCGTATCTGTCACATCTCCGTTTCCAGCGTGCTGGTTGAACTTCCAACGGCCAGCACTTGAAATTCTTTGCCTGAGGACTTTCTCTAGCCACTGGAGCCTTCTCGGCTAGCTCGGCTAGCTCACGAGCAAACCGAAATTGCCAAGGAATTAATGTCCCACCTTCCTTGCCCCTGGGGTGGGTTACTCTGAGGTGTGTGGTCTACACTGATTCCCACAATTCCCCAGTGGAATTAAGCTCCAGAGCCCAGCTGGGTAACTTGCTACCCTGTACCACCATCTGCCTCCCTTCCCTTTTCCTAAGATCATCTCCCAAACCAACTACTTGTACGGGAAACCTCGTCTCAGGATCTGCTTCTGGCGACCCTGCCTAAGACATCTACTGTAACCCCATCCTACGCCCTTTCAACAAATATCTATTCTCTTTTGCTTCCTCTCCCATCAACAGAGCATTGGATGGGTTTCAAATCTCATTCACATCTCTTATCTCAATTGAACTTCCCCCAATTCTGTGAGACCGATATGCAGGCATTCCCACCCGACCCTCCTTTCACTGATAAGGAAATTGAGAATTAGAGACGTGGTGTCATTTTTCCAAGAACACACACAGCTGGGAAGGGGCAGAGCTCAAATCCCAGGCTTCTGACTCTACCCCTCACCTTCAGTCCATTATAACAGTCTACCTTGCCCTTCTCTCATAAGAATATCTTGCATTTATATATCCATGCATATTTTTTTCTGGATAATATTTTATTGGAACTTCTCAACAGCTCTGTATTTGATTATTATCATCATTATCATTTATGGATGAAGAATCCAAGACTCGTAGAGGTCAAGTCATTTGTCTAAGGTCACCGGGCTAATAAGAGGTCTTTTGACTTTTGGTCCAGTTCTCATTCTGTGACCCCAAGGCTACCTCTGCTCTCCTCTCACTTGTCTATCTTGGGGTTCATGCAGAGTCAACAGTGGACACAGGAAAGCGTCACAGGAGGTCAGAAGCTAAGTCAGTTATGAGAATAGTCTTTGACAGTAAGCTGGTACATGTCACTTAGAGGACAAATTGAACTTAAGAAAAAAAATCTCAGAAGATTGCTCTAGCCTCTGTCTGTTTCATGGCAGGGGATTGGCAAAATTTCAGAACTGGGCTAAGTCTTCAGCTCTTGATTCTCTACTCTGTCTTGAGGGGAGGTAAGGATGTGTTTGGACTTTGAGGGAAGGGATCATCGTACGAACCAAACCCAATGAATTCACAACAATATGGGGAAACCACGGGTCAGTCTGCCCTGGTGACTTCTCATAATACAATGATGTTGACCCCTTATTGTGGTACATCCCTTAGTGTGATGGCTAATCCTAACCCCATTGTCCTTGCCAGTGGTTGGTTTCGAAATGGACCTGTGACACAATTCTGCCCAATGACATATAAAGGAGAAGTTTGCTGGAAGGAAGGGGTCTATGGTAGCTAGTTTCCAAAGACGCCCCCTCCACCAATAAACCAGACTTGCCAGTATTCACGCCCTTGTGTTTTCTCTTCCCCTTGAATCTGGGCTGGCCCTGGGACTGAATTTTGACTCATAGGATACAGTGACAGCGATGCCGTATGACTTCTGAGGCTCGGTCCGATTTCTCGTTCTGAAGGAAGCCAGCTGCCGTATGAGAAGTCTGATTACCCTGAGAGTGCCATGCTGTGAGGAAGCCCAGGTGAGCTGCATGGAAGGACTGCATGGAAAGAGAGAGAGATGCCTGGGCTTCCATCTTCCGGCTGTTCAATCATCCCAGCTGAAGCGCTAGATAAGAAGCCACCTTGGACACTGAGCTCAGTTGCCATTCGAATGACTGTAACCCCAGCTGTCATCTGACTGCAATCTCTCGAGAAACCTCCCAAATGACAACCGCCCTGCTGAACCCAGTCAACTCAAAGAACCATGAGAGAGAAGCTTCTGGGGAAAGTCATCTTGCTTCTCAGAAAGAGATAAATATGACCCTACCTTCTTTCCCCTGGACATGTCAGGTCTAGATGCAGCCAGCTGGGAACACAAGAGATATCATTGTGGAAGGCAAGGACCACACACCAAGGATGGCAGGGCGATGAGAAGAAAGAATCTGAGTCCTTGATGGCACTGTGGCACTGTTGACTCAACCCAGCCCTGAGACCCACCCTACCTTGGACTTCTTGTTGGGTGAAATCACGCCTTCACTGTTAGCCCCAGTTTGGGCTTTGTGTTACTTGCACCGAAAGCTTCCTAATTCATCCCTAGAATGGGGAAGTTGATCTGGGCTAGAAGACAGCAGAAGAGAGAGGTTAAGTCAAGTCCATATGGGTCTCAGTACGGGTTCTGCTACTTCTTAGTTGTGTGGCCTTGGCAAACTACCTCTGAGCCTTAGCTCCCTCATCTGTAGAGAGGGGGAAATAGTTCTGCCCACCAAGTAGGGCTGCTATGAAGAGTCAATGAACGAACGTACATGAATGACTTATGCCAAATGCCTGACCCATAGAAGACCCCCGTAAGCCGTGACTACCACTAAGGCATCATCCAGACAGTTCTTCGGTGCCCTGGACCTCCCCCGTATCCCACAGCCCCAGAAAGGGCGTGGCTTGGCAACGCCCCTCAGAGATCATCAGATGAAAGTTCTCCCCGGAACACCACGTATTCCCACCATCGTCCTGGGGCTTCCAGGAGTCTAGGGTGCAGCACCGCACATCAGGGCCCCAGGTGCCCCCTCTGTGCACCTGCTTGTTCACCAGCTCCGGGGCAACATTCGCTTCGACGTTGGCCTGTCACATCACATGCTCCCTGCTGGGTCGAGACTGAAGTTGAACACCAAACCAAAGTTTCCTCTTCTCCCTGTTCTCTTTCACTTTCCTCGGTAAACAGGAGCTCCCGTACATTGTACTGGCAGAGGGGCTTCCAAGAAGCGAGACCTGGAGATGCTCGCCAGGCTGCGTTTAATCAGAACCAATGACGGCCTTCCCGCGCGTACACTGCCCTGACCCGCTGCAGTAAAATGGATGTGGTGTTCATACGCAGGCAGAAACGATCTCTGGTTGCCTTACTGGGGGGACGAAAAAATGAGCAATCCTTTGAGAAAGTCTCAGGTGCTTCGTGTATGAAAGCAGGTACCCCAGAGGCAACTGGATTCTAAGATTTAAAAATTATGAGTAGGGCTTCCCTGGTGGCGCAGCGGTTGAGGGTCCGCCTGCCGATGCAGGGGACGCGGGCTCGTGCCCGGGTCTGGTAGGATCCCACGTGCCGCAGAGCGGCTGGGCCCGTGAGCCATGGCCGCTGAGCCTGCGCGTCCGGAGCCTGTGCTCCGCGGCGGGAGGGGCCACAACACTGAGAGCACCGCGTACCGCCAAAAAAAAAAAAAAAAAATTATGAGTAGAAGAGGGAAAAACTGGGGCTGATGATGAAACTTGGCATGTGCCCATCCTATGGTATTTGTTTTTATGGGCAGCATCCGGATTCATTGATGTCCCTGCTGTATCTGTTGTTAAATATTTCGAAAACCGCCCGTGGGAAAACCGCTTGTGACGGTCATAAGAAATTTTCTATCTTTAGAAATGGAAACTTTGATTTAACTCTGGGCTTTGGGAGAGATCAGCAAAATGGGTGAGAAAATATATTTTGTTGAGTGTGAGCGAGCTGGAGCTGTGCTTTCTAGGCTGCTAACCTCTGTGCTAATAGAGGTGTGTTCATGTTACAGAGGAAATACGCCGTCCCGTTGTCCTGTAGGGAGGGATGTTTTTGAGAAGAAAAGTACAGTAACTCCCCTACATACGAACCTTCAAGTTGCAAGCTTTCAAAGATGTGAACGTGCATCTGGTCTCTTATTGCTGACGATCCTTCAGCTCTACCGCCTCCCACCTCCTCTCCCTCCTCCAGTCAGTGGCTCTTCTTGCCTGTCCCCTCGATGTCAGCCCCCGTACGCCAGCTGCTGTACTGGTACTACTGTACTTTTCAAGGCGCTGTACTGTAAGATTTTAAATGTTTTCTTTATTTTTGTGGGTTTTTTTAATGTATTATTTGTGTGAAAAGTGTGATAAACCTATTACGGTACAGTATTATATAGCCGATTGTGTTCGTTGGGTGCCTAGGCTAACTTTGCTGGACTTACGAACAAATTGGACTCATGAGTGCACTCTCGGAGCGGAACTCGTTCGTATGTAGGGGTTTACTGTATATGTTTGAGAGTTGCTTGCAAAGGATGCGGATGGATGGGAAACAGTGGGAAGTGCTGCTGTAGGAAGGTGAGTTACTCTGGGAATCAAGCACTGCTGCTTGTCGGCCCAGGTAACAAGATACGCCACAGAGTTGGGGTGAGGCCCACCCTAGCCACCTCTGCTCACCCACCCTGTGAACTTGGGAAAGAGGAAAGAGGGTTATCTTGGCATTGAGCACCTTCTCAGGAGCCCCTTGCACCACAGCAATGGTGGGGCCATCTCAGGACAGAGGACCTCAACCAAGGGAAGACAGTCGTGCACAGTTGGGCGTCTATATTAGATAAATTGGTTTGTGAGCTCATCTGAATCTCCTCCTTTGGTACCCTCAGCCATACTTGGTGAGCTTTGTATCCATCAAGAACTCGTACAGTTGCGGGTGACAGAAATTAAACTCCAATTGGCTTAGCCAGAAAGGAACTTATTGGCTCATGAACCCGGGAAGTCCAGGAATAGTAATGGCTTCAGGCGTGGCTTGACCCAGGGGCTCAATGATAGAGCCAGTTTTCTTGCTTTCTCTGTCTCATAAAACAAATGATGCAGACTCAGGCAGTGATGATCTGTGGATGAAACCATTAGATGAAAAGCTGATGAGGAAACGTGCAATGAAGAGATCAGGCTGTCATCACCTGAATTCCTTGATCAATTGCAGCATTCAACTAATAGTGGGACAACCAGACATTGTGAGGCCTCTGTGATGGATTCTTATGAAAAGGTTGAATCTGAATCTACTTAAGCCTTGTCTTAGTTTGGGTTCCCCCTGAAGCTGCTCTAAGATGAAAATTCAAGTACACATAATGTATTTTGGAGGTAGTGCCTGGAAATGCTGGTAGTGGAATGAGAAAATGAGACAGGGAAGGGAAGGCAGACAGTAAAGGGTGAGTTATCAAGCATGTTACCTCTGTGGGTGATTACAGCTTAACCCTGGAACCCTCAACCCAGGAGCCAGTGTAAACTATGCCCCTCAGGGTCATCCCACCCAAGGGATGGCACAGCTGGTATATTTATATAGCAATTCCTCTAAGCCACTGGTTAAGGGCTATTCCTGAGTGGGGAGGGTTGAGTCTCCAGCACTTCCGGCCAGCGGACCCTGGTAGCTGAGACAGCCCCTAGGTACAGAAATGCCAAAACTATCACTTCATACTAAAGTGATACATGCGAGAGGACAGGCATGAGGCCCAGTGTCTACTACAAGTCTTTAGAGCTCACTGGTATTTACAAGAAACACAAGGGACTGGAAACAGGTTAAATGACACCACATGAGCATTACATAATGATAAAGGGGTCAATTCTCCAAAAACACTAGCAATCCTCAACACGTATGCACCTAACAACAGAGACTCAAAATACACAATGCAAAGCTGATAGAACCGCAAGGAGAGATAGACACACCCACTGTTACAGCTGGAGAATTCAGTACCCCTCAGGAATCGACAGATCGAGCTGGCCAAAAGTCATTAAGGACATAGCTGACCTCAACAACACCATCAATCAACTGGATATAATTGACATCTATCGACTACTTCATGCAACAACAGCAGAAAATATATTCTTAAGCTCGCCGGGAACATTCACCAAGACAGACCGTATTCTGGGCCATAAAACACACCTTAACACCTGTAAAAGAAGAGAAACCGGGCTTCCCTGGTGGCGCAGTGGCTGAGAGTCCGCCTGCCGATGCAGGGGACGCGGGTCGGTGCCCCGGTCCGGGAAGATCCCACGTGCCGCGGAGCGGCTGAGCCCGTGAACCATGGGCGCTGAGCCTGCATGTCTGGAGCCTGTGCTCCGCAACGGGAGAGGCCACAACAGTGAGAGGCCCGCGTACCGCAAAAAAAAAAAAAAAAAAAAAAAGAATAGAAACCATATAATATATGTTCTTAGACTATGATGGAATTAAACTAGAAATCAGTAACAGAAAGATAACTAGAAACTCCCCAAATACTTGGAGATTAAACAACACATTCTAAATAACACATTAATAGATTAAACAGCACTTCTAGATAGCACAGGCGTCAAAGAAGTCTTAAGAGAAATTTTAAAATATTTCAACTAAATGAAAATTAAAATACAACTTATCAAAATTTGTAGGATGCAGTGAAAGCAGTGCTTAGTGGAAAATTTATAGAATTGAATGTATATATTAGAAAAGAAGAAAGCTCTAATATCAATCATCTAAGCTTCCACCTTAGGAAACTAGAAAAAGAAGAGATAAATAAATTCAAAGTCAGCAGAAGAAAATAAATAATAAAAATTAAAGCAATAATCAATGAAATTGAAAACAGGAAATCAGTAGAGAAAATAAATGAACCTAAATGGCACACAGACAGGTCCAGAATGTGGGACATTATCTATGACTTGTTTCTACAGCAAGTCAGTGGCATGAAAAGGGAGTTGGGGCGTGCTCTACATGAAAAGATAGCTAAAAAGTACACCAAGCAAATGTAATATGTGTACTTGTTTGGACCCTAATTAGAACAAGACAACCATAGAAGATTTTCTAGACAGTCAGGAAATTTTGATCCTAAACTGAGAATTAGATGATAGCAAAGAATTATCGTCAAATTTGTTAATGTGATAATAGCACTGAAGCCATGTAAGAAAATGCCCAGGTTATTTAAAGATGCCCATGGAAGTAGCAATGAAATAACACAATGGCTGGGATTTCTTTTAAAGTTCTTCTTTTTAGATAAAAACAAAGTCTGACCCTGCCCTTACTTCTCCTCATTTTAATCCTTGGAACTGTCAGGCTTTGTGTTTCTTTAAAATTTAAATAAAATGTAAAATCATAGATTATTCGGCACTAGTTTGTTTTTTTTTAAATATTGCATTAAAATACTATTTATTCTGATTACCGAGTTTTTTGGGCGGCCCCTTAAATTCTATGCGAGTGAAGCATTAGTCCTGGCACTGTGTCTAACTCAAGTCGCCTTATTCCTTGCCTGGGGGATGCCTTGCCTCAGGGTAACCAGAGCTGGTCACTGTTTTCCAGGTAATTACCCGCGGAAGATTTCTCCACCTTCCACTCTTACCGCTTCTACATATTTTACACCCTCTTCCACCCTTCAAGGAACCACAGTGGGAGACACAGTCCAAATTTAGGACGTGGTGGCTCGTGGTTAATTAGGAGTCTCGCCAAGGGAGAACACGCTATTTGCCATCCCTGCCTTGAGTCTTCTTAGTGTTTTTAAATCAGCTTTAATTATCCATAGCCAACCCAAGTGCTTGTCTCCTGTTCACTCTGCCTTCTTACTTTCACCCCCTTCTAACCTGATACAAGCCACACTCTCCCACCGCACCCCCGTCCTTGTAGACACATTCTGTATTTTCTGGGATTGCTTCTCTGCCCGGTTTCCAGCAGGAAACAAGGACAAGATTTGAGTCTTTTTCTGACTGTGCACACATGTGATGGTCCCTGGCTCTTAGGTGCAAGAATCCTTGTTCAGTGCACAGGGTTCCATTTCAAATGTTCCTCAAACCCTCTTGGAAGTGAATAAAATGTTACACTTGTAAGGGGCCTAAAGAATAACTGAATCCCAGGCTTCTTAACTCTTTTTATGAGGTACGCAATGAAAGCTCTAAGAGTCAGGTGGATCTGGGTTCAAATTCTGACTCTGCTGCTGTGGGCCTTTAGACTAGTGACTTAACCTCTCTGAGCCTGAGTCAAATAGGAATAAAAATTGTATGGACCTCATAGGGTTGTTGGGACAGTAAGTGAGCGATGTCTGTGATGTGCTTAGCATAATTCTTGGAACAAAGTAAATGCTTAATACATGCTGGTTGCAATGATTATTTTGGGGGTCACCTGTACCTCTTTGAGAATCTACAAAAAGCTATGCAAGACCCTTCAGGAACATATACATAAAATGCTTGCCTTCCTTTACATAAAAAAGAATTAAATATGTTTTAAAAATTAATCCATACAGATATTTTACTTTATTATTATGAACATATTTTATGAAAAAGAAAAAATAATAAAAATCCTATACGAGCATAGAGTAAAACAATTTAACAGACAATGTGAAAAATAGAAGGAAAGCATTCTTTTCCTACCTCATACGAGAAAGGCAGTTCTCAGCATTTCCTCCATCAAGGACCATTCATGACAACGTTCATGGCTTACAGTCTTGCAAAGCCAAGAGCAGCCATGGAAGATGCACTTTCTTACCCTGTTTCACGTACTGAAATAGAGTCAATTCTTTCCCGTGTTGTTACATAGACTTCCTACGTATTCATTTTTAAAATGCACTGTTTTTGTTCTGATTATGGAACTGATACATGCACTATGTGTGAGTAAAGTGAAAAATCGTCTCTCATAATCCAACCCTAGAGATAAGCGTTGAGAGATCGGGGTATATCCTTCCGGTATGTGCTCAGTGCAGATAGGATGCATGTAAAAACACGTGCTGGGCTTGGTGGGGCATCTAAGAGAGGTGCTTTGCCATGTGGCTGGAGGTGGGACCGTCCACATCCCACATACCTAGGTTTGCCTCTTGGATCCAGCAAGTCCTCCAGTGACCTTGGACATCCTTTTAATATCTCCAAACCTCATTTCCTCATCTGTACAGTGGGACAAACAATAATATCGAGCCTGAGGAATTGTTGCAAACATTAAATGAATTGACGCATGTAAAGCTCTTAGCAAAATGTTTCTCCACCTCGGCACTACTGACATTTTGACTGGAGAACTCTTGATTGACGGAGGGGGCTGGGCAGGGGTAGGCTGGCCTGTCATTGTAGGATGTTTAGCAGCATCCCTAACGTCTACTCACTAGATGTGGAGGGCATTCCCCCTACCCCAACAGTTGTGCCGATCGGAAGCCTCCAGTCACAACCACGTCCTCTGCCATAGTAAGTGCTCAATAAACTCTCCTCTATATTATCATCATTACTGAACCTAAAACATTCCATGGCTCAATTAATACAAAAATACAAATCTACTGGTATTTTAACTGGCTGTGAAGGAGTCCAGTTCCTTCTTTCTATTCACAGCCCTTACAGAAAAAATACTCAGTTTAACCTCAGATACAAACTTTTCCTTAGGAGAACTTTTCACCTGTATAATAGTAAAATACTGATGAAATGCTACATACAGAACAACAGGATTCAGCCATTTTTATTGGCTCTGTGCCTCCGAAACTGTCCTCTTTCTCCCCCTTCCCCCACACGCAGGTGACAGACAAAACTGAGTCTGCAATTAATAAGCTGCTTTTCCTGGCCCCAAGTACCTAATTTCTCGTCCCTCATTGTGCATCGGGGTGTTTTTCCACAGAGTCCGAGGAAGATGGGATTATGTGTATGCATGCACGCACTCACAAGCTAGTTAGGATGCAAACCCCCGGGGAATAAACTTGGAAAACGACCGAATTAATCACTTATGATCTGCGTTTGGTGCACATTATCATAATATTGATATAATACACACACTGTTCTTTGTTTATTTCTATACTGAGAGCTTGCCCTGAAGCAATTTTGAAGAAATTTGAGACCCACGCACCTGGCTAAATGCTCTCTCTCTCTCTCTCTCTCTCTCTCTCTCTCTCTCTCTCTCTCTAAATAACCCCAGGTCTCCTGGTTTGCAAGGATCAGACTAAAATGAGTTACATTTGCCAGAACATTTTTAAGTAGGGAAATAAATTAGAGTGGTAATAATCATAACAATTATATAATAAATGTTAAAAATCGTAAGTTCCCCAGCGTACTTCATAATTTTGGTGGGGTGGCGGTGTGTGTGGAAATTCCATCGTCTGCATCTGGTGACATCATCAGGCTGCAGTGAGAGGGGCCGACTTCTAAATTCCAAATGTCACCGAGGTGCCGAATGAGGTGGCACTTCGACTTTCTCAGCCGAGTTTGCTGGGCTTGAATTATTATAGACATCGCTTGCAAGACGAGTTTAGGACTTCAGGAACGTTTCTGGATTGACCATCTTTCTCTTCTACTTTCTCCATCAAGGAACCCAAGGCAGCCACACCTGTACAAATCATCTACATGCCCACACTCCCAATAATTCCTCCATCTCCACCTGCAGACTGAAGAAAAATAGGACTGAAAAAAAAGGGATGACAGCATGTTCCCAAACCAGAGCCCCTTCCAGGAAGCCCAGATGACTAGAAACCATGTTTAAATGCCCCCAAATGCCCAAACCTGTGTCCTGGGCTGTAAGGTTTGGTCTGAGATCCATCCATTCAATACACAGATGAAAGTGAAGGATTCAACCAGTGAAAATCAGACACAATTCACAACAATGCTAGTCAACATTTATATGCCTGGCCTTGTGCTAACCACTTTGCTTGCATTTTCTTACTTTTCCTGCCATGGTGGACTATTAATACTCCCATTTTACAGATGTGGAAACCGAGGCTCAGAGGGTGTAAATCACTTGCTCAAGGTTACAACAGCTTTAAGTAGGAGAGGTAGGTCAAACCCAGATCTCGGTAACTCCAGAGATGATACTCTTAACCATGATGCTATATTACTAAGACAAGCTGCATCCCTGTGAGATGCAAGGTTTTCAAATTCTGGAGGCATGCCTGCAAATCTCGACGTAGTCACGCATGATGTGAACAAATTGTAGCATTACCAGAGTATGGTTGCTATGGACTATAGCCCAAAGAATCATCTAAATGACTTTTCTCCGTGATAATTTGGAAGAGTCCTCATGTCAAAAATTAATGCTGCATCTGTTATCAGGCTTAAAGACCCAAAGCAGAGTTTACCCTTTGATGAAACAGCTATTCCTTTCTGGAATATGACCAATAGACCATCACATGAAGTAATCTCCCATGTTCTATTTCCCATCTTGTTGGGTCACTTGTTTCTCAACATCCTAAGAGCCCTAATAGAGTGTTTGAAAGCCCAGACTTTGGTTAGACAGTCCTAGGTTTGAAAGCTGACATCCCCTCTAATCAGCTCTGTGGTCCTGAGCCAGGGGCTCCACCTCTCTGAACCTCAGTGTACCACCTGTGAATGGAGGGATGCTCATAGCCACAGTCACTGCCAGCCCATATTGTTGTGCCTTTGCAAAGTTAGGAAAAGGCACCCCTCCCTCAAGTCACCTTACTTCGGTGTTGGAAATTTGTCATAATATATTAATTTCTTTAAAACAGACACCTTACTGCCATCTGCTGGAAAGCTGTTGTAATAAATAGACATACATGTGTACAAGCCAGGCTGTGAATGTCATCCTCTTTGTGCAGTGCGTGACCTGCACAACAGTACATGGTTGCCCAGTAATTCCTCACTGGATTGTTGGGAAATTTCATACTGCCTGCCAAGTGTTTACTTAGCACTTTGGTAGATATGGTCCACAGGTTCTCAGCAAATGTTGGCTGCTGTGTTAAGCTCTGGCTCAAATAGGTTGGATGATAGTATCTCTTCTGGCCACTTACTGAGAATTCTCATGGAGCATCTGTTTTGGGGGTGAGGTCTCGGTGTCTCAGTAAATCTCAGCCCATCTCTCAGCACTTGTCCCCTTTGCCCCCCATGTCCTGGACAGCAACTTTCAACTCCTTACACGCTTCCTCTCTTGCCTCCTGGCCAGGAAAAGGGACTGAGAGAACTTTCTGGGGCTGGCTCCAAAAACTCTGGTATTCCTTTAATGCTTTGAATCTCTGAGGCTCCCCCAGAGAGCCTTGTAAAACGTTTGGTATGTTCCATCAGCTTTGCCCCTGGCCCAAAATTTCCTGGGATGGATGAAGAACATGGTGTCTGCAGTTCAACACAAAACCTGGGTTTGAATCCTAGCTTTTCCATTTACTAGCTGTGTGCCCTTGGGTGAGTAACTTAACCTTGCTGTGCTTCAGTTTCTTTACAGGTAAAAGGATCTACTCATCTATCTATCACCTAGATGTACAAACAGAAAAGGAGAAAATGTGTTTAAAGCATTTAAGAGTAAGCCCTTTATGAATCAAAGTTATCGTTTTCATTGACAACCAGGAAAAATATTTCAGACTATTATAGGGTCATACATTTCCAGCTGCCCATCTGATCTCTAATGACCTTGTTTACTAAACCAAAAACTAGAACCCCAAATCTGACAGACCATCCCGAAAATGCCTTCTTCTAGTGGTTTATAGGAAAAGCTAAAAGTCTAATCACGTTTCCTTCTGCATTTAAGGCATCACACAAAATCAGATGTGTCCCAGCTTCTGTGGGACACAGAGTTGCTTCACTCAGGAAGTGCTTTTAACGTCACAGCTGTTTCTTCTTCAACAGCAAATACTCTAGAGATATGAATTGCCACTAGCAAGGGACCCACCAGCATAGTTTCCCCTCATGGTACTCAGGCGGCCTATACCCAGTCCTTTATCATTATGTCCTTTTTTTCCTGGAACTTTAGGCAGGATAAGAACATTCTGTTTCCCAGTTTCTCCTCTTATGTTCGCTGTCCGCTCCATCCCCCATCCCTGGCTGCAGACTTCCAGAGCCTTCTCGCTCAGCCTGAGGATCTGTGCCTTATTGAAATAGCTCTGGTACACAGAGTACATGCCTAGGTTGTTACTGGCTAAAAAACAGCTGTTTTTGGATGATGGTTTAGTTCATTCTGGGGGACATGGGCAGGGCAAGGAAGAATCTCCTCAGAAGGCCAGTCTACGTACAGATGGTCCAGAAATGCAGGTCTGGAGGCAACTTCTGCAGCCTCCCTTGACTGTGTGACTTTCAGCACGTGGCATCACCTCTCTGAATCCATTCGCATTTCCTTTGTCCCTAAATGTCTTTAAATGCAAATGAGGCAAAATTTTCACAAACCAGGTAGTGCTTAAGAACTAGGTCTTTGGAGGAAACCCACCTGGTCTCTGAAGTCCACCATTCAGCTGCTGTGTGACCCTGAATCAATTACTTCCCCTCTCTGAGCCTCAACTTCTTCATTTATGAAATGAGGATAAAAGATAGTTTCTATCTCCTGGACTTGTTGTGAGGATTAAAAGAGATAATGCTTTGAAAGTGCTGGCAAAGTGTCTGACCTGGGGTGAACACTCCATAAATCTTAGTCATTATTATAAGCCTTTTAATAAAATAGAGGCTTTCTGGGGGTTAAAAAATAATAATAAATACTCATGAGCCAAGAAGCATTTTGGAAAACTGCTTTATTTAACATGTTCTGAATGTATCTGGCTAGTCTTTTCCACTAAAAAAAAAAAAAAAATTCCCCCAAGGAGGCCACAGTCTCGGCACAGCACACAGCCTGCTCCAGGCCACACAGTAAGTTTGATTTGGGCTCCCAGGAATGAAATCCAGGCCTCTGACCCCGAGTCAGATGGTCCAAGCTCCCTGCTCTCAATCACAGCCAGAGATGTCACAAGGAACCGTGCCACATCTTAGGGAAGGAAAATGAGATTTCTCTCTCGCCTTGATCTGGTCCCAGGCTCCAGTCAGGGGGCGAAAAAACCCTCAGCACCCTGGAAATCTCTCCTCTCTCCCTTTCCTTCAATTCCGGAGTGCCCTTGCCTCGCTGCAGTATCCCAACCCCCAAAATTTCCAAACCAAGACTGGGCCTTTGAGATCCCTCAGCTGCCCTGCCAACAAGGCGGGGACTAGAGCAAGGCTCCCCGAGCAACACTGAAGACAGGGCCAAAAAAGAGTCATCAAGATAAATAATATTTTAATGCGGTATATTAAAAAAACAAAACTAACGCAAAAAAAAAAAAAGTTCACGGTGAACAAAATGTCAACATTTTAAATAAAGCGAGGATCAGTGGCCAGGATAGCCCCCTCTCACCTGCAACCCACAGTGTAACCCAAGGGAGTGAGGTTAAATTTTGCCACTACCTTAGCCCCACCCCTTCGAATTTCCCGTAAGGGCCACAGCCATAAATTTCCACCTTCCCTCCCTGCGCGCGCCCCTTTCCCCAAAGAGGTGAGGAGGGGTGAACAGCACCGAGGCTATTTGGAAGGCTGAAGTGAGAAAGAGGATTTGGGTGGGACATTCCAACTTTCCGTCTCGCGTTTAAACTCCATCTAGGCTCCTCTCCTTAATCAATAAAACAAGAATTAGATTTTAGCTCCAAGAGTCGCTTCCTGTCGTCCAGTTTATGACCTTGGCCACCTCGCAGCCTCTTAAAGCCGCCGGGACTGGTTTCCTCAAATACCTGAGGTCGCAGAAACAGGTAGTAAACAGATTTGGAGGCTTCCTGCGGCTCAGTGGGCAGGGCAAGTTCAACGACCCCACCCCACGCGTTCTGGGTGCGCTGCGCTAGCTCTCCGAGAACTTTAAACCTTTTCCTTTGATCCCCTCTTTTTGAGGGGTTGGGGGATAGGGGGGAAGGGGGAAGCAGCCGGGAAATGAGGTGCTTAAGCAAAGATTTTATGCTCTCCTGCCTCCGGCTCCAGCTCCGCCCTCGCCCAAGGGGGAGGACTTTGAATTCCAGACCCGGAATTCTTCTCTTTTTTTTTTTTTTTTTTGAAATTGATCGATTTTATCCGGGAGCTTCAAATCGAAACCAGGAGAGGGGGCTTTGAAATGTCAAAGAAAAGTTGCAAAAGGAAAAAGGGGGTGGGGTGAGGGAGGGAGTGGGCAGGCAGAAGTTTTCTTTCCAACTGAAAAACGCCTCGCTGGTACCTTTGTAACAATGCGTAACCTTTTCACCCTTGCGGCGGTGGTGGTGAGCTCCTTGGAGCTCTTTGAAAATTTGATGAGACCTGTGGACCTTCTCCCTGGGGAAAAAAGAATGCCCTTTAGGGACGTGATACGTTTGTATTCAATTTCTGGAGGCTCCGGGAGTCCGGAGCGGACCGTTTTTGCGCAATTCGCGGAAGTTTTTTCCAAAACCTTCTGCCCGGACGTTTGCTTTGGAATGGAACCCTTCCCAATTAAAATTCGGAACGAGTCCTGTTTGCCAGGGGTCATTTCGACCTAATTAAAAAAAAAAAAAAAAAAATCCAGCCTCGTTCTGGAAAAGGCAAGAGCTGGCAGGCACGCCTTCTAACTGGGGACTCCGTGTAGCCCCAGACCCGGAGCCTGGAAACCTGGGCCCGCTGAACATTCCGCCGCCGCCGCTGCCGGTGCCCCACTTTTCAACGAGGCCACCTCCTCACACTGCCGGCACCGCCCCAGTCCTTTCCTTCCGGTCCCCACAGCGGGCTGCTGGGACAGGAGTCTTCTAAACTTGGCCATCTCCCTCCGCTTCCCTTTAGAATAAAGTATCAAGTCCGGAAGACCTCGGGCTGGTGCCGGAGGTACCTCTTTAAGTGATGGTACTTTGGCAGGCCCCGGAAATCCAGATTTGGTTAATTGCAGGGAGCTTCCTGTCTACTTCAGGTGGGCCCTGGGGCCAAGAGGATTAAAACAACTCTCCTAGGAGTCGTTGAAAACCTCATCCAAATCGTCGTCTTTAATCGTTTAATTGTTTTGAAGACCTCCTAATGGCTAGGCACCCTGGGGCAGGGCAGGAAAAAATGTGGGCCTGGTTCAGCCCAGGCAGGGCTGAGCTCACCCTACCCCTTTCCTCTCCAGCAGCCCAGGACTGGTGCTGCAGAAGGGAGGTGGGCAGAGTGGGTGCAAAGGGTGCTGGGGTCACAGAGGGCAGCTGTCCCAAGAGACGTCAGCTTAGGACAGATGAGGGTACAATGGAGAGAGATGTACTGAGGTAAACAGAGAGAGAGAGAGGAACATCAGAAAGAGAGGAAGAGACGCATACGTAAAAGAAGACAAAGTGACATAGTGAAACAGAAGTAGATAAAGCAGAGCGGTAGACCATAAGAGATGCACCCAGAAAGATGCAGAGATAGCTACAGGTAGAGAGACTCAATGCATCCTGAGTCCCGAGTGTGCATCACCCACAGCCCAGGGATTCTGGTGGCCAGGCTGCCATATGGTGGCCCAATAGCCTCATGACAGCCCCTCCAGCTGCTGGGTCTCGGTCCAGTTGTGTACTCACCTTGTACGGTGAGCCCACATGTCCCGTTTGAGACCTGGGAGAGCTGTCGAGGTCCCCGGTGGTTACTTGGCTCCTGGGATCTGAGCAGATGAGGGCTTTAGGCATGATTGGTAGCTTGCTGGTAGCTACATGGCTGACCCAACATGAAAGGAAGTTACTAACTACTGAACACCTAGGACGCCGACACATCTGACAAGAAGGTACCATTGAAGAATGACGGACTGGTGTCAAGAGATTGCCAACCTCTCGATAGTGAGACTTCAGCTGGCAAGAGAGCGTCCTTCCTTATTCAGAGAACTGGGCTAGTGGGGTCCCCAGGAGGGATGCAAAGAGCTTCCCAATGCAGGGTGGAGCCAGTTGACCATCTGGAACATTAGAGATGCCCCATGAATGTCTGCTGAAGAATCCGGGTAATCAGTCCAGTGCCTGCTCAATGTCCATTTAGTCCTTGCAAAAACCCTATGAAGAGGTAGCATTATTGTCTGTTCTGTCCCTAGGTTCACAGGGGTTAAGCTACTTGCGCCACATCTCAGGAAGCAAGTTCTGTAGGGTGCGAACAGGAAGGTCACTTGTTCCCTGGGGGCTGCGCAGAACTAGTCTCTTTTTTTCCCTTTTTTTTTAATCTTTGGCTGCGCCATGCAGCTTGCGGGATCTTAGTTCCCCAACCAGGGATTGAACCCGCACCCCCTGCGGTAGAAGTGTGGAATCTTAACCACTGCACTGCCAAGGAAGTCCCAAGATAGGAAACTGGTAAATAAAATGTGTTCTATCATCTGACAAGTGGGCAAGTATACCTTTCTAATAATTTGAAAGACCAAAGTGGACTTGAGAATTCTCAGTTCTTTTGAGTTCTGTCCCAGAATCCAGTGACAGAGGAAGAGCTGACACCCAGCCTCCAGCCCCACATCGTTATGGCCCACCTTGGTGTGTCTCTACCATGAGGGGCTCTGTACACAAGTGTGGACACCCCAGCCTGCACTCCCAAGCCTTATGCGTATTCCCTCCTGCAAACAGCCACCTCTGGGCCATCCCGCATGCCCAGGGGTGAGCACAAGGGTAGGGGGATATACCCTCCAGTGATGCATCCAAGAAATAGGACCAAGCAGGGTCTAGGTTCAGACTGGGGCCCATTTGGGCAGAAGTCTCAGTTTCTGGGTACCCTGAACATGTGGGTACCAGTGATGGAGGGATGTAGCCTCTGTCCTACAAACTCTCTGCCCCTATGGGAGGGGCATGGGCAAAACGAGGCAGAGTGGAGCCCACTAAAGCACAGAGGCCCTCTTGCCCAAGACCAAGCACTGCCCTGGCACGGCTGGACCCGACCATGGATGCCCCCCAGAACCCCTCACTGTCTGCAAACCTTTCTGACACCCACAGCTTACGCACCCTCTGAGGCCCCAGCCACGCTCAGCTCCTGCCATCGCTGATGTTTCCTCTGGGAACACATTTGGCAAGAAAATCTGCTGTGTGCAGAATTCTGGGTTGTTCTTGTCCTCGCCCTCACCCTCGGTGCAAACACAGACATCCACACAGAGCAGAGTGGGCTTTGCAGGAGCTCCATGGGGTTTGGCTTATGGCAAAGAAACCGACCTCTCCTTTCTCCCTTGCTTGAGCCAGAGCCCTCCCAGTGCCAAGGAGGAAAAACAAAAGCATTTAGGAGCAGACTTGGAGGGAAACCCACCTTCCCTTCTCCGCTTTTCCCCAGAGATAACCTGGTGCTTGCCTGTCACGGCTGAGAAGACCTCTCTGCTTCCCTTCCCAAATCAGAGTACCTCTGGGGTTCTAGAGGTGGTCCCTGCGTGCACTTGAGCATCCTTGAGATCACGCTAAAATCGTATGCAATATTGTGCATATCTATACCTCTGCCTTTTTTATATCTGGTATGTCTGTCTCTATCCCTCGGTCTCTCTGCTTCTGTCTGTGTGTCTGTGCATTTGGGGTAAGGGGCCCAGCTTTCATCAGATTATCTGAGATATCCATGATCCCAAAAGGGTTTTGAGCTCCTGGGCTTAGAGGTTAAGGATTTTCAGGGGCAAGCGGTACCCATGTCCCCCAGCATAGGTATAAGAGCCTCCAATACCGCCGCTAATAGCCTTACAATCCAAACAATCGAATTATCCATCAACAGTAGAACAGATGATTGCGTTGCGATAAAGTCACCAAAACGAATCTTATTCTGCAGTAAAAACGAATGGACTACAACCTCCTGCAAAAATGTGGATGAAGCATAACATTATGCTTTCACTCAAGCATAACACTGAGTGAAAGAAGAGGATGCGAAAGGGTCCTATAGTGAGGATTCCTATTGCTGCTTCATGACACCTGAGGGGCCCGGCTGAAACTGAATCCTGGTTTGTCTCACCCTTTCACACTCCAGAGGGCGAAACTCTTTAAACTGCTCTGCTCTGGAATGATCGCCAAGAGTTCATAAGGGAGAACCTGTCCCTTCCATCATGCTGAAGGAGGCAGGGGCAGAGAACAGAGTTAAACAGGGCTGTGCCCTGTGTGGAGAGACAGCGCAGAGAGCGGGGCAAAGGAGCCCTTGGAGCTTGGAATATAATTATTGTCCAGCCCGTATTATTGTCTCTTGGAGCACATTAAGGTTTGAAACCCAATTCTAACCATTGCAAAAAGGATATTTAAAAGTTTGGCTCTACCTTCACTATATTCCTCCTTTTAAAACTCATTTAAATAAAACAAAACCAAAACATTTTACGATCCCCCTCCCGCCTCCAAAAGAAGCCCACAAAATGATGATCCGGGCAGCATGAATGATCACAACTTGCCCAGAGATTACCCTAAAAATCCTTTGATGTAAAAATTTGCTTTCAATCTTTCCACATATACAAATATTTCCCTCTGTTTTTTACCTCGTTAAATTCCTTAGATGCAGGAGCCAAAGGAAGCCTCGCGCAGGACCAAATTATCTCTGTTCCACATGTTTAGTTTTTAATAATAAAGTAAAATGAAATGAAATCCAAAGGGTGCAAGCTTTCCAACCAGGCTTTTATTACCTGATCGGAACACATGTCTCAGCCACGCCCGAGGGAAGCTTCCTTCTCGGACCCAGACCCCAGCTGTCCACGGCGAGCTCTTATCTTGTCCCCTGATCCCAGACCACTCCGGAATTCTCATCCCCTACATCTGGTCCTTCTGAAAGGGCTGTGGTTTCTTCTGGCCGAGGGTGAGCCATGGCTAAGTAGCCGAGTCTGGAAGTAACTCAGTTCGGGGTTCAAGAATGAGTTTTCTTACAGTTTAAGTCACTGCATCTGGTGGCCCAAGCTTTTTTGTTTTCCTGTTGATTAATTCAAGAAGTATTTATTTACAGCATTTATTAGGTGCACACAGTGTGTGAGGTTCAGGGATAAAACAGTGAACATGCTGTATAGTATCCCTGTTTTGGGGTGCTAGCCATTCTAGAGGAGAAGACAAACAATAAGCAAGTAAAAAATATATATGTTTGTATGTGTGTAATTTTCTGCATAGTATTTAATGATTTCTAAAATTTTATATGTATAAAATTATAAATAATACATAATTTTAGTATACACACATACATTCCTCACCCACCATGATTCTTTCTCGTATGATTTTATTTTATTTTTTGCATATTACTCGACGATTTCTAAATTATATATAATTTCGTATTGTTATATGTGATTTATTTAATTTTATATAATTTTATAAGTATAATAATATATATATAACTTTTAGAAATCTTTAGGTACTATGCAGAAAATGAAATCACATGGGAGAGAATTATGGTGGAGGAGAATGTCTTTTAGATAAAATGGGGCCAGAGAATTCCTCCCCGCAAAAATAATTTTTAAAAAAGTTTTGTCGCAAAATGATATAAATGAACTTATTTATAAACAGAAATATACCCACAGACATAGAAAACAAACTTAGGTTTACTAACGTGGAAAAGGGTGGGGGAAGGATAGATTAGGAGTTTAGGATTAACATATACAGACTACAATATATAAAATAGTTAACCAACAAGGACCTACTGTATAGCACACAGAACTATACTCAGTATTTTGTAATAGGCTGTAAAGGAAAAGAATATATATATATATAAATGAATCACTTTGCTGTACCCCTGAAACTAACACAACATTGTAAATCAACTAGACTTCAATTTAAAAATAAATAAATAGGGCTTCCCTGGTGGCGCAGTGGTTGAGAGTCCGCTTGCCGATGCAGGGGACTCGGGTTCGTGCCCTGGTCCGGGAAGATCCCACATGCCGCGGAGCGGCTGGGCCCGTGAGCCATGGCCGCTGGGCCTGCGCGTCCGGAGCCTGTGCTCCGCAACGGGAGAGGCCACAACAGTGAGAGGCCTGCATACCGCAATAAATAAATAAATTCTAAAAAATAAATAATAGGCAGTTTTATTGAGTTAAATTTACATACATTAAAATTCACCCTTGATAACCTTCTAGTTCAGTGACTTTTGACAAAAGTGTACAGTTGTGTAATGACCACGCTAATCAAGGTACAGAATATTTCCCTCACCCCGAAAACTCCCTTTGAAACTCTTTAGTCTCCTTCCTTTCCCCTGGTCCCTGGCAACCACTGACCTAGTTTCTGTCCCATAGTTTTGCTTTCTCTGGAATGTAATATAAATGGAATTAGATCGTATGTAGGTTTTTTTTTTTTTTTTTTTTTTTTTTAAATTTATTTATTTTTCACTGTGTTGGGTCTTCGTTTCTGTGCGAGGGCTTTGTCTAGTTGCGGCAAGCGGGGGCCACTCTTCATTGCGGTGCGCAGGTCTCTCACTATCACGGCCTCTCTTGTTGCAGAGCACAGGCTCCAGATGCGCAGGCTCAGTAGTTGTGGCTCATGGGCCCAGTTGCTCCGCGGCATGTGGGATCTTCCCAGACCGGGGCTCGAACCCATATCCCCTGCATTGGCAGGCAGATTCTCGACCACTGAGCCACCAGGGAAGCCCCCCCGTATGTAGGTTTTTGTGCCTGGGTTTTCTTCACTCAGCCCCGTGCTCTTGTGGCTCATCCATTTTGCTGCAAGAATCATCAGTCAGTTCCTTTTTATGGCTGAATAGTATTCCACCAAGTGAACGTACCGTGGTTCGTTTGTCCATCCCGTAGTTGATGCACGCATGATGTTTTCTCCAGTTTGGGGCTGTTGTGAATAAAACTGCTACGAACATTCATGCACATGTCTTTGCGTGAACATATGTTTTCATTTCTCTTGGTTAAATGCTTAGGAGTACAATTGCTGGCTCATATGGTAACTCTGTTTGTAACTGTGTAAGAAACGGCCACAGTGTTTTCCAAAGAGACTCTACAATTTCGCATTCCCACCAGCGACATGAGAGCATCCCAGTGGTTCCAAGTCCTCAACACTTGGTATTGTCACCTTTTTACTTTTAGCCATTTTACTGTGTTTTTCCCTAATGCTTGATATTGTTGAACACCTTTTCAGGTACTTCTTGGCCATCATTATATGACACATTTAATTTTGTATATTACATGTTATACTATAATTATATATATTTATATGTTTATAACTTTATAACATATGTATTATACAACACCTGTTTGAATTAATTGAATTCTGATAAGAAGGCAGCCTTGTGAAGAGACAGGGGAAACCTATTCCCTGGAAAGGGAATAGCAAAGACTTGGAGGTGGGAACCAGGTAGGGATGACTGAGGAGCAGAATAGCCAGGGCAGGTGTTATCAAGAGTGACGAAGGATGGTAGGAGAGGGGATGGTAGGCAGGAGCTAGATGTAGGGCTGTGTATTTCACAAAAGAAAAAATAGAGCCCTTGGAGGCACTATTGTTACATAATAAACTATCCCAGGACATTACAGCTTTTTTTTTTTTTAATTTATTTTCGGCTGTGTTGCGTCTTTGTAGCTGCGCGCGGGCTTTCTCTAGTCGCAGCAAGCGGAGGCCACTCTTTTGTTGCGGTGCGCGGGCTTCTCACTCTGGTGGCTTCTCTTGTTGTGGAGCACCGGCTCTAGGTGCGTGGGCTTCAGTAGTTGTGGCTCGCGGGCTCAGTAGTTGTGGCTCACGGGCTCTAGAGCACAGGCTCAGTAGTTGTGGTGCACGGGCTTACTTGCTCCGCGGCATGTGGGATCTTCCCGGACCAGGGCTCGAACCTGTGTCCCCTGCACTGGCAGGCAGATTCTTAACCACTGCGCCACCAGGGAAGTCCCGACATTACAGCTTTAAATAACAACTCTTTTCTTATGCTTGTAGATTCCTGGAGTCAGACATTTAGACTGGGCAGAGTAATGACGGCTTACTGCCATTCCACAATGTCTGAGATCTTTTTTTTTTTTAACTTTTTTGGGTGCTTTTCAGTCTTTTTTTTTTCCCCCCACAAAATCTGAGATCTGAGCTGGAAAGATTCAAATGACTGGAGGTGACTTGATGGCTAAGGCTGGAATCTTCTGGAAGCTCTTTCCCTCATAGTTTGGTGCTCGGATTGGGACCATTTGGAGGCTGGGCTCAGCTGAGACTCTCAACAGAGAACCCGCCTTCCTCCCATCATGGCAGCCTCAGGGATCCACGCAGAGGTGTTCCAGGGAACAAAGCTGAAGCGGCATCGACATTCATGTCCTGGCCTTGGAAGTCACACAGCCTCATTCTATCCCATTTCTTGGTGGAAGCAGTCACAAGCCTTCCCAGATTTAAGAGACAGGAAACTAGACTTTGGATAGGGAGTGGAAGGTCACTCTGGAGAAGAAGCTGGAGAATGGGTGATATGGTCGGGGCAGCCTTTGGAAACTAGAATCGGCCACAGAACAAACCCTGGTAGTGATACAGCTTGTTCTGCTGAACAATTGCTTCTGAGGGGTGATAAATAAGCATGTGGATGAACAAGACCCACTCCTTGAACTTGAGGAACTCCCAAGGCAAATGGAGGAGATGGAGATGTAAATAAAAACCATACTGTACAGACCTCTACAGCATGACTAGGCTGTAAAGTCCGCAGGAAGCAATCCGTATTGCCTGGGAGGTGGATGGCGGCTTGGGCTCTGGGGGATGTGCGGGAGTTTACCAGTTAGGCCAGGACAGAGAGCACATTACAAAGAAGAGGACGATCAGACAGTGGAGGTTCAGGTAGGAGAGGAGATTGGAGGTGACATTGGAAAGGCAGACCAGGCTCAGGTAAATGAAGGCTGGGGAGTTTGACTCCATCATATTGGGGGATTAGGAGCTGTGACCGGATGCATACTATGGAAGGACACTTGAGGGGCTGGAATGGTGGATGGGTTGACCATTGACAAGGGATTATGTTAGACGCCCAGAAGCCAGTAGGGAGGTTTCTGTAGCAGCCCAAGTGAAAAGTGATGAGTGTGCAAACTGGAGCCAAGGATGAAGAGAACGGGGACAGAGTTAAGAACATCTGGGTAGTGGGTTCAAAAGGGGTCCCGAAAATGGGGAGGAGCTAGGGAGAAGGAGCGTGCTTGTCCCCTGGGCGGCTGTGGCCATCATCTGTTCTCAACCCTGACTGTGAACCTGAGTCATCTGGGAGAGTTTTCCCCCAGCTGGACCTGCTTGAGCTCCACACCAAGTCAGCTCCCCAAAACCTCCGGGTTGAGCGCCCATCACTGGTGTTTTTTAAGAGCTCCCCCAGCAGATTCTCACTCGCAGCTGAGGTTGGAGTCGGCAGGAATACCTGATGCCTTTCCAAAAACCCTTTAGAGAATCCCCAGAATTCCGTCTTGGGCAGAGCAAGGAAAGAAAGAAATGATTTCGATTTGGAACATGTTGGGCTCACGATAACAAGGATTTGAATCCTTCTCCAGGAGGCTTGACATAGTTTAATACAAGCTGGTCAATCCATAAAGAGATTAAATGGCTCGCAGCACTGTTACAAAAAGGATGCATTGTGCTCAGAAAACATTTATTATAGTCCTAAGCAACCAGGCAGAGTGCGGTGGGCTGTCGCCACAGCAGCTATTATTATCACGCCCATTTTGCAGAGCTGGAAACCGAGGCTCAGAAAGACCAAGTAACTAGCCCCAGGTTACCGGGGAGGAAGGAAGTGGCAGAGCCTAGAGTCAAACGCACGCAGTCTGATCTCAGAGGCAGAGGGTCCATAGCTCGCCCTTAGCACCCTCTACATGCTTCCATATCCCTAGCACTGTTAAAATGACTGCCCGTATGAAACCAGGCTTATAATTTCCATCACCTCGGTGTTGTCACGACTCCCACCAAAAACTCTCCTGACCATCACTATTGCCTTTTCACTCACATGGTCCTCCAAACCCCGAGGAGAATTTAACAGAGCCTCCCCGGCATATCATAAAACAAAACCAAATGCTTTCTCTGCCCCCCTCCGCCCCCCTTTCACTGAGTATCTGTCAAAGCCAGCAGAGAAATAAAAACCAGAATCTCCAAACAATACACTTCCCCACAGATAATAAATAAAATCTCCAAAGAGGGGGAGAAAAAGAGCAAAGAGTCCCATAAAGACGAGGGGCTTGGGTGGACGGGCATATGATGTGCGTTGGGCTAAACAGCTACCAGCAGACCCTGGGGTAAGGAATCAATTGAGATAAAAAATGGACGTCCCCGTTACACATGCCGTGCTCACAGAAGTGTGTGGACACCGTCAGGGAACGCAGTCCCCCTCAGCCCATCTTGCTCTTTGGCACACAAATAAATACACATGTTGCCTCTCGTGGAGCAGATGTGCCATAAATTCTTAAGCAATGCATCAAAGTACCAATCTTCGTTTATGCATTTTTTTTGCAAGTACACATGTCTATGGGCAATAGCTTCTCCGCTCTCACAACTGTGGAACTAGCAGGAACTTTCTGAAACCTTTTGTATTTGTTGGCACGCGTTCGGCTAAGCTTCCCTGCGTATTGCACGCGGAGAAAGCTGGAGAACTCAATGATCCAGAGTGGCAGCTGGGGACACCTCCGGGAATTGGAGGAGAAAAGGAAGCAACACTTTTCATTTCTGTTTCTTAGATTTACATAGGATAACATTTTGCTAATGGGTCTGTAACCATTTTTTTCATCTAAAGAAATTATTTTTCTAATGATCCCTTAACATCTGTATGAAAGTATTAAAGCCCTTGTAGAAAATGAAATAGAATTTTAAAATATTTTGAAGTGTGTTGTAGGGACATGGACAAAGCGTGGAAGAGAAAGTGGACCCACCATTCTCCATGGCGATTGATCAAATATTTGTTTCCCTGCTCTCTGGTCCCCACCCAATCATGACTTTTCACGTGCAATCGGAGTATAGATGACCATTAAGAAGTGTTCCTCTAAGCTCTGTGGATGAGCTTTATGACCGCTTTTAGCTGATGGAGGCCCCCCAACCCGCTTATATCCAGATGTGTAGTTGTATCCAGAGGCTTGGGGGAAGGGGGCCTGCCCTGAGTGTCAGTCCTTGGAGGGTCCCGCTCCGTCCCTCCTCCAGCCACACCTGTCTCATGGGTTGAGACCTCTGAGACAAGGGGCATCCCACCAGAGACCACCCCCTGTTCTGAAGTTGGCAGCTACTGAATAGAATGTAGATCCATAGACTCTGCTGGCGTTTGTCATGTGAGCTGTAAGATCCTCAAAATGAAATCTCCCTGAAACATCACCTCTGCTCCTTCCCTAGTTTAGGGATGAGGCTAGATTTTGTCTTCTGGTGAAAGGGAGATTATAGTTGGTCGTTTTCTGAACTGGGTTCTTTCTTTTGAGTGACGCAGCCCAGGAACTTGTCTCAGAGATGTGTGGTTTCTGTGTGTGCCAGCGCTAGGCGGCTGGGGAGAAGATTTTTCCCCCATGAATTTCAAAGGATGCCAGCTTCTCTGGGTAGGTTTGCATGATCACTGTGAAGGGTGGGAGTTGAGATCTCAGGAAGGATGACCATTTCATGATCTCAGCCTCAAGACTCCAGACCTGTCTTGCCAGACGCCTCCTGGATGTCTCCATGTGGTCCATACTCAACTACCTCACATTCACTGTGTTCCAAATTGAATTGGCTTTCTTATCTCCAAATCCGGCCAGTCGGTCAAACCTTTTCCTTCTGTCTCTCGTGGTCTTCTCTTCCCAGCAAAGTTCTTCAAAGGCACTCAGTAGGTGTTCAGAAAAGATGTGTTGGACTGAACGGAACTGACCTAGAGCCCTTCTGCACTGCGTCTCCACCCTGTCGGGCTGGAAACTGTTGCCAACACGAGGTCCTCCTTGGAGAGGAAGGGGAGAAGGCTAAGAGTGGGGAGAGAATGGATGGGGGACTTCAAAGGGAAGGAAAACGATTACTGGGAAATCTGTTTATAGAGCCAATGAGTGATGGTGAGGTGGAAACGCTGAAAAGCCAAAGGAGGGCGAGGGAGTACCTGGTCCACGAATCCATCACTGGTCCTTTTTCATCTGCTGGCCAAAGTATGTACCCCTCTGAAAGTCTCCTTATCCCCTAAGCTAGGCAGCCAGCACCCGACCAGCACCCAGCTCTGGGCAGTGCTGATCAGAGCGTGGCTTGAAAGTCACCTGTGTCTGCCTTCCTGAGTTCGGAGACGTGGAGTGCTCAGGCTTAATTAGAAACAATCTCAACGGGCGCTTTTTAGGAACACTTACTATGTGCCAGGCACAATTCTGAGTTCTTCAGAGTTTTTTAAATCCTCATGACAGCGTTATGAGGAAGGACTCTGATTAGCCCCACGTTTTAGGTGAAGAAACTGAGGCAGAGCCTGGCGAGCCTGCCTAAGGCCATGTAGCTGGGAAGAGGTAGAGCTGGGCGTTTAACCCAGGAGTGTCTCCAGAGGGGACACTTTTAACCCCTACACTCTATGCCTACCTGGCAGGGAAGCCCTGGGTTATGAGATCAAACCCTACTGCCCCAGCATTCTACAACCAGGGGACTTGTGCAAACTGCTTCCTCTCTGAGCCTCAGTTGCTGCATCTGTGAGATGGGGACAATAAAGCTAACTGCGTCAGAGTGCTGCTGTGATGTGCCTAAGATAATCCACACCCAGCTAAGGAGGACTTAGTCTTATCCACGTTATCATTTCTAACCAAACGTTGGGAACCTCTTTCCCCATGTCCAAAATTTACAGAGAAGTTTGGAATGGCTGGGAGGGGAAAATAATCCTTCCCTTCTTCCCGGCCACAGGGTTTCAGGAAGAGCACAGGACATCATGTATGAATGTAGCAGCATTTTTAAATTTGCCTCTTGAAATATTTCAGGCACACAAAAGAATAGAGGATCCTATAATAAACACCCGTGTGTTCAATCCCCAGCTTAAGAAATAAAATCTTTCAGGTACGGTTTCTCCTAAGTAACTCTCCCTAATTGCATTCTTTCCCTACCTCTCCAAGGGTAGCCACCTTCCCGATGTTGAAGTTTCTCATTTATATGCGTATCTTTACACTCTTACCATCTATGTTTACATGCATGTGCTCTTAAATGATACACGGAATTATGTAACACCTGGCATTGCTGCACACATCTTAAAACTTCATATAAATAGTATTATACGGTCCATATCCTTGTGCACATTTGGCCCAACATTGGTTTTTTGTAATATTTATTTACTTATTTGGCCGCGCTGGGTCTTTAGTTGCGGCACGCGGGATCTTCGTTACCGTATGCAGGATCACCTTTGCAGTGTGCGGGATTTTTGGTTGCGGCATGCGGGATCTAGTTCCCCGACCAGGGATCGAGCCTGGGCCCGTGGGATCGTGAAGTCTTAACCACTGGACCACCAGGGAAGTCCCCCAGCGTTGTTTTTGAGATCAATCTATGCTGACATGTGCATTTCTAGTTGGTTATTTTTAACCGCTGTAAAACATTCCACTGAAAGAATGCGCCTAGATTTTATTCATCCATTTTCCTGTTGATGACCAGGTAGGCAGTTCCCAGGGTTTTAATATCACGAACAACGCTGCAATGAATATACCTGGGCTTGGCTCCCGGTGCATATGTGTAAGGGTTTCTCTAGAGACCAGAGCTCAAGTGTTGGAGCTGGCTTGAAATGTTTATGCTCCTTTTAGAGCTGTCTGGCTCTTGCTTATTTGCTGTCCAACACAGTTGTACCATTTTATCCTGCAGTAAACAGTGGCTGGGTGGTCCCGCTGTTCCACAGCCTTGCGAACCCTTGGTTTTGTCAAATGACAGCAATTACAACTGAGAAGCATCGCTATGAGGAAGACTATGTGATCTCTTTGGAAGCCAAGGACTTCTGGGTGTCGACAGTTGAGGCAGACAGGTGATTTGAAGTCTTTCCCCAAAACAAGTTGACTAGAAGCCTCAATCTTCTCTTCTCTTCAAGGAAGCCTTCCATGACCCTTCAACGTCTGAACCAGGATCCCCTTTGCTCCGCTCGTAACTCAACTGGACATCATGAAATTGGGAAAGGCCAGTTTTAGCCCGAGACTCAACCTCAGAACCTGGGACCCAGCAGGCACTGGATGAATTTTTATTAAATGAATCACAGAATCAATGTTATTACATTGTAACCTAGTGCCTGATGCATATGGTCCAGGGCTGGGTGGGGGGTGGGCATTGCTGCCCTTTGTTGAATAAATGAATGAATGGGCAAGTTAAATAGGAGATAAAATAGCTTCTGCACTAAGGGAGACTTTTGTATTCATTCATTCATGAATTCACTTCTTTGAAAAAAACCCCTTAATGAGCACCTATTATGTGCCAGGCCCATGGTCCCCATCGTTAAGCACCTCACGGTGTGTCATTCTGCAGTGTGACAGATGCTGGGACAGAGGTAAGCACAGAGAAGGGAGATTGAATCCAGCTTGGGATGGGAGGCAGCAAAGTCTTCCTAGAGGAGATGCTATCCCCTGAGATCTCCCCCTCCTGTCCTCTTCTCCCCACCGTCTCCCAGCCGTCTCCTGAGAACCTCTCCCCACTCTTCCCCAAACTGTCTAAGAGGTGAAATTCAGTTGCTTTACCTTCAGTTTTCCCCAAATCAAAAATCAAAAGGGACATAGTTGAGGTGTGTCCTGAAGGGGTTTTGCATTTGGTCCAGGGAGGCCGAGGAAGAGGTTTGCCTCTTTCTTTTGTGGTTACTCAAGAAAGAAAAGATGGGGAGGTGGACGCTTGGGTGGGGAGAGTGACTTTGCTGACATTGAGGACAGGGGATGAAAGCAAGGGGGAAGGAAACATCCTGAAAGAGACAAAAGCAGTCTCCGTGATATTGTGGGTTTGGGATCCAGGACCCAGCATCTTAGAAAGTCACATCCAGGGACGGGACCAGCCAAGAAGGCCTGCAAACACACCTCTCACCTTAGGCACGACCGTAAACCACTCAGCCAGCACTCGCCACCTTTACTGTGATGGCCTCTTGAGGTATTTACCCAAAGGTAGCTGCGGGCACGAAGCCATAAATATATCCCAGCGTCTAGGTGACATCATCCCAGATTCTCTGCCCAGTGTTCCACGGCTTATGAAGTCACTACAGCAGGGGACGTCGCCTGGGAGGGCGGGGTGGGCAGCTCCAAATGTATTTGACCTACTTCTTTGAGGGTTTTCCCTTTCACTTTGGGGGTGGGGAGCTGGGGTGAACTCTTTTCACTTGGAGAAAGTTTACCTACCTCCTTGACTTACCTACTTCAGGGTTTCTGGAGGGAGAGCAATGATGCTTTGCAAATAACAGGGAAAGTGGATTGGCTTGGAGAGCAAATGGGCTGCTCTATGATTCCAAGGAGCCAGGCTAGACTAGGCGAACTGAAAAAGTAGCCACTCTCTCAACGTTTGCTTTCTCTTTAGATGGTAACTCTCCAGGGAGAAGATTCCTACTTGCTCTGTTCACCGCTGTGTCCCCAGTGCCTGACACATAGTTGCACTCATTTATTGAGTGGATGAACCTTTGATTGAAGGTTTTGATGAACTTTACTGCTAACTGAAAATATCAGCTAACTCCGAAATTCTTTAGTTTTGTAAAACTTAAGGAGGAATTCTTAAACACTGATGGGTCAACCTATCTGGAGGGAAAATTTTAAACATGTTTCAAAAAGCCTTGAACCCCAGTAACTTCACTGCTAGGAGTTCTTCCTAAAGAACTACTCAGAATTCTGTACTGATATTTAGATGTGAGATGTTCATGGCAGTGTTATTTACAGTGGAAAGAAATTGGAAAGAACCCAAGTTTCCAGCAATAGAAAACTGGTTGTCTAGATTGTGTCACCATATTGAATGTCTTAGAAAACTACCGCTAAGAGTGAATGTATGTAGTCTGTAAGTGGGTGTTGGTGGCTTATAAAGCAGTATACACTATATGACCCCAATTTCGTTAGAAAAACTATGTATCTATATGGCTGTATACTAATAAGTTACAGAGGTTATCTCTGGATGGTGGAACTACGTTGTTAAAATTTTCCATTGTTTTCTTTTATTCTCCTACTTTCTACAATAAACATAACTCAGTTGAATAATAAATGTCATGGAGAGATCTTAGGATGAGGAACTACGGTCAGGGAAGGGTACATTTACATACATGCCAGGGCATAGGAGGGATTCCTCTAAACAGAGAGACTTGTTTTAAAGGTACAGGAGGTCTGCGAGTGGATTCTCCCAGAGGATTAAATGATTGGTCCTAATGATGTGATGGTCCCCTGAGGTGGTATTACTCATGGGCACCTTTGCTGTGATCTCATACTATATTACATAGGTGGGCGGCGGGGGGCGGTTGGCCACATGACTTGTTTTGACCAATGGAATGCTAGTAGGTGTGACGCACACAGAGGCTTGAAACGTGCCTGTGAGTTGACAGACTCACATTTGGAATACGTGGAGGTTGATAGAGTGTCAACCTGGTAACATTGGAGCTATGTTTCTACCCCCTTAGTGTGGGGTCCAGATGGTAGGTGGCCAAAAGTGGGATTTGTGTGAATAGAGGGTGGAATGAAACACAGCCATTATCCTTGGAGGGCCATCTTGGTTGGACATGATGACAAAAGCAGAGGTGTCAGCACTTCTCTATTCTGTTTCCAGTTCTGCTTCCCAAATAGCAACCACCATCAGCCCCAGGCTCTCCAGCAGAGGTTTGGAGCTGGACTCACAGAGGCCACAGCCATACAGAAGCAGATCGTCTCACGGACCCCTCTTCCCACCAAAATCTGCACCCCCTAAGCTTCCTTTCAAGAGTCCCATTGTGGGGCTTCCCTGGTGACGCAGTGGTTGAGAGTCTGCCTGCCAATGCAGGGGACACGGATTCGTGCCCCGGTCCGGGAGGATCCCACATGCCGCGGAGCGGCTGCGCCTGTGAGCCATGGCCGCTGAGCCTGCGTGTCCGGAGCCTACTGCTCTGCAACGGGAGAGGCCACAACAGTGAGAGGCCCGCGTACCGCAAAAAAAAAAAGAAAGAAAAGAGTCCCATTGTGGCTGGACCTATGTGGTTTCTCAGATCGTCTGGTTGGTGATTCCTTCTATTGATAAAATCCTCTAATTTCTTCCTGGACCTTCTGTTCCCCAGCTCTTCCTATATTTGCAAGCTCCTTATCCCAGACCTCACAGCGAATCTGCTTCTCAGATGGGCCCCCGATTGGCCCAGACCATCTCAAGCGAGAGGCGGTTTCAGGCAGCAGCGAGCAGTGTATATATCCATTCTCTTATAAACTCTGGGTGCCTCAGTTTCCCCATGTGCACAGTGGGCTCTCCACCTCTCCCCGTAGTGGTGAAAATGACATGAAATGAATCAATGTTAATGAGTAGATACAAATGACTAGCACAGTTTACTGCCTGTCCTTATTGCCTCTCCTGCTTCTCCAATACTTTACAGGGAAGCAAACGAAATTTCTCCCTCTCCAAATTGTATCTGCTTCATGTTCAAGCTGCCCAGTTCTGGAAGATCCTTCTGGCTAGCACTTAACGTGTCGGACACTGTGCATGAAAAGAAAGCTTGGCTGAAAACAATACACACAATAATTCGATGTGGATGTTGAGTGGTTATACAGTACTTTCCCTCTCATCAACACATTCAGGAAAGAGGCAGGTCAGGGAATGCTCTTTCCATTTTGTACATGAGGGAAACAGATGTGACAGGCTCCAGGCGACACGGCTGCTTAATGGCAGGAAGTAACTCCAGGCATTCTGATTCCAGGTCCAGAGGCTTTTATATGACATTAAAATGACTATAATACCTACAATTTTTGAGCCTGCGCTGTGTACCAGCATCCGTGGTTAAGTTATCACCTTTTTTCCTCTCAACTGCCCTACAAGTTAGATATCGTTTTTATGCATTTTTTTTTAAATGAGGAAACTGAGGCAGGGGGATATTAAATAACTTGCCCAGTGTCATATAACTTGTCTCTGAAGAGACACAAGGGAATCTCTGAAGAGAAGTTCTGTGGCTACGAATATTGACCATGAAGCCACATGGAAATAGAATATTCGGGGAGGAAGGGCTGATCTGAACCCCAATCCAGGCAAGGTCTGAAACCATTGATTGATTGTAAGACATGGAGACACATCCACGCATAAGTCCAGAAGATTAAATGATTGGTCCTAATGATTTGATGGGCACCCTTGCTGTGGTCTCATACTGTATTACATAGGTGGGTGGGGTTTGGCCATGTGACTTGTTTTGACCAATGAGATGCTAGTAGATGTGATGCACACAGAGGCTTGAAATGTGCTTGCGCACTTGGCCTTGCTCTCTTGCGTGCTGGTGACCCACCATGAAAAGAGCATGCCCATGGTAGCCAGTGCCCCTGAATGAAACACATGGGGCAGATCACATGCCCCAGATGGTCCAGGGAAACCAGACTTGGACTCAAACTGAAGCCTGAAGTCCAACTGAGGGGCAGCTGACCCACAGAACTGTGAGCTTGAGAGTGCATGATTGTTGCTTTAAGCCTCTGAGTCTTTGTTATGCAGCATTACCGTGGTAATAGCTGACTAATACTTAAGATGCCCTGATTATGTCGGAGGAAAATGTTGCTGAAGAAAGTGCATAGTAGTCTCTCTTTTAAATATAGACGCAAGGGCTTCCCAGGTGGCGCAGTGGTTGAGAGTCCGCCTGCCGATGCACGGGACGCGGGTTCGTGCCCCGGTCCGGGAGGATCCCACATGCCGCGGAGCGGCTGGGCCCGTGAGCCATGGCCGCTGAGCCTGCGCGTCCGGAACCTGTGCCCCGCAACGGGAGAGGCCACAACAGTGAGAGGCCCGCGTATTGCAAAAAAATCAATAAATATAGATGCATATGGTTGCATATGTGTGTGTTCATGTGTGCATGTGTACGGCAGTCTTTGGGTCAGATGTTCATGGTGGTTTTCTAAGGGGATGGGATTTCCAGGAACTTTCACTCTTTAAATCATACATAGTAGTAATGTTCCATTTTTTTAAACCAAAAAAACATAAAATGCTTTTGTAATCACACAATAAAGATCAGTTTTCTTTATAAGACTTAATATATCCTGGTCACTAATGGATCTGTCAACAGGAAGTGACTTTGTCTTGAGTGAATATACAAATATTTCCTTAGGAGGACCTTTCCCTCAGCTAACCAGATCCCACTGGCTACGTGATGTGAACAAGTTCCCTGAAAGAACCCAGATGACGGATGGGAAAAAACAAACAAGAGCTGATTTCTCCAGAACAGTGGATCTCAACCGGGGGTGATTTTGTCCTCCCCAGGGAATATCAAGCGATGTCTGGAGACATTTTTGATTGTCATCAATGGGGCAGGGGATGGAGGGGGTTGCATGGATGCTACTGGCATCTAGTGGGTAGAGGACAGGGATGCTGCTAAACATCCTACAATGCACAGGGCAGCCCCCTACCCCTGCAAAAAGGAATTATCCAGCCCCAAATGTCAATAATGCTGAGGCTGAGAACCACTGATTTAGAGGTTGTCTGTGAAGCCCTCCCTGGTCCCCAGTCTGTGACAGACTGGAGAGGCACAGCCGAGCACACTCCACAGGGACTCAGCTTGGTGCATTGAGGGTGAACCCCGAGCTTGTCCTGTGGGAATAAGATGCAGAGCCTGGTCGTTCTGAACTTTGGGACAGACATGTAAGCAAGGCATGGGTTTGGGGAGCTAGACCGGACTCCAGACAGGGCTGGTGCCCAAGACAGAGACTGTGATGGGTTCATGGTGTAGAAGCATCTTTGCTAGGATTGCTTAGAGGGTAAAATTAGACCTCTAGTTGCAGAACAGTTGTATACTATGAACACGCATCTGTGAAAATGACAGAAGTAAAATCTTTTTCATGGGGGCTTCCCTGGTGGCGCAGTGGTTGAGAGTCCTCCCGCCGATGCAGGGGACACGGGTTCGTGCCCCGGTCCGGGAAGATCCCACATAACGCGGAGTGGCTGGGCCCATGAGCCATGGCCGCTGGGCCTGCACGTCCGGAGCCTGTGCTCCACAACGGGAGAAGCCACAACAGTGAGAGGCCCGTGTACCGCAAAAGAAACACTTTTTCATGTATATATATATATATATATATATATATGTGTGTGTGTGTATAAAGATTATATATATATGTATGTGTATATATACACGTAGATTTTATATGTATATATGTATGTATACATATATGTGTGCATGTGTGTACAATGTATAACATAAGTATTACACACACATATATCATACATAGTGTATATGTATATCATGTATATTTCTAGAAAAAGTCTGGAAGTATATATACTAAGCTATGAGTAAAGTAGTTGAACAGAAAAGGTATAGAAAAAAAGATGAATTTCTGAATTTCACTTTTTTACTTTACATTTCTGCACATGCTAGGATTTTTGTTTTTTTACAGCAACAATACATTACTATTAATCATATTTTATAAAAAGGAAATAATAATTACAAATATCTAATAGAATAAATATATTTAAACATGTACTGTTGTTAGGAACATAGAAATACTGATCACAAAGGTGGAAAGGGCAGAGTTGACCTTTTATAAGTTTAAACAAATTTTATATTCCATGAAATTGATACATTTTAAGTGTGTCATTCAATACCATTTCAGTAAATGTACAGAGTTGTGCAACGTCCCCTATGATCCAATTTGAAAACATACCCATCACCCCAAAAAGGGGCCTTTGGGTCTATTTGCAGCCACTCCCCATTTTGACTCCAGAGCCAGGCAAATACTAATCTGTTTTCCATGCCCATGGATTTGCCTTTTCTAGACATTGCGTATAAATGGATGAACTCTGGCATCGTCTGCTACTAGCTTCTTTCGCTTAGCATAAGGTTTTAGAGATTCGTCTGTGCGGTAGCGTGTATCAGCACCCGTGCTCTGTTCTTTTTTGTTTCTGAGTAATACTTCTTTATATGAATACACTACATTTTATGTATCCGTTCACCAGTTGATGGACATTTGGATTGTTTTCCCTTCGGAGCTCTATCATATGTTTAAAAAATAACCAAAAAAAAAAAAATATATATATATATATATTTATAGGGAATTCCCTGGCAGCCCAGTATTTAGGACTTGGTGCTTTCACTGCCAGGACCCAGGTTCAATCCATGGTGGGGGAAATGAGATCCCACAGGCCATGCAGATGGGCCAAAAAAAAAAAAAAAGGGTGTGTGTATATATATATATATATATATATATATATATATACACTTTGAAAAACACCAGTATTTTCCTGTATGCATACACAACCCAAAATATAGCAATTCTTTTAAATATGTAAATGCTGGAAAACATATTCTCTTCCTATCTAATCGATACCCCCATATTCTCAGAAAAGTCTCAGCAGTGTAGAATTCTTTGATGTGGAAGCCATAACGTTATTTAGTTAAAAGGACTAAAAGCAGAATATGCTAGATACGTGTGTACTTGACAGGAGCTAATATTTATTAAACGTTCATCTCATGCTTAGAAGCTATTAAAGTGTTTGATGGGTATTAATTCCTTTTATTCTCTTGACCACACTCTGAGGAGGATAACATTATTCTCCTTATTTTACAGATGAGGAAACTGAGGCGCAAACAGGTCACTGATGTGCCCAAGTGCCCATGGTTAGGAAATAGAAGCGTTGAAAGCCAGGGAATCTGGCTCTGACTCCTAGCCTCGTAACCACTAATGCATGCATTGATTTTTTTCGAACAGTATAAATCACCTTATTACAACTTATTTATTCCTCAGCTTTAAGGCATCCATGCCGATATAAGCTAAGCATTGCATTTATCTCCTGATGAGCTACAGTTTAAGCTTTTTGTTTATGTACCCAAGCCCACGTGGAGCCTAAGACTGTGGGCTTTTGAGTCCCACCCCTTAGCCGTATTGTGCAACCTGGAGCAGGGACCTCAACCTCTCCAACCCTCAGTCTCCTCATCTGTACAATGGGGGTCATCCAGCTCATAGGGTTGCTCTAGTCTTAAAAGAGATGAACAGCAGACGCCTCGCACAGGAAAAGCATGGACCAATGTAACCCAGCGTAATTGGTGTTCTACGTGTGTCATGCTTCTTCTTACCACGCACGTTCACATCAGCTGTTCATTTTGATACATAGCATCGCGGCTGCTTTTACACAAAGCCACATCAATATTTACACGTCGAGAGGCACTCGTCTGGAATTGTGAAATAAATCTCCAGGCAGCAGAGGCAGGCTCCGATCTTCACAATTTTCTGAGGCAAACAGGGGAAATCTTTGCTCCATGTATGTACACGCTGAGCCCCAGAAACATGGGCAGCCTTCACTTACCTTCCCTCCTCACTTCATCATCTACCCATCCCCCTCTCTTCCAGCATTCCAAACTGCAGAGGCTGACCCTGTCTCTCTTGATGATTTAAGTTTTGGAGAAGGACCGGAGAAGGATTTGTTTTGACATTTAAAGGCAATCCAGGTAATGAATGACAGGGGCGGCGTCCACCTCCCCGTCCATATATCTGCACAACAGTATCTATTTTTGACGTAGCTGACACGCCGTTTCCTTTGGCAGCGCAAAGGGGGGCTCGTCTTTAAATTAGACTCGTCTCCGACCCCTCCGATCTGCAGCCAGTTCGGAGGCAGATGTTGGTGAGGGAAGCAAGAGGGCCGCCGGGCTGCCTGTTGGCTGTCAGTGATGTATGGTACAAAGGCCCGGGCACCGTGAGCTGGACCCGAGACCTTCTCAAGCATTAACTAATGACAGAGGATGCCCCCAAGTCTTCTAATCACCTTTAGCGTGCATATTTAGAAGCTAACTTTAAAGCAGGTGAGATAAGCAGGTCAGACAAAGAAAATCAAATAAAATCATATCGTTGTCCCTGGCTGGTTTGGAATGGGGAGGGGAGTGATGCATTTGATGAAGAATTAACTACGGCAAAGAGGCTCTCAGGCTTCCTTGAAAGTCTTTGTCTCAATAACTAACTGATCTTCCCCCCAACCCACTGCCTGGAGGTTCCAGAATTCTGTCCTTAAGAGCAAACTTGGTAGAGCAGAGAAAAAATGCTAGCGTCCAACACGATCAGGAGAGCCCAGCTCTGCCACTTGACCGGCTGCGGGTTTGCGAGGGGGGAGTCTTCTTTCCCGAAGCTCAGTTTGCTCATCCGTAAAAGGTCCCATATGTCCTTTGAAAGGTTATCGTGAGGGTCTAAATGCAGAGAAAGGGCCAGAGGGATAGAAAGATAGAGAGACGTGGAGAGACAGAGCAAAGAAGAAGGAGAGAGAGAGAATATATGTGTGCCAGCGATTTATAAACTGTTACCATGCACTTTCCAAATGTTGCAATTATTTGATAATGATGAAGAGACAGTTGAAGTCTGCAAAGGGGGAAAAAGCAGTCACAAGAAATAAGGTATTAAGCTGGTTGCCTTCTAAACCACATGGACATTTCTCTCCGTGCTCGGGCATGATTCTTCCCTCTGATCCTTTTCCCTTGAGGTCCTGAATCTTTTTTTTTTTTTTTTAAAACAATCTTTTTTATTTTATTTTATTTTTGGCTGCATTGGGTCTTCATTGCTGCACGTAGGCTTTCTCTAGTCGCGGCGAGCAGGGGCTACTCTTCGTTGCGGTGAGCGGGCTTCTCATTGCGGTGGCTTCTCTTGTTGCGGAGCACGGGCTCTAGGCGCACGGGCTTCAGTAGTTGTGGCACACGGGCTCAGTAGCTGCGGCTTGCGGGCTCTAGAGCGCAGGCTTAGTAGTTGTGGCGCACGGGCTTAGTTGCTCCACGGCATGTGGGATCTTCCCGGACCAGGGCTCGAACCCATGTTCCCCGCATTGGCAGGTGGATTCTTAACCACTGTGCCACCAGGGAAGCCCGGTCCTGAATCTATGATCTTTTACTCAGAGAAAAAAAAATTTTTTTAAAAGACAGCCAGGGGGTCTTAGAGCCTGTGTGATCCCCTCTGATTTAAACCTTAAATGAAACAAAGACCTCATGGAGAACACCATCACCAAGTTGGCTTCTCTGCTATTGGGGTGAATTTTCTTCCTGTCAAAGCAAAGAGAAGTGGGGAGAGTGTGTTATATAGGGCCCAGAAGGGGCCGCTCTCACAAGCACACACAGCCATCCTTCATCCACTAGCCCAGAACTCTTACGACGTGGAATTTGGGTGGAAGATGATTCTAGCTTTCACTGGGCCAAAGTCCCCTGGACCCTGGCACTGGCTTCCCTGAGACAGAAATGATAAGGAACCTCTTTCCAGAAAGCTACTATCCACCCAAGGCTTTCTCTCTGCTGGTAGCAGCTACTATAACTATGCCCCTGAGAGACTGGGGAGCAGCCTCCAACTTAGCCTCACGCAAGCAGCCAGCTGGATTCCTGTGTCCCCATCTCCTTGGACCCACAGGATCCCGATGCCTCAGAAACACAGCACGTTTTGGTCGCTGGGGAGAAATGAACTAAGAGTCTGGAGGAGTCCATGCCCTATTGGTGGACGACTTTCGTTTCCATGATGTCTATTGACATCTCATGGAACTAGATATCCAGGGAACTTACTTTGGGAAAACATTGTTTCAGTGTCAAGCTTTGTCCTTGGAGCCTCTCTGTCCATTTTATTACTAATAATGACCCTAAAGGCATCCTTCTTTGGAGATGTCGTCAAACTGGAAAGGATACCTCAAATGTAGATGACTTTAAAAAAATCTAAAATTCTGGGCTTCCCTGGTGGCGCAGTGGTTGAGAGTCTGCCTGCTGATGCAGGGGACACGGGTTCGTGCCCCGGTCCGGGAGGATCCCACATGCCGCGGAGCGGCTGGGCCCCTGAGCCATGGCCGCTGGGCCTGTGCGTCTGGAGCCTGTGCTCCGCAACGGGAGAGGCCACAACGGTGAGAGACCCGCGTACCACAAAAAAAAAAAAAAAAAAAAAAAAAAAAAAAAAAAATCTAAAATTCTAAATATTGCTAGACAAAATGTCAAGGGATGCATTTAAACTCACTTTTATTTTATTTTATTTATTTTTTTAATATTTATTTATTTATTTATTTTTGGCTGTGTTGGCTCTTCGTCTCTCTGCGAGGGCTTTCTCTAATCGCGGCAAGCGGGGGCCACTCCTCATCGCGGTGCGCGGGCCTCTCACCATCGTGGCCTCTCCCATTGCGGAGCACAGGCTCCAGACGCGCAGGCTCAGTAATTCTGACTCACGGGGCTAGCTGCTCTGCGGCATGTGGGATCTTCCCAGACCAGGGCTCGAACCCGTGTCCTCTGCATTGGCAGGCGGACTCCCAACCACCGCACCACCAGGGAAGCCCCACTTTTATTTTTTAATCCAATGCCAAAACACAGGATGGACGAGAGGCTTCATCACAGTTGATGTGACTGTGACTTGGCAGTTTGGGTTACTGAAACCAACCGATCATAAGTGATGCCCAAGTCAATTGAGGTGACTATAACCCAAATGTCCATTAGTCGCCCAATGGGTAAACAAAATGCGATCTGTCCACACACTGGAATGTTATTCAGTCGTAAAAAGGAAGGACGTGCTGACACATGCTACTACATGGATGAAACTTGAATATATTATGCTGAGGGAAAGAAGGCAGAGACAAAAGACCACATGTTATAAGATTCATTCATGTAAAGTGTTCAGGACACGGATAGGAATGATAGCCAAGGGGTAGGGTATTTCTTTTTTTTTTTTTTTTTTTTTTGCAGTACGTGGGCCTCTCACTTTTGTGGCCTCTTCCGTTGCGGAGCACAGGCTCTGGACGCGCAGGCTCAGCGGCCATGGCTCACAGGCCCAGTCGCTCCGCGGCATGTGGGATCCTCCCGGACCGGGGCCCGAACCCGCGTCCCCTGCGTCGACAGGCGGACTCTCCACCACTGCGCCACCAGGGAAGCCCTAGAGCATTTCTTTTTGAGTTGATGAAAATATTCAAAACTTGTCTGGGGTGATAGTGGCGTATACCTGTGAACATACAGAAAACCACTGAATCGCACGCTTTAAATGGGTGAGTTGTGTGTACGTGAATTATATCCCAATTATGCTGTTTAGAAAAATAACTCAGGGATGTGTTAGGGTTCGTTCACAGAATAGCATCTCGGCCAAGGTTCTATTGGAGAACCTGTAGGATTCAGCCCTGGGGCTCTATTGTTTGTGAAGGACAGGGGATACCAAGATGAAGGGGTTCTGGGTCTTGGAGCAAACGGATAGAGTTGTTTGTGGCTGTTAATCCTGGGGACAGAAGATGGCAGCCCACAGATATTTAGAGAGTTGTGTTGTTGAAGAAAAAAGAACCTCATCCAGTAGAGTTGATGAAGGTGACACGGGAATCAATTAGGATTCAGCATGTGATAGAGATTTTAAAGCTAGAGTGTTTTATAATATGGTAAAGGCGGGGCTGTCTGTGAGAGCCAGAGCTCCCAAGGTAGGCAATCTTCAAGAGACAAGTGGGGACCATCTATCTGGGATGTTAAAAAAGGGATTTTCTTGTGCTAAGAAGAGTTTAGAATAGAAGCCTGGGGACTTTCCTGGTGGCACACTGGTTAAGAATCCGCCTGCCAATGCAGGACACGGGTTCGAGCCCTGGTCCGGGAAGATCCCACATGCCGCGGAGCAACTAAGCCCGCGAGCCACAACTATTGAAGCCCGCGCACCTAGAGCCCGTGCTCTGCAACAAAGAGAAGCCACCGCAATGAGAAGCCCGCGCACCGCAACGAAGAGTAGCCCCCGCTCGCCGCAACTAGAGAAAGCCCCCGTGCAGCAACGAAGACCCAATACAGCCAAAAAAAAGAATAGAAGCCTGCCAAGAACACGTCCAATTCTTAAGTGCCTATGATTCCAGAAGCCTAGGACCCAGGTTCACTAGAATCCTGCCAAAGCAACGTCTGCTTTGGGACAAGAAGCTTGAATTATACAAACCACCAGAGGACCACTTTTAAGGCTTCTTGATGTATCATCCCTGAAGACAGTATTTCTGTGAGGGTCCTAAAGGCTGTCCTCAGGAGACAGTATCATATGTCAGATCTGAGGCAACGTGGGAGTCAGAGAGACCTAAGTTCGCATCCTGACTCTGCCACTAATTTGCTGTAGGTTGTTGTAGGCACGTGACTTCAACGTTCAGTTTTCTCAATAACATCAGAGTGATTACATATCCATCACAGGGTTATTAAAGCATTAAAGTAAGAGCTTGTATTGGCATCCTCAATTCCCCCCCATCTGCCAAGATAAAATCAGCATGTAAAACCTTAATAGAAAATACAAACGTTACAAACCAAGAGCAAACCTGTCCTAAAATCTCGTCTCCCAGGTACACTTGCTACTTCCTCTTTATACTTTGATATATTTGCTTCAACAAGAGTTTATTGTTTTTGTTGGGAAAACAATACAGTAAACTTGATACACTAATTATAAAAGCTTCACAGCACCCTCACAGCATTCTGTGTGCTCTCCTATGAGTCACTTTTTTGTCTAATATCCTTGGCTAACATATAGGCTGTAATAGTAAGAGTTGAGTGCTAGGAGGACTCAGATTTGGGATCTCGTCTCCATCCTCCATCATCGCCTCCATCCTCACCATTGTCATAACCACCATCATAAGCACCACCACCTCCACCATAACTACTGTCCCCCCTGGCTGTTATCATACCCACTGTGAACACCCCAACTGTCATCACCACCACTTCGACCAGCATTCTTTCCACCACCACCACCACCACCATTGCCACCACCATCACCGTGTGTACCACTCCCACCATTTCCATCACCAGCACCATCACCCTCATCACCATCACCACAAGCAATTGTGAAGTACACTTGGACAAGTCACTGTGGCTCTCGATTCTGCGCCTGCATCTCAGGTCTATTTGCCTACATTCAATGAAACATCTACTTGACCCCATAAGTCATTTTAAGAGCCTTTCTTTATATCATTTTTACCAGGGTCCCCGTGGACTCATGGGCATTCCAGTTCTAGGGGTTAGCAGCTGAATACACACGAAATTCTGAATTTATATTGAGATTCTCTGTAGCCCGTAACTCAGGAACTTCTCTGTTGAAAGTTTTGACTGTCAGGTTCTGAGTCTCTAAAGCCAATTATCTTGGAAAATCTAACCACACACATGCATCCAAGAAAGAGTAGGAGAGAAGCCAGCACCGCAGAGATGGATTCCTCAGTCAGCGGTTGTGAAGCCCTGTCTTCCGAGCAAAGTTCTCCTAAAGAATCTGTGCCGTCTTTGATTTTTCTGGACTCCATCCTTGACCTGTGGCCTCATAGTAGAGTGTTTCTGAAAGATATGATCAAGACATTCCACTGAGTGATGCTACATCGAAATATCAGACGATGCCTTTGAACTCTTCCGACAAACCACAAGCTTAGGAACCAACACCGACACAACACTCAGTGGATTCAAAGCACTGGGCAGGGGAAAAGGGGGAGGGTGTGTGATTAAATGTGTTTCTTTCTCTTTGTGCTCTAATGAGGTCTCAAGGTACTGCCTGGCCACTTCGAAATTCCTGTACCTGCTTTCTGAAGAAAATCTCTATCAAGTTCTCTCTCAGAAGTTTCCAGCCAGGAGCAACAGGAGAGATTTGTTATTGGCTTAAATACCCAGGCCTTTCAAATGGATAAACAGCCAAACAAGAAAAGGAAGACCTAGAGGAGAAATGTCTTGTGAGAAAGAAAGGGATGTAAAGAAAATCAGAGTATTCACAGTCAAAACATCTCACGCTCCAAAGAACCAGGCTTATCTTTGCACAGAATTTCCTTTGCAGGAATGACTGTCTAACCTCCGTGCCACGTTTTTAATCTCTCCAAACCGGTTTTAGTTTTTGCCAAGATGGATGTCGAGTCCGAATTAAAATCAGTCATTTATCTTTGCCAGAGCATTTTCTCCTTCCACAACGGAAAGTTATGAAGATAGGTGCCTCCCATTTGAAATAGGTGCTTCCCTTCTGCAGTTATCAGGCCCCTGTGGTTTGCTGATAACCAAAGAGATTCAGCCTCAGAGCGGCAGAAGCTCCTTGAGGATAAAGGAGGAGACCATTAAAAGAAAGACATATGACTTTGCAGCCATTTGCTAATAAAAGAGGCTTTTAAAAGGTTGTACACCCCGATTTTCCAAATCTTGGCTCAAACCCCTTTATTTGCAACTCCTGTTTAGGCCTAATTTGGGGCACCTTCTCCACCTGGAATTAGAATTCCAGGCACCTTCTCTAGTAAGAAGAAAAGCTAGAAGGAAATTCTGCCATTTGTGACAACGTGGATGGACCTCGAGGGCGTTTTGCTAAGTAAAAGATTTCAGACAGGGAAAGACAAATGCTGTGTGATCTCACTTATATGTGGAATCTAAAACGAAAGAAAGAAAAAGGAAGGAAGGAAGGAAGGGAGGGAGGGAGGGAAGAAAGAGAGAGAAAGAGAGAGAGGGAAGGAGGAAGAAAGAACCCCAAAACTGAACTCACAGGTCCAGAGAACAGATTGGTGGTTGCCAGAGGAGAGGCCTGAGGGTGGACAAAATGCATGAAGCTGGTCATTAAGTTATAAGACAAATCAGTCCTGAGGATGTAATGTACAGCGTGGTGAATACAGTTAACAATACCGTATTGTATATTTGCAAGTTGTTAAGAGAGGAGATCCTAAAAGCTCTCACCACAAGAGGAGATCCTAAAAGCTCTCACCACAAGAAAAAAAATTTGTAATGATGTGAGGTGGTGGATAGTCACTAAATTATGGTGCTTATTTTGCATACATTTGCATACATTTGCATACATTTATCCAATCATTGTGCTGTGCACCGGAAACGAATAGGTTACCTGTCAATTATATCTCAATTTTTAAAATAAGTATATTACAAACTGAAAAAATATGTAAAAAATAAAGCTAAAAAGCAATTTAGGGAATTCCCTAGCAGTCCAGCGGTGCTTCTACTGCCTGGGCCCCGGGCTGGATCCCTGGTTGGGGAACTAAGATCCTGTAAGCCGTGTGGCCCACAAAACCCACAAAAAACCAAAACCAAACCAACAAACAAAAAGCAATTTAAAGCTGATGACTGATTTCTTCCCTTCCCCTCCACTCACTGAGGAGATATAGTTTCTCTTTGAACTGGCAACCTTGTCAATAGGAAAACTTAGACTCTGCCCAGAGAGATTCTACTCTGATTTGATATAGAATAAACTTCGGGGAGTGTCTCGGTCTCCCAGGTGAAGCAGAGTGTGTAATTTGGTGAGAGACACAGGACCAGGGTCTTATGAATGGCAGTTAGCAAGACCACTTTTTGGGGACTCAGAAAGCATCCAAATGTCTCTAATCCATTACAAAGCACCACCCCATCTCTCAGTTCCTAGTAGCCCGGGGGTTTGTAGCTGCTTTTTAGAGTCCAAGACCCAGAGCATCATTGCTGCCTCAAAAACGCTGGTGGCTGTTTCATATTAATTATGAATAATTATGGACTATACCACTTACAGGAGTTATGATATTTGGCTACATGTTAGGCTGTCAATGTTATTAAATTCCTTCAACGTGAGGGAAATAAAAACCCAGGGTACTTCATGAGAGGCCAAATTGAAGGACAGAGAGAAAATTAACGAGTGGCATGTCACTCAGTGATAAATCTTATTCATCGGAAGTGGAAAAAATACTTATGAACTTTAAAAAAAAAACAAAACAAGATTATTTTGAGCAGTCTGTCTTTTCCCCCCTTATGCCCACAGGTTTTCTTTCAAGGTTAAAGTTACCAGCTGTTTCACGGAATATTCAAGTCCTCGGGGTTTGGAAGATGGAGGGCCCCTCCCAGCAAGGACTCTGGAAGCTCCAAGCCATTGCCTTATCTCTGATAGAGAGGATGGAAAACAATTGGGGATCCAGCCCCAATTCCCGCAGCGCTGATAGCGGCTGGAAATATGTGTTGCTAGTGCCCTCTAGTGGCCAAAGCGTGGCTGAACTTTAAAAGCGATTTTTCACCCTGAGCTGGGTGTTGAGTGCTTTTGAAAAGCTATGTTGTAACTTGTCTGTTGCCTTGGTGCTCTACCAGGAATGGCTTTCGACTCCTTGACGCTGGTTCTCTCACTGTAAGCTGTCTCAAATCCTCTTGGGGGAAGCTGGTGAGTTGGAACTAAACTACAATTTTTGAAAATAGCTAATTGTAATTTTTCTGAGGAAAACTTTTAGCCTCCAAAGTAGCCCATTCTGTGCCTGCACGATTTCCTCTTGACTGCCTATTGCCCCAGAGCAAAACCTTCATATTTATAAATGTCTTTCGCTGCTCAAATGTCTTTCACAAAATCATTTTTCTTCTTCATGTTAATTATGTGCCTTGCAAAGGCACTAAAAATCAAGCAATTCCCATTGACCTGGAAATTCCACTTCTAGAAATTTTTGATAAGCAATCACTATGGATATAAGTAAGAATGAGGGTGAGCTATTTGTTGAAGGTTCTTCCTAATACAGAGAAAAACCCCACAACCCCCTAAATACCCAACAAAACACAATTTAATAAATTATAGCTCAAGCAACTGATGAAGTGAAATGTTGCAATTAAATGCCACATTACAGTGGAGCAGGTCATTTTGCTAACGGATGGGACACAAAGGTCCAGAGGGGCTGACCTTCCTGGAGTCTCACACAAAATCTGGGTGATGGTTTCATGGATGTTCACTTTGCGATGTCATTAAGCTGTACATTTCCTTTTCTTTTTTAATTTTATTTATTTAATTTATTTTTAATTTTTTTGGCTGCATTGGGTCTTCGTTGCTGTGCGTGGACTTTCTCTAGTTGTGGCGAGCGGGGGCTACTCTTCGTTGTGGTGCACGGACTTCTCGTTGCGGTGGCTTCTCCTGTTGTGGAGCATGGGCTCTAGGTGCGCAGGCTTCAGTAGTTGTGGCGCACGGGCACAGTTGCCCCGCGGCATGTGGGATCCTCCCGGACCAGGGATCGAACCCACGTCCCCCGCACCGGCAGGTGGATTCTCAACCACTGCACCACCAGGGAAGCCCCCAGCTGTACATTTTCTGAATGTGTGTATATTGCATAATTTTTAGCAATTAAAAAAGCAAAAACAGGTATCCTAACCCCTAATTTAACACTCTTTTTCTGACACTGTTCTGCTTCTTGTAACTAGATTTTTAAATTGTACAGTCATGCAGGTGTAGAGAACGGACTTGAGGACACAGGGAGGGGGAAGGGTAAGCTGGGACAAAGTGAGAGAGAGGCATAGACATATATACACTACCAAATGTAAAACAGCTAGCTAGTGGGAAGCAGCCACATAGCACAGGGAGATCAGCTCGGTGCTTTGTGACCACCTAGAGGGGTGGGATAGGGAGGGCGGGAGGGATGCTCAAGAGGGAGGGGATATAGGGATATAGGTATACCTATAGCTGGTTCACTTTGTTGTACAACAGAAACTAACACAACATTGGAAAGCAATTATACTCCAACAAAGGTATTTTAAAAAATTGTACAGCCCTGTCTTGGTGTCCTCTGGGGCTGGGCTCCAGGACTCCCAGCAGAAACCAAAATCTGCAGATACTCAAGTCCCTTAGTTGACCCTTTGTATCTGCAGGATTCAACCAAGCCAAGGATACAGAGCCGGAGGGCTGACTGTATTTAGAACATTCAAGCGCTGAGACTAGATTTGCTTGCAAACAGCTTTGTCTTTGGTGAATTGGAAAACAATGTGAAATACCATTCAACTGAAATTCACAACTTCTCAGAGGTGGGAGTGGGGACAATACACTTAAAATTCTTGGCTCCCTAGAGATTAGAGATTATCAATATATTTCACTAATTCTCTCTCCTTATTGCTATAACAACTGTGAATTGCCATATCTTTTGCTGTTATTTAACAAACCCATAGAATATTTGGAGGATAACAATTTGCCTAAATGTCCAAGGTAATATAACTCTTCTCTATAATTCCTTGTCAAAAGCAGAGAAATAATGAGTGAATTTTGAATTACATTTAATAAGTACTTATTTTGTGTCTGTCACCCTGAGACAATAGTGAGAAACAGCTCTGTCCTAGACCTCAAGGTACCTTTAGCCTGGCTGGAAGTATTACATCCATGAAAAAAAATAAGAGAGAGACCTATATAAGGCAAATGAATGCAAAGTGTACTGTGTAAGTGTTATAAGTTGTATGGAACAGGATCAAGTGTGAGAAACTTTGAGACGGATACAAATTAATGTCTGTAAGGACAGGTGAGTTTAAATCTCTGTGGCTTAGTTTCCTTATCTATAAAATGGAGGCACTATTACTACTGTAAAGATTAAATAGGGAACGCACTTTGCTAGAACATTAAATGCTCAAACATGTTAATAGAATACTAATTATTATTATTAAGGAATAACTTTGAGCCTGGCCAACTACACAGCCTGAGTGGAAACGCTCAGTCTTTGCATCAGGCCAGGTGCGCAAGCTGTAACTTTAGGAAATGGTTTCTCAAGCTGAGAAAACACCAAGGTGCCTGAGAAATCACCATTTCCACTTCCGTTGCCTTTTTCTCTCAGTAGAGGGCGCCCCTGAGACCTCTCCCCACAGGGATTTTTTTTTTTTTCATCCCAGGGAAAAGGAATCAGTTTTTCATGCCAAGTACAAGTCCAGAGAACAAGATTTCCAATTTAGCTAATTCCTAAAGGTCTTAATTTCCAAACTCTGTCACTACAGAGTGTATTGCATAAGGAATGAGTCTATGATTGCATACATGGGAGGCAGAAAGCCGTTCTCCGCCTTGTCAAATGAATCGGGCCGTTTGTGGGTTTGAGGGCAACTGAGTCAGGGACCACCTTCTCTACTTCTCTTTGCAGGGTCTTGCAACCCGGAGGAAGATACACCAGTCCTGGTGCCTGAAGATCAGGCTTTGAATCCTGGCTCTAACCCCAGCTTGCGGTGTGACCTCAGGTTTGTTACTTAAGAGATAACACCAGTGGAGCTCAAACCCGTTGACGGGGAAAATAAAAGCGAATGTCTGTTAAGTACTTACGCTGTTCTAAGCACTTTTATCTGCGCTATCACTTTTTTTTTTTTTTTTTTTTGCGGTACGCGGGCCTCTCACTGTTGTGGCCTCTCTCGTTGCGGAGCACAGGCTCTGGACGCTGCGCTATCACTTTTAAGCTTACGCAACCCTAGGAGATGGGTATTACTAGATGAGGAACCTGAGGCATGGTACAATGAAGTTCCTTCCCCAGGGTCACTCGTCTAAGTAAATAACAGAGCCAACCTTTGACCCAGGCTGTGCGGCGCCACCGCCCAGGCCCCTGGCTACTGTAGTTTTCCACCTCCCTACCTGCAAGAGCCCACTATTCACGACTGTATCCCCAGACTGGACCAGGGGGCTAACATAGTAGGTCAACGAGAATCAATAAACTTGAATGTCCATCACTTGAAACTGTGAGAATATTAGGTTTTCATCTAGAGAGTAGGATGTTAAAGAATACTGGGGTTGGATAAATCTTTAGGAATCACTTGGTTATCTAGATCCCTAATTTTCTTTTTTTAAAAAATTTGTTTTATTGAAGTATAGTTGATTTACAATGTTGTGTTAGTTCTGCCATAAAGCAAAGTGATTCAGTTATACATATATATTTATATACTTTCATATTCTTTTCCACGGTGGTTTATCACAGGCCATTGAATATAGTTCCCTATGCTATACAGTAGGACCTTGTTGTTTATCCAACCTATATCTAATAGTTTGCATCTGCTAATCCCAAAGTCCCAATCCATCCCTCCCCAATCTCCCCTCCTCCTTGGCATCCACAAGTCTGTTCTCTATGTCTGAGTCTGTTTCTGTTTCCTAGATAAGTTCATCTGTGTCATATTTTAGATTCCACATATAATTGATATCATATGGTATTTGTCTTTCTCTTTCAGACTTCACTTAGTATGATAATCTCTAGGTCCATCCATGTTGCTGCAAATGGCATTATTTCATTCTTTTTTTATGGCCAAGTAGTATTCCATTGTATAGATAGATTATAGATAGATAGATACCACATCTTCTTTATCCATTCTAGAGCCCTAATTTTCAAATGGGGAAGTTCACACCCTGGAGGGTTTTTTAAAAACAGCTATAAATTATTTGAGAATTCTCCCATAGAGAAATGAGGTCTGTGTTTCTTCCCCTTGAATCTGGCCTGACTTTAGTGACTCACTTAAAACCCATAAAAGTGAGTCGGTGTGGTTTTTGAGGCTGGGTCAAGTGTTGCCGCAGCTCCCATCTTATTTGCTGGGACATTTTTGCTTGGACCCTGAGCCACCATATTAGAAGCTCAGCTTCCCTGAGACTGCCAAGGTAGTCAGATCCCATGCAGATGCTCTGGTTGCAACCCAGCTGGGCAGCCGGCAGCCAACCAACCAGGCAGGTGAGCCATTTGGGATGCCCAATCCAATTGTACCATCGTATGTCAGCAGCTTTTTAAAAATTTAAAAAAAAAATTTAAATTTTTTAAAATGAAAAAAAATTTTTTTTTAACTTTTTTTTTTTTTTGCCACACCACACGGCATGCAGGATCTTAGCTCCCCGACCAGGGATCGAATCCGTGCCCCCTGCAGTGGAAGCGCGGAGTCTTAATCACTGGCCCGCCAGGGAAGTCCTTCTGTAAACTTTAATGCACATCTAACTGCCACAGCATGAGAGTCCCCAAGTAAGAACTGCCCCCATGGGCCCTCCGGAATACCTGACCCACAAAGTGGAGAGCAAAATAAAATGGTTGTTCCAAGCCACTATGTTTTGGGCTGCTTTGTTACACACCAGAACACAGAGCAGGGAAGTAACTGGCTCAAGACATCTGTGGGTAACATCTGTGGGTAGCAGCAGGACCTGACTTTTAGAGAGTTTTGCCTGCTCCGATGCCAAGCTGCACCTGTTTCTCAAGCTTTCCAGAGATGCCTCCCCAGGGAGTATTCTAACCAGGACAGGAGGTGTCGAGCTCTCTGACAGACTTCCGTGCACAATGCCAGGGAACACAGAAGAAAAGCCACATGCCAGGGAGAAGAGGCAAACCTCCCAGGCAGAAGAATTCCAAATAATTTATGTAGCTACGCTGCCAGTGAGGCAGTGGAGCATGACTCCGTCCCTTAAGTGTGGTCTGAGCGTAGTGACTTGCTTCCAGAGATGACAGTAAGGGACAGGGAACAAAGGGTAACTCTCCAGGGGAGAACCCGACAAGTAGCACCTCAGCCAAGCGATCTGGGTTCATCACCAACAATGGAAGTCGTGGGTGTACTTTTCTTTCTTGTCCACTTTATTTATTTTTGCGGTACGCGGGCCTCTCACTGTTGTGGCCTCTCCTGTTGCGGAGCACAGGCTCCGGACGCGCAGGCTCAGTGGCCATGGCTCACGGGCCCAGCCGCTCCGCGGCATGTGGGATCTTCCCAGACCAGGGCACGAACCCACGTCCCCTGCATTGGCAGGCGGACTCTCAACCACTGCGCCACCAGGGAAGCCCTTTATTTTTAATTTTTATTAAAATTTTTAAAAAACTTTTTATACAGGGGCTTCCCTGGTGGTTCAGTGGTTAAGACTCTGTGCTCCCAATGCAGGGGGCCCAGGTTTGATCCCTGGTCAGGTAACTAGGTCCCACATGCCGCAACTAAGAGTCCACATGCTGCAACTAAGGGTTCACATGCCACAACTAAGGAGCGTGCGAGCCACAACCAAGACCTGGGGCAACCGAATAGAAAAAAAATTGTATACAATTTAAAGATTACTTTCCATTTACAGTTATTACAGAATATTGGCTCTATTCCCCATGTTGTACAATACATCCTTGTAGCGTATCTTATACCTCCCCTCCCCCTCCCCTATATTGCCCCTCCCCTTCCACACCCCCAATGGTAACCTCTAGTGTGTTCTCTACATCTGTGAGTCTGCTTCTTTTTTGTTATATTCACTAGTTTGCTGCATTTTTTTAGATTCCACTTGTAAGTGATATCGTACTGTACACCCTTAAGAAAAAATCAGCCCCTGCCAACATGGAGCTTGCAGTCTAGTAAAAGAGAAAAGACATTAAATAAAGAACTCCATTGAAAAAAAAAAAAAAGAACTCCATAAACATATAAAAATATAAATAAAGTTTAAAAATAAATATAGAAACTAGGCCTCAATCAAGGATGCGTTTGCCTCCCAGGCGACATTCAGCAATGTTTGGAGACATTTTGGTTGTCACAACTAAAGGGAGAGGCAAGTGGTACCAGGATGTAGTGGACAGAAGCCAAGGATGCTGCCAACATCTTAAGATGCACGGAACGGGCCCCACATCAAAGAATTATCCAGCCCCAAACGTCAATATTCCTGATTACACATTAATATTATATCGTCGTATGGAAAAGAAAGAGGTTATAAGACAGTATTACGGCACGATTTCACTGTTTTTAAATTTATTTATTTATTATTTATTATTATCATAATCTTAGCAATGAAGTCATAAATAACGATCAGGACCAGAGCTGGGCCCACTTGGCTTTCCTGATAACCTCGGCTCCGAGAACGTCAAAGCCCTTCCCACACAAAAGTTTGCCCATCCTTACATCTTTTGGCTGGAACCCGGCTTAGGGCTGCAGAAGCAGCCAGAGCTACCCTGGTTCTTGGGGAATTCTTGTTCTTTTTCTACTCTGCTTCTGTTTTCTCAATGTGCTCCCTCATTATCCAGTAAGACCTCCCATTTTCCGGCTAAGCCAAGTCAACATTTAAAAACATTTCCGGATACAAACATCTCGAGGCAATGGCAAGGCACTGAGTTCTGGCCCCAGGAGTCAAATCGTGCCTAGGTTTGAAAGAGGATCACCAACTCGTCCCAGTTTGCAAGGATCTCTACTGCTTTTAACGTTGAAAGCTTGGCATGTGGGGAGAGCTCCCTGGTGGTCCGGTGGTTAGGACTCCGTGCTGTCACTGCCAGGGGACCCGGGTTTGATCCCTGGTAGGGGAACTAAGATCCTGCAAGCTGTGTGACGTGGCTAAAAAAAAAAAAAAAAGTTCAGCATGTGGGAAAACTCAGTCTCTGGCAAACCAGGACGACGGGTCACTCCAGCTTTGAATCTGGTCTCTTTCATTTAGGAACACATTTCACCTATTCAAGACTGAGTTATCTCAGTCTTGAAAAGGATACACCTTTCCTGGGCCTCAAGGATATAGCAGGACATAAAAAGACCTGATGTCTTCTTTCCTAGGGTTTTCAGTCTAATGGAAAAGTAGACATTAAACCAATAACTATATAAGCAGGATATTGGTGGGGGGATGGCATTGGGATTGGCGTGGGCAGAGAAGTCAGAAAAATAACACTTCAGCTGGTACTTGAAGGACAGGGGCCAAAGCTAATACTTCCTGGGTGCTTACCATGTTAAACACTTTACACACATTATCGCATGGAAGTATCCCAATGACTCTTTTCGGAGAGATGCTTATATATCCCCATTTTAAAGATTTAGAGGTACTTCCCTGGCGGTCCAGTGGTTAAGACTCAGCGCTTCTACTGCAGGGGGCGTGGGTTCGATCCCTGGTCGGGGAACTAAGATCCCGCATGCTGCACAGCTAAAACAAAAACAAAACAAAACTTAAAGAAAAATAAAGATTTAGAAAACTGAGTGTAAGGGTGGGATGAAGTAAATTTCTCAGTATCACAGAGCTAGAAAGTGACGGATAGAAGATTTGAAAACGGGCAACCTTACTCCAGTGTTTGTAGAAAAAAATTTTTTTAATTTAGTAAAGTAACATATCTGTAAGGTCAAAAAGCTAGAAACAGTGCCCCAAGCATCATAATGGAAAAGAGGAGAGAGGCAGTCCCTGCCCACAACTCTCTCACCCCTCTGCTTTTTCCGGGGCAACGACCTTCACAACTTTTAGCTGCTTTTTCATCAGCTTTTCACAGTGTTTAGGAAGCACTGTTTTAGGCTATATAGAAGGAAACTCAAAGTGAATTTTAGAGAGCCGCAGTTGTGAGTTTGTAATTTGCCTACATTTGCAAGGGCTTGACTTTTGACTCCGTGAGGGCAGGGATAGCTGCCCTTTTGGTCTATTGCTCTATCTTCAGTGCTTAGGTGCGTGGCACGTGGTAGGCACTCAAATACTTATTGCGTGAATTCGTGAGATAAATGTACCAAAAGCCTGCATTTTTCAATTGAGGTATAGTTGATTTTCAATATTGCGTTAGTTTCATGTCTACAGCAAAGTGATTCAGTTATATTTTTTTTCAGATTCTTTTCCATTATAGGTTATCACAAGATGTTGAACATAGTTCCCTGTGCTCTACAGCAAATCCTTATTGTTCACCTATTTTATATATAGTGTGTATCTGTTAAAAAGCACCCGTTTTTGAAAAAATAAATCTGACACGAGAAAGCACTTCCTTACAGAAATATCCAGTCATTTCTCAAACATATATGTGTGAGCACAGACAACATCCCAGGCTCTATAAATAGTATAGTGATAAATACTCAGTAAAATAGAGTATGGATTTGTTTAATGCTCTCTTTTAAATGTTATTCTCATCTATTCCTTCCAATAATTCCTCCAGGTAGGAATGCCCATCCCCTGCCCCTTATTCCGTCTGATGAGGAAACCTTGATTCTGAGCGTTTGTCCTTTAGCAGTAAGCGGCAGAAATCTCAGCCCAGGTACTTTGAGATCAGACAAGAGACAGGGCCTCCTTTAGAGCTTTGCTCACACATCAGGGCACTGTATGTAGCCAACATCACATTCATCCTCATCACTGTTTTCTTTCGCACAATACAATACAACCCTCCATACAACCTCATGGAATTATCATAAGACACCAGTTTGACAGCTACTAAAGTGTTAGGTGCTGTATGGAAATTCACAGGTAAATAAGACATGACCTGTACTCTTACGATGACTTATAGACAAGCAGTAGACCCAACAGGTCCAAGTCAAATTTGCCAAATGCTATACAGACATATCCATATGCAGAGACAAGTGAATGTTGTTTGGTGTTTCTGAGCAGTGTCTCTGAGGTTAGACAGCTCTGTGACCTCGGGTGAGAAAGTCAACCTCTCTGAACCTCAGAAGAGCGGGGCTTTTAAAACCTCTATGGGTCATTGGGCTGATTCTGTGACCCATTCATTATATGAACCGATGCATGTGACATGTTGGACACAGTACCAGCTCTTATAAGCTTCCCAATAAATAGTTTGGGGAAGGAAGTCCTCTTTTTTTTCTCCCCATGAACCTAGTATATAAATATTAGGTTGAACTCTATTTTTTTTTTTTTTGTGGTACGCGGACCTCTCACTGTTGTGGCCTCTCCCGTTGCGGAGCACAGGCTCCGGACGCGCAAGCTCAGCGGTCATGGTTCACGGGCCCAGCCACTCCGCGGCACGTGGGATCTTCCTGGACCGGAGCAAGAACCCGCGTCCCCTGCATCGGCAGGCGGACCCTCAACCACTGCGCCACCAGGGAAGCCCACACAGCATTGTTTTTAGTGCCAGTATAATATTCCTTATAAACGTACTATAATGTTTCAACTCATCCCCTCCTGCTGGACATATAGGTTATTTTCATGCTGCCCATTTTAAGTCACCCATGAATGAAATTATTCCTCAACTCAATGGTTTCTTCTTACTGTTCCTAAGTAATTCCAGAAGGTTAGGTAGAGTTACAAGGACCCTGTATGGATGTAAATATTGAATGAATTAAGACTTTGGGCTCTGGTCCCCCGAGGGCCTCCCTACCATCAGTTTGGAAAGGTTTCTTCCACTCTCTGAGCTCATTGCTGTTGTAAAAATGGGAGGTCTTAGGGAATTCCCTGGTGGTCCAGTGGTTAGGACTCAGCGCTTTCACTGCCAGGGCCCAGGTTCAATCCCTGGTAGGGGAAATAAGATCCTACAAGCTTCACGGTACAGCCAAAAAAAAAAAAAGAAGAAGAAGAAGGGAGGTCAGAAAGAGGTCATGAGAAGGCATGAGATGATAATATACCTGTAGGGTCCTGTTGACTTCTAAAGAAAAGAGAAGGGATCATTATTTACCAATAACCTATCATTTCATGGCAATTCCCAGCACCCTGTGGTACAACCCTGGTTCAATGGCCCCTGATATTTCATATAATGAAGAGTCTTATGGCCCCTGAGGTTGCATCACACAGGAAGAAAGCAAACCTGTGTGCAAACAGGAAGATTTTATTTTTCTCAGTGATTCACTGCCCTATTTTCCTCTTGTTGTTTGCTAGGCTCCCGGTGCCAGAAAATCTCCCACCTCCTTGTCGCTGGGTAGCCCTTTGTCAGGTTTCACAGGTTCACGATCACCCAGTGCTGTGCCTTCCACCACTAGAGCTTTCAACGCCCCACCGCAAACACACTTTGACCCACTTCCCAGGCAGCAGCCTGAGCTAGGAATGGAGTGTCCATCCACGTCAGACACTGAGATGAATGTATTCATCACACGCTAATGTACTAAGTGCCTTACAGAGAACATCTTGGTGGCTTTTTTTTTTTAATTTTTATGGGGGTAGAGTTGCTTTACAGTATTGTGTTAGTTTCTGCTGTACAGCAAAGTGAATCAGCTATACGTATACATATACCCCCTCCTTTTTGGATTTCCTTCCCATTTAGGTCACCACAGAGCACTGAGTAGGGCTCCCTGTGCTATACAGCAGGTTCTCATTAGTTATCTATTTTATACATAGTAGTGTATATATGTCAATCCCAACCTCCCAATTCATCCCACCCCCCCTGGGGTTTTTTTCTTTCTTTCTTTTTTTTTTTTTTTTAACCATATGATATCACTTATATGTGGAATCTAAAAAGTACAAAAAACTAGTGAATATAACAAAAAAGAAGCAGACTCGCAGATATAGAGAACAAGCCAGTGGTCACTGGGGGGAAGCAGAAGCGCGGAGGGGCAATATAGGGGGAGGGGAAGAAGGGGTACAAACAATTAGGTATAAAATGATCTACAGGGCTTCCCTGGTGGCGCAGTGGTTAAGAATCCGCCTGCCAATGCAGGGGACACGGGTTCAAGCCCTGGTCTGGGAAGATCCCACATGCCACAGAGCAATGAAGCCCATGCGCCACAACTACTGACTGAGCCTGTGCTCTAGAGCCCGCAATATAAAACTACCGAGCCCGTGCTTCACAACTACTGAAGCCCACGTGCCTAGAGCCCACGCTCTGCAACAAGAGAAGCCACTGCAATGAGAAGCCCACGCACCGCAACCAAGTGTAGCCCCTGCTCGCCACAACTAGAGAAAGCCCACGCACAGCAAAGAAGACCCGACATAGCCAAAAATAAAATAAATAAATTAAAAAAAAAAAAAAAATGATCTACAAGGGGCTTCCCTGGTGGCGCAGTGGTTGAGAGTCCGTCTGCCGATGCAGGGGACACGGGTTCGCGACCCGGTCCAGGAAGATCCCACATGCCGCAGAGCGGCTGGGCCATGAGCCATGGCCGCTGAGCCTGCGCGTCCGGAGCCTGTGCTCCGCAACCGGAAAGGCCACAACAGTGAGAGGCCCGCGTACCGCAAAAAAAAAAAAAAAAAAAAAAAAAAAGATCTACAAGGATATACTGTACAACACGGGGAATATAGCCAATATTTTATAACAGAACATCTTGTTTTATGTGCACAAAAATCCCAAGAGGAAAGCATTACTATTCTCGTTTTACAAAAATAGGGGGTGAGGCTCAGAGAGTCCTGATACCCCAACAATTAGTAAGTGGGGAGTAGGTTTTGAACCCCGAGTCTGTCTGATCCGTCTTTTCCCTTCGTCAGCCTTTTTTTTTTTTTTTTTTTTTTTTTTTTTTTTTTGCGGTACGCGGGCCTCTCACTGTTGTGGCCTCTCCCGTTGCAGAGCACAGGCTCCGGACACACAGGCTCAGCGGCCATGGCTCACGGGCCCAGCCACTCTGCGGTATGTGGGATCTTCCCGGACCGGGGCACGAACCCGCGTCCCCTGCATTGGCAGGCGGACTCTCAACCACTGCGCCACCAGGGAAGCCCCCCGTCAGCCTTTTTAATGATGTAAATCTTTCTACTCTCTCTTGACCTCCAGTTTTAACTCCCAGCGATTGTCAAAATCTGAAACTCAAAAGCAGGGAGAGGAAGAAAGCCTGAACCAAACATGTCCTTGGAGGGACTTCCCTGGTGGCGCAGTGGTTAAGAATCCACCTGCCAATGCAGCGGACACGGGTTCAAGCCCTGGTCCGGGAAGATCCCACATGCCACGGAGCAACTAAGCCCATGTGCCACAGCTACTGAGCAGGCGCTCTAGAGCCAACGAGCCGCAACTAGTGAGCCCACGTGCCACAACTACTGAAGCCTGAGTGCCTAGAGCCCGTGCTCTGCAACAAGAGAAGCCACTGCAATGAGAAGCCCATGCACAGCAACGAAGAGCAGCCCCCGCTCACCTCAACTAGAGAAAGCCCCCGTGCAGCAACAAAGACCCAATGCAGCCAAAAACAAATGAATTAATTAATTAAAAAAAAAGAAAAGGATACTAAGAGAAAATTAGGAAGGGGACATTTTCCAGCACCTCGGGTACAAACAGAGGTATTATTCTCCCTCATAAAATTCCAATTCTGCACTGCACTCCAATTCTGATGAGACAGGTGAGAAATGCTGACCCTTCTGTGGCCCCAGCATCCCCTGCTTCCCGTCCCCCACCCCCTGCCTAAGAGCAGACATCCCGGGCGCTTCTGCTGGACCTCAACAAGCCATCTGCTCTGTCACAGGACACTCAGCCAGAGACCCCTTCCCGCTCGCTCTGTGCCAGGTTAATTGCTGGTCCCCTGGCAATAATTACACCCACAGTCGGAACATGGAGCAAAGCAACAAGTTTCAACCTCACAGGGTGGAGAGGGCAAGGGAACCAAAAAACCTTCCAAACCAAAGGTCTCAGTTCTGGAAATGTATGGTGCAGTGACTGTCTCCGTCTGGAGGGGCTACTGAAGCCTTAGGAGAGAGGAGGTGATGGAGACACCAAAGACCTCAGAGGCCTGTTTCTCTCCACATGAGGTCATGGTCCCCAGGAGACCTCTCTGTTGTTTGACTCTGGAGACACCTCAGTTCGGGGTATGACCCCCTGTCCCCAGAGATGACTCCAGCCCAGGGATGTTGGTGGTTGAGAATAGCTCTACTCTCTTTCCTTCTGAGCCTGCCGTTGCAGAAAGTTTCCACTATTGTGGTTATTATCATTAGTGATGGTAATAGTATTCTAATATCTGTTGATATTTGCTTCAAAATAATCTGGATGGGAGGGGTTCATCTATTTTTTTAAAACTCTTCTCAACATTTTATTGTATACCTTTCTAACTTTCTCCATATATACTGATAATTTCTTCTTTTGCTAAAATGTGATTTTACTTTTAATTTTTTTTTAATTTTTATTTTACATTGGCGTATAGTTGATTAACAGTGTTCTGTTAGTTTCAGGTGTACAGCAAAGTGATTCAGTTGTCCACATGCATGTGTCTATTCTTTTTCAAATTCTTTTCCCATTTATTTCAGAACACTGAGCAGAGCTCTCCGTGCTATACGGTAAGTCCTTGTTGGTTACCTATTTTAAATATAGCAGTGTGTACATGTCAACCCTAAATCCCTTGGTGGAGTTCTAGATAAACACAGGATTGGCCACGAGTTAATTTATGACTGGTGGGTACAGTTAAATTTCAGCCTTTGCCTCCCTGGCACCAGGTGCCCACCAGGTCTCAGCTTTTAATCACGTTTTCTACATTGGCTTCTGTTTCTTGCCCTATAGATTTAGTATTTTCCATTGGGTCACACTGTAAAATTTTGTACCGAGTGGGCAACAATTTCTATCACTGAGAAGCAGTACTGTGTTACGTTTGAAAGCGTTCATGCCCAAGTCACACTGTCTAGGTTTGAATCCTGGAAATCCTACTAACCTACTGTGTGACACTTAGGCAAGTCATTTACCCTCTCTGAGCCACAGTCCCTTTATCTGTAAAATGGAAATAATAATACAACTTACCTCGTAGGGTTGTTGTGAAGACGAAATGAAATAAAACACAACGAAGTGCTCTAAAGGGAGTGCCTGGCACCTGGCAATGGCCGAATTCATATGAGTTAATATTATAATGACCCATTTATTGAACACCTACTACATAGCAGGAAATCTTCATATACCGTTTGCAGTTTTTTCAACTTTTCCACAAAGTAGGAGTCATTTAATCCTGTCTTACAGATTAGAGAATATACATGTAAGGCTCAAAGAGGGAGAGATCTGAAGACTTCCCCTTTCTTTAGCACTTACTAGATCTGAGGCAATTTGTATTTGTCCCCCAAAAGCCATAGCAATATTTCTGGTCTCATATTCTCTTCCAGAGTCTTGACATCCCCCCCATCAAGAGGTAGAACTATTTCCCCTCCCCTTGAACCCAAGCAGCCTTTCTTGCTTTGGGAAACCCACCCTTAAAACCTAGCTGCCATGTTGCAAGGAAGCCCAAGCCACACCAAGAGGACACGTGGAGGTGTCTTGGCCAATGACCTCAGTTAAAGAACCAGCCGCAAGCCAGCACCAATCACCAGGGACGTGAATGAGTGAGTCATCTGATAATCCCAGCCGCCAGACTTCCAACCACCCAACTGATGGTTTGTGGAGCGTAGACAAGCTGTCCCCACCAAGCTCTGCCATACTGCATAGCTGAGAGCAAAATAAATGTTGCTGTTGTTTTAAGGTACTAAGTTTTCAGGTGGTTCGTCCCAAAGCTATAAGTACCTGCAACACAAGGTATCAAAGCACTTGGCAAAGATATCATCTAATTTAATCTTTAAACGACAGCTATGAAAGGTATGTATCCCTGTGTTATAGATGTAGAGGTAGGACTTGAGGGGGCAAGATGAGAACTGATACTACATAGCAAGGAAGTGGAGAAGCCAGAATTCCTGCCCAGGTCTCTCTGGCTGCAGAACCCACATGCTTTTGACGAGGATCACCTACCCAAGAAGAGGCTGGGAAGAATTAAAATTATTCAGCAGCCATCAGAGCTATGGTACCCAAAGGAGAGTCTCCCAATCTAACTAAGCAGACGTGGACATTTCACTTTATGAAGACTTACTTTCCAAAATGAGAATCCAGCACAGAGCATCTTGCAAAGTATCCCTCCACAGTGGGACTCATTCATGTCCTTCCCCCGACAACCGTATTCCTCGGAGAGGCCCAAGATTGTGGCAATGGGATGTGCTGAGTGTGGGAAGATGTTTGTATGGAGACCTAAGGTTTTATGGGAATTCCTTCATCTCTGGGGATAAGTGGTGGCTTATGCTGAGCCTCTGATATATACATGCTGATTAACCAAGATTGAGGTTTATGTGGGAACATTCAAATAGAGTATTTCTTCCAACCCTCCCCCCCATTGAACCTTGACCACAACCTCAAACACCACCAAGAAGTAGCCTCATAAGATAAAGTATTATTAAAGAATTCACTGACAATTATTGTGAACTTAACATTTGCCATGATTTAATCTGATCACGTTAATCTTGCGTAACCTGTGCCACTATTATGCCCAACGTGTGGATGAGAAATCAGGCTCAGAAAGGTAAGGGATTTGACTCTGGTCAAAGAGCTAACAAACAGAAGGAGGTGGAATTTGAACTCGGTTCTGTCTGATTCAAAAGCTGCTGTTCTTTATAACTGCAGGGCTAACTCCCTATAAATGGGGAGGAGAGGGCAAACCAGGTGGAAGAAGTCATGAGCAGAAGCAAGAAGACATAAAAGTCAAGGCACATCTGACCTTACAATTCTATAGAATAAAAAACATAATGATAATGATGACATAAGATGCATTTATTATAAAGTGGCTAATTTCACTTGGGGAATCCAGGAAGGGTTTGCAGAGAGGATGATGTTTGAATCTTGAAGACTGTCTGAAACAGCTTAGGCTGCTATAACAAAATCCATAGACTGGGTGGCTTAAATAATAGACATTTGTTTCCTGGAGATCTGGAGGCAGAAAAGTCCAAGATCAAGGTCCTGGCAGAGTCAGATCTTGGCGAGGGCTCTCTTTCTGGCTTGCAGATGACCACCTTCTCGCTGTGTCCTCACATGGCCTTTCCTGGGTGTGTATGCACGGAGGGAGAAATCTCTCCATCTTCCTCTTCTTAAAAGGGCACAATTCCCCTCATGGGGTCCCACCCTCATGACCTCATCTAAACCTAATTATCTCTCAATAGCATCACATTGGGTGTTAGGGCTTCAAAATACGAATGACACAAAGGGGGCTGGGGAGGGACACATTCAACCCATCACAAAAATGTCAAATGCCACCACACACGAAGCCATAAAGATCAATATTATTATATTGGTGGTCATAACTTTTAATATTATTTCTGTATGTGCATTGGGTGAGGACCATTTTGTTGTAAATGACAGAATCCCAGCAAATAGCTTAAGAAAAAAATAGGATTCACTGGTTCCTGTACTTGCAAGAGAAAAAGTGGACACTGAAATGCAAACAACATTAGCTGGTCTCAACTCTCTTCCATTGCTCTTCTCTCTGCACGGGCCTCGTTCTCATGCAGTTTACCTGGCTTCTTCCAGGGCAAGCATCACCCCAGACAGCCTTAGGCTGGGCTGACATCACCCCAGCCCTTGGGAGCTAACAGAATTTTTTCTTTTTCTTCCAGCATCCAGATACACAATGCCAGGAAAGGAAATGATTGGTTAGACTTGGGTCGTATGGCCTTCCCTGAGTCAATCACTGTGGCCGGGATATGGACAACCGTGATTGGCTAGATCTGTATCACATGCCCCCCTCCTCATTCATATCACCAAATAAAACGGCCTCCTTCCTAAAGCTGATGTGAGCATCAAATGGGTCGTTTGTGAGCACAGAGAAGAGTGCTTGGCAAATATTAAGCGTTCAGAAAACATTTAGTCATCAGTTTACGTCTTTTTGCTCCCTCAGGAGGTCTCAAGCCCCTTGACGGCTGAGAATCCTCATATACCCCTCTCATTAACAGAACGTTCACGTAGGTAGCACCAGTGTATTTGCTGCCTGGTAAGAACACTGTGAAAACTTGTCTATTTCTTGCCTCTATTTGAGAAGTGAGGAAACTGTGAGGCCCAGCATCAGATTCAAGGCTAAGAGCAGGGGCTGCAAATCAGTAAATAGCTTTTGCAAGAATGTCTTGGATGGAGGAGGAAACAGAGTTTCTGAGAGCAAAGGGACTTGCTCCCATCTTGTCAATATCAGAGCTAGGACCTGAATCCAGGCTGCCGATTCTCACCATTTCACATCCAGGACTCTGATCCCCGGTCTTTGCACTACTTTAATATAAAGCTCTAAGTTATTGACTGATTCTTAAATACCAGACCCTGAGCTTTACTTGCACTACTCACTCAGTGGGAGGATTGAAATTTAGGACTCTCAGGGCTTCCCTGGTGGCGCAGTGGTTGAGAGTCCGCCTGCCGATGCAAGGGACGCGGGTTCGTGCCCCGGTCCGGGAAGATCCCACATGCCGCGGAGCGGCTGGGCCCGTGAGCCATGGCCGCTGAGCCTGCGCGTCCGGAGCCTGTGCTCCGCAACGGGAGAGGCCACAACAGTGAGAGGTCCGCGTACCGAAAAAAAAAAAAAAAAAAGATTTAGGACTGTCAGACCCTGGAACCCATACTCTAAATCTCTGTACTATACTGCTTTGGGGGCAAATTAAATTTACCAAAGGGTTTCAAGGATGTTGATTTGTGTCAGATTGGGAGAAGTATGGGGCTCCCTTAAGCACCAGCGAAAACTAGGATTGAATTACTTTTGTCATTAGAGAGCCACATGACCTTGACCAGTTAACCTCTGAATCCTAGTCTCTATGACACGGGGATAATCACCACGTTGCAAGATTGGATGGATAGTGTGTGTAAGTCTCAGTGCAGGGCCCTTGAAAATATTTAATGACTATAGTATTGCTAGTGATCTTGTCTAAAGGGTGTGAATTCAACTGCAACCGGCCCCGGCTAAGAGACTGACCATCTAAGCAATGAAAGGGCATTGCCACCAGGGGGCAGCAGAGCTCCAGCAGAAGCTGAGGGCCTCACCACCACCACCATCAGGATTCTGGTCATGCCGGTTTGGGAACGGCAGTCGAATCAGCCTTTCTTTTGCGTGGTTTGATCATAGAAGGAAATTGCAGGTGCATCTTACCTTTAATTTTTTTCTTTTTTTAAAAATTAATTTATTTTACTTATTTATTTTTGGCTGCTTTGGGTCTTCACTGCTGCATGCGGGCTTTCTCTAGTTGCGGCGAGCGTAGGCTACTCTTCCTTGTGGTGCGCGGGCTTCTCATTGCGGTGGCTTCTCTTGCTGCGGAGCACAGACTCTCGGCACGCGGGCTTCAGTAGCTGTAGCACGCAGGCTCCGTAGTTGGGGCTCATGGGCTCTAGAGCGCAGGCTCAGTAGTTGTGGCACAGGGGCTTAGTGGCTCTGCGGTATGTGGGATGTTCCCGGACCAGGGCTCGAACCCGTGTCCCCTGTATTGGCAGGCGGATTCTTAACCACTGCACCACCAGGGAAGTCCCGCATCTTCTTTTTTAAGTAAAGTCAATTGTTTTAGACACCCAGACTCCTCGAATTAGATAAAGCTGGCTGTGTGACTTTGGATGAGTCATTAACCTTGCTAAACCTTGGTCTCATCTTTAGAATATGGATAATGACGGTACCTACCCCATGGCACTGTTGTAAAAATTAAATGAGACAATGTCAAGTAAAGAGCTTCAGGCAGATTAAGGATGCAAAACCAACAGATAGTCATTCAAAACAGCTAAGCACAGACTATAGTTAACAATACCATATTGTATATTTGAAAGTTAAGAACATAGATCTTAAAAGTTCTCATCACAAGAAAAAAGAATGTAACTCTGTGAAGTGATTGGTGTTAATCATGTGACAATTTGTACATTCAGCAAATCATTATGTTGACAACCTAAAACTAATACAATGTTATATGTCAATTATATCTCAAGAAAACAGTTTTAAAATATATTGCAGGGACTTCCCTGGTGGCACAGTGGTTAAGAATCTGCCTAGTAATGCAGGGGACACGGGTTCGAGCCCTGGTCCGGGAAGATCCCACATGTTGTGGAGCAACTAAGCCCTTGCACCACAACTACTGAGCCTGAGCTCTAGAGCCCGCCTGCCACAACTACTGAGCCCGCGTGCCACAACTGCTGAAACACGCAGGCCTAGAGCCCATGCTCCATAACAAGAGAAGCCACTGCAATGAGAAGCCTGTGCACCGCAACAAAGAGTAGCCCCTGCTTGAGAAAGCTTGCCGCAGCTAGAGAAAGCAGCAGTGAAGACCAAACGCAGCCAAAAGTAAATAAGTAAATTAGTTAATTAAAAAAATATATATATTGCAATAAAAAATTAAAACAAGCACACAGGGGCTTCCCTGGTGGCGCAGTGGCTGAGAGTCTGCCTGCCAATGCAGGGGACATGGGTTCGAGCCCTGGTCTGGGAGGATCCCGCGTGCCGCGGAGCAACTGGGCCCGTGAGCCACAACTCCTGAGCCTGAGCCTGCGCGTCTGGAGTCTGTGCTCCGCAACAAGAGAGGCCATGAAAGTGAGACGCCTGCTCACCACGATGAAGGGTGGCCCCCGCTTGCTAAAAAACTAGAGAAAGCCCTCTCACAGAAAAGACCCAACACAGCCAAAAATAAATAAAAAAAAAAAAAAAAAAAAAAAAAAAAAAAAAAAAAAACAAGCACACAATGAAGAATTTGATTCAAAAGTTTTAAAACTTAAGAAAAACAGAACTTGTTTATACTGAAGAACTTACTGGGAAATAGAAGCAAAGATCAATACAAAAGGATGTTCACTACAGTGTTGTTTATAATAGCGGCAAAACTGGAAAACTTAGAAGTCCAACAATAGGGAAAACCAACCAAAGAGAATTGGTTAAGTAAACTAAAGAATATTTATATAATAGAACGTGCTGAACAGCCTTTAAGCATGAGGTGGCTGACCTTGACATTAACATGAAGAGAAAACAGTGTATTATTGAATAAAAAGTAATTGTTACAAGCCAGCAAGTGTAGTACAATCTCATGCATGCAAAATTATGTGTGTGGGGGGCTTCCCTGGTGGCAAAGCGGTTGAGAGTCCGCCTGCCGATGCGGGGACACGGGTTTGAGCCCCGGTCTGGGAAGATCCCACATGCCGCGGAGCAACTAAGCCCGTGTGCCACAACTAATGAGCCTACACTCTAGAGCCTGTGAGCCACAACTACTGAGCCCACGTGCCACAGCTACTGAAGCCCGCGTGCCTAGAGCCCATGCTCCGCAACAAGAGAGGCCACCGCAGTGAGAAGCACACGCACCGCAACGAAGACTAGCCCCTGCTCACCACAGCTAGACAAACACCATGCACAGCAATGAAGACCCAATGCAGCCAAAAATAAATAAATTTTAAAAACAGCAAAAAAGAAAACCACAATGAGGTATCGCTCCACACCTGTTAGGATGGCTGCTATCAATAAGACAAAAGGTAATAAGTGGGTTCATAGCATCCTCATGTTCACTGCAGCAGTATTCACAATAGACACGGTATGGAAACAACCTAAGTGCTCATAAATAGATGAACGGATAAAGAAAATGTGGTATTTATATGCAATGAAACATTATTTAGCCATAAAAAAGGAAGAAAATTCTGCCATTTACAACAACATAGATGGACCTTGGGAGCATTGTGCTAAGTGAAATAAGTCAGACAGAGAAAGACAGATACTGTATGATCTCGCTTGTATGTGAAATCTTGAAAAAGCCAGACTCATAGCAAAAAGAGAGTAGATCGCTGGTTGTCAGGAGGTGGGAGTGTAGGGGAGATGGGGAGATGTTGGTCAAAAGGTACAAACGTACAGCATGGTGTGTGTAGTTAACAATACTCTGTCGTATACTTGAAAGTTGCCAAGAGAGCAGATCTTCAGTGTTCCCAGCACAGACACACACAAATGTAACCATGAGCTATGATAAATGCATTAACTAACCTTATTATTGCGGTAATTATTTTGTAATATATACGTGTATCAAATCATTACCTTGTGGGGATGTAAGCTTTTACAATGTTTTATGTCAACTGTGTCTCGATAAGCCTGGAAGAAAATTCAAATTCGACAGAGAAGCTGTGGGTACAGTGCAAAGAACTCCCATACTCTCTGTAGCCAGATTCAGCATTGGTGACGTTTTGCCACATTTGCTTTATATCTATGATTATGCCTATACTTGTATCTATATTCATACCTACCTCTATGTCTACCCATGTTATGATTGTTATTTTTGTGGGACCGTTTGAAAGTAAGTTTCTGATATCGGGGTGCCTTACATCTTAATTCTTCATGTGTCTCCTAAGAGCAAAGATATTCTGTTTCATGATCACAAGAAAGTACTTTCTATTTTCTAATATGCCATCCACATGCAAATTTTACCAATAATGTGTATGTATATATACACACACACACACATATGTATATATATATATATATACACTCACATACACACACACATATATTTCTAAATGGCAACAATTTTTATTTCCCTTTTTATACTTTTTGGAATTCTGATTTTTTCTTCTTCCTGAGATTGTAAAAATCAACTTCATAATTAGAAAGGACCATCAGTATTTCCATGAGGGAAAAATGATAAAGTACAACACAGAAACTCGATGAGTCCTCTATTGTTGAAAAAAAAGTAGAAGCCCCAAAGCAATCTTCACAGCTAAGTCACGGGAGAAGCCCAAATACCATTCCAGCCTCCCTCAGATAGGCATCAAAGGTAGGAGAAGCTCCATCCCGCTCTTTCCATCTCAGCATGCCTCTGGCAGGTCAACAGAAAGCCCCTTGGGCAATTTGAGATTATAGACTAGAAGTCTTCTTTCTCTTTCTTCTTCTTCTTCTTTTTTTTTTTTTCCCTTTATAATAGACCTTTTTGAAGAGATTGAGATAGGCTGTAGAAGAAAACTCCCAACGCCTCCTATTCTGACCCAGGAGACGAAGAGTGCAGAAGGCTCTTATCATCACATTAGAGGACTGTTTGTTGAGTACATACATACCGTGCACCCCAGCAGTTTCTCCCTAGAGAAACTCAGGTGCACACACACCAGGAGGCATAGCTAGGAAGGCTGTTCACACATCATCTGCATGATGGCTTCAAACTAGAAACAGCCCCAAGGTCCACCAAGAGTAGAATGGAGAAATGGTGGCACATCCGTATAGTGAACTACACAGCAATGAAAACGGATGGTGGGACTTCCCTGGTGGTCCAGTGGTTAGGACTCCGTGCTTCCACTGCAAGGGGCCTGGGGTTTGATCCCTGGTTGGGGAGCTAGGATCCTGCAAACTGCATGGCACGGCCAAAAAACAAATACACAAACAAACCAAAAAATGATGTCGCACGGTGGCCTGCAACCACATGGATGAGTCTCACAGATGGAATGTGGAGGGAAAGAAGGCAGACCCAAGAAACCCATAGAGCGTGATTCCATTTATGCAAAGTTCAAAAGCAAAAGAGGCAATATTAAACCACCTTGCTTAGGGATGCATACGCAGGGGTTAACGCATAAAGAAAAGTAAGAGAAGGATTATCCCAAAAGCCAGGGGCGTGGTTACTTGTTCCGGGAGATGCGGGGTGCTATGTCCTGCCTGTTGCTAACACTGGTGTTTCCTTTATGAGAATCTGTTAGACCGTGTGTATCCTATACAGTTATGACTCACAAAACAAACATAAAAACGAAACACATGTTATAAAATAAAAGACATAAAGCATCCCACGGAGGCTGGTTCTTGCAGCGCCACGAGGCTTCACATCAATTGCCCGGCTGTAAGAAGCAGGACTTAAGAGTTCTTTTAAGTTAATTAAACCAACAATTACTGCGTTCCAGATCTAGGGCTAAGTGCCGAAACTTCCGTGAATGAGGAAGACGTGACTTCTGTCCTCGAGGTGCTTAAAATCTAAAAGGGGACAAGTAAGCAGGCAGGCACCGCAGTGCCACGTGTTGCTGGGATAAGCTCAAAGGGCTGGAACGCTTCCTCGGAGAAGCAGCAGCGAAATGAGAAGCAAAGGGCAGGTAACGTGAATCTGGGGATGGAGAAAAGCAAGCATGTTCCAGGCAGTGAGAATAGAACACGCAAAGCCCCAGGGGCAGGGTGCATTCCAGGGAGGGCAAGTCCTTGATAAGGCTGGACCATGGAGTGTGGGCTGCAGTGAAGGAGGGAGATGAGAGATGAGGCCACGGAAGTCAGGATCCAGAACAGGACGTGCTTAACGCAGAGGCCGTGTGGAGCCATGGATGGATTTAGAGCAGGGGTTTAGAAAGAGCAAGAGGGAGCAGATTAAAGGCTGTTTGGGTGATTCGGATGAGACCAGACAGAGGCCTGGTCAAAAGCCATGGAGATAGGCACGGAGACAGGGGACACGGAACACAGAAAACAAAGCCAGTTCTGAGCACAGTCTATTTCAGTAGGGGAGGTGGGTTGAGAATTTACACATTTACAGACTCCCGGTGAGGCTTTACTGCTGGTCTGTGGATTCCACAACCCCTGTAACTGGGCCAGGCTGTGTCTGGTTATCCTAAAGGTGTCCTGAATCTCTGTAAATTGTCTCAATTCAATTCATACCCTGGCTGTATCATTGCCCGGCTGGTGGCCCAGGTTAAGTCTCATTGTCACCTTCAGCCTCAGTGTCGTTCCTGTAAAAGTCGTGACAAGGTGCCAGTGTCGGTAAGGTTGCTAGGCAGTTTAAGCTAGGCTAGCAGAACTTGGCCAATGAGGGCTCAGATCTTTATTTCATCTGCTCTGAATGTCCCATCCCCAGCTGCTTCTTGGCTGCCCTAGTTGCTCCACCAGGGTTGACAAATGGTAGCTACAGATTTCTTATCAGCCTGAGTCAAATAATTAGGTTATCAAAATATCGTGGAACTGACCTCATATAAATATCGTGGAAAAGACAAAAAATGGATTTCTTTGAGATTTTCGACTACAGGGAGATACGCGGCAGCACTGTTTTTCCCATGAGTTGCGAGTATATTTGTAAAAGGTCTCTGGGTTTTTTTTTTTTTTTTTTTTCTTTTTGCTGTACGAGGACCTCTCACTGTTGTGGCCTCTCCCGTTGCGGAGCACAAGCTCTGGACGCGCAGGCTCAGCGGCCATGGCTCACGCTCCTAGCTGCTCTGCGGCATGTGGGATCTTCCCGGACCGGGGCACGAACCCATGTCCCCTGCATTGGCAGGCGGACTCTCAACCACAGCACCACCAGGGAAGCCCCGGTCTCTGGGTTTTTTAGAGTTGGCTCTGAGCCTGGGGCTAGGCAGGCTCTTCTGCTTTGGCTACCGGGCTTTCTCAGGACCTCCCCGAGGCACTAGGTGGCCCAGCTGTTGTCCGTGGAGGGGAGAACCGTGAACGAGGGAAGGGTGGTGGGGACTTTCTGATAACCTTCCCCCAGGATTTCTTTTAAAGGAACATTGATTGGCTTTGCTCTTCTTTTCATGTTAAAAAGAGAAAGGGCACGTTTGATGAAAAAGATAATGACAATTGCTGCAGGAGCTCTTAAGTTCTTTGTTTTCCAGTCCTTACCTCTGTCAGCCATTCCAAACCCTTATGATGAGGTCTTCCACTAGAAGATGACCTTGCTTGTCCAAGGCCATGCAGCTAGCGAGCGATGGAGCCCGAGTATGACGCCAGATTGGTGTCATTCCAGAGCCTGCACAGGTACCTCTAAGGCATCACCTGAGAACCCCTGAGAGGCAGAAAAGCAAAAGGAACCCTCCCCAGGGACAACCCCTGTGACATTTCACTGTATTTTCCCCCATGTCTTTGTGTAGCTATTTTAAAAAAATTAATTTGGAAAATAGAACAAACTAGTGAATATAACAAAAAAAGAAGCAGACGCACAGATATAGAGAACAAACTAGTGGTTAACAGTGGGGAGAGTGAAGGGGGAGGGGCAAATGGGGTAGGAGATTAAGAGGTACAAACTCCTATGTATAAAATACATAAACCAGGGCTTCCCTGGTGGCGCAGTGGTTGAGAGTCCGCCTGCCGATGCAGGGGACGCGGGTTCGTGCCCCTGTCCGGGAGGATCCCGCATGTCGCGGAGCGGCTGAGCCTGCGCTTCCGGAGCCTGTGCTCCGCGACGGAAATACATAAACTACAAGGATATATTGTACAACACAGGGAATATAGCCGATATTTTATAATAACTATAAACGGAGTATAGCCTTTAAAAATTGTGAGTCACTCTATTGTATACCTGTAATGTATACAATATTGTACATTGACTATACTTCAATTTTTTAAAAAATGAACAAAATTAATTTGGGAGCAACCTGTGTATCCAGCCTTATTGAAAATTTTTATGTATTTTTATGTTATAAAAGTAGCTCATACTTTTTTTTTCTTCTCAGTTCAAAGAATACACAAATATATGCAGATGAAAGGGAAAATTCAGTCGTTCCCTAACCCCGCCCTGCCCAGACGTCGTCACTGGTTACTCCCGTGTGCCTTTCTTTCCATGTGCCAAGCATATGTTTACACCTATTCTGTGCCAGACCCTGCACTTGGCTTTGGGATCAAAGATGTGTAAGGAGGGACTTCCCTGGTGGCGCAGTGGTTACGAATCTGCCTGCCAATGCAGGGGACACGGGTTGGAGCCCTGGTCCGGGAGGATCCCACATGCCGCGGAGCAACTAAGCCCATGCGCCACAACTACTGAGCCTGCGCTCTAGAGCCCAAGAGCCACAAGTACTGAAGCCCACGCTCCTAGAGCCCGTGCTCCGCAACGAGAGAAGCCACCACACCGCAATGAAGAGTACCCCCTGCTTGCTGCAACTAGAGAAGCCCACATGCAGCAACGGAGACCCAAAGCAGCCAAAAAAAAAAAAAAAAAAAAATTAAATTAAAAATAAATAAATAAATAGTCATATGAGCTTAGTGGTTACCATTCTGGGGAAAAAACAAAACAACGTGTAAGGAAGATGAAAATCTCGAAGCCCTTGCCTTTTTTTTTTTTTTAACATCTTTATTGGAGTATAATTGCTTTACAATGGTGTTAGTTTCTGCTTTATAACAAAGTGAATCAGCTATACGTATACATATATCCCCATATCTCCTCCCTCTTGTGTCTCCCTCCCACCCTCCCTATCCCACCCCTCTAGGTGGTCACAAAGCACCGAGCTGATCTCCCTGTGCTATGCGGCTGCTTCCCACTAGCTATCTGTTTTACGTTTGGTAGTATATATAAGTCCATGACACTCTCTCACTTCGTCCCAGCTTCCCCTTCCCCCTCCCCGTGTCCTCAAGCCCATTCTCTATGTCTGCGTCTTTATTCCTGTCCTGCCCTTAGGATCTTCAGAACTTTTTTTTTTTTTTAGATTCCATATATATGTGTTAGCATACGGTATTTGTTTTTCTCTTTCTGACTTACTTCACTCTGTATGACAGACTCTAGGTCCATCCACCTCACTACAAATAACTCAGTTTCATTTCTTTTTATGGCTGAGTAATATTCCATTGTATATATGTGCCACATCTTCTTTATCCATTCATCTGTCGATGGACACTTAGGTTGCTTCCCTGTCCTGGCGATTGTAAATAGAGGAAGCCCTTGCCTTTAAGGCCTTCCCTGGGTCTAGACAAGGTGGGGAGGGATTAGATGCAGCCATAACATGTCCCTAAACCCAGAGAGATGGAGTAAGTGTGGAAAGGAAAAGAATAAAACTTACATGCTTTGCCGTAGTAGAAGGAAGAGGGAACCCATCAGTGGGTCCAGAGTTTCTGGGAAGGTTAAAGGAGGGGGTAAAGATTTTGACACAAGTGAGAAAGACACTCATAAACCAGATTAAGATTCAATCAATTAGGGACTTCCCTGGTGGCGCAGTGGTTAAGAATCCACCTGCCAATGCAGGGAACACAGGTTCAAGCCCTGCTCCAGGAAGATCGCACAAGCCGCGGAGCAACTAAGCCTGTGTGCCACAACTACTGAACCTGTGCTTTAGAGCCCACGAGCCACAACTACTGAGCCTGCATGCCACAACTACTGAAGCCTTCGCACCTAGAGCCCGTGATCCGCAACAAGAGGGGCCACCGCAATAAGAAGCCCATGCACCACGACAAAGAGTAGCCCCCGCTCGCCGCAACTAGAGAAAGCCCGTGCACAGCAGCGAAGACCAACACAGCCAAAATTAACAATAAGTAAATTAATTTTAAAAAAAAGATTCAATCAGTTATTGGCACATGCTGGCCGAGAACATTTGGATCACAGCTTGGGAATGAGATGTTAGCCTATAGTGGCCGTTCTCACTTCCCATGGAGACATCTAGCAATGTATGGAGACGTTTTTGGTTGTCAAAATAAAGGTGAGAGGGTGTTACTACTGACATCTAGTGGGTGGAGGCTGGGGATGCTGCTAAACATCCTACAATGCATAGGACCATCCTCACCCCAATCTGATCCAAAATACCGATGGCACAGAGACAGAAATTCTGGCCGGGACAGGAGAGGGGCTCCCTAGATCAGCCACTTGCTAGCTAAGGCATCTGGAGAAAATCGCTTCACCTCTCCCAGCCTCAGTTTCCTTATCTGTATAATGGGAGAGAACAGTGGTACCTACTTCATAGGTTAGTGAGAAGGATAAACTACTTGAAGAAGTGCTTGATAAATGTTAGTAGTTTTTTTAAAAAAAAAAAAGGGCAGGAATTCCCTGGCGGTCCAGTGGTTAGGACTCTGAGATTGCACTGCTGAGGGTGAGGGTTCAATCCTCGGTTGGGGAACTAAGATCCCGCAAGCCGGGCGGTGCGGTCAAAAAAACAAAAAAAGAAAAAAAAAGTGGAGATGAGGGGGTGGTTTGCAGAGTTATAAGCAACGTCTTCAAATGCCGCAGAGAAGAATCTAGGCTTTCTTCTATCTGTACATTCCAGGCCTTCAAGGTATTTGAACATTTGCAAAATTTGATATTTAAGATAATTCACCAGATTAAAAAAAAAATTCCTTTAAACACACACACACAACTGTTACTCCTAGGGAGTTGGAGTATGGGAGGACTAAAGGTGGCCTGAGTTGCGGGGGTGGGGGTGGATTTATTCTTTTCTTTTTTCTTTCCTTTTTTTTTTTCGGCTGAGCCAAGTGTCATGCAAGATCCTAGTTCCCCGACCAGGGATCGAACCCATGTCCACTAGAGGCGTGGAGTCTAAACCACTGGACCACCAGGGAAGTCCCTAATTTTTTTTTTTTTAACAATAAGACGTATTAGTTTTGCAGTTAAAGAATATAATTTGGAAAGTGTCCAATGATGGGCAAGATATTTAAATGGCAAAACAAAAAATAAAATAAAATACGTTGCAAAGAAAATACAAAAAGTAAAACAAATTAATCTCTAAGTTGATTCGGGCACTGAATCCATGGTTCATTTTTACAAGTTTCGGCCATTGCAAAATTGACTGGATTGCCATTTAAGAAAAAAAAATCTCGCGGTTCCGGATGTTGGATATGTATATGGTGGTAGAGAGGAGAAGTGTGCATCCATATTTCCTCAGTAAACTACTTCTAGGTGGTTCTGGAGTCGCATTTGTCCAATGCAAGCCAACCATCAATGCATATGGATGAGCAGGGACCTTATTTTGCAAACCTCCCCAGGATCACCAGAATCTTTGAGTGTGTGCCAAGGCCAAAGAGGCCTGCTGATCCACGAAGAGCTTGGAACCTGTTTACTTCAAGAAGCAGAACAGCTCTTTCCTGAAAGTCATGTTCTCCAGCAGCAGATTTTAAATGTAGGACAATTGGAGGTAGGGGGTGCCACACAGAAGACTTAGGACCAGAAGTTAGAGTCCATCTGTCACGTAGCAAGTTCTGGGTGTACTTCCTGGCTCCGCCACTTAAGTGACCTTGGGTGTGTTACTTAACCTCTCTGAACCTCGGTATCTTCCTCTGTTCCGAGGGGTTTATTGCGTGTCAGTCCTGGCAGGCTGTTGGACAAGTATATAGAGAGGATGGAAGCTAGAGAGTTCTGGAAGATGCCTGGTACCTGCTCTTGTAAGAGGTGATCACTGTTAACACCTTCCACCCACTTGGACTCCTGGGCCCGCGTTGAGGCTTCTCAGAGGCTATCCCTTATCAGCCAGAATGCTGGGAACACCCACAATAGCGCTAGTGGAGACTTGTCTTCACTAGCACAGCTGAATCGGCTTTGGAGGTTTGGGATGACTAGGTGATTCATGGATTTTCTCTTGATGTCTTTGAAAGGGTTGGGGAGGGGCAAGATTAGCTGTCTGGAGCTCTGTCCTTGCATTCACACAGGTTGAAAACCCTGAGACAACCCCAATCAGATAGCTGAAGTCCGTGCCCAGAAGATGTGAGTCCGGGGAGAAATCGAGAGAGAAACAAAGAAAGTGGACCTGGAACGTCTCCCAAGAGGCTCCCAGTCCTGAGGGGCAGAGCCACTGAGAGGCTAAGGGGGTCCCAGAACCTCAAACAGAATGCTATTTCTCAGGCAAGGAAAAGCATTCATGAACCACACTGGGCTTTCTTTGTTCAAGCCAGGCCTCTCGGGAGAGCCATCCTGTGGCCTCCTTTAGAATTTGACATTTTTGATGGCTTGTTCAGCTCCACCGCCACTGGCTTTTTCCTTCTCAAAGAGAAAGTTCATCCCAATCCAGAATGGAATTGGATGTAAATATTGTGTAGGTTGGCAGTGTGTTGGAAATTGCCACAGACCAATGCAATGAGCACTAGTTCTCTAACTAGCTGGACACGTCCCTTCTCTCAAGACAACAAAAATAAGGAAGGTAATAATGCATTTATTCTGAGGAGTCACTACGTTCGGCACATTGGAAACAGAAACAGACTGACAGGGACTACTCTGGTGGCACACTGGTTAAGAATCCACCTGCCAACACAGGGGACACGGGTTCGAGTTCTGCTCCGGGAAGATGCCACATGCCGTGGAGCAACTAAGCCCACGCACCACAACTACCGAGCCTGCGCACCTAGAGCCCGTGCTCCACAACAAGAGAAGCCACTGCAATCAGAAGCCCGTGCACCGCAACAAAGAGTAGCCCCCGCTCGCCGCAACTAGAGAAAGCCACACGCAGCAATGAAGACCCAACGCAGCCAATAAATAAATAGATAAGTAAATAAAAGAAACAGACTCACAGACATAGAGAATGGACTTGTGGTTGCCAAGGGGAGGTGGTGGAGGGATAGACTGGGAGTTTGGGATTAGCAGGTGCAAACTAGTATATATAAAATGGATAAACAAGGTCCTACTGGACAGCACAGGGAACTATATTCAATATCCTGTGAAAAACCATCATGGAAAAGAATATGAAAAAGAATATATATATATATGTATAACTGAATCACTTTGCTGTACGGCAGAAATCAACACAACATTGTAAATCAACTATACGTTAATAAAATTTAAAAATAAATTAAAGAAATGTATTTTATTATTGAATCCTCATAAAAAAACTTCTGACTGGGGCAGTGTTATTCTCTTCAATTTAGAGATGAGGAAAAGTAGATTTGCTCCTGGAGATACTGGGAAGCCACCATAGTTTACTCAGCAGAGGAGGGGGGTGGGGGTGGGAAGGGAAGCAGGAATGGGAATTCTGGGATATGAGTTTGAACTTGGGGTGCTGGATGGATGGAGTGAGAGGGGGCAGGGGTCCAGAGTCTGGTAGATTGCATCGTGCTGGTGCCAGTGAAGCCCGCCTCTGGGAACAGAGTTTTAGAGATGAAAAAACTGAGATTTAAACTGAAAATTGAAATGTGTTGCCTGAGGTCATAAAACCAGCAGGGTGAGCAGGAAAGTCTTGACCATTGGAGGGTAATCATCTAACCCAACAATGCAATTAAATAACTCATCTCTTTAATCTCAAGAGGCCTTTTGGAGTCAGAAACTACATAAATAAATCCAAGTATTCCTTTCTGATCTCCAGACAAACAGATGGAATGAGCACATCAAAGGCTTGGGTCCCTGTACTGTAAGTAATCCTGCCCCAAGGTAGGAGGTGGGGCAGATAGAAGATCCAGGAGTTCAGAAATGGTTAACTCACTGATTTCTTGGACTTCATTCCTGACCAGCTGCGTGACTCAGGATGAGTTACCTAACATCTCTCTGCCTTAGTTTTCTCATCTCAAAAGGAGGGTAATAATAATACCTACCTCATAAACTTGTTGTCAGGATGAAATGAAAATAATGTTACCATTGTTGAACAGTTCGTATGTGCCGAACCATGTTCCAAGATCATTTTTTACATTCGCTCAACTCTCACAATAACCTGTGTCTTAAGCGAGTTATTATATAAGGGAGCGAACGATTAAAACGATTATAGGGGGGCTTCGCTGGTGGCGCAGTGGTTGGGAGTCCGCCTGCCGATGCAGGGGACACGGGTTCGTGCCCCGGTCCGGGAAGATCCCACATGCCGCGGAGCGGCTGGGCCCGTGAGCCACGGCCGCTGAGCCTGCGCGTCTGGAGCCTGTGCTCCGCAACGGGAGAGGCCACAACAGTGAGAGGCCCGCGTACCGCAAAAAAAAAAAAAAAAAAACGATTATAGGAAATCTATCTAGCAACATGGGAGACACATTATGTTGAGTAATAACAGTCAAATTAACAAGTAAACCCTGGCAACCCAGTGGTTAGGACTCTGTGCTTTTACTGCCGTGGGCCTGGGTTTGATTCCTGGTTGGGGAACTAAGATCCCACGAGCCCCACGGTGTGGCCAAAAAAAAAAAACAAGTAAATTTCAAAACACTGTCTACTCTAAGCCAACGTTCAAATTCCTGAACGCGAGGACGAGAAGAGAAAGCGGAGAAGTGAACGCCAATTTTCTGGTGGAATTGTGCATGGTCCAACGTGTCTTTGGTTGCTGTTACATAATTGTTTTTGCCAGAAATGAAAATTTTATATATAATACTTATCTATAAATATACAAGAACAGTTGAATAAGGTTTGAGAAACAAACATATATACACATACATCTATAGTTACTTAATTACATATAATTGCATATATAGCTATTTCATTACATCTCTATATAAATATATAGAGATATATGTACACACGTATATTCCTATCTAATTACATTTATTCATTCATTCATTTATTTATTTATCTCTTAAACCCTGTTCCTATCACTTTGTACTTTGAGGAAAACTTTACCAGGAGGCGAATTCTGTGGGCAAATACTGCTGGAAGGGCTTGATCCCACATTTCTGTGAATCACAGACCCTTTGAAGATCCCAGGAATGCTTGTTATTCTCCACCCAGGGAAATGCACACACCCAGAACCCAGAAAGTAGGTGGCCTCTCATTCATGGGAACACATAGCCAGTCTCATAACCCATCCCTTGAGCCTCTGGGGTTCATAGGTTAGGAACCCATGCTTTCATTTAAGAATTTATTCCTTTTTATTTTCCCATAAATATTGATTGAGCACCTATTATGCACCAAATGGACAACGGGCCAACTCTTGGGGACCCAGTAGTGAGAGGTTAAAATGTCACCTGCTAGCATTCACAGAGGATCATTTCCCTGGTTAATCCCCTTTTTATCTATTTCTGGCCTTTCCTTGTGAAAGTAGCAGTAGAGATAGAGGAATAACTCACATCTAAGGGAGACTTTGCTCATTATAAGGGACTTTGTCACATATTTCCTGATGTACGCCTGTGACCACTGGGTAAGTAGATATTTACTATTATCTTTGTTCAACCAAAAAGAACACTAAAACTTGGAGAAGGTGAAATGGATGACAGATTTATCTTCAAGCAGAGGAGACAAAATTCTGCACCCAGGGGCTGGGTTTTAGATAGCAGAGATCACAAGAGATCTTATCAGCTACTGGATAAGACCAGAGCTTGCATTCAGACTCCAGCAGGTGCTGTGTTACCTTAGGTGAGTTATTTTACCTCTCTGAGCCTGTGTTTCCTTATGAAAACCAGTGACATCAGGGATGTAGAAAACAAACATGGGATAAGGGGGTGGGGAGGATAAATTGGAAGATTGGGACTGACATATACACACTGCTATACATAAAATAGGTAACTAATAAAAACTTGCTGTCTAGCACAGGGAACTCTACTCAGTACTCTGTAATGGCCTATACGGGAAAAGAATCTTAAAAACAAACAGAAAAACAAACAAGCAAACAAAACCCACAAAAGCCTCCTGACAGCTTTTATCGGGATTTTCTGAATCTATATGTCATTTCAGGGAGAATTTGCATCCAATAGTATAATCATGGTATGTTTCCTCGTTAATTTAACTCTCCTTTCATTTCTCTCAGTCATATTTTGCACTTTCTATGTGGAAGTCTTGCATATCTTTCGTTCAATTCATTTCAAATGATATTCTAGTTTTTGAAGTTGCTGTGTCAAATTTTAAGTTCATTTTCCAATTATATGTTTGTAGCTAATAGAAATTAAGTTGATTTTTGAAAAGAAAATCAGTGACAGGACTAACATTGACTCATCAATAAAAACAGCAAAAACAATAGGAAAAGTAATACCTACTATAGCCCTAGGATGTTTTATGATGATTGGATGTTAATGGCAAGGCCTTTCCACAATCTGGGACACATAGGGAATGCTCAAGACAGGATAGCAAAAATAAACGGGGGGAGGAGGGGGAATCTCACCTTCTTGATTTTTTTTTTCCATTGGTAGGGAAATTTTTGACAATTCTTCCTCCAGACCCCCTGGACCTAAAGACCCATTGTCATAAGAATTGTCATAAGTAAAATCACTAGACCTTAAGGTGGTCTTTTAACAGGTGGAATGGCTCCTTTTTCTTGATCCAGGTGTCATTTTGCACATCTAAAGCAGGGCCAGTCTAACCACTGGGCATAACGGACACCCTTCTTCAGACGAGCCCAGGGGAGTGGTTGAGGGGATGAACTTGCCAAATTAAAATTCATAAATGCTTAATGTTGACAAAATATAATTTTACGCCAACTTGCCAAAGCGTAACTCAAAACTGTATTTATACGAAATTATATTTATTATGTAACGTGGGTGCATTTTAAGATATGGGGTGAGGGCTCCCCAAAGGTCAGAATGTTGACAAGGTCCTCGCCAAGTTTGGTAATTGTTGAAACTAGATGGGAAGCACAAGGGAGTTCATTACATTTGGATATTTGATCTAGTTCCAGATTTTTCGAAACATCTATGTAAAAAAGCCCTCAACCCTTGAATTCCAGTTCATTGCCAAGTCATCCCTCTAAAAGACCTTCCACTTATTAAAGTTTGAAATATTTCATTGAGTCCATTCCTCCAATCACTAGACCTTAAGGTGGTCTGAGATCTCAGGGGACAAGAAGATGATGAATAAACAAATATTTGTTTTCTGCTTTTAAAATTCTGGAAGGTACGAGGCAGTAGGTGAATAAATTAGTGGATCCTGGATGGGGTTTTTTCTGAGACCCTGGTGCTGTGGTCCCCAATCTGTTAAACAGTCAACCCACCCTTGTTTTCAAAGAGAGGTGGTTGCATTTCAATGTCTATCAAGAATCTCCCTTCCCCAGGCTGGGAGTCCTGGACCCGGTGGCGCCTAGCTGTCCTCACAAAGACAAGCGATCTTCATTCCTAATTCTGTCCTCCCCAGCAGGCCAACTGGGATTGCCAAGGAGGGAGAAAGGTCTCTTTGGATGTTCTCCTTCCGGGTTGGTGCAAGTGTGAATCGGTGAAGGTCAGTTTGGTGAAATGTATCATAAAACTTAAGAATATGCTTATCTCTCCTTCTGCCCTTCCGACTCTTGGAATTTCTCCTGGGGGAAATCCAGGAGGTGGGGATGCTAAGGTGAATGTTACAAAGGTTTAAGGGAAAACAAAAATCACAAATGAAATATCTATTTGTTTGGATAGAATGGTGATATAGCCCTAAAACATAATATTTTCCAGATTTTGCAAGTATTAAAATGATGGCGGGAGAGGGGCCTTGTGAGTAGGGACTTGAAAAAATGTTCTTCCTGTTCTAAAAAAATAAATTCAGTTACAAAACAATAATATTTTTGCTAAAGATAAAATTCACCAGGCTTGTGCTAAGTACTTTGGGAGTACATTCTTCCAAGAAATCTTTTATCTTTAGATTTAAAAAAAAAAAAAGAAAAATGAGGCTTATCTACATTTTAATAACAAAGCAGCAAAGTTATCGGGAAGGGGGTCAGGAAAAGTGCTGATTTTGATGCCAGCTCGTCCCCTTGTTGTCTATTGTTTTTAGGTTTTGCTTCTAATGTCATCTCTTGGAGAGGGTCTTCTGGTCCCCCTCTTCCTAAGTGGCCCCCCTCTCACATCAGTCTGTTCAGTCTTCAGAGAACTTATCACAATTTTTATGTATCAGGTGCATTTTTTACTTGATTTTTAATCTCCCCGCCCCCTTTAGCATTCGAGCAGTGATCCTGACCATTTTATTCACAGCTGCAAGCCCCAAACAACCGTTGGTAATGTGCAAAGCGTGAGGGGCAAAGTGTTAAATGTAGAAGGAACAAATCAGTAGGTGATTACGTGGATGACTGAGAGTATGAGTGAATGAACGAGGGACTGAGTAAATGAGCAAGTGAATGAGTGAGTGAGTGGGTATCTGCCTAAATGATTAAGTGGTTGAGGAAGTGAGCAAGTTGATGAATGAGTGAATCAATGAATGAATGAGTGAATGAGTGAATGGGTTAATGAATGAATGAGTGAATCAATGAATGAATGAGTGAATGAGTGAATGGGTTAATGAGTAAAAGAGCAAATGAATGAGTGACCGAATGAGTGAATGAATGAATGAGTGAGTTAGTGAATGAGTGAGTGTGCGAATGAAATTTGACGTTAGTGCAAGGCATTTTCTCTGTGCATGACTCAGCTTCATGGGACTCTCCCAAACGTGGTCCCTGTGTACCGTGATGGCCAGAACAGGAGAGTCACACGGGTGTCCCAGGAGTCTGGAGGCCCCACGCCAGCCCCTCCACTCTTTCAGCCGACCCTGCTCAAGGTTCCAGGAGTGTCGACAGAAGTGCATCTCCTGTGTTAATTAACACAGGGGGGAAGCCCTCCCCTGTGGGTGTTTTGTCCACAAACTTTCCTTTGGCTTCACAACAACGCTTTGGGACCAGTCTCGTTATCGCTGTTTGGACTGATGAGGGAACGGAGACCCAGACAGGTGATGTGTTTGTTCCAGTTCAGAGCACTCGGGTTAGAGGGAGAGGAGGGACTGCATCTCACAGCCCGTGTCTCATGTGAATCCCTCAACAGGATTTTCCCTTTCCAACCATATTTACCAGGGGGAGAGGGACAAAGAGGAACCAAAAAAGAAAATCTTCGGAGAAGGAGCCATAGGAAGAGACTCTAGCAATCAGTCTAGAAAATCCTCAGTACGGAATGGAAAATGAATGAATGGGACATGGTGAAGCGGTTAGAAGCACAGACTCCAAACTCCATCCTTCCCGCTCCCCTACTGTGTGATCATAGGCAAGTGACTTTAATTTGTCCTAGCCTCAGTTTCTCCAACTGAAGAATGGGAATAAAAGCGTTTCCAGGATCATCAAATACTTCAATGGCCCTTAGCATTTAGTACAACGCAGGCCACAACGTAACGTCTGAAGCGGTTGGTTGTCAAGAGCCACATCTGGGTCTATAGTAGCTCCCTGCCGTCAGTAAAACTTTTGTTATTCTCTTTAACTTGGAGGCTCTCCGTGGAAGACAGCATTGTTCAGAGATCTTTGGAATCAGGGGAATCTGGGCTCAAATCTCATTTGCTGTGACTCACTCTGTGACCTTGGGGTTGTCACATACCTTCTCCACGTCTATCTCCTCATCTGCAAAGTGGGGTTTACTTACTCCTGGTGGAAAGCGGTGATGTTTCTATGAGAAAATTTCCAAAGGACTCAGCTCATAACCAGCTCTTAGTTAAAAGGAAGGTGCTGTTAGGTCCTCATTACAACGAAGCACTGCCCAAGAGCTTTGCTAGAATCCAGGGTGGAAATGTGGCACCATTTCCTAAGAAGGATGATGATGATAGTAAATTGATTGATAACAGGTAGAACTGCATGTTCCTGGGAGGGCCTCTCCAGGACCGCATTTTTAATAGGCATGAAGGAAATGTGATGGGTCAGAATGATAGCCTGTAGCCCTTGAGGGCAGGCCCTGTGGTCCTCATCTCTGAGTGCCTGGAGCAAACCAGGTCTGATATTAAAACCCGAATTAATCGGTTGTTTAACAATTGCATCTCTTAGTTGAGGCCTGAAAATTGAGGATTTCAACTTAGTAGATCTAGCCGGCATAATTACCTGCAAATCCCGGAAGACAAAAACGTGATAAAGTTGATTCTGTGCCTTCCTAATGATAAAAGTAACAAACAGTGACCAAATACTAGATGCTACATGCTCTTCTAGCCACTTTCAATGTGTTAAAGCCCCGAGTCTGTAGATAGGGTTGTAGCATAGTCTCTGCTTTAAGTGTGAAAATGCTGAGCTCAGAGAGGTTAAGTAACTGGCTCAAGGACACACAGCGAGAAAGCTGGGTTTTAAATGCAGACCTTCTGACAGAATCTATATTCTCTAGGCCAGTGTTTCTGAAACTTTTTATTATTGCACCCCTTACGGAAACTTTTTAGACATTTTTTTCCTAATGGCCCCACCCCAGGAAATGTTAATATCACAGATACTGTGATATTAAACACTGCACATCTATGTATGTACTGCATGTGTATCTTTGCTTTCGACATAGAGTAAGATTTTCACCCCCCACCCCGGAATCAATCTTCGCCCCCCCTTGAGAATGTTTGCTGTAAACTCTCTCCCTCAGCCCGGGCCTCCCTGCCTTCCTTTATAGTGTTAGGCTGGCTTGAGGGGAGCGGGAGTGGTCGATATTGTGGTTGCCATGTCCCCCTCCAAAATACAGACCCAGGTCATCTAAAGGTCCCATCCTGAATACATACTAAGCCATTTCTGTCCGGAAAAAGGACTCGGTCCCTAATACTGACCATTTATTATTTCTGAGTCCGTTCCTCAATGCCTCAATGCCTCATGTTTTGAGATTTCAAGGGTGGAATCGGGGAGCGGGGGAGGTTTTCCAAAAACAAAGTGGGCATTTTTTTAAAAAGAGTGAACAGGGCTTCCCTGGTGGCGCAGTGGTTGAGAGTCCGCCTGTGATGCAGGGGACACGGGTTCATGCCCCGGTCCGGGAAGATCCCACATGCCACAGAGCAGCTGGGCCCGTGAGCCATGGCAGCTGAGCCTGTGCGTCCAGAGCCTGTGCTCCGCAATGGGAGAGGCCACAACAGTGAGAGGCCCGCGTACCGCAAAAAAAAAAAAAAAAAAAAAAAAAAGAGTGAACAGTGTGGATGCTTCTCGATTCTGAGTTAAAACCTCATGCCCTAAGCCCTCAGGAGCCCCAGGGGGGAGTGTGCAAGCTCCCACCCACCCCCCCACTTGCCTTTCGTTACTCCCTGAAGACTCAGGGGTCTGTCTGAAGTGGTTGTCAAGAGAGCCTCCTGGGAGGGGGCACCTCACCAGGGACCCACTTGAGTCTCCCAGCCGTGGACAATGGGGCTGCATTCTTCCCTTATTTCCGCTCAGCCCGGCTCTCTATGACCCTCAAACAAGGGACCACAAACAAGGCCCTTACTGGAGGGACTGACATGGTAATGCCAGCTTTTGTGGCCTCCCCGCAGTGTCAGCAGGATCCGTCCCCGCCCCCACTCTCGGCTACTTCCTCCCCACTCCCATGAACTGATGTCAGTCCCAGAAAGAGTAGATTGTTCTCTGGGACCGCCTGGCGGCAGAGCCCACGGGTCCAAGCCTGGGAGAGAGCGGGCGTGGAATCACGGAAGCACCCGCCACCCCGAAGACGGAAAACTCATTAAACTTCTTGCCAAAGACGCCCCCATCTGCGGGCGCCAATCCTGACATTGGACAACAAAACTGGCATTCCTGATGAGGGAGGGGATGTTTGCAGTCCCTTCTGAGCTTGTAAAAAAACAAATACGGCACCGAAAGGAAATGGAACGGGGGTGGTTTTGAAGTCGAGAGGAAAGAGATGATGATGGTTATGGGGTTCCTTGGCTATAAATGTGTGCCTTCCCTATTTTCTCTGAGGTCTCATGGCCTTCAGCCAATGAAACACAGTAGCTCCTTGGGTGAGGCAGGACTTTTGTGCTAAACATGAAGAGTCTTTTAGAAAAAAAGAAGCGAAATGAAATGGGCAAGACATTCGGCCTTGATTCTGACTGTGATATGTTGCCGAGGGCCTTGGGAATTCCACTGGTCCGTTGTGCCCATTTCACAGTGATGAATATGGAGGTCTGGAGGAAAAGAAGGAACTTACCTGAAGCTCCTTCCTGGAGCTCACCACCTGGTAGACCCTGGGTTCCTCAGGCACATCTGCTTCCACAACAGGCTTCTTCTGCCCAAAGCTTTCCATTGTGTGTCACATCTTCTGCGCGGAACAAACAGGGAATTCTGTTCCACGGTGACACCCAGGCATGCCGAGGAGAGCTCTGGGATTTGAATCCGCTTTGTAACTGTGCGAGTTTGGACAATCCATCTGGTTGGAAGGCCGCCTGCAAGCCAAGGAGAGAGGCCTCAGAAGAAACTACCCCTGCCAACTCCTTGATCTTGGACCTCCAGCCTCCAATGCTGTGAGATAATACAGTTATGTTGTTGAAGCCCCCCAGTCGGTCCTTTCTATGGCAGCCCGAGCAAATGAAGACCTTCGGTATTGGGCTCACTTGTCATATAATGTCAGTCTTAATCTTCCCAATGACCTTGCAGGAAGAGGATAGCACTTCTCTTTTCTAAGTGGCAAGACAGAAAATTGGTTGTCTGCCTGGAGAAGGACGGATTTTGAAATTGACAACATGGTGATGGTAAGGGAACAAGGAAGACGCATATACAGAGGGGTGAGGGGGACCGAAGTGGCAATCGAGAGGCTGCATCACATACAAATGGGGAAAAAGCAGGAAACTGCAAGTGTGCTGATGGGAAGATGGCCAGAGATGCAGGGGAAGAACCAGAGGGCCGTGGGGTCATGGGAACTGAGGGGAGAAAGAGACATCGAGGAGGCATGGTCAGCAGGGTCAGTGGAGCCAGGAGAACCAAAGAAGATAAGGCCATGACCTTGAGCAGTTTTAACCCAAGTCTGAACGTGACAGCAGTGGATTTAGTGCCATGAGATGGAGTTTGATCCCTCGACAATCTCTTTCCTGGAATATACTTAGTTTGACTTAATATTGCAACAGTGACTTTTATACGTTTGGGAAGAAGGGCAGGGGTACCCACTTTGAAAATTTGATGAAAATGATGGACCATCTCCCTCGAAAAATGCCCATCTACGCATTATCCGTCAACTCTGCCTACGATGCCTGGGGGTCATGGATTCACTGAAACCAGACCCTGGGGAAGAAACCTAATAACCCAAACTTTAGGCCTGGGGTTCAATGCCTTCCTTCTTGTTCTTTTCAAAGCCTCTTTTGACTCAAAAAGAAGAAAATATTAGTGTTCTTTTTTTCACTGCTAAACATGACTTACGAATGAGATTTGAGTACCCTGGAGGGATTATCAATAGCTCCCTTATCAGGGGCTTCCTTCGTGGCCCAGTGGTTAAGAATCCGCCTGCCAATGCAAGGGACACGGGTTCGAGCCTTGGTCTGGGAAGATCCCACATGCCGCGGAGCACCTAAGCCCAGTGTGCCACAAATACTGAGCCCTCGCACCTAGAGCCTGTGCTCTGCAACAAGAGAAGCCACCGCAGTGAGACGCCCGCACCGCAACGAAGAGTAGCCCCCGCTCGCCGCAGCTAAAGAAAGACCGCGCACAGCAACGAAGACCCAACGCAGCCACAAATAAATAAATAAATTTATTTATTAAAAAAAAAAAAAAGCTCCATTATCAGTGGTTTAGTCGTGCTTTGGAATCACTCGGGGAGTTTTTAAGAAGTACCAAGGCCAGGGCCTGTCCCCCAAACTCTGACTCAACAAGTCTGAGGTTGGATACAAATCTGATGCGTGTTTGGGGCGAGGACGGCAGTTCCAAATGAAAGGTGGTCATAGACACGAAGTGACTGGAGATAATATACCTGTTTGATTTTTATCGTCCCTGCAAATGTTTTGATCCACACTCAACATTTTTATCCTCCTTTTCGCTTGCTGAGTTGGCCTTGTTTTTACTGAACACTGAGTTCTCTGGCCCTGAAATGGCTTCAGGTCCTGACATAAAACCTTGACCTTCTGGGCTTTCCTTTCCTTATCTCTAACCGAGGCGTAAGCCTGCCAACCTCCTGCTTCCCTGCCTGGCATGATCAGCAGCGATAAATAAATAAGAACAGAGGCAAGAAGCTTATGTACTCGGAGCTCCTGCTTCTACTTGATGTCATTGGACCCAGCTTGCTTTTCTCCAGACTCTGTTTCTTTTGAACTAATCTACCACAGCCTATAAAACTTTAATGCATGGATTTCCCATTGTTCGGGTGTCCGTGGGGCACCAGCCTTCCTGTTTCGCTGTGTGTACTAGCCGACCGGGAAAGATACTGGCTGGGAGGTCTGGGAGTAGTTGCCTTGTTTCTGGAAATGTACTGGATTATGTCCACTTTAGCAGACACTATCTCAGACCTCATCCCTGATAATAAGAGCAGGCGGACATCGGACTTACTATATGCCAGTCCTGGATTCTCCGTTGCATCTATATTATCTCCCACCAACCCCAGAAAGCAAGGATTATTATCGACCCTGTTTTAAGAGGAGGGAAATGAAGTTTCCAGGAGCTGAAGCTTTTTTTCCTCCTAAGCAGATTGGAAGCTTGGGGGTGTGTGTTGGGGGGCGAAGAGAAGGAGGGGACAAAACGACTTCACGATTCACTCCCTTCTTCTAAGAAATTAGAGAAGGTTTATTTTCAGTTTTTAAAAAATTCTCCTTTATTTCCTTAATTTTCTTTTCTAACGGGCGGGCGCACGTGCGGTTGCTGCTTTGATGTTTCATACGTTGGAAGCAAGAGTTTTTCACTGTCGAATTGCTAGGGGTGGAGTGTGCCTCATGCATGGGGTTTTGATGGAAACACAAAGGTTATTGACCTCAAACACAAATTGGCTTGGCCCTCTAGGCCGGCCTCCTTCCCCCGCCCCGGGGTTTTGTTCTAGCCGGCTCTCCTTAGCTACTGGGCCCTGTTCAACCCGGACAAAACAAACAGGGGCTGTCGGGAGAATTGCCTCTTGAACAGAGCAGTGAGGGGGGAGGAGTGGAAACAATTACACCAATAATTCAGACCTGGATGTTAAAACACTCACAACACAACCCCAACGTTTACCTAAATTATCTGGGTAATTGCCTTCATTTCAGCTTGGATTTGGGTTCTGTACATCCTGGGGCTTCCAAATGATAAATAAGGAGGCTCTCATTTAGGCCAAAGCTTAGAGGGAGGCAAGGCGTCCTCATAGAAAGAACACAGAAGAGAAGCCCCGTGCTTTGTGATGAAATCACGCCTTGGATGCGGAAACCTGGGCTAATCACTGAAGTTCTCGAAGCCTCAGTTTCCTCCCCTGACCCTCAGAGTGAAGGCTGTTATCTGGAATAAGGTGGAAGGAAGGAAGGAAGGAGGGAAGGAGGGAAAGAAGGAAGGAAGGGAGGGAAGAAGGAAGGAGTGACAAAAAGAGAGAGAAAGAAATGGTTGTAACCTCTTTTGTGTTTGGAATCGCTGCAAGCCTTAGAAAGGAAGGAACATGAACTTATGTCGCCTTCATTCAGCCCAAAGCAAAGCAAATCACAAAAAAAGTCATTCATGGAAAGCCTCAGCCTTTGTCTTGCCGCTGTGGGCATTCTGCTTTTCCTTCACTGAGTGAAGAATCTAAAACAAAGCTGATTTCACCTGGAGTCTGCCCAAGCCCGCACCATTCCCTTTCCTTAGACTCCCACAATCTGTTATTTTTGACTTTAGTCAGGGTCTTTTTAAACCGAAGCTGTCACGTCTTGCAACCAGTGCGTTTTCTGCAGGATCCTGTGCTGTTGCCCTGCGGAGGTGACCTTCTGTGAATGGCTATTTTATTGAGAACCTACTGGGTGCTGGGAGCCTCACCGCTCTGTAGCTCATTTCCATTTCAAAGCAACTTTGAAATTGTTATCCTTAGCTTCATTTAACCCATTCTGAGTCCAGCCTTCAAGCAACGGGGCCCCTGGTCTGCATTTTTTGTTTGTTTGTTTTAAAAATAGCTTTGACAATTTCTATGCTTTATTTATTTATTTGGTCTGCATTTTTTTCTTCTCCCAAAGTCCTCCAGACTTTCTCGGGAATTGTAGCACAGTTTTCCATCTTGAAAAATGGGGTGTAGGGAACTTCCGTGGTGACGTAGTGGATAAGAATGCGCTCCCAATGCAGGGGGCCCGGGTTCGATCCCTGGTCAAGGAACTAGATCCCACATGCACGCCACAACTAAGGAGCCCGCCTGCCACAACTAAGACCCAGTGTAACCAAATAAATAAATAACTGATTTTTTAAAATTTTCTTTAGATGTGAGGCCGGCAAACTTTTTCTGCAGTAGACCACATAACAAAGATTTCTGATTCTGCAAGTCATACAGTCTCTGTCAAAACAACTCACTCTGGCAGCCGGGGAGAGTATGTAAGTGAATGGGTGTGGCTGGATTTCCAATACAATTTGAACACTAAAATGTGATTAACAAGTCTTTTTTTGCACGGCACTAAGTATCCTTCTTTTGACTTTTTTTAACCATTTAAAAATGTAAAAACCATTTCTAGCTTACAGGCCACATGAAAAGAGGTGGCAGGCTGAACCTGGCTTTCCTCTGACACCTTGATCCCTCTGTATCTTACCTTCAGGGGATGGCCATGAAACTGGCTTTACTGGACTGCAAATCTCATGAGAACAGAGACTGTGTCTCAGGTACAGTTATCTGCTGAATAAATAAATGAATAATGAATGAGTGAGTGAATGAATGAATGAGTGACCCTCTGACTTGCCAAGTCTTGAAAAAGCCCCCTTGCAGTTCCCCATACTACCAGCAGATGGCGGCAAAGGAACGGCCAAGCGAAGGCGAGTGAGGGCGGTTGGAGCTGAGCGGCTTTTTTTTTCTGTATCCTCCCTCCCGTGAGCTCTGCAAAACAGGTAGCTTGAGTTTTTTTTTTTTTCTCCCGGGAGAAACCACGAGTTAGTGTTGATTGACTGCAGTCTCCCCTTCCTGTTTGAGCTTTCTCACCTTAGGTCTCTGTTCTAACTCAGAGGCCAGTATGTGTCAAGAAATCGGGGGAAGTAACACCAGGGGGGCTTTTATGTCAAATAAAACCAGCGGAGAAATGGCCTGTTTATCGACAAATGGGGAGGGGGAGGGGGAAGCGCGCTGCGTCCTCAGCTCCCTGAGGCAGGCCCAGGCTGTCGCCAAACACTGGTCTCACCATCCACGCTTTTCTTGTGATACATCTGCAGGAAAGTCTTGGGGGAAAGTTTGGAGTGAACTTGAGGTCGGTGGGGAATTTGTGGATTTAGGGGGGCCGAGATGGCAGCGGTGGAGAGAAGTTGGGAGCCTCTGCTTACATCACCTCGTATGAAATCCATCTTGTCCTGATGCCAGGATGAAATCCATCTCGAAGTGGCCAAGTACGACCAAAAGGGGTTTATTTAGGCAAGGCCTGGGGGGATGAGGGGCTTCCCCTGGGGTCTTACTTTATCAGAGAGGAGGAAACAAGAGAACCCTTCCCTCTTTCCTCAAACATTCTGCCCTGTTTAAGACGTTTCTTTAAGTGCTAGTAAACGTTCATGTGTGGTTGGTGTGTTTGCTTAAATAAAACAAAAGAGGGAAGCATGACAGAGAAAAACGCAGGCGACGTTTTAAAATATTTCCACTGTAACCTCAGCCTTCCAAGTTAATGGGGTACCTAAGCATGTTTAGGCTGGCCTCACACACACTTTGGGTAGGCGCCTACTTTGTTCTAGGCTCTGCTGGGCAGTAAAGATAAAGGGAAATTTCTGCATTGGAAGAGATCCCAGCCTTCACCTTGTTCTTTCTTTTCTTTTTTTTTTTCCGCCCTGGAGAAAAGGCTCAGGTGACCCTCAGACCCCAAACTGTTCCCCCTGCCAACACATACGCATCTATCTTCCAAAATTCAGGTCCCCAATACCACCAGATGTGGTTTTAATTTTACAAACTAAGTCCTTCAGAAGATCTGAACAAAGATGAAAGCTGCCAGATCACCATGGTGTACGTGGGGATGGCTGGTGATGCAGGGGAGCCCCTAACCCGGACCCCAATGGTCTCTCCACAAAGGAGACTCCTCTGTGTCTCCCCTTGCCCTAGATCTTGAGGTGGGAGGAGGGTGTGTAGTAAAAAGCAATTTTGTTTTATGAAAAGTGGTTTCCTTTGATTACCTGTGCTAGTTGAGTGGGGTTGACCTTAGCAATAGGAAATTAACACAGAAGTCATTGGGAGTGATAATGACTGTTCATAATAGTGTGGTTGATAGTTAACATCATTAATTAGTCATCTAATTAGACAATGCTTGAGGCTTTCCGGGTCTGGAAGCTTAGCTTCAAAATGAGCAAGGAAATGGTGTCCTTGGAGAAGGTGAGAAGGGTAACGAGAGAGCTGGAGCTAGTCCCTAAAGCTAAATTCGACCTGGCCAAGACAAGGGTTTCCAGGACCCACCCTAAACTCTCCCCCCATTTCTTTTTGTCCTCAGAGCAGTGAGTGCACCTTAATTTGGTTGGCTTCAGACATGTCTGAGAAACAGGAAAATTGTCAGGCTCCCTCCCCCCAAATCTGCATATATGCACAGTAAAAAACTTTTGTATGTGATTTCTGGGGATCCGCTGAAGCCAAGTGCTCTGGCCTCCAGTTGAGAACCTTCACCCTAAAGAATGTCCATAGCTAAAGGGTGCAGGCCTTCGGGAGAGGGGCGCCTGGGACAAGGCAGCGTTGGGGTGTGGGTACACCATCCGGCAGACACACTGTAACACTGGCTCCGTAACAGTAACAGGTTCACACCTCGGGTTGGGAGGATTGGGGCGTGGAGGCGACTAAAGTAACGAGCCGTGACAGCGGGTGCTCCCCTGGAGCTCCTGGGAAGGTGAGGGGTGCCTGGTCCCGGCACAAAAAGAAAAAAAAGTGACGTCAAAGACGCCCGCGCTGGGGACTGGGATGGGCGGCAAGGAGCGAAAGTGGCAAGAAGGAAGTCAGTGCACGAGTGTCAGTTCCGTGCCTGGGTGTCCTTGACGCTTTGGAGACCTTGAAGGGGCAGGGGGCGTACCGTCCTGGGCCCGCCGCGCCGGCGGGAAGAGCGCCTAGACGGGGGCGGGCTGGCGCGGGCCCCGGGGAAGCAGCCCCTCTCCTCCGGGTGAGATCCCCCAACCCGAAACCAGAGCCCGGGCCATTAGCGGGAAACCGAAGTGGCGCGGGGGATCGCATTTCAAAAGCTCAAATAGACCGGCTGACTCGGATCTTTGGGCTGGGGGGATGGGGGGATGGGGGGTGTGGAGAGCCGGACGGCTCGGACGGTACCAATGTCCCTTTTCTAAGTCCCTCCCCCCCTCCCCCCGCCAGGGACTGCCCCGAAGCTGCGCGATCGGACCGGCACAGGCCGCCTGACTTCAGCACAGCCGCGGGACAGAAAGCGCCTTGCGTCTTGGGCGCAAGGAAGACGGGTCCCTATTCCCTACCCGAGCAATGTGTTGTGTCCTCCCCGTACCCCACCGCCCTCCCCGCCCAGCCTGCAGTCAGACCCGGGCCTCGGCTCCTTGGGTGCATGGGGCCTACAGCTGCCCAGGCTGGGGAACCTGGGCCGCGCTGTCTCATAACCAGGCACCCCCTTTCTTGCGTGGGGCTGCGCCCTCCGTATCCCTTCTCCCGCCTCTAGCGGATCTATCTCCCCACTAGCCGAGCGCTCGGCTCCCACCTGGGGCCAAAGAGTTGAGAGAACGAGGGGCCGAGGAACCAAATTTGCTTAAGTTCCTGGAAGCCGAGCAGGGTCGAACCAGGAAGGAATAAACGATTCTTGTGCCGGCAGGGTCCCCACCTGCAGTCCCCGGCCTTCGCGCCCGGGCAGAGGGAGCTCAGCAAGTGCTAGGGACGCAGGGGAGGATCGGAGGCCGGTGGTGAAAAGCCTGAGACACCCAAAGCCCGAGTCTCGCTCTCCCACCCGGCGGGAGAGGGAAACTGGAGTTAGCGTGGTCGCCCTGCTGCCCTGGCGCGCGCCCGCGCGGTCGTAACTCCCTGTCCCTAGCGACTCAGATCGGGACGAGAACACTGTATCAGCTTCCGTGCCCCGCCGCAAGTATTTGTAAGTGGGGTTTTGTCACCAGCCAACCTTCGCTTCATCCGCCTGGGAACCAGAGTCCCAAGCGTGCGGTCTCCTCCTCGACGGTACCGCACGGGGGAGAGAGGGCCGGAGAAATGTAAAATGTTCTGTAAGGACGCCGAGATAGAAACCGCACTTTCTCACTGCACGAGAGACGCCCGAAGAAATGTAAAATGTTCTCGTATGAAAAGCGCGCGTGAGACGCACACCGAAATCCAGAACACGCCCATAGATTTCTCTACGTCTTGGATATACGCACCGCAGGTATGTACATCTCCATCTGAACTAGAAACAGTGGTTCCACTGGATTCTGGGGCCCACTTGGTCTCGAATCCTGGCTACACAGTGTCCCGGGTGCTCTTGGGTTAGTGATTTCACTGTTCTGAGCCTCAGTTCCCTCCTTTGTAAAACAAGGCATAAAGGTCGTCCTCACACACCATAGGGTTAATTGTGGGGCGGTGTTGAAGGAGATCTCTTTTGTGGGGTGCCTGAACCGAGTACCTAGCTTGTGCACGGGCCCCTGGTATGCTGGTATGCCAGCTCATTTTATTATTGCTGTTCCGTGTACTTTGAACGCCGACATCTGCAACATATACATGTTGATTATACGCATCTTGATTATAAAACAACCAAAGGCATCTACATCCGGAATTGTCTTGCGCAGGAACTTGAAGTACAAATTGAAAGAGACGTCTACTGGTGGAGCACGCACAAGTACGTACACGCGCGCGCACACGCATCTACTTCTAACACCTGTAGCTCCTGACCCCAGAACGCCCAAAGAGCTACCCATAGGTATGAACTTTCTAGAGCTATGTGTGTAAGAGCCAGGTCGCGATCGCGGCCTCGCATCTACACTCGAATAGCCACTCTCTTGGCTGGTTGCCGTGAGGTCAAATTTGGAAACCAGCGAGGCAGAAAAGCGCGCGGACGCGAAGCGTTTGAAGCCTCTTGCAGCGCCCAAAGGCGGCTGCCTGTCTGCTGGCTTAGGGGAAAGGTCAGGACAAGGGTTTTCCTTCGTGGATGGAATTTCTGTAAGGGCCTACGCGCCGGGAACTCGCCCCACAAAGGAGGGGTGGGTTCCAGTACAGAGAGCAGATCCAGAGGGAGGCTCTACACACACGCGCACTCGCACTCGCCACCCCGCGTGCGCACCCCCGGCTTCTTCGGGCTTGTCGAGACCTGGGAGGAGGGAGCGCAGGGTCGTGACCCCGGCCTCTGCCGAGCGCGCCCTTCGGCCCCTGCAATTAGCGCCGGGAGGTCAGCAGGAACCCGGACGCCTTCACCCGCGGCTCCGAGCACAGCAAAAAAACGAGCCCGCGCCCTCCCCCTCCGCCGGTCTCAGACGCCTGGGCGCAGCCCGGCTTGGAGAAGACCTTCCCAAGGGGCGGGGGCCGGAGGGCTCAGGCCGGCACCCGCATTTGTCACCTTAAATCTACAAATCACAAAGTCGCTCGGCCCTGCAGGCTGCGGTAGCTGACCCCGGCCCGGGCCCTTTACGGACCACTGCTCACGAGAGCCATGTGCCCTTCGTCCCTGTAGACGCGGCCAGGGTAGAAACCGAAAAAAAACCAAACCAAACCAAAACAGAGTTGTAAAGAAAGAAAGAGAAAGCTAATCAGGCAAAGGGGAGTTGCATCCAGGGTCGAATCTCAGTGGTGTATATTGGGGAGGGGGGAATCCTTTCTCTCGTCATCTACCCAGCATGAACTCAGGTTATCCCCTGCCCGACAGGGTTGGGGGAACTGGTAGAGGTTTCTACACGGAGCGGCAAGGTACTTGGGAGAAAATTATGAGAGAGGATCCCCCTCATTGAATTTCCGAAGGCTCTTTGGAAACCCGAAGTCGGGAAGGACTGTTTTTCTCATCTGAGGCCCAAACAGGAGTGAAAGCGATATCCAGGAAAGGGACGACGGCGGCTTCTTCCGACGTTGGGGTGAGAGGTGGGGGGTGGCGCGGGGGGCAGAGGAGGAGGGGAGCCTGGACTGGGGTTGGCGAGGATGAGAAGGGGCAAAGGTGAAACGCCCCAGCTCCGGAACCCGGGAGGCACTGGGGAGCCGAGTAAGCGGCGGCCACCGGGGCGCGTTCGCGAGCCAGACAGATAGGTGGCACTCGAAGCTCGGGAAAAAAAAAAGGCGAAGGCGCCGGCCCCAAGTGGCCTCCGCGGCGGCCGCCGCCACCATAAAGCCCGCGGCGAGATTGCGACCGGCGCCAGGTGAGTAATAGGCAACGAAATCTAGAGAGATTGCGAGCCGCTCACCCCCAGTCCATCAGCGCCACCAGAGTTACTCATTAACATCACTATATACAAATAAGATACACGGGAGATTTAAAAAAAAAAAAAAAAAAAGGCAAGCACTGGGAGAGGCTAGATACACGTCTGAGCACCGTCCCAGAATTTGGGGGATGAGGTGGGGAGGAGGTGAGCAAATCTGGACCGTGAAAGAAAAGCATTCCTGCCCTCCTTCAGGTTGAGGCTGTTTTCGCCCCCCCATCCCCCACCCCCCGGCTCGGGGAGAGCGCTCCCGAGCACCCCGAGCCGACTGCCACCTTCCCGGGGCGCAGGCACCGCGCGTAATCGTTGGGCCAACAACCAGTCCCAGTCGGCTGCGGCCGCTGCGCGTAGGGCGCACGCCCGGGAAATCTTCGGACCCTCCGGGGAGCTAGCGCCCCAAAGATCCCCAAGCCTTGCAAAGCTCCCCCCCACCCCTCACCTCCGACCCTGAATGTTTTCCCTCCCACCCCGGGAGACAGCGCAGGAGAGGCTATGGGGCTCCCCACGTGCCTGGTTGGAGATGGAAGGGGCTATGCCCCCCTCTCCAAAAGGTCTCGACCTCTATCCCCTTCCAAGTACAGCATGAGGGCGGGGCCCGAAGGTGACAGGGGACCGAAGGTGACAGGGACTTGGGGCCGGGCTGGCGGGCTCCAGGGAAGGGGAGGGAGGGCGGCAGCCGCCAGGCAGGCTCCGGCTGCGTCCTCAAGTCAAGGCCCCTGGGGCAAGCAAAGGCCTGGAGAACCTTCCCGTCCTCCCTAAATCCCCCCCCCCCGCCCCCAACACACACACACACACACACACACACCGCTCCGAGGCGAGGCTGGGGTGGGGAGGGCAGGAGACCAAAGACTGTCATGGCCTCACCATTTTTTATTGAATGTTTCAAAGATAAATCGAACTTCAAAAGGCAACTCCCCAAACAGTCTGGAGGCTGGTTGGAGGGAAGAACTGGAGGAGGGTGTCAGCCTCCTGGGTGACTTTTCCCTCGGAGGGGGTCAACTATGCGCCCTGGAATTACCTTTCCCTTGCGGGGAAAACTGCCCTCCTCCTTCCCGTGACGCAAAGTTTGCGCAGAGCTGGCCGCGCTTCGCACGCACAATTCGGGCTGAGGCCTCTGAGGGGTGTCTTGGGTCAGCCTGGTCCAATCTGAGACACCGGGGACTACAGGGGGGCGTTCGATTTCGTTCCCTTCTCCTGCAGCTTGGAGGGTTGCTGCCTTGCCAAGCCGGGGCTGGCCACGAGGAGATTCTGCTAGTTTTTGTTTGTTTGTTCGTTTTTGTTTTGTTGTTTTTTGCACACTGGGGCAAGGAGAAATTGACTTCAATTTCCCAGATCGACGTGCAAAGGGAGAGCGAGCCTAAAACGAAAACGTTCGGATTCGTGCGGGGAAACACTGACTTAGGGAGCGAGCATTCTTTTTCCATTAAAACTTAAGTATCTGAAATTGCTATTCTATCCAATTCTAATCAGCCCCCCTTCCGTCTCTCGTTTTGCTTCCTAATTTAAAGGAAAAGTAATTTCAGATTGAAACCGCTCCCTTCACCGCCGCCGCCGCCGAGTCAGGGACTTTTGTTTTTAGTTTTGTAACTTGAGTGACATCTCATTTTGGTTCAGTGGGGGCGGTCTTAATTATTTAAAGGCAAAGAGAAGGGACTAAAGGAAGCCAGGAGAGAAAGAGGCCCATTCTCCACTTTCAGTAAAGTTCCCTAAAGAAAGCACTTAACACAAGGCCCAAAGACATTTCAATAAAAATTTATTGAAATTTCAATGATATTTTAAAGAGAGGGGGCAAAAATACAGAAAACCAAAGAACTCATCAACAATTATAACACAAAATATACCTTCATGAATTTTTGTCTTTAAACCAGCTCTCAGCAACTGACTTTTGAACTGTGAATATATATCTCTATAGGCACCAATTCAAAACACCATCAACACTGAAGACAGTAAGTAGTCAATTCCACTTTGTTTTGAAGAAATCAGACTAGCAAATACAAATACAAAAGAAAAATCATGAAGTCAAACCGTAGCCTCCGCACTCCCCACCCCACCCGCAAGCAATCTCAGAACCACCTCCCCAAGTTTTGGTAAAATAGGCAACAGCACTTTTCCCCACTTTTGGACATTAAAAAAAAATTTTTTTTTTCTTTGCAGACGACTCTTTTGAAAAGTGTGTCGGTGTCGGTGCAGAAAGTGTGTTTTCTACTTTTAAAAGCGATCCTGTGACCTTGAAATAAAACTGACTATAGGAAAACAAAACCACAAAACCTGACAGCTGCAATCCTATTTACAGAGAGCTATATACAATGTCAATAAATTAAAGTTTAATTTTTCGAGCATTCATATTCCACCTATTTACAAGAGTTATCAAATAATTACATAAATACTTTGTCTAATAGTCTCGTTTCTTCTTTATTATTTTTTAAAACCTTGTTATTGCATATACAGGAAAGAGAAAGAACTGTCAGAGGGACGACATGAGTCCTGCTACAGAGCTTAGATAAAATAAATTCATTTTTGGTGTTTTCCCCACCCCCTTCCCTTGAAATCATCCCCCTTGGGGTTGTCGAGAATCGAGGAAAAGGGTAAGGGGTAATGTCCTTTTCTCTCTAAAAGCAAGCATTCAAAAATAAAACCCACAAATACATTACTGTGGAACATGCAAAAAGAGACCTATAGCTCTTAAAACATCACAAGAATATTAAAAAGACACAGATTTCCTTAATAGAGACTAAACAAGGATGGCAGGGACTTCCCTCCCCAAACAATGCTACCCAGTAATTTATTTAGAACTGATACGCAGGTCACTAGAAAGTTTTTAATCTTCACAAACAGAATCATATTAATGTATCCATTTGTCCCCGGTATTTTTTTTTTCAATTTTATTTGTTTCCACTTGACACGGTGAAGGAAAAAAATATATATATAAATCTGCACTGGGGGAGCTTTTCAACCCCTCCCCTCCTGGGGCCTGGCTACCTCGATCTTCCCACAGCTTCCAGACCAGCCTCGAAGGAGGTGCTCCGGCCGCCAAGGCATTGACTCCCACCCCCAAGAGCTCAGTGCAACCGACGTTTCAGAGCCAGATCCCGGATGTATAAACCACGCCAAGAAGAAAGGGCTTGTTTCTAGCACATTCTCTCCAGGGAGTCCGGCACCCCTTCCCAGACAGGGCTTCACAAAGAAGGGCTGACCTCACTGCACGCCCGTGGTTTATTTGACATCCAACAAAGTGCACTGCAGACTGGACTGGACTGGAATGAAGAGACTTTTCTGGGGAGGGGTTTACGGGGATGCGCTGCGGGACCTGTCGGGCTTGGCTTCCAAGCCGCTGACCAGCCGCTGTATGTTCTGCAGTTCGCTGGTGGCCGCCTCCTTCTCCGGGCAGAGTTTGGGCGACAAGGACACGGAGCTGGAGGAGAGCGTGGAGGAGCGGCTGTTGAGTTCCGAGCCTGAGTCCACGGCCACCGAGGCCGGGCTGGCGGCCAGGGCGGCGGCCTTGCCATCGAGGGGCCCCGGGGCTGCGGCCATGGACGGCAGGGCGGTGGTGAGCAGGCTGCTGCTGTCCGGCACCGGCACGGGGATGGAGTAGGGGCTGTAGCGCAGCCGCGGGCGCATGGTGTTCAGGTTCAGGAACGGGTGGCGGTGCACGGAACTGGAGGCGGCTGCCGAGGAGGCGGCCGCCGCCGCGGCCATGTACGTGTAGGGATAAGGGAACAGGCTTCCGAAAGGCGACATGGCCAGGCCCTGCGCGAGGAAGAGAAGGCAGGGGCAGAAGAGTCAGGGCCCAGGCTCTGCGCAGTGGGGAGGAGCCAACCTCATCCATCACCCCTCCCCCACCCGTCCCCACCTTGGGTGAGTCCTTAACCTCTCTCCCTGGTGGGTAGAGAGCAGGACACTCAAACTTCTGGGTCTAGGTCCAAATCTGAGCTGTGTCAACCTAGGCCGAAGTATTCACTCCCTGTGCCTCAGCTTTCTTATATGGCAAAACCAGGGAAAAGTTTAATAATTTGCATACTTCTGGGGGACTCTGTGGGTATGAAATGAGCTGCTGCCTGCAATATACTTCACACAGGGTGCCTGGCCGATAGGACGGTTGGAAATTCTCCCATCAGAGTCCGTTGTTCCACCTGTTAAATGGGGCTACAGACAGTCTAACCCCACAAAAGTAGCTGGGTGCAAACCAGAGGGCATAAAATACTGGACATGAATTTTTTTCCATTCTTGTCGCTCCACCCCTCCGTCCTCCTACTCCAGTCTTGAAGTTTAAAAAAAAAAATCTGGGGAAGATCCTTAATCAAAAGGAAAACGGGGGTGGGCAGGATGGAGGGGGAAAGAGTAAAGGGCGTTTGCTATGAACCAAGAAATCACATATAGCCCCAGATATGCTGGTGTTACAGGTGGAGAGACTGAGTTGAGATAGGCCCCGGGTGTAGGAATTCACTCGGCTAGCAAGTGGCAGAAGCAGAATAAAAATCCGGGGACCCTGGCCCGGGTTAGTTCTCTCTGACCCACTGCCTTGGGTACTGTTAGTACCTGTCTGCCCAGGCAGGCCCTCGCCCGCCTATCACCTGCCCACCAATGACAGGAGGGTCTCCAGAAAGGGCTAGCACAGGAGGTGGGAGGGATGGAGGAAGGGCAGAAGCCAGCCCTTTTCTCAGTCCCCTCCTCTTTCCAGAGGGGGAGGCCAGTCCTGCCTCTTGGCTCAGGGAAGGGAGATGAATGTGCTCAGACAAAACAAAAGGCAAGGGCATGCAGAAAACCCCATAGAACCTTTTCGCCGGGGTTCAGAGCATTTTCAGCAGCCTGAGACTTCTCCCCAGCTGCTGGAGCCCCAACACAGCTGTCTGAGCCATACACAGGCCGCCAAGCCTGCCACAGCCCCAGCCTGTCCTTCTCTGACATTTCCCACGTGTGCACAAGCCATTAACCCTTTGGGGAACAGGCTGGCCTGCGACGGGTGGGGGAGCAGGGAAATAGCTTCATATTGGAGGTTCAAGAATCAACTCTTCCCCGGGGAGTCACTTCCCTTACCAGGTCATGGTCTCTCCCTCCTCTAAGTCTTGGGGGAGGGTTGGCTGTGCAACATTTAAGAGACATTTCAACTCTGAAGCTAAAATCACAGCCTCTGGAAAAGGCCCTGGAATCTGACTGACTGCCTGGGGTAGAGTCTCAGGTCCACCACCTACCAGCTGTGTGTCCTTGGATAAGTTACTCAACATCTCTGATCTCTGTCCTTTCATCTAGAAGGTGGAGGTGATCATAGGATCGCTGAAGTCAGAATAGATCGAGTACTTAGAAAAGCACCCGGCACAAAGTAAGTGCTGTGTAGAGTTATTATCTGTTATTACCATCTAGTTACTCTGCTAGAAATAGCCCTTAACTTAGAAAAAAAATTTTTTTAAGTTTTGGTGGGGAGTGTGAGGTTATGATGAATCAATAAGTCTTGCACCTAGTAATAATAATGATGATGACAATAATAATAATTATTATTGAAAGCTTCTAGGCAGGGGGACTGGGTGAGTGCCCGGGATCTAAGGACAGGCAAACGAGAGTCAACGAGGGGCCGGAGAGGCGGTTGATAAATACCTGAGAGGCCAGGACATGCTGCTGGAGGTGGAAGGGCAGGGTGGCCGCGGACGCCCCCGACAGTCCCTGCGCCGCGGCGGCCGAGGCCATGGCCGTAGAATCCAGGCCCGAGACGCCAGTGGAGGCCCCGGACACGGTGGCCAGCAGGGGCCCCATGCCAGCGGCCATGCTGGAGAAGGCACCCCCCATGGCGAACTGGCCGGGGTGCAGGAAGAGCGGGTGCCCGTTGAAGAACTGCTGGCCGGCCAGGCCGGGGGCGAAACCGAGGCCGGGCAGGGGGCCCTGGCCCAGGTGCGCGGCGGCCGCGTCCGTCTGCACGGTGAGCGGCGCGAAGGCCTCCTTGCCCGGCAGCGCGCGCGCCTCCTCGGCCTTGGAAGGGGCCGCGCCCTCGCGGCCCGGGCTCCGGCGCTCCTCGGCTCCCAGGCCGCGGGTGCTGGACGAGATGGTGGCCGGGCTGTGGCGCGAGTCGGGCGACGCCTTGTCCAGCCGCCCGCTGTCCCGGGGCCGGCCGCCGGGCTCGGCTACGAAGAGGTGCGCCTTGACCGCCGGGCTGCCCTTGTCCCGGCACGGATCCTCCGACGTGGTGGTGGTGATTTTGGCCGCGTCGCAGGCCTCCGGGCCGTGCTCCTCTTTGCTCTCGGCCTCGGTGTCGCTCTCACCCTCGCTGGGACACAGATCTGCCAAAGGAGGGAAACAAAAGCCAAGCAGAAAGGCGTTAGCTCTGAAACCCGGGCCAGCAGAATTCCAGTTCCCCACTTTGAATCCCAGCTCAGCCACTTCCCAGCTGTGTAACCCCAGGAAGCCCCTTAACCTCTCTGCGCCTCAGTTTTCTCATCTGCAAAGTGGGAGTGATGATACCGCAAATTTTAGTGGAAGGATGCAACAAGCTAGTAACGAATTTCAAGTATGTAGATAGAGCGGCACCCCTCCGTCCATAGATCCTTCCCCAAATGGGTAGTGAATTTTACTATTTTACACAAGTGAGGACTGAGCTCCTACTAGGTCAGACAAAGCCTTTACTGGCCTTTTTCCCCATTCGATTGCAAATTCAGTTTTTAAAAATTAAAACTGACTTACACTAAAACTCACTGCGGGAACACCTTCTAGTTACCCTCTCTTTGTTCCCTGAGTGATTGAGAGCAGTCCCTTCCACAAATCTGTGGATTTCTTTCAGAAGGATTTGTTTGGAGAGAACCCTGACATTTGAATTGGTAGTGGCAGAATTGAACACTCCTCCCCCAACATGCATGCACACACACACACACACACACACACACACACACTCCACTGAGCCTTCTCTGTTTCCCCTGTCTCTGCAGACAGAGATGGGTGATAAGCGGCCCACTCACTGCCTGAAGACAATCATGGATTCTCTTTTGCTCTCACCACACCCTCTGTGGGTGTCCTACCAGTAAAAAAAAAAAAAAGAAAAAGGGATCCCGTTTTGTGTTTAAAGCTTGAATGGATTGAAGACATAAAGAACTCTCATTTTATTTCACTTGAAAAACAGGTCTCTTCCTATTGAGAGCATGTGTGTCTTTCCAAATAAATAGTTCTTGCTCTTTAAACACAGGAAACCAACTGGGGATTTGAACAGCTCCTCCTCTCCCACCCCTGCCCTCCCCAACCCAGATTCTCAGTGCTTCATCTTCTCTCACAGGTCCATGGTGGCTCTATAGCTGGATTTCTCTTGGTCACCTTCCCTGTTCCAGGTGGCCAAAAATCCCCTGACTCCTCCCACCCCCAGCCTAACACATTTTAACCTAGAGTTTGAAGATATTGTGAAAAAAAGTCAGCTGCTGCTTGGTTGGAGGGGTGGGGTGGGGGTGTGGGAAAAAGAAAGAGAGAGAGAGGGATGCTCCAGGCGCCCACCCAGAGGGAATACAGGAGCTGGGACTACTCCTTCCTCCCTGCCAACTCAGTGTCTGGGCGAAAGGGGTCTGAGCTCTCAGAGGAACTTAGGGAAGGGGGACACACCTGATCACCCTTTGTGAGATTTGGCTCCTGTTTACAAACTTCTAGAAGGATCTGAAGCTTTGGAGGGGTCAGGTTCCCTGGTGGGTGCCCCCAGCCCCCAACTCTTCAGGCTTCCAAGAGCTGGAGAAATCTGAGAAATCAGAGGTGGCCAGATTTACCTTTGAGGTTGGATGTCCCTACGGTGGAGACGGCCGGAGAGGAGGACTGAGCGAAGCAGCTGAAGGAAGCCTGCTCGCTGGAGGACTCGTCGGAGGTGCCATTCTCCTTTTTGTGTCTGTCATCGAACACCCTCATGGACTGCAGGGTGAGCTGCTTTCTGTGGCAGAAGCCCACACACACCCAGCGTTACATATCAGAACAGGATTTTCGGCCTCACCCTCTCCAAAGAGGCGCACACATGCCCAGGGGGATGGGAGGGGGAAAGAAGGCTTTGGGTGTATTTATTCAAGATCAGAGGGATTCATTAGGGAAGGGGTATTGGCTAGGGCAGTGAAATCTTGTTTAAAAGTAAAGAGCAACTTTGGGCCTCACTGGTTCCAGTTCTCACACCTGCCCAAGAGTTACCGACTGCTCCTTTGGGAGCTGCAGGTCCAGGTGATGGCAAGATAATGTCTTCATGAGGGGCAGGACCGTACCTGGTGACCCTGAGCCACTAGATATCAGGTTGGGCCATCTCATGATCATGCATTTGTACCTGGATTTCCCTACCCTCAGAGTTCAACGGGAAGGCAGGAGGGGTTTGAGTCTTTGTTCTTGTGAATTAGACATGAATTATGATGTCATCTTATGAAATAAACCATGATATGAAAAAAAAAAAAGTAAAGAGCGAGACGGGAGATTGGAGCCAGCCAGAGACAGCTGAGCAGCCTGCCTCACAGACTGAGGGGAACAGAGGACTCAAAGCAGTGAACACAAAGGGCGGACCAACTCCACACGGGTTGCTAAGATTGGGAAGAAGTGGTTATTTCATGGTGCACTTTACTGTAATTGGTTCACCAACACATTAATTGGACTTAAAAAAATCTATTTTGATGTGAGAAATCATTTCTTAATGCCCAGCCCCTCCCCCAGGGGATAGGTTAAAAATTGGGGCTGATTTTCTGGATTTTCGAAATTCTTTGAACGCGGGTGGGGGAGGGGAGAGCTTCTTTTATATACCAGCCAGCTGTCTGCTTAATGCAGAATGATACATGTCCCCACAGAAGGAGGGGGCCATAGATGTCTCCAGGGGCTTCAGTTCTGTCTGAGGGTATTTGCCAGACAAGACTGCAAAAATTCCAAGGCATTTTGTGAATGGCTTAGTCCTTTCCCGGGACCTGCCCAGGATGAACTTAAACTAATTAGAAATTAATAGGCATCTGTATATAATCTGTATCCCTGATACTTTTCTTGCAGAGACATCTTTCTATGGGGTGGCCTAGTTAACTTCCTTTAAGGTAACATGGAAGAGGTAGAGAAAGTGGGGTACCGAAATCGGTTAAGCTCTTGGCTGAGGGGCATCAAACCGTTTTCCACCCTTCCCCCGCCCTTCCCCCACCCTTCTCAAGGTAAGTGCCTGCATCCCACTTCTAACAGTTGAGTGTCGGGACCTAGAAAAGCGATTTTCTAAATTATCTGAGAAACAACTCTCTCAGCTCACCTTTTTTCTCTCCTGCCATTTCCAGTGTCCCGGAAACCTTTTGCAAAAGGGTTGTTGTCTATTTTTAACTGAGTTATCTAGAGAAGGAGACACAAGCAAGAAAGAGACACTGGCTTCATTTTCTAGAATGTTCTGGGAGTGTTTCCCCCAACTCATTAATCTACTAGAAATCTGACTTCCAACCACCGGAGAAGTCATTTGGATAGGCCAGGTTGAAGAGAAAGAGAGAGGCGAACACAGAAGAAGTTTGGAGGGGGCCAGGAGGAAAACCAAAGCAAACTGTGTCATGGCTGGCATCTCCCATTGGAGGCCAAACCAGGGATTCCAGGCTGAAATGATCCTGCCTGGGCAGCCAACAGCCTGGGCTTAGAAATGGAAAAGCTGTCAAGGGGCAACCTGTAGATCTTAAAATTATGCTTTCCTTTAGATTTTTTATACAGAGCAATGATCATAAAATATGTTATGGTATATTTCCTGCCCCAAAACACACGCACAAACATACACACAGCACATCCTCCAACCTTTTCTGTAAATCTAATAAAATGATTTATGGGGTTTCACTACCCTTGTGCTGGAGTGGGCTTGATTTTTTTTGCTGGGTGTCGGGGGAGTGTGTTTCAGGAATTACGATATTGACAATTATAGATTTAGAAGGACCGAATGACCACTGGAAACATTTGTTTTCATTTATATGCCCTGCCACCGCCATTAGGTGGAGAAGGCCCATGGCCGCTTTGATCAAAAATGCTGTATTTTATTATTCCATTAACAACTTAGATTCATAGCATTCTGGGTCTAGAGGGTGCGTGCATTTTTACACGCTGAGGAAAAATAGTATGTAATCTTTCAAATCCCTTCCCTGCGGTGGGGTCGGGGATGGGGATGATGTATACAGAGTTCGCTAGAGGTGGGAAAAGGGCCCCTTGGACGGATTCTTGTTCTTGGAATAAATCCTGCTTGCACTTCTTGCAGGGAGAGGAGGTCCTGATGTCCTAGTCTCCAGACCAAGGAACCAGACCTGGAACACCCCCATCAGCGGGCCCCAGAGGACCCACTCATAGTGAGAGTGAATTCAAAATGGAGGGCGTCGTCTAGTGAGCTGGACTGGCACTGAGGTCCAGGGTTCAGAAGTTGAAGGGCAGAGGTCCTCAGGTGCCCCCCACCCCCCTACCCCCCGCCCCCCTTAACTGCCTGCTAACAGCCAAGCTGGCGCCCGGTGAACCCGCAGCAAGACTCACTTTCTCTGTGTCTCTCTGTACACACGCCCATGACCTTCGGGCCACCATAGCTTTACATACCAGGTGCTGCCTGCTGTTCCATTTGGGGGTACTCGTAATCCCCGGCCTCAGGCCCCGGGAGAAAAAAAAAACCCTTCAAATGAAGTGGTGACTTCGGTCATCTCATCTCAAAAGCCTCAGACAACTCAATTAGCATGACCCTGTGATCAGAGTAGGTTTTTCCAAACACACACACACACACACCATAAAAAACACAGCAGCGTAAAAGGTAATAAAAACCAGACCAGCTACTCGGGATTTCTGGCTAGGGGAGAAAATCTGGTCTCTGCTGGGACTCTCCTCCCAAGATCCTGAATGGCTTTTGCCTTCAATTTTAGCTGGTTCCTTTCGAACCTGATTTCTTGACCCTTCTTCCTGAAGGGGAAGAGGATGAACCTTGAAACCAACAGGAGAAAGCCCTGGGTCGGGTGGGGCGGGCAACAGTAAGGACGGGTGGTTACAGGAGCTTCTCACTGCCAGAGTTAGTGGGGCATTTTTTTTCACTCGGCATTGGATTCCTAGCTGGTCAAGTTTTTTTTTTTTTTTCCCTTCTGCCTCTGCAGTGTGCCAGTGCCCCTTCCCCGCAAAGCTCCAGTGAAGGTCAAATCACAAAAGAAAAATCAGAGTCCCATCCCTGTGCTCTTGTGACTTTCTTATCCTCTCCCCAGAGCAGCTTAAAGGGGGGAGGGGAAGTAGGTGTTAATATCACGATTAAAAAGAAAAGCGACTTTGGTTACCTTATCATTCTGGTATGCGGTCACAGCGATGAATTCGGTTTCGGGGAACAAGTACGTCCGAAAAGTACTATAAGGAAGTTTTAAGATGTCATTGGCCCTCACAATGTGGAAGCGAGGCTGGTATTTATGCATGGAGTTCAGTATAGTCTGCAGGGGCCGGAAGAGGAGAGACACACATCACAAGAGGATTTAGTGGGAAGAACAGGACCCTAGGACCCCTGTCAGGCCGACGTCTACCCCACCGAAGGGCACCACGCTTGTACCAAGCCCACCTCCTTGGAGTACCTCTGTGGGAACATTCAGCTCCCCACGTAATCTTCTGGAGAATCCAAATTGCTCCTCAATTTCCAAAGGGTCCTCCCCCACCCTCACCATCTAAGGTTGATTCGTACCTTGAACCCTAGCCTACCTGAGTACCAAAACTATAATTCCCCTGCCACGTTGCTTGATCACTTGGGAAGGCCAAAGTCTTAAAAGATAGAGAAAAACATGCATTTTAATTTACAAAATGATTCAGTCTTTTAAGTGCCCACTAATTGACGAGCCCAATCCACTTAAAGCCCTGAAAGGCTGAACTCTAGAGAGGAATATTTATGCCTTAATCAAATCAAGGGCTTCAAATGCAATTCCTGCCCCCTGAAGATATTTCCGTGCCATTCACGTCTTCCTGGGCCTAATCTTTCTGCTTATTCCTCACTTATCACTCTGTTTATTTTATTGAAATGTTGGGGAGGCGTAGGGGCAGGGGGCAAAAGGTCCTTTGCTTGACTTTTACAAGCAATCTAAGTCTCCTGAAAGTTTCTAGGAACTCCCTCCCTGAATCCATACATATACTCCCAACACATATGCAATTTTTGTACTGGGAAATCTAAGTCTCATTTCTAGTAAACCTGACTTTCACCTAAGCCCAATTCTTCTTTAGTCCAAGGGAAGAACATCTTTCAAAATCTGTATTCACACCCTCTCACCAACAGAGTCAAGACTTCGAACCTTAAAACTCCCCTAAGCAACAATATGGCTGCTTTCAAAACAGAAGTTTGATACCGTAAAACAAATCCCTTACGAACATCTACCTTTGACACTGATTTTACGTCTTCACGATTGCTTTTGAACTTCCCTGTCAGGTCAGTTACCAAGACCTGGACTTGCCACAGAACATGAGCCTCACTTCTTTCAGAATGCCAGGCCTTCCATTATCTGAAGAGAAACACCCTGGAATTCTCTCTCCATCTCTGTTTGCGGATCGAGCAAGTTTGCTATGCTTGGCAACTGAGAGCGAGGGAGAAACTCTCGGTTTTACAAGGAAGGTGGAAGCACTGCCTTTGCTAGAGAGAAGAAAGAGAAAATTTTATCAAAGGGAAGCCATGAAACTTACAAATCCGTGTTTGTCCGAAATGTTGTTGGTGAGTTTCAGTTTGTGGAAAGTGACAACTTTGGACATCCACTGTTCCCCGGTGGCAGGGCTGTCGGGGTGAATGTACATTCTCTTTGGCATTTCAGGGTCAGCCTTTCCCGCCACCATCCACCGAGAATTGTGAAATTTATACCGACAGTCATCTGCAGCGATAATGTCCATCAACAAAATGTATTTGGCTTTTTTATCCAGCCCTGAACACCTTACTTTAAATGGAGGAAACATTCGCCTACGAGGGGAGAGAAGAGAGAGGAAAAAAATATCACTCAGTTTCCCGGGTTTGATCTTCTACCTAAAATATTTAAATCAAATTTAAAACTTTCGATTACATTTGATGAGCTTGTGCCATTCAGAGTAGGGCGACTGGATGCAAAGTTGTTTCCTTCCACAACAGAAGGATTAAATATGCTCAAAAGGCTCTATTTTAAATGTCCCAAGATTCGAAACAAATGAATTGTGGCACTGGATTTCTCTACATCATCTAATAATTTCTTTGTAATTTTTGTGGTCTCTTGTATGACTTTATAGATTGCCCTCCTGAGAGGGAAATTCCTGCCTCTGCCTTTTCCTCTGCCTTTTTTTCTGGCTGTCTAGTTGTAAACAGCTTGGGTAGGATTTTAGTCAAGTTCAGTCAGTCGAGGTAGAATTTTCCACCACCCATTGATGAGAAAATGTTAAACGTATCAAGAAAAGAAATGTCGAGTTGCACCCCTCCCTGCTGTGGAACAGCAGTCCCGCTGCTGGCGAAATGAAACTGTACTTTGGTGAGTTCTCAAAACGAATTCTGTAGATTGGGGTGGACGCCCAGGCCTGATCACCAGCCTATCGTGCCGCTAACCACATTCTCCCCACTGCTCGGGGCCAGACCAAAACGGCAAGACTCCACCACCAAATTGCTTTTTACTTTCCAGAGGCGTTGGCATTCTGTACTTTTGACTTAAAAGGGAGCAGAGAGCGGGTCGCTGTGAAACTGCCTATGTGTCTTCTGGGAGGATTTTATGGCAAACTTTGGCCTCATTTAGCTTGGAAAGACACAGAAAACTAAAGACCTGAAGAGAGGGATTTTCTTTTTATTCCTTCAACTTTATGCCTTGGTAGACTTTGATGCCATTTTAAAAAAAATCAGTGATTTTAAGTGACAGGCACGTTTTGGTCAGGCAAGGACCTCTAAACGTTATGTAAAACGTGGTTGATAATATTCACACATGAAACAGCAGTATGGGGCTTCCTGCTGGCTCCTTGGGTCTGCAAACATAATCTTAATTAGCCAAAATTGCCTATTGAACTCTCCCTCGATTACAGACACACGAAGCAGTATGGACAAACCCCAAATGCCCTTCGGTTTCTCTCTGACGCTGGCAGGGGCAGGCTCAGGCCCCCTGCAGACCCAGGGGCTAGGCTGGAGGGCAGAAAAGGCAGGGCAGCTCCTTCCAGGCCTCCTGCTACCACACAAACAAAAAGGGCTGTAAGTGTTTCTCTCCGAGAGCAAAATGAACCAAACAAAAATACAACATCTATAAAGACACAAGAATGCTCCAGAAAGGTTTGAAACACTGAACTGCCTGCAGTGGGGTGCTTTTCTTTCTTCCTGCAGAGATGTCTGGGCAGCACTGAAAAAATTCTACCTATCCTGTACGGAACCCGGGATGCAGACCCAGGTAGGAAAAACGGCCGGCTGCAGACGCCCAGGTAAGCTGAAATCTCCTACCACAGGGGCAGGGCCCGGGGAGGTCTCTGTACACAGTTCTGGTACACAGTTCCGGGGGAACCGTGTTTACCTCTAAGCCGGAATAACTGGCAAACCGACCGTTCTGGGAGGCGAGAGAGAAAAGGAGGAAAGAAACCTTCAGTAGTTTGGAGGAGGGGGCCCGCCGCTTGCTTACCTTCCCGACTTGGTAATGACCATCTCCGTGCCCCGCTTGTGGAACTGATCCCAAAGTTCTTTGGCCTCGAGGTGCACCTTGGGGTCATCCTCCACTTCTTCTTCCGGCTCCATGGTCTTCAGAGGCCTCAGATGTGTCTGCGGCCCCAGGGACGAGAAAGGGATGCCGGTCTCGGCCGCCCCCACCAATTGATCCATGATCGGCTTGGCCAGGGCGCCGGGCAGCGAGAGCGCCGCCGCGCCGTTGGGCGGCAGAGTCAGCGCGGGGAAGAAGGGCGGCTGGTGACCCAGCACCGCGCTCATGGCGAAGTCCGGCGCCCGGTGAGGTAGGAACGGATGGTAGGCCATGCTTGTCCCAGGGATGACCGGATCTCTCATGGAGAGGCTCATCCACTCCAGGCGGGGCGCTGGGCTCCAGCCGGGGACGAGTCCGCAGCTGCTGTTCTGTTTTGTTTTTGTTTTTTAACAGCAGCGCATAGTTTGGAGGAGGGGAAAAAGAAAGAAAGAACAAAAAAAGCGGGGGATCACAACTAAAGCACCTCAAAGTGAGGGGAGGGGGAAGTGTCTTTTCGGGAGGGGAATGCCGCTTTTAAAGAGGGCAAGGCGAGAAATCAGGAGACATAGTCGCTCGGATGACTGTCCTTGTGTCTTGCGTTTTCAAAAAGCCGCTCCTGGAAGTCGGTTTACGAGGCGAGAGGAACGAGCAGGGTCTGGATTCGTGCCGGAGCCCTGCTGCTTGGCTCGAAATAGACACGCCAGCCCTCGGTCCCGGCAGTCCCCCTCCAGCCCCCAGTTCTTTGTTGTAAATGCGAACGGTTCTCCTAGGAGACTTTTTACCTTTTCTTCTCCTTCTTCTTCCCCCGCCCCCCTATCTCTCTGCCTCTCCCTCTGGCTCGCAGGAGGCGTCTGCAGTTGCGCTAGACCAGCTTGAACTGCGAGCGAGAGAGCGGAAAAAGTCTCCCTCCTTTAAAAAAAAAACAACAACAACTCTGATTGAAGCCCTCTTCTACCAGCGCTATCAAAACTTGTACTGCAAACGGGCTTCCGTTCGCCCTCCTCCTCCTTCCTCCGCTCCGAGCCTGGTGTCTGGGTTTCAATCCGAATCTTGGTGTGCTCTTCTCCCGCGCCTCTCTTCCTTGTCCTAAAACGTGAGCGAATTCTCTTCCTAAATCTGCGTCCAGACGCGCAGGGCAGGGAGGACTTAGGGGGGAGGAGGGGAATGAAAAGAAGGGAGAGAGAGAGGGAGAGAGAGAGAGAGAGAGAGAGAGAGAGAGAGAGAGAGAGAGAGAGAGAGAGGGAGAGAGAGAGAGAGAGGAGAGAGAGACAGAGTGGGAGAGGGAGCGCGAGGAGAGGGAGGGAGCGAGAGAAAGCCAGAGAGAGCTCCTCGCCACCCTCCTCCGCCTCTAGAATTCCCCGGGCGTCTGCTCGGCGGTCTAGAAGGTCGGGCTCTGCTGTGGGCTGCGGAGAGCCGGAGGCCTCTTGATTGGCTCTTTGACGCTTTCGGACCAATTGTGTTGCTGCATAGGCGTGGTTTTCACAGGTCGAGTGCTGGGGGATAGAGCCGAGTTATAAAAAGAAGGTGTCGGAAACTGTAACGTCGCAGCGCCGCATCGGTACTACTGCCTGTCCTGTGAATATGTCAACATGATCAGAGGGAGGGCGGGGAGCCACTGGGGAGCGCGCGCACCGAGTCGCCTCTAGGTGGCTTATCAAGAGATCGCTGCAGCCTCAGAGCTCGCTCGCTCTGGCTCAGCCCACGTCTGAAATGCCTCAGCCATCCAGCCCGGGATAGAGGGAGGAGGCCGGGCAAGGAGCACGGGGGAGGGAGGCGGGAGCGAGCGAGCCGGGCCAGAAAGGCGGAGAGCGCGCCCGGCGCCGGGCAGGGGCGCTCGCCTCTCGCGCGCTCGGCTCGCCTCTGGCCGCCGCGGTCGTTTCTCTCTCCCGCACACCCTCTTAGCCCGGCCCCGGGCGAGCCGAGCGGACGGCCCAGGCTCCCGCGAGCTGTCCTCCGGCCGCCGGGCGCAACAAAAGCCGACCGCCGCGGAGAGGCGAGCGCCACCGAGTCTCCACGCTCGCACACCCTCCAGCCCCACGTGGAGCCAAGCTCCTCCCGGCCGCCACTAAAGGGCTCCCGAGCTCGGGTGTCTCTCGGTGCCGGTCTCCCCGGCAGCAGGGCTCAAGGGCTCCCGAGCACACGGATGCAGGCAGACCTCACCCCACGCTGGTGGGGGCTCGCGTTCCACCGTGCCCCACCCGAAACTATGAGCGGAGACCCAAACATTCCTAGCACATCTGTACGCGAATAAGCGCCGGCCCACTGGGACCCAGCCACCCGCGAAAATAACGTACACGCAAACACTTAGCCTGCGCGGCTGCCCGGGTCTGCGCTCAACTGACTCCGGGAGGCGGACTCGGGCTTTTCTGAAATACATTTACCAGCCCTTTTAGATCTCGTCTTCCATTTGGAATCGGGCTCCCGGTTTTCCACCTGAATGTGTGTGTGAGTGCAGAGGGGAGAGGGGAGATCTGAACAAAGTGAGCGCAGCGAGGGACTAGGTTCTGGGCCTGTCCCCATCCAGCCGCCTCCCTCCCTTCGGCGGCCGGCTCGGTGAGGAGCTGGTAGGGGGAGGTGCGCCAGCCCTGTATCTTCTCCAGGCATCGCACTTATCTCTCGGTGCCTCAGTTCTTTCTCCACCCGGGGACTTATCTCGCCAGAAGTCGGGGGGTGAATTTGTAAAACAAATCGTGAAACGCCCCCATCCCAGAGGCGAGGTGACCGGCTCCAATTCAGGTAGGGTGGGGGGCCTCAGCAAGGGTGAAGGGGAGGGAGGTAACCGGATCTTAGCTATCAGACCTGTCGCCGAATTGGTAACTGTTACCGCAGGTCCCTGTCCGGGTCAGAGGATTCCCCAGACCCACATTTCCCATTTCTGGGGGCCAATGAGTTGGGCCGTCCCTGCTTGGATGGAGGGAAATCTTGGGGACAATATTCTTTTACCCTTCCTGAGTTGGGAGCTTTCTCCAGTGGAACGAAGGAACGGCTGATTGCGCGGCCTAGGGGGTTAAGAAACCCCAGGCTTGGGATATGTGTGTGTGTGTGTGTGTGTCGACAGCCAGTACCGTCCTCTCTTACATTTTGCCTCGTGTACCCCCTAAGCCCCCAGCTCCCAGACTCCGAAGTGAGAGCAAGTGGGGGGTGAAAATGCAGTTCCGTTGTGGGCCAACCGCGCCGAGATAGGGGCGGAACTTTTGAGGCGACAAGACTTTCCAGCCTCGCATTTTTGACGCACATGGTTAAGAGCGCTTGGCGCCAGCGCTAAGAATTCCCTGAAGTCACCAGAGAGAATAGAGTGGTTCTGCGAACTCCGTCTGGCTCGCCACCTCGCCCCTTTCTTTCCCTTTCGGTCTTTCTCTGGCGTCCTCTCGGCCTCTCTCTGCAGTGGTGGAGCAGGAGGCGGCGGGGGCCAGGGTGTCGGCTCACAACGCCCCCCTCCCGCGTCCCTGGCGGCCCGATCCCGAAGGGTGCGAGAAGCCAGGCCTTCCCCCTTCTTACACCGACCACGGAGGTCACCACTGGGTTTCTAGAGTCTCTGGAGGCTGAAACCCGCCCCTCCCCCACACTGCTGGCCGCCGGAGCCCGGGGCCTCACCGCTGCGCTTTCAGGACCGGCCCCAAATCCCCGGTCTGGTTTTGCCTGCACTCGCCGGCCAATCTCTGCCCCGACGCTCCGACTAGAGGGAAAGTAATTCTGCAGCCACGAGATGACTGACCCACCCCCCAGCTCGGTGCCCCAAGCGTCCAGATGCCCAGGAGAGAGACATTTTACTCGGTCCTCCGCATTCTGGCCTCCCTTAGGTTTGGACGTGGGAGGGGAGCTTGCTGATCCCACTTGTAAATTCTCGACTTGCCTTTGGCCTCAACGGCGGAGGTGGACCTAGCCTTGATTTCAGCCCCTCATACGGCCCCCTCCCTCACGTGCCTATTTTTGCCCGTAGCTCTTACTTAACCCTGGGGTCACCCCAGTTGCCACTCCTGACCCCCACTCCCACTCCAGCGCGCAAGGGAGGAGGGGGGAGAGGAAAGTTTGCGGGGTTCCGAATCGAAAATGTCGACATCTTGCTAATGGTCTGCAAACTTCCGCCAATTATGACTGACCTCCCAGACTCGGCCCCAGGAGGCTCGTATTTTGCAGGGAGGCCGCAGTAACTTGGGATCAAAAGCGGGAAGGTGCGAACTCCTCTTTGTCTCTGCGGGGCCGCCGCGCCCCCCTCCCGGTGGGTGATAAACCCACTCTGGCGCCGGCCGTGCGCTGGGTGATTAATTTGCGAACAAACAAAAGCGGCCTGGTGGCCACCGCATTCGGGTTAAACATTGGCTAGCGCGTTCCGAAGACTTGTGCCAGGCCTGGCGGCCGGGAGAACTCGCAGGCCAGCGCGCCCTGGGCCCGGGCTTTTAGGCTCTAGCCGCGGGCTCTACACGGTGTTTTTTTTTTTTTTCTCCACGCAGACCCCCTCGATCTTCTCTGTCTTTCTCCCCGCCTCACGTTCCACAAAAGGCAGACGGGAAACACTGAAGGAGCCTGCCCCTGGGCAGAGCCTGAGAAACGGTGCTTTAAAAGACCGGGAGAAGGGGGCCAAATTTTGAATCCGAGAGGACGCGCGGAACTTCTGGTGTCCCCCCAACATTCCTCCATCTTTTGCAAAGAGTATTCACATAATTGTAGGCCTGAATTTTTTTTAATTAAAAAAAACCCCAACACACACCTCTCCAAATCTGTGATGTCTGCAGAGTTTAAAGTGAAGAAGTAGTATGAGTGCGGATTTTAAAGTGGAAGGGCAGGAGGAGCCACAGAATAAATGGCGTATGTGCACGCGCGCGCGCAACCATATCACCTCTCCTCAGACCAGGCCAGGGATGCGGCAGACAATGCTTAGTCTTGCCGAAGAATTCCCCGGGAAGCGTCTGCTGATCCCACTTTTCCCTATGACACAGCCTGCCTCAAACTATAAGGGGGCAAATCGACCCTTTTGTGACCGAATGGTGTTTATCTGAAGTTTACAAAAGGAGGGGGGGGGCGGTAGAAGGGGAAAGGATGGTGGGTAGGCGGGGTCGTTTACTTTGGCAAGTTTGCTGTAAATATTCTCATCAGCATGTGTGAGGTCTGGCGAGGGACTATTACACGCTTATTCCCTCTTAAACTTTCACCCACCGTTTGCCGCGGAGCTTTTCTTCGGTCCGAGGTGTCCCTAAACGGGGAACTCTGTTGACATAAGGACATCCAGGGGTTTCTCCGGGGGTCTCAGGCTTAATTAAGAAGTTTACTACGGGAGTCGGTCAAGAAGTAAACTTTTTCTGGGGAGGGGCTTTCTGGGTAGAGATGGTTCCTTGTTTTTGCCCAGTGCCCCTCGCTCATGGGATACCAGGCTTTTTTTTTTTTTTTTTTAATATTGACAAGCGCTGAAACTGACTAGGTGCCCGCTACAGGACTCCCCTCCTCCTTTGCGCTCAATTCCCCTAAGCCGGGACCTGATTTTCTTATCGCGGACCTCAGGGAGGCAGCTCCCTTGGGAGTGCCTAGGTTACTGCTCTTGTTTCCTCTCGCAAATCGCCGCTAGCCCCCTCCTCCCCACATTAGCACTCCTGTGCTAACCCAAACCCTGACTCTCCCACACTCAGCTCTGAAGCCAAAGGAGGACTTCACAGACCTGGGAGGCTTGATCTTCCTCCTGGAGTTTCGCATCTTCCCTCGGCGCGCCCTGCCCGCCCCCGCCCCCAACTTGCTTTAGGAGCCTAGTTCTTCTCAGGTCTGGAGGCTTCAGGATCAATCTCTTTGGTCAGTTTCCCCATCTTTCTTCCCTCCGGGGGTGGGCACAATCCTCTTGGTTACATCAGACAGGGTACCCATTTCTGTCTCCCTTTTTTTTTCTTTTGGTTCTCCTGTCTCTCTGTCTTTCAAGATTCTGTGACCGCAGATCTGTGGTCTTTCCTGTGTTTTCTTTTACTTTCTCTTCCTTCCCTGGCATCTATCCTGTCCTTGGCTTCTATATGTCTCCTCAGTCGCTACTTCCCAGCCTTTACTTCTCTTATTCTTTCTGTTTTTGATTTACTCTTTTCTATTCTTTCTTCTTCTCCCTTTCTATTTTCTCTGGCTTTCTTGGTCCTCTCTGAATTCTCTCCTACCTTTCTGTATTTCTGGGTTGCCTCTGTATTTCCTCCCTCTCTCCCTCCCTCCTCTTCTCCAGGAACCATGACAGGCTGGAGATACCTCTTCCCGGGATTCAAGTAAACACCTTCCCCTCACACCCCTGGCTGGGAAGATAATGTGTCCTAAGAGATAGAAGAGCACTGGGCCCATTTGTGTAGGTTGGAAGTATCACTTTCTGCTTTTGGTATCCCCAAAGTCACCCTTTTCCCCAGAGCTGCCTGTCACCAATGCTCTGATCTCCCATCCTCTCTCTCTCTCTCCTTTCCAAGGCAGGAGCCCAGGGTGAAGGGCAGCATGTTGGGTTCTAAACCCCAGCTTCTAGCCTCTGTCTCGCCCCAGCAGCACAGGGCTTTCCTGTAAGGCACATTTCCCTGTCCTCTGACAGCCCTCGAAATTATTGATTAGGGCGATTCAGTACAAGAGTCTGAAGTGTGTGTGTGTGTGTGTGTGTGTGTGTGTGTGTGTGTGTGTGTGAGAGAGAGAGAGAGAGAGAGAGAGAGAAGATTGTCAAAGTTGTCTAGCTTGGGTAAGCAGTATTTTTAGTACAGAGGCGCACTTTGGCGCCAGCTGGTTTATGCTGTTTCTAGAGCATCATTCGTTATACACTTAATCCATGCTTATCATACCTCCCTTTAATGTAAATATGTTTTTGGCAGAGGCAAAATGAAAAGGTTTCACCCTCTGCATTATTCTTATTAGCACCCACCTTTCATTAAAGCTGATCACTCTGCAAAATGGCAAATTTGTAAACGGCTAGTGATTTAGAGAAGTTGGAAGGGAAGCAAGGAGGCAAGGATGCAGGAAGTGTGTGTGTGTCTGGGGAGCATGCCTCTTATACATCTGTGAAGGTTTTTTACCCCTCTCTCTCTCTCTGTCAGGAAAAGGAACTAATTGTGGGTTCCTAATTTCAAACCAATCTACATCTTCAATGCTCTCTTTGTGTGTTTTACCCAATTACTTAAAAAAAAACAACCCAAGATAATGCAATGGACATTTCTTAGTCCAGCAGAAATGAATTCACTAGGAAGAGGCCGGGAATTTTTCCTCTCATCTTATCTGACCCAGCATCTGCAAGAGGCAGAGGCAGAGCTGACTTTGGCCTCAGGCACCAGGCACCGTTCACCACCCAAAATCTTTCTTCCTGCAATGTCCTCGTTCCAGATTTTCAGTCGAGACAGGTAAGGGTATAAATGGCCCTTCAGCGGCGTGTCCCAAGAATGTGGCCTGGGGGTGTGGTGGAGATCTCCGGGACAGAATACTTTAAAAAGGGTGAAGGGAAATATATTCTCCAGTCCCCAGCTGCAGATTGAGGGTGTCAACTGTACAGGAGCCCTTAATTCTGTGACTTCCTGCTTTTGCTTCTATCCATTATTTCTGGTGTTGTTGTTAGGTGCCAGGGGCACCGGGGCAGTGGGGTCTTGCCCTGTGAGAGCCGAAGGGGCGGAGGGAACAGGGTGATCTGTAAGTGAGAGGCCATGGCAAATCAGATGACCGCTACTGTCAGGGAGGTTGACAGGGCAAAGAAAGATCAGCTCCTCCAAATCTGCTGAACTAACTGTCCCCCGGTAGCCACAGACACGTTTTCTCAATTTGAGCATAATATCCATTACTGTTTCCCCTACTGGGTTTCAATTAAAAAGGGTGAGAGCAGAGAGGGAAGACAGGAGATAAATGAAAGGGACCAGTGAGCACCGAAGTTGTGTGTGTGTGTGTGTGTGTGTGTGTGTGTTTCCTCTCTTCTTTTCATTTCTTTCTTGTAGCCTCGCCACTGCTCTTTGCCAGCCAGACAATCTTCCTGTGTTCCCAAAGTTAATGTTTTCATGTCTCCCAAATCCAGTAGGGTGAAGAGATAGGAAAGGAGGTAACACTGACAGAGATTCTTCCATATCCACTGAAGCCCACAAGAGATATAGCTGTCTCTCGGGGAGCAATGGCTTTGGGGAGGAATTTGTCTTGCCTGTGTGGTCAAGGGGTTTTGGGGACTGGAGGGGTGTGGGCATTTAGTGTTCCAGGCTTTACTGTCATATTGGAAACTGATCAAATTCCTCCTCCCTTGTACAATCTTATGGACAATATACCCTTTTGTGGTTCTAAGATACGGGGTGTTTGGAAGGTGGTTTCACCTGCTCCTCTGGCAGGCTTGGCAGGTAGGGGGCTTACAAACCTGTCTGTCACCGAATGGCTGCCAACTCTCCGGCCAAACACACCTCTCACAATTTGGAATCAGGCACCAGCTCCTCTACTCACTCTGCGTTCTGTGATCACTGAGCCTCTACCACGGCCACTCAGATAACTGCGCAGGGGTCGCTGCACCTCTGTGTGTTAATTACCTGGCAACCTGGGGAGCCTCTTCCTCTGTGTCAGTGAAAGAAACTAGAGGCCTCAACAATGTGATTTCATTTTAAGTCAGAGATGCCTTGCTCCCGACCCAATCGTCCTTGTCTCCAAATAATACATAAATCCTGTTCGAGTCTTGTGGGATATCCAGGGAGTGATTGGTACAAGCCAGCTGAAGGCTTGGGTGAAAGTTTTGGCCTTAGAGATCCCAGAAGCCTTTTAAAAAGTCTCCAGCTTGGGCTTGGAATACAGGAGAGCTCGAGAAGTTTCCTTTCTTTTTAAATTTGTATTTATGTTTTAGAGGAAGAAGAGAGAGGGAGGCAGAGACACACACTGACATAGAAAGAGGGACTGTTTGGAATTGTGAGAGAGCCTTTCCTGAGAGCTGGCGCCCAGGACTCAGTTCATTTCATCTCCAAGCCAAATATTAAAAATCCTTCTGGTGGGCGGGCGGGCGGGCGGGAGGGCAGGGAGGAGCGGCCTTACGGATCTCGGAACCAACCTGCCCCCTGCGTTCCCTCCTAATGCCCTTTCCTCCGTTCACTTGGGAAAGGAAAACTTCAGGCCCCGGAAGGAGTGGGAGACAGCGACAGCCCAGTACTCCTCCTAAGGCCCTTTTGGCGAACGTTTCCGCCCGGGGCGGGGGAGCGGGGGGGGGGGGGGGCGGCTTCACCTACCGCTGCCCCCTCCCCCTCCCCCGGTTCCCACTACGGAAGCTGGACGTGCCTCGGTGCGGCTCCAGGCCTGGCCCAGCGCGGAACCAGAGAAGACGCTCGCGGCCTCGGATTACACCCGCACCCGGGGGTGGAGGGGACCGGTGCTCGGATCGGGGACCTCCCCCCCACCGCCCCAACGTCCGCACTGGCCCGCAGGGAAGCAAAGGGGTCTCGGACAGGCTGGCCTGCCCCGGCTCTCGGTCGCGACAAGGTCGCGACCGCGGGCACTGGCTCCCTGCGCGGGTTACCTGCCTTCCGTCTGCGGCTGCCGAGGCGGGGTGAGGCGGGCATCCCAGGTGGAAGCGCGGTCGGCCCTGCCCGCGGAACTCACGTCTTTTCCCTAAAACTGGGATCATGGGGGGGATTGAGTTAGGAGCTCCTGACCTACCCCGGACGTCCGATGTGTCTTTCTGCAGCCTCGATTCCTAACTCCCGCCCCACTCCGGTGGCAAAGGACTAATGGGGCGGGGGCTGGGGGGGGGAGTGGGGGGGATAGTAAAGACCTTGGGGAGGGGGGTACCCAACAGAAAAGAGTCATGTAGCACCCTCTGTCTCTCAAAGTGGTGGAAAAATAATTGCAAGGGATTGCAATTGCCATTCTCCGAGGGAACCAGGCTGAGCCCTGGGAGGTTTTCTGCGGGCAGAGAGAGGGTAGGGTGGAGGAAGCCATCTCCTCTCCCACCGCGGGGGTGTGCTTTTGCATGTTTTCTTAGCAGCAAGTTCTATGAACAGGTCAGCCTTACGCTGCCAGCCTGGGGAGTCTGAGGCTATTTCTGGCTTCCAGTATAGACGCCTCTCTTTTCCCACTCGGCCCCGGTGCAAGTCAAACACTCAGGAGGTGGGGGTGAGGGTGCGGGAGCGGGGAGAGCGCCACCTCCCACTTCTGACTTGGGAGGGTGTATTTGCTTTTGAAATAGCTTCTCTTGTCTTCAGACGGTAAAATACGAGTTCCCCACAAGTCTGAGTCTGGTCTTCTGGTACCTCAAGCAGGGTTTGGGTTGGGAGGGGGGGAAGGGGTCTGCTATAATGACCTCTGAGCTGAGTGGGCGTGGGGCGGGGGATTCTGTCTTTGCAGCTCAGCGCTGCTGGGGTACCCGGGCGCATTATTAAACCCAGACGCTCAGTCCAGGAGTTGGGGCCATGCGGAAAAGATTTACAATTAAGCCAATTGGGGCCGAATACAACCATCCAAAGTTTGCAGGTGTAAATAATGCCTTGCTTTTTTTTTTTTTTCCCCATTCCAAGCGGCTTCATTTCAATCCCCCCTTCTACCCCACCCACCCATCCACGGCTGGACCCTAATTCTTTTGGGGTGTTGGGGGGAGGACGGTGCAGCAGTTAGGATTTTTCTATTAGACAAGTAAATATATCATGTTGCACTCACTTTTATGTCCCTGTATTAATGCCGTGGACAACCAGGACAGGCTCCTCTATTTCATTCCTCCGTCTAGAACTGAGAATCGTTGGAGTCAATGAAAGAAAGCCCTTTTGAGTGCGGGTTATGAATTCTTTTTTTTTTAAGGGAATGGGACAGATTTCTGTATAACAGGGAGATTGGAGTTGAATTAGTATAAAGTTTTTGAGTTGTAGAGATTGGGTGAGAGAGGGATAAGAAAAAAAAAAAGTAAATTCCCTTTAGTTGGGGTATCAGAACATTGCCCCCAGCTGAATCTGGAGAAGAGGTGGGCTTTCAGAGAGTAGAGCCAGATGCTTTTTGAGCTTCAGTTTAGATCTTCCTAATGTTTGGAGAGCTAGCCGAGCGGTTTATGGGCCCAACTTCAAGGCTATACTTCACTGCGTTATTTAAACATAATAGAATATGTATGTGTGTTTCTAAGATGTTCTATGTGGGTACAAGTGTGTATATATGGACTTCCAAGTAGCCCCAAATATGAAATTAAATCTCAGATTTAAAAGTGCATTGTAATCACACCTCACGGGGCTGACTCCCATTTGATCAATATAGACAGAGTGAAATTTGTTTTGCCACACCGCAGTTACTCCTTTTCTCTCGGAGCAATAAAGTCTGTCTGTTACAAATTAGTAGGGAATTGGAGAATACGCCCCCACCCCACCCCAAGTGTTGTTCGCTGTTTTTAGTCTTGAGCTAACCCGCTCAATAATATATGTAATATGTGTGTACACAGGCACTTTTCCAAAAAATTAGCGATAACATTCCGGGTGTATCAAGAGGGGTGTTTTTCACCCTCTGCGTGTAGGGCTCTGTCCGCGGCTGAGTTGCCACTCTGGAGACCCATCACCGGGGGGTTGGCACCCACGGGGATCACGGGGGAGGAGGCTTTCCAGCCCAGGTTGCATGCAAGGGCAGGGAATCAAGGCGCCTGACTCCAGCCAGTATCAGGTCATGGGTGTAGAATTAGGAAGGCAGGATTTAACATGTCCGCAACAAAAAGAGGCAAAGCGTCAACCCAGCCTGGGTTGAAACCCCCGAGCTGCCACAGGAAAGTTTCTAAGCAGTGGAGCAAACACTATTTTCCCCACTTTTCTTTCTTATCCTTTTCCCCCTTCCTTTAAAAACTTCCCTGTCCAGTGCATATGTTGGGCATAAATAAAAGGGGGTGGGAGGGGATTGAACGCTGGGTGAACCCGAATCAGCCTTAAGCAATGCGGGGAGTACTTGGGGAGGGTAGGAGATAGATGTGCCCTAAGTTGGAGGTGGGTGGTGGCTGGAGGAAGGGACCACTTCCCGCTTGGAAACCTCCGTACCTCGTTTCGGGAGGGACTCGCCAGGAACCTCTGCCCAGGGTGCCCTTGCCGTCTCGCCCGCTGGATGGCGCTGGGGGGAGACAAGGCTGGCGGACAGTCGTCCTCCTGTACCCCGCAAGGCCTGAGCGAATCTCCGCCGACGCGCAGGATTGGGACCTCGGTTTTGAGCGATCACAGTGGCAGTCCCGATGCACCAGGAGACCGGAGCTGTTCCTGGAGTCTGGAGCGGGAGAGGGTCACCCAGAGCCCCGCCAGATCAGGGAGCTGGACCAAGAGAGGCTGGGCAAGAACGGGGATGTGGGGAAAGATGGTTCTCAGGGCAAACTAGTGCCTCGTTTCTTAGGTGTCACCTGCACTAGCTCCTGTTTACTGGGAAAGGGGTGTGTGTGTGTGTGTGTGTGTGTGTGTGTGTGTGCGCGCGCACGCGCGCGCGCGCGCTCGCATTTGGGGGGAGTGGTCTGGAAAGGAGGACAGCCAGATAGGTAATGGAGATGCAGAAAGGGTACACGGTTTGCAGAACCTCACCGTCCAATGTCCCTTTTTGCAAAGGCCAATCTAGTGGTCCCCCGGCCCAGGCATGCTCCGTCTAATCTGAGTGGCTGGCCTTACCAACCAGAATTGCATCTGGAATTGGGAATCTCAGGGCTGGGATGATCTCTGGCTCCTTGGGGACTTGGGGCACTGCACATTGCCAGAGTCCTCATTTGGGAGTGTCTCTCTGAAGGCACTTAAGACCTCAGGCTGGCCCTTGCACAGCCAAAGGAGGAGCTGTGGGCTACAATTTGGGGAAGAATAAATCCACGCCACACTTACTGAGTGCTTTCTGTGTGCCAGGCACTGTGTTAGACATTGCAATCTTGTCCAAAGTTTCTTACAGAGCTAGAAAGGAGAAAAAAATAATCAACCTTAACCAAAGAAGTTAATCGGCTGCATGGCCTGGGTAGGAGAGTCTAGTATTAGCTCTCCACCTTGTAAGCTCCTGGAGGGATGGGACTCATCACATCTGCAGCTCTGATCCCACTGCTTGGTACTTGGTAGGTGCTCAGTAAATAATCTTTTGATATAGGAATGAAAGTCAGTGAAGAAAGGGAAAGAAGGCATCGAACTACAGGGGATTCTCTGTGCACATGAAAAACAAGTGACCACTTCCAAAGAGTACTTTTTAAAAAACGGCATTAAATTTGTTAGCTGCTCCCCCAGGCAGATTCTGACACGAGACAGTGAAAAGTTGGGAGTGGGAAGAGAAATTTGGTGTAGTGGATGGAAACATCCACTTGGTCATCCCACAAAATACTGACCGAGAGGCTTATTTGCCCCCGTACTCCCCTGAACACCGGAGACACGTGGGTGAAGAGATGGGTCCTCGCCAGCTTGATGCTTATGGCCCTGAGCTTTGTTCACTGCAGTTTAAAAAAAAGAGAGAGAATTCCCATTTTAAAGATGAGGAAAGTCAAGGTCCAGGAAAGGTGGTGTGGGAGAGGGCTTAAGCTCCAGGACTTAGGACAGGAAGGCTGAAGTAAAGTCAGCCCCCAGCTCTTCTGTGCTCTGGGGAGAGGGAAGGCTGGGTGAATTTTCGCTCCCGGGAAGAGGCAGAGTCTGGGAGCCCTGGAAATCCTGGTGGCGCTACTGACCTGGCGGGGCGTGGTCATCCTGGGCCGGCTTAGGGGGAGCAGAAGTTTATACCCACTGAGGTTGCAAAGGCCATCCCCAGATCTGCTCGTCCCAGCTCCGACCTTGCCTTGGGGCTGTGATGAGGGATCTAACCTCTAGACTCTCCGATCCGTTTTTTTGTTTTTGTTTTTTTTTTCCTTTCAGCAGGTACACCTAGCCTAGGACTGAGCAGCATGGCTGCTCTTTACAGACCAGAAATTGTGGGACAGAGAGCTAGGGAGTCTCCTCCAAGGTCGCATTGCTAAAAAGTGACCGCAAACAAGATTCTACACCCCCCCCCCACCACCAGGGTTTTATGTTTCTGTGCAGACCCCTCCCCTCAGTACCCCAGTGCCCGGCGCAGTCTGCCATGTGCGGTGTGTTCATCAAATGTTGTTTGATTGAATAAACTTAATTCTTGTTTGGTTTCTATGTTTTAAAAATAGAACAAACTGGGCTTCCCTGGTGGCGCAGTGGTTGAGAGTCCGCCTGCCGATGCAGGGGACACGGGTTCGTGCCCCGGTCTGGGAAGATCCCACATGCCGCGGAGCGGCTGGGCCCGTGAGCCATGGCCGCTGAGCCTGCGCGTCCGGAGCCTGTCCTCCGCAACGGGAGAGGCCACAACAGTGAGAGGCCCGCGTAACGCATTAAAAAAAAAAAAAAAAAAAAAAAAAAAAAAAAAAAATAGAACAAACTAAAAAATGAATCAGTGATCGAATAAAGGGCAGTGGGGTGAGAAGCTCATTCCCCCGACTCGCTGCGAGGGGGTGGGACAGCCTTGAGTCACCCACGCGCCCTCGCACAGCGGCAAGCCCACTTCCCACCAGCTTTACAAAGACGGCTGTGATTTCCTTCCGTCTATATTTTTGTCCTAGACTTCGTTGGGTTTGATCGATAGAAGAGACAAGCTGACCCACGGCGAGGTCAATACAATCGATTCGACGACCGCTCGGAAATCGCCCTCGTTGCTGCGCGCTGGGTGCCGCGTTGCTGCACCCAAAAGGTTTCGGGTTTTAGGGTTTCCCGCTCCCCCGCTTAAGTTACCGAACTGGAGCGAGGATGGGGGTAGGTGGACGGGAAGAAGCCTCAAGCTTCACACGAGGGAGCCTCTGGGAACACTAGGTCGGGAGAGTGCTCTCCACACCCAGCCAGCCCGCCAAGCGCTCTCGAAGCTCTGATAAATTTCGTTCTGGAGTTTCTCGGCCTTGGAATCAGACACCCGCATCTTTTCGCAGCCGGTCCGCTCTCCTTAGCCCTTTGTTCGTCATCTGCGAAATGGGTTTGTTTAAAAAAATCCTATTTATTGGAGATAAGATTTGTGAAATACCCACGAGGAAGATAATGTTCTAAGAGCTTTCCCACACATCAGCCCACCGAATACAACAATCCGAGGAGGCAGGCGCCTTCTCAATGATGTCCATTTCCCAGATGAGGAAACTGAGTCATGCAGAGACATACAGACTTGCCCGAGCTCCTACAGCTAGTTAGTCCCTCGTGGAATTGAGATTCAACCTGGGGATGGTCTAACTTCTTGTCTGGCTTTTAACGACAAGGTCGTAGGTGCACCGCGCATACATACGGTAGGTACAGAGGGGTGATCTGTTTCCTGTACTTCTTTGCCCTTTTGGGAGAAGACATTCCATTTAAACCTTTCCCAGGCAGATCTGCAGCTGCTTTGATCCTTTGGTCCCTTCCTTCTGGAAGCAAATGCAATGGCGGGGGAGGGGGGGAGGGCGGTTTCCGAGTCTGACAAACCTTCTTAAACTGCGAAATCCAGAGCTTTCAAGACTTTTTTTTTTTTTTGTACGAAGGAAGGAGGGGGACGTGTGTGTATGTAGAATCAATATGGTCCAGACAGCCCTTCACAAAGGGGCTCCAGGCGGGCGCCTCGGCCGCAAGACCCCCGCCCCACCGCCCGCGGCGAATTAATTGGGCCCTGAAAGAAGGGGCGACGTAGCTTCCAGTTAATTAGTTAAGAAATGAATCAAGCCCCAGCGGCCTGGCAAAGACCCCTGGGGCGCGGGTTTTGTGCAAGCCAAACTGGTCGGTGGGGCGCTCCCCTTTGGGCCGGGTGGGGCGCGGCGGGGAACCCGGCTTGGGCGCCTCGGGCTGTCCTGCACCCGGCGCCCAGCACCCCGCGCCCCGGAGCGGGCTCGCGCGCTCCCGTGCTCCCTCGGGCTCTAGCTTTCCGCGTCTCTCTCCCTTTTTCTGTCTCCCTCCTTCCGCTTCTCTCTTCCCTTTTCGGTCTTCGCCGTCGCCCCCTCTCCTGAGCTTTGCTCGGGGTTTCCCACCCCTCTCCCAGCTTCGTCTCTCTCCAAGTTCTTCGTCTGGGACGTCTCCCTCCAAAGCCTCAGCCTCCGCCTAGCAGATCTGGGGCTGGGTGGTCTGGGAACGGCGCTGGGGATGCCAAGAAGCGCTGACTTGGGGAGACAGGGTGGAAATGAACACGGGCTTTGGAGCCCTTGGCCTGCTGTGTGTTCCTGGGTACACGACTCTTCATCCTTGGGTCACCTAGGATCCGGGCTCCCGGCTGCGGTTAGAACACTGAGATAATGCACGGCTTTGAAAGGCTTCGGTAACCCGTGACCCGCGTCCCCATGCGATGAGGACTTAGGACTGAGGCAGGCCTGTGACACACAAGCAACTATTGAGCGCCTGCGGTGTTCCTGCCTTACTTTGTTCCTCCAGCACCTCCTCCGGTCACGCTGCGGTAACCCTGGCAGCGAAGATCCCGGTGTTTCCGTCCAAAGCAGCTCTGTTGGAGGGAAGGAAGGGGAGACACCAATCGTAAACCCACTTATTTCAAGGTCTTTTTGTGCCACGTGCCAGTGCTCTTTTCTGAACTAGAGGGGTGGAACTGGGGGCTCAGAGAAGTGGAGTGATTTTCCTAGAGTCACACAGCAAAGCGGATGCACGGCTAAGGGTTTCACCCTGAACCCGGCATTCGGTGCCTGCCCCTTGATCCCGCCAAGAGCTCAGGGGGTCTTCAGAGGTCCTGCTGGCCTGGCACCGAATATTTATGTACAGGAAGAGGGTCGCCAGAATCGCGTTGCCTCCTCCAGCTTAGAGCTAAGGCCCGAATCTCTCTCGGACTCTACTTCTTTCCCTCTTTCTTGGTCTTTCGAGCTCAGTCTCCACTTTGGTCTCCCACCCACCAGTCTTTCTGTTTCTCTCCTCCTCCCCCTCGAATCCGGACTCGGAAGTTGAGGCCAGAGTCTCTCTCACTTTCTTCCACTTGTCCAGGTAGCTGTTCACATCTCGAGGCTTGGAGCCGGGTTGACATCCAGCTGCCACCAACTGCCAGGATCCGAGCTACAGAAGCAAACTCGATCCGATTCCATGCCCACCCTGCTCCGCCGCCCGCCCGCCCGCCCAGCCCCCCCCCCCCCCCAAGCCGCATCCACGGGGTCCTAGGAGCAGACCCCAGTGGATGATTCGATGAATGCCTGCGTTCCAAACTGCAGTCCGGAACCGCGTTTTTTCTTTCTTCTTTTGCCCGCTTCACCGACTTTGGCTTCGCTCAAGGCCCCGAGGTGCCCGCGCCGCGCCTGGCATTCGCTTCCTGCCCCTCGCGGGAGGCCAGGAGCTGTGGCTTCCGCTCGCCAAGTCCCTGCCAGGCGCGCACGCAAGAGCTTGGCGAGCTTGGCGCACGCGTTTGGCGCAAACTGCTTTGGGCCTCAGTTTCTCCGCCCCTTTCAGATCAGAGAAGCGACAGACGAAAGAGTTGGGAGAGGAGGAATGGCCAACGGATTGGGGGTGGCGGGACCGCGGTTCCCGTGTGTGGAGGGGAGTCAAGACTGGAACCACGGCCGCCCGCCCTCTCCCTCTATCCCTCTCCGAGGACTGTTATCCACTTCCACGACCCCAGTCTCCCCCAGGCGCGACCTACAGACTGGTGGGGCTCAGCTGGCCGCATGGGTGTGCCCGGCTACCTGGAGGCGAGGACAATCCAGGTCCTAGCCAGCCGGTGCGCGCTCCGGTGTGGGGAAGACTGTTTGCCTGTGGCGCTGCCCGCTCCACTGTAATTGCTGCTGGCCTTGGTACATTTGCGGCCTCAGACAAGGTGCGTTCCAGCAAAGTGTTGGCACACCTGCTACTGCGCTTTAAAAGGGGGCCTGTTAGAGCCTTGGAGCTTTGGAAGAGTCCCTTAACTCTTCTCAGCTTCAGTTGCCCCCTCTGAAAACTGGGGATAATAGGTCCTGCCATAGAGGACCAAGGCAAGGAGCAAATGAGATCACGTGTGTACAGCACTCAGTCTAACCCCTGGCACATAGTAAGTGCTCGTTAAGCATTAGCTGTTTGGGCACCCTAATCTCTCTGTCCATCTCTCTAGATATCATATAACAATCTATATATCTATCTCTCTCTATATATAACTATTTATATATAATAGATACAATCAGTATATACTTAGTATATATATGTATTTACTAAAAGTATTGACTCAGTGTATATATACTTAGTACATCACATATATACTAAAAATATATACTATATATATTTAGAGTATCCTTAAGAACATATTCTTTTTCTTAGAAGACTACCTAGCATATATTAAGCCCTCTCTCTATTAGCATTGCTCTCTTACCCAGTTCCGTTTCCAGCTCAGCCTAAAGCTCCTTGGCCTCCTCCCAAGTTGATCCCACAGTGAGAGCCTTCCTCAAGCCTCCCAATCCAGGTTTAGTGCCGCTGTGGGCTCCTTTCCCGAATCTCAGGATCTCAAAACCGCAAGTGATCCAAGAGAGACAGTGCTCTCTTCCTTCCCTTGCGTTGGAGTTCAGGTCCCAGTAGGGCTTGGAGACCAGGTGTCCTGACTTGGGGTCCAATGCCTTTTCCACCCCCCCCCGCCCCCCCCCGCATCTGCCCCAGGCCATTTCCATCTCCCGAACTGAGAAAAAAAGTTTGTCAGATCTATTGAGGGAATGGCACTTGTGGAAAATGAAGGAACGTGATTGGGTGCCTGGAGCGTCCTTGGGCAGAGCCCCCGGGGCAAGGAGCTCTGTAAATGGGGAGGGGGCTGCCTGTGGCCGGGGCTGAAGGGATTTCAGGCTCCTGGGAGGGGTCCTGGATGCCTCGTGGATCTCAGCGCAGCTGTGTATGGCTGATGACCCCAGACTCTGAGGCCCAGACAGCAGCTGCCCAATTTGTAGTCAGCAGCAGGAGTCCACCATCCCTTTCCTCAATCCTCGAGGACACTGGGACCACTCCTTCCGAGCCCGAGAGCGGGTGGGGGAGGGGAGTGATGAGAAAGGAAAGTTGGAGAGACGGAGAAGGATGACGAAAGGGAGTGTGGAGAGAGTGAAAGCAAGAGAGAAAGGGGACACTTGGGGAGAAGGGAGGAAGGAGAGAACAGAGGGAGACAGACAGACACCGAGAGATAGACAAAGACCCTTACCCACCTGCAGAGAGGCAGAGAGATAAACACAGGAGACAAAGAGAAAAGCAACTAGAAGCACAGAGAACGAACGACAGAGGAAAATGTGGGACAGAAGGAAAGGGCATGGAAGAGGAATGCCCCAAAGTAGAGAGAAGAGAGACGGTGGGGAAATGATAGCCCAGGGAGGTCTGGGGCAGCCCAGCCACACGCCCTGGCCCCCTCTCCCGACATATGCCTTAACTTGCTAGAAGATTATCTAGCATAGTATAAATGCCTCCATTCAATCATGACTGAGCTACTCCAACTGACCGATTCCTGAAGTAGCCTCCAGCCTTAAGGGAATATGGTTTTCACACCATACGAAGCGTCAGATACCAGCAATTTAGGAGATAAGTTATCATTCATTAGGGGTTTCCAGGAGCCCCCTACAAGGCCTTTGGGGTAGGGGTGGGGGAATGTGTGGCTGAGAGCTTCGGAGCCAGTGTGCAAAAAGACAATGCGTTTCTCTCTTTGCCATCGGCTAGGCATGGAAGCCTCTCTCCTCCCCGCAATACATAGTCACTCAACCCCACAAGGAAGGTTTGGTTGGTAGGGTCCAGTTGGCCAAGAAGAGGAAACATTTCGCCAGAGTCCTCCAGATTCTCAAGAGTGCACTGGGCCAGATGGAGAGGGGCTGTGCGTGCAATTTCTCAGCTGCTCCCTCTGGAGGAGGATGGGGGGGGCGGGGAACGTCCCCAGCTATTCCTGGGAAAGCAGATCTTTGTTTAACCAGGGGAAGGTGGTGAGCGATGAGGAGGGGGTTAGATACTAGAGAGGAGCCTGGTTAAGGTGACGTTTCCCGCCTCCCCGAAGCATCACTCCAACTAGTTCAAATAAACCAGGGCTCATCTTCCCTCTGGCCCTGCTTCTTCCCTTACTGGCCTCCCAGTCTGCTGAGAAAGGTATTTTAAAAGGACATTTTCATGGTAGCAAATAAAAGGATTTCTTTTCCTTTTTCTTCATCCTCTTCCTGCTGCTGCTTCTTGGTCTTCTTGCAAGGCTTGTGTTTGCTTTGCTTTCACAAACAGCTGATAGAGTTTGCTTTAAAGGAGCACTAAAAAAAAAAAAAAAAAATTGTACACCCCAAGGCAGGCCAAGCATTAACCGTGGGCATGCGTGCTCATGTGGATGTGTGTGTGTGTGTTTGTGTGTTTAGGCCTCCTGAGTGGGCTTGTAGTTATAGAGGGGACCTGCTTCAGGTGCAGAGAGCTGGGAGCGGGGATGGGGAGGAATGCATGGACAGATTTACACCTGTGCTTACAGCTGCCATTGGCAACACTTACAGCCTCCAGAAATGACCCTTGGTGCCGACTAGTCTGGAAGCCATCAGGGTTAGTTTTGAAGCAGGAATCTTCAAGTGGACCAGAGGGCAAGCTCTGCCCACCCCCTCGCACCCCCCTTCCCTGTTGCTGTCCTCAAGTGCCGCTCCCTCCCCACTGCCCGCCAACCCCCTCCCACCTTGTCTGTTTCCTCTATCAGACAAATGTCATCATTCGAATTTCTGATCCCTTTGGTGCTACCGCCTAATGAGGGCTGGGCAGGGTGCAGGGTTTGCAGCCGGTCCATCACAGCCACCCTTCTCCCTCCCGCCGGGAGCTGGGTCTGGCCCCAGGAATCTGTGTGGGATTCCTAACTCTACCCTCCAGCCAGGTTCTGCCCCCTGCCACCAGCCCCACCACAGCCTACTGGCCAGACAGTTGAGTGACTGATAATATCCAGATGCCTCTGGAATCTTGCTTCCAGTCCTCCCAGCGCTTGGCCAGGTCCGCAGAAGTGGGGGCAGTGGGCAGCAGGCATTCTGCCCCAACACTTGTTGCCACCTCTCAGAGGCCGATGAAAGGCCCACTCAGCTGGGTCCTTCAGGACGGGGGACCCTGGAGCCAGGGCACTCAGAAGGCATGTTTGACACCCATGCTGGGAACTTTGAGTCTCCGACTTTCTCCCTTCAGCCCCACAGAGGTCTAGGAGTCTGGGAGGGAGCAGATTGCAGGCCACGGACTACCAGAGAAGCCACAGGGGAAAGCCAAGCACTTTGCCTGAGAATTAGCAGGCACTGGCAAGTATCTGGCCTCCATTCCATTACTGGTAAAACTGGGAGTGGCTGGGGAGGCAGATCTTTTTATATACCTTGGTTTCACCTTCACAGTGATTTCCTTAACACATGTTTCAGTCATCTACTCACTTTTTTTTTTTCTTTTTTGGCCGCAGTGTGTGGCATACGGGATCTTTGTTCCTTGATCAGGGATCGAACCCGTGCCCCCTGCGGTGGAAGCACGGAGTCTTAACCACTGGACCGCCAGGGAAGTCCGCATCTACTCACTTTTTCAAAACACCTAACTTGTTGAAAATTAAATCTTGAGCTGGATACCGTAAATCAAACTTGTGTCTCACTTCCCAGCAGTAGAAGGAACCCAGAAAATGGCGAGCAGTGGAAAGAAAGCAACATTACAAGGCTCTGAGCTGGAGGTTCGCTCTCGCTTTGCTGATGCTGCAGTGATTGTTAGAAGGGTGATCGAGACAGGTAGGTGGGCGCTTATCCGAGCCTGGACTTAGTCCGAAGGTCCGAAAAACAACTGAAAGGGGAATGGTTCTCTTCCTCGGGGATTTAGTTCCATATAAAGCTATGTTCAGCTGCCACCCTCATACCCCCTTTTTTTTTTTTTTTTTTTTGCGGTACGCGGGCCTCTCACTGTTGTGGCCTCTCCCGTTGCGGAGCACAGGCTCCGGACGCGCAGGCTCAGCGGCCATGGCTCACGGGCCCAGCCGCTCCGCGGCATGTGGGATCTTCCCGGACCGGGGCACGAACCCGTGTCCCCTGCATCGGCAGGCGGACTCTCAAACACTGCGCCACCAGGGAAGCCCCTCGTACCCCTTTGGAGAGCACTGCTAAGCATGCTTTCCTAGAGCTTTTTAATGCTACGGCAGCATCAAGCGTCCTGTGCTCTGATTTGGGGTTTCTAGGCTCTGCTCTTCCCTGAGCCTCAGAATCATGGCTCAAACCCTCCCTTTGTTTTCTCCATCACCAAGAACGGCTTCACCACCTTTTTGGGCCACAGAGCCCTTGGGCAATCTCGTGAAGCCTGTGGATACCGCCTTGGAATTCTCTTTTTACAAGACACAGGATTACAATTTTAAATAAAAGCAATATTAAAAATATAATAGTAACATAGTTACTAAATAAATATATGTAGTAACGTATATGCTCCTTAGGAATGCATTAAATCACACAATCCAGCCATGGCTCTAATGTTGTACCTTTGAAGTCGGGGTGAGCAAAACAACATTTGGGGATCTCAGTTACACCTGTAACGTGATTATGAAAATACCTGTGATTCTTCTGGTGACCAAGTCATAGCCAGTGCGAGTGTTCCCGTGGGTGGTCACCTATATTCATAATGGAAGAAAATACTGATTTCACTGCGAGTCATCCAAGTTCATAGATGCCTGAATCCTATTCGGGGACACCCCTGTAAGAGTTCGTTGGAGGACAGCAGGGTAAGAACCGCTGAAGTGTAGAGGGAATGAATTAGGCTCTTGGTCTCTTAGGAAGGTTCTCCTGGGAAAGAGCCATGGCTTTGAAAGCCTGCACAATCTACAGATCCCACGAGCTCAGGCAGAAAGGAAAGACATTATCAACAACATCTCAGGGAATATTTCTCAATAGGCCCAGAGGGGAGCGAGGTCTGGCTTGGGATGGTTTGGCTCAGAGAAGGGAATTTTCTCCCCAGAGTGTTCAGCAATGCCTCCATCCTACACACCCACCTCTGGGGTGATGTTCTAGGCAGCTCTGCCCCCTCTAAAACCTCAGCTTTCCCACCTAGACAAAAGATCGCTGCCCCTTCCCCTCCACCAACACCATAACTCCTGCACAGCTCTTTTGCCCCAAAGGGTCTGTGGACAAGTCCGACCTTAGCATTGAGTAACCCCTTCGTAAGGGTGAAGGCACTGAGCTGATGCATTTTTTGCCTTTAAACAAAGCACTTAGACAAACCTCTGTCATCAGGGAAGTTGCAAATGGCCCCAGGACAGGAGCTGCCACTGTCCTCGGTGAAATACAGTGCAAAGAACTCTGAGCTACTGGGACAGGCACTTGGAGGCTTATTTAGGGGATAACCAGAAACACAAAAACTGGAAACTGTCAGAACACCCTCAGGTAAATGGAGTGTAGCTTAACGTTGACTAAGGTAACCTCAGCAGATTCTGGGGTCCCAGTAAAAGGAGAACAAAAGCATTTATGGACCAGCTACTCTGTGCAAGACCTGTGCCCTGTTCCTGACTTGCAGTGGACCATATCTAAAGGTCCCATTACAGGCTCTAATATCCATTTACTCAACGCATTCATTCCTTAGCAAATGTTTACCAAGGGCCCATGTGCATCTCGGTCTAAGGATATAGCAGCGAGCCTAGCACATAAAAATAATTGTCCCCAAGGACCTTCTAATGTGGGAGAGAATAATGAGAAACAAAATAAAGAGGAAAAATAAATGTTTAGTGGTGATGAGTCATATGGAAAAAAATAAATCAGAAAAGGGAGCTGTGAATGGAAGATGGGGGGGCTTCATTTTTATTTTATTTTTTATTATTTTATTTTATTTTTATTTATTTTTTTGGTCACACTGCACACGCAGCATGCGGGATCTTAGTTCCCCAAACAGGGATCGAACCCGTGCCCCCTGCAGTGGAAGCTTGGAGTCCTAACCACTGCACCGCCAGGGAATTCCTGGGGGCTTCATTTTTAAAGGAAGCGTGAGAGAGAAGACAGCTGCAGGAGACCCACATTTACTTGAACACAATCCTGGATTCTGAGATGGACACCCTTTGTCCACCGTCTCCATCATTCTAGGTAGTTCTTATTTTCATCCCTATTTTATTGTTGGGGAAGGTGAGGCTCAGAGAGGTTAAGTGACTTACCAAGGTCTGCATAAGGCAGAATTAGAATTTGAACCCAGGACTCAACTTCTCTTTCTTCCATACCAGGCTGCCTCTGACACATTTCTGGGAAGACAGAAGAAAGGAAGAAACAGGAAGGTAATGGAGGAGTGGCAGAAGAACACCGAAGAGTAAACTTTACCCTATGAATCATTAGCTCAGTCTTCTAAGACTGGGGAAACTGAGGCCCAGAGAGGAAAAGTAATTGTCCAAGGTCACAAAGAAAAAAAAAAATCCTAATGGCTATATGTCCTAGCTCATCAGCGCCTAGTCTTGTCTTGGCATCGTATGGCAAGTCACTTTGGGTCTCTGGGCCTCAGTTTCCTCATCTATAAAATGGAGCCAAGCAGATCAGTTGCCCACAATTGATGAAAAGGAAAGACAAAATCACTCAGGAGAGAGAATTTATTCTAATGCTTGGCACAGAATTTGTACCCAATAAATATTAGCTTTCTTCACTCCTCCTCAGCCAACCTTCTCCTTGGCACCATTTGGTCAGAGTAAGGGTCATATGTCTGTTGGTTTTCATGGTCTGGGCTAGCGGTCTCCAAATTTTTTTTTTTTTTCTTTTTAATTTGGCCATGCTGCTCAGCTTGTGGGATCTTAGTTCCCCGACCAGGGATAGAACCCACGCCCCCTGCCGTAGAAAAGCAGAGTCCTAAACACTGGACCGCCAGGGAATTCCCTCCAAACTTTTTTTTACTGAAACATTTCCAACGTAAAAGAGTACAGCAACCGGTAGAAGGAATTCCCATATACCCACCACCACTTCAATAATTATCAACTCATGGCCCATCTTGTCTCATTTACGTACCCTCACTGCATTGTTTTAATGCAAATGCAGACACCATATCGTTCCATTTGTAAATACTTTGGTGTGTATCTCCAAAAAATAAGAATAAAAATTTTTAAAAAAACAACTACAAGACTGTTATCACACACACACCCCAAAAGCAATGACTGGGTAATCTTATGAAATACCCAGTTAGTACCCAGCAGTTCCCAGTCATCTCCATTCTTCTTATTTTATCACAGTTGGTTTGTTCCAGTTAGGTTACAGGCAATGTGTCTACATTGTTTTTGATTATATATCTCTTACGTCCACTTCCCATTTCTTTTCCCTGAAAAAATTGTCAATAGAAATAATGGAATCATTCTGGCTGTTGCCATTTGCATCCCTGTAGTGTCATTTATTGTGTTTCTCTGTCCCCTGTATTTCCTATAGACCAATGGTTAGAAAGAGATGTTTGATGAGCTTCAGAGTCGATTCTTTTGGCAAATCGCCTTCATAGATGGTGGTATGTACTTTTAATTTTTTTTCACTTTTATTATTTATTTATTTCTGGCCGCGCTGTGTGGCTTGTGGGATCTCCCTGACCAGGGATGGAACCCGTGCCCCCTGCAGTGGAAGCGTAGAGTCCTAACCACTGGGAAGCCAGGGAATTCCTGGTGGTGTGTGCTTGCATCAAAAGACTTGCAATGTCACTTGTTTTTCTTCTTCTTTTTTTAAAATTTTATTTATTTTATTTTTCGTTTTGGCTGTGTTGGGTCTTTGTTGCTGCACACGGGCTTTCTCTAGTTGCAGCGAGCGGAAGCACAGGCTCAGTAGTTGTGGCGCATGGGCTTAGGTGCTCCACGGCATGTGGGATCTTCCCGGACCAGGGCTTGAACCTATGTCCCCTGTGTTGGCAGGCAGATTCTTAACCACTGCACCACCCGGGAATTCCCACTTGTCTTTCTTTTTGGTTTATGAGTAGCTGCTGATGACTGTTTGTAGGATGGATCCATTATTTCATTAGGGGTTTGCACGACAGTGATATTTCATTTCTTTCATTTCGTCTTCATTTATTATGTGAAATACTCCCAAATTTCTCGAGAGGACACCACGTCACTAAACGCTAAGGTTTGAGTAGACACCGTCCACTATCTAAATTTTCATGCTTCCAAATGATATATCTCTTCTGTTGAATTTGACATATGATATATAATTGAACAGCACTCAACTGGAAATTAAAAGCGATAACGTTTACAAACAAATGTGCCGGGAATTTCTTCCCGTACTCAGTGGTCAGCCCGTTTCTAATCCAGGGGTGTGCACAACATCATCGGGAATTTCTTCCTTCTCTTTCTTTTTAAAAAAATTTTATGGGAGTATAGTCGACTTACAATATCGTGTTAGCTTCAGGTGTAGGGAATTTATTTCTTAATTCAGTCAGGAAGCCCCTTGCGAACCAAATGAAAAAGGAGCCTGTGAGACTCTCTGAAAATGTTGATCCATCGGACCCCGTCCCTCTCCCCCCTCCCCCCCCACCTCCCAACTGTTCACCGGTGCTGGGAGAAGGAAAGGAAGATTCTGCCACAGCTGTGTCCATTTGGGAGGGTCCTGTGCAGAGAGGTTTACAAACTGGAAGCTGCCTCAGGGAAAGGCGAATTGTTTTTGTTTTTTTCACTTTTCATTTTAAAGTACTCACTCCATCAGAGCCAACGGGAGATTTTAAACAAACCACATTGCCCTCAGGTCTGCATCTTGAAGGAGGGGATTTACTCTTCACCCCTCCCCCGCATGAGTGTTCACAGCAGAATTAAGGCTAGGGAATCTGGCAGGGGGCTCCCTTGCTGAGGGGAAGGTGTGTCTGTGCCTTTTTGCAAGGCATTAATCACTTGTTTATAGAGGGGGAAGATAAAAAAAGAAACCAGAAGGAAGACAGTGGAAGCTGTTCAGTCGTCTTGGGTTCCCTCCCAGGCAAACCCTCTCACACCCACCGGCCCTCCATACGCTGGGGACCAGCTCAGCTTTCCCTTGTCCTGGGTTCCAGAGCAATGGGGGTTGGTCCCCTGCAGAGCTGAGCCTGAAGGTGCGTCAGCGGTGACGGTGGGGCTGCCCCGGGTGCACCGATCCACAGGCCTGAACTACCTTTAAGTATTTACAAATCTCGCCCTCACCTCCTCACACACATATACCCCTTTTCATACATATTCTCATCACCATATTTCCCAAGCTGACACGGGACCCATGTTCCAAATAAAACCTTCACTATTATTTTCACATAAATATTTATCTAGAGACACTGGTTTCCTATGGGGAGTTGAACTTGGAAACCAGAACTGGAGGTGAACCTCCTTTCAACTGTAAACTATTTGGAAGTGTGTCATTTATGGATGTATTACCCATTAATAAAGAAGCACATTTTAAAAAAAAATGCTCATGGGATAAATCTGAAATCTAGAGAAAAACTTAATAACAACTCTAATAATAATCACTTTCCTTTTGTTCCCGATGTGTATAACGATATGTTATACATAGCGTTAAAATAAATAAAAGTATTATTTCCTTTCGAGTAGGTTGTGTGTATATGTACAGGGTATCAAATGTAAGAAGTACAAAATGGTAGGGTGAAAAGTCATTCTCTCTCCTATAACTCTCTCCTACTTCCTCTCCTCATAAGTCACCATGGTAACGACACGTATCCTAGTTCTATTAATATACGTGTGTGTATACATTTTATATATATATATAAGTGTATGTATAGTTTTGACTGATGCAACGCTTTCTTTTGTTTTGTGAAATATATTCATGCCAGAATATATTTTTTCAGGAGTCCTTTTTAAATAAATTAATATACATGGAATGTCTTTTAATGATTTATATTTCATTCAACATGTAAGGAACCAGCCTATCAAAAAAGAGAGAGACTAATCTAGACAAAAATGGGCAGTCCACAGGGAACTAGTAGCAGCTCGGGGTAAATTACAAATATCTGCTATGTAAACAGTAAATCTGTTGGGCCAGGTGTTACCCAGACACAAGCCATTTTTCCTTCACCTTTATCAGTAATAAATGCAGTCCCCCATCAACTGGACCTCAAGACTTTTGCCTGCACTGCAGACAGATCTTGCTAAACGGACAGAAACCGCCAGGCTGAGCAACTGTACTGGAAGCATTGACATCTCGAAACCCTCAGCAATTCGGCTACGTGTTTAAGGGTGTTGGCCCCCAAAGGTTCCAGCCGAATCCCCCATGCTTTTCGCTGGCAAGGAGCGCCGCTTTACTATGCCCGTGATGCTGGATAGGTCTTTAAACGAGCCTTCTACAGTCCCTCCGTGGTCAGGGCAGTCTACTGCTCTGCCGTCTCCAATCCATTTGCGATGGCTGTAAAAAGCCACCTTCCAATGCTAGCAGTAAATCTTGCCCTCCCATTCAAAAAGGCTGACAAGAGGGAAACAGCTTGAGTTTTCACCCCAGCCTTGCAAACTTGCAGTCCTGCTGTGCACGCTTGTTTTCTGTGTTCGACAACGTGTGATCCTTTCTCCCCACCATGGTTCTTCCCTACGGTGGGCCGAGTGCAGACTGAAGCCATCGAGTCTGAAGTGTGGTTCCGTAGCGATGCAAGAAAGTCAGACTGGATTCCTTGCCACTCAGGCTGACGGCTGTTCAAATCACACAGTCCTTCTCTTTCTGTCTTTGTGAAAATGGTGAACTTTTGCTGGCAAACAGGTTTTTCTGGCCGATTACCCTTCAGATGGATGTTTCTCTTGACTGAGGGAAGCCAGGGCCTTTCAGGAATGTTTGTAGTTGTTTGGAGGAACCCCGGGACTTGGGTATAGACCCGTTTCTGAACCTACCTCTTAGGGTAGACGCTGCCCCATCTGGTCAAACAGTCTTAGAAAAACAGCATTGGCTGGACTTACTGATCAGAGTATCACGACCAGGTCAGACAGGGGAACTGGCTGAAAAGCGAGCTGTGGGTTTTGAGTGCAAATAACTGGCTTCAGATTCATCTATTCTTGATATTGTGAACCAGTCAGCCAGACAACCTCTCCAACCCTCAGCATCTATCAAACGGGGCTGAAGCTTCCTGTCCTATCTCCTGGAGCCCGTGGATAAAATCCTCTGCAAACTTAAAGTACAGAATGTTTGGAAACTGGTATTGTTATGATGGTGATCGCAACGATAAGGGAGACACCTCTCGGGAGTGAAATAGATCGACACTTGTAAAACACGTGGAAATCTTCCGGGCTCTCCGTGCTGTAAAAGTGTAAAGCTCAGGGAGCTTGAGAGATGGAGCAGTAGAATTGCTGTACCAGTGAATGTACAGATAAGTTGCTCTTCAGATGTGTACAATGATAAATCCTAGGGCATCACCTCTCCGAGAAAGAACTGGGTGTGTAAATGTAGCGGCATAAACACACACTCACACACATTCAAACACACGCAGGATTGAAAGCTATCAGACATGCGGAATTTTTATCATTTCGTGTCCTTGTCCAATCTGCTTCCTTACAGCAGCCGGAGGATGACTTCAGAGTCCAAATCACTGTCACGCTACATATATTTCCAGTAGCTTTCCATTGTTCTTACGAGAAAGACCAAAAATTTTCAATAGACCTGCGAGGTCTTCTCCACCTCAATTTGTCTCAAGTTCTCAGTCATTATTTTCTGCTCTTGCCTTGTGGTAGATTGAATTATTGAACCCCGAACCTTCACACCCCTGTATCCATGCTCTTTGCCTTGTCTTGGTGGTTTCACTCATCTAAGATTAAGGTAACTTCCCTGACCTTGGTCCTTGGGCTTGGTCATGTGGACCTGCCTCAACCAATCAAAAGCAGGTAGAAATGATAAAAAGGAATGAAATTGTGCCATTTGCAGAGACACGGATAGACCTAGAGACTGTCAAACAGAGTGAAGTAGGTCAGAAAAAGAAAAACGAATATTGTATAATATTCTTATATGTGGAATCTAGAAAAATGGTACAGATGAACTTATTTGCAAAGCAGAAATAGAGACATAGCTGTAGAGAACAAACATGTGGATACCAAGGTGTGGGGGGAGGGTGCGATGAACTGGGAGATTGGGATTGACATACATACACTACTATGTATAAAACAGATAACTAATGAGACCCTACTGTATAGCACAGGGAACTCAATGCTCTGTGGTGACCTAAATGGGAAGGAAATCCAAAAGAGAGGGGATATATGTATATGTACAGCTGATTCACTTCACTGTACAGTAGAAACTAACAAAACACTGTAAAGCAAATATACTCCAATAAAAATTAATAATAAAAAAAAAGGGGGCAGAAATGACAGCGGGCAATTCTGACCCCAGGGCTTAAGAGGCATTGCATGTTTCCACTTGTCCTCTTGTATGTCAGTTACCACTGATTGAAGACCTTTCCCTGGATAGCTGTTGCCCCTTCAGCCTGGCTCCCACCCAGAGTGAACACACATGAGTGGAGCCAACTGGACCACAACCTATGTTTGGGAGCTAAGCCCTGTCAAACTGGCAGCTTGAAGCTGAGAAGCCTAGGTGAGTCCAACCAAGATCAGCCAAGCTGAAAACACATGAGAAACCAATGCTTCTTGGTGATGCCACTGAGGTTTTTGTGGTTGCTTGTTTCACAGCAGTAGCTGACTGACACAAGATACTCTGATTTTCACCACTTCTTCTTGCCATACTTTCTCTTCCACAGGCTCTGGGTGTTCCCCTCATCGCCTGAGTAACTCTTACTCATCCTTCAGATCTCAGCTCAAAGCTCACTTCTCTTGAGAAGCCTTTTCTGACCCTGCAGGTTAGGTATAAACCCTCTATTCTATACCCTTCATGGCACTTATCAGAGTTGTACCTTCATGGGATGATTCAGTCGTTATCTGTCTTCCTCCCTAAGGCTCTGTGAGCTCAGGAACCCTTTTGTTTGATTCACATTGTATCCCCAGTTCCTAGCACAGAACCTTTCCAGGTATGTAGTAGACACTCAGTACATTTTGTTCAATGAATCAATGAACAAAGGGGTTGAACACAATTTCTCCAGGTTAAAAATATTTTAAGTCTAAGACAAACAGCTTAATGGTCTAAAAGACCAGTATAGAAGGAAAGAATAAAACGTGAAACAAACAAAGAAAAATATGTACATAACAGCACATTAACAAAAGTGACTGAAAATAAGATTGAGTTGGTTGCATTCACCATTCACTCATTCAAGTACATGCCAGGCCCTTGGAGTCTGCTACACAGTGCCAGGGAAGACTTCTAGAGTGAGTGATCCTTGGGCTGAGTCTTGAAGATTCTAGTGTCAGAACATGAAAAGCTGTGGAGATTTGAAGGAGGGAATGATGAACTCTGGGGTCATTGAGGAATGCTTTGCTTGGAGGACACTTTTGAACTGGACCATACAGGTGAGCTGAATTCTCCAGGTCAGATTGGAGGCAAAGCAACATATTCAAGACGGAGGGAATAGCACACAGAAAGGTGGATAGGGGCATGAAAGTGTTTAGAGGACGGCAAATTGTTTGATGGTACGAACCAGGAAGGGTGAGGGCGTGAGTGCCTGGCTGGTTGGCAAATAATGAGGATTAATATTTATTGAGCCTTAAGATAAGTCGAGGACTTACCCTGTGCTGTGTCAAACACTGGACGCATAGCGCAAGTCTAATCCTAGCCTCACCCACCTCCACCATCAAGGAAGTCGGTACTGTCATCCACCAGTTTTACAGATCAGGAAACTAAAGCACAGAGAGGTCGAGTAACTGACCCAAGGTCACAAGTGGAGGAAGTGACAGGTTAGTGCCATTAGACAATCCTGCAGCAGCCTGTGGAACTCTGGGCTTAGCAATTAGGGCTGTGTTCTCCAGCGAAGGCAAATCATGGAAGGTTATACATAACGGAGGTCAGTGGCCGGCCGTGGAACCGGTGGGAGCTAGGTTAGGGACAGTAGCTCGGGGCATGCATTGGCTAAACTGAAACAAACAAAAAGAAGGGGTTCAGGGCAGGGGCTGATGACAGCCTAGTTAGAGGTCAATTTAACAAGTGGTCGTGGCTCTCCTGAGAGGTCCTCAGAAGTGGGAGAGGAGAGATTGGCAGCTTGTGGGAGAAAATGAGAGAAGCAGTGAGATGCTCAGGGAAAGATAAGGAGGATCTAAGTAAATATTTGGATGCCGGGGTGGGGGGGGGAAGGGTGTGGGTAAGGGGGGGAGCCCATTGATTTTTTTATGCCCAGACCTCAGTGCAGGAGTTAATGGGAAAATCCATAACCCAGGGTTATGGAGTATGGGTGGAGAGAAGTCAGATGGAAAAGATAGAGGTATCAGAAGGAAGGGCTAATGGAACCACACGGGAGACATTAAAAGGCAATAAATCTGGCAGCCTGGATGGTATTTACCCAGGAATTCTGCAGAGGATGGTTAACTCTTAGAACCCTGCTCACCTGGGGCTGGAGCTGGAGGGACCCACGTGGGCTTCCAACAAGGGGTTTGGATTCACCCTGAGAAGGATCAGATGGGAGAGGAGATGTGTTTCTAGGCTGAGAGCCGCCCAGGGTGTCTTCGGAGACAGAAGGGAGCCCCAAGTTGTGGGAGGTTGGGCTGGCAAAGGGGCTCCGTCACCTCAACCACTGGGGAACGTTCTCTGGAAGAGTTAATCAGCCCGTGGGAAGGGAGAACCACAGGATATAATTTATTTACCTACTCCATGACAAAATCCTTCCCAGAAGACCGTGGATGGTAATTCTCTGTAATTATATCTCATGCGAGGTTCTGTAGGCTCTTAGACACATTGACTCATTAGTGCTCACAGCACACCTGGGAGAAAGGTGTGGGGAGGTGAGGACCAACTTCACCAGCCAGATGGGGGAAAGCGAGGCTCCCTCCCCATGGGAGGAGCAGAGTTAGAACTGTGATTTCCTGATTCTCAAGTGCTTAAAGGGAGGAGAGAAAGAGATTAGACACTGGAGCTGCCCTGGGTTCAATTTCTCTTTTTCTCTGTGTCATCTGAGGGAAGTCACTCAACCTCTCCGGGCTGTAGTTTCCTTATCTACAAATGGAGAGAGCTATGTGGTTCCTGACTCAAAAACCTGTTTGCCTGGAAGTTTAACCTCCCCCTGAGTTACGGAGAAGCACCGAGTTTGTCGTGTGACGATGAGGGTGGACTGAGATTAGCCTGTAGGCTGAACTGCTGCGTTGCCCATATGAGTCACAGTGATGAATTCCTCACGGCCTTCAGAGGTGCAAAAATTTGAGATGAGACTTTCCAGTGAACTGAAGCTACCAGTGAGGGACAGCAAAGCTGGGATCCCAGCCTTGTTGGAGGACCAGAAGATGGATTGGTGGATTTCAAGGACGTTCGCAAAAATTCCTCCCACAGTCCTTTGCACCGTTTTTGCCACTCCTCCCAATCCCCTTGGACCTGGGCTGATGCTGTGACTTGCTTTGACCAATAGGATGTGGTAAACGTGATGCCACATGCATCTGAGGGTGGGCCTTCAAAGAGTTCTGTTCTCACCATGTCGTGGTCCAGGTGCCGGGGAAAGAAGTTACAACTGGACTCCTGACTTTTGAGAACACGTGTGAAGGAGACAGGTCTCAGTCTTTGGCTGTTGCCGTCAAGCTCCAGAGGTATGGAGGAGGTATGGTGAGGTTGCCTCTTGGGGAACCTCACCCCTCAGACTCTTCAGCCCCAGCCCACCCACCAGAAATAATATGCCGTGATCCTTTGAAGTCTTTACATTTGGGGTGGTTTATTTCAGAGCAATGAGTAACTGATCAGAGTGGGTCACTGAGGTTTTTCTGGGTTCTAGAAATCCTAATTTTTCTGGCTTTTTGATCTAAATGCTGATGTCTTCGAGCATGTTCTTGAGCCAGTGGGCTGGAGACACTTGTAAGCTGTGTCCTTTCACCTCTTAAGAGTTTCACCTTGCCTGAAGGAATGAAACAGCAGCCCTGGAAGTTCTTCATGAGCCATGACGTAGTCCTAAGGTGTTGACGTGATGATGGTTGTTTATTCTTTTCCTTGCCTCCTTACTGATTGGGTCAAGGAGAGGAATTTAGGTAAAGGAAGAGGGAAGTTAGAGAAAGGAGATGAGAAGGAGACCAGGAATTTACTGAGCACCTATGATGGTACTAGGTACTCTGTGATTTACTTTCCATCTGCTATCCCGTCCATTCAACAATCCTATGAGGTGGACATTATTCCCATTGTACAGATGAGCAAATTGAGGCTCAGGGAAGTTAAGTGGCATGTCCAAGGCCTCATAGCCAGGCTGTGACAGAGGCAAGATTTGATCTAAGGTGCTTCTGGATACAGCAAGCAGATTTAGTCTGTTCTTTACACTGGCCTGAGCTTGTCTGAAGAAAGCTGGAGAGAAGTGGTGTCTGAGGCCATGAAAGATCTTTTGACTTCTTCTACTTTAACTTCACCTGCGATGGGTTTTGGAGAGACCATTAGAAACCAGGATTTCTCTTCTGATTCGTTCCACCCCTGACTTTAGATTAGGCAAGGTCCTCGTAGGAAACAGAATTCATTCCAGACAATTCAACCAGGAGGAGTTTGATACAAGGGCTATTTATGGCAGGGGGTGGTGGTGGTGGTGAGCAGGGTTAAGGAAACGAACAAAGGATGTTAAAGTTCTCTGGGGCCAGCAATAGTGGGAACCGTCACCCCGCTTAGGGTTTCAGGGACCAGGTGGAGGTGTATGGAGCCAGCGAGGGCTGGAATGTGGAGCTGGGCTTTCCAGAGTGAGCCCCAGTCACAGCGGGTCACTTTCAGGGAGGGGTAGGGAATAGACACCCCGATAGGACCTCTTAATCCACTCTCCCTCCTAGCTGCTGCCAGGGCTGCCCAGAAGCTGAGTGTAACCAAAAGTGAGAGGGCAAGGAGCTGGTGATGTGTCTGCAGGGGTCACTCCCTGGGTACCGGGCAGAGCAGAGAAGATGGAGTGTGGATCTGTGTGTGTGGAGGGGCAGGGGACAGAGAATAAGCAGCACTGACTTGACCCCACACCTGTCCTCTTTGACCCTCCGATTGGGACAAACACATCCAGTGACCTTGAGACTGTTTTCCTCAAAGAAAGGGGACTCTTGGGTGCCTTTTAGTAGATGCGCTGGGAATTTCCTGGAACCGCTGCGTGCTCCCCAAGCCCTGCACAAAACACTCTCTCCACCTGTCAGCGCCCAGATAGGCTCAAGTGTGTCGCTGTCGCACTTGGAGAGGAATTTGGAGCGTGTGTGTCTTCCAGCCACTCTCCAGTCCCCCTTTAATGGGAGTCTCATTTTAAAGGTAGTATTTATTTGCTTAATCTGTTGATCTGATTGTTTCCCAGCTGTGTGACTTTGAGGATGCCCTGTGACCTCTCTGGGTCTCAGTCTTATCATCTGTAAAATGGGGGATTATAATGAGAATCGAATAGAACGTCCATGTATAGCACTTAGAACAATGCCAGATACCTATTAGGCACACAGGGATTGGTCGTTTTCCTCTCCTGTATCTCCTACTCCTCCTCTTCTTCTTCCATCGTGGAAGACAGACAATGTGTATCAGAGAAAACAACAGAGAGGCCCTAAAGTGGGCCTTTCACCAAGTTGGAGAAGCACAAAATAAAAAATGATGCAATTCATATATCATCGGATACTTTCCATGTGCTGTGTACTGCGATGAGCTCTTGATATATTCGGTTTCTAACTTTCACAGAGCTTTGGGGGGTGGGTATTTCCATGCCTTCTGTGACGATCAAGAAACAGAGGCTTAGAGACTGAACTTGCCCGAGGCCACCCACCTAGGAAATGGCAGGACCGGGATGGAAGCCCAGGTCCTGCTGGGCCGGGGTAAACCCTTTACTGACTACCTACAATGGGCTGGGGGAAGGGAGGCAAATGGGAGGCTGGGCCAGCTTATCAGCAGAGCAGGGCTGTCAGGTCCAGGCATCTTGCAAATACAAATAGCTTCTTCCTTAGGTCCGCCCTAAAAAGGGGGTGCAGCCATTACCCCCATTTTACAGATGGGGAGAATGAGGCATTGAGAGATTGCACAACCTCCCTCGAGTCACACATGCTAGCAAGTGGCAAAGCTGGGCTTTGGACCCATGTGGACTGTTCTAGATGCTGTGCTTTTCTCCACTCTTCTTCACTGCCTTTGGCAGGACAGATAAGTCCAGCTGGGGACGTCAGAGTGAGAAGGTGATGAGCTCCATCTCAGACGGGTCACTGAGGCAGGATCTTCTTTTTCCGGTGTCCGCTCAAGGGGCAGAATTCCGTATCAAGACCAGGGTTTCCTCCAGTGCTTACAGTCTCTGTGGCCTCTTTGGTAGGGGACCGGAAGTGACAGCTGAGACCTGCTTTGTGATGTCACATCATGGGAATCTAAGAGCACAGAGGCTCTGAAGTTAATGCCGTGATAGTAATTACTGGCCTCAGAGTGTGATGGGGAGGATGGATGAGATAGCGCAGGGAGAGAGGTTGGCATGGTGCCGGACACTCAGAAGGCACCCAGTGTGGCTGAGCTTGTTGATTGTTCTGTAATCTGTCAGTTCCTAGGACTAGAACACAAATTCTATGGTTTGGGGGTACCTGAGGGAATTTGTTTTTACAGGAGGGGCAGGGGGCAGGGATGAATTGAGATTTGCAGAACATGTATTGCAAGCAGGCACCCCTGGAAGCACCTGTCATATATCATCTCATAATCTTTGCTAGTAAGTCTAGGGACAATTACACCCATTTAACAGATGAGGAGACTAAGGTGTAGAGATAAACTTGCTCAAGGTGACTCACCTAGTAAGTGGTGGAATTGGCTTCCTTGTGGTTTCCTGGTTTCTCCTTGTGCTTCTCTCCTCTCAATTTTCAGAATACCAGCCACAGGGATCTTGAGAGTATAAATCTAGGTCATGTTATTCCCCCACAAAAAAATTCTCCCATAACTTCCCAGGGCAATTAAAGTACAATTTAAACCCCTCCTTGTGCCCAGCAAGGCTTTCCACAATTTGGTCTTTGCTAAGTCCTTGGTCCTTATCTCCTGCTTCTCTTTCCCACATACGTAAAGGTAAAGCCATCCTGGTCTCTTTTTTCCCCTCAGATATGGGCATTGTATCAGTTAGCTACTGCTGTGTAATAAATTACCCCAAACTTAAGTCTGGGTCAGTAATCTGGACATGGCTTAGCCGGGTAGATCTGGCTCAAGATCTCATGAAGTTGTAGTTATGATGTTGGCTGGAGCTGCAGTCATCAGAAGGCTTGACTGGGGCCATAGGGTGCAGTTGCAAGATGGCTCATTCACACAAATGATAAATTGGCACTGGCTGTTGGCTGGAGACCTCGGTTTCCCTCCGAGCACTCTCTATGGGCTGCTTGTATGCCTTTATGACAACAGGCCAGCTTCCTCCTGGGCGAGAGATTCAAGAGGGAGCGACGCAGAAGCTACAATGTCTTTTATGACCTACCCTTGGAAGGCACACTCCATCCTTTCTGCATATCCTATTCGCTGTTCAGGTTGGCCCCATCTGATGTGGGAGGAGGCTCTACATGGTCTGAATACCAGGAGGCAAGAATCACTGGGGCCGCTCTCTTCCTAGATCCCCTGTCCTTTTTCTTTATTTGTGTCTTACTCATCCTTTAAACCTCAGCTTTTGAGCTCATCTCCTTTAAGAGACCTTCTCCAACAGCCCAACTTATTCATTCAACCACTATTTATTGAACATCTACCAGGTGCCAGACACTGTTCTAGATGCTGGGACATAGCAGGCAGAGGTCCTATTAGACCTATCTTCAAAAATACATTCTTAGCCCAACTACTTCTTCTTCTTCTTCTCCTCCTCCTTCTCTGTTTTTGGCTGTGTGGCATGTGGGATCTTAGTTCCCCCACCAGGGATCGAACCCATACCCCCTGCAGTGGAAGCACGGAGTCTTAACCACTGGACTGCCAGGGAAGTCCCCAACCCCTTCTTCTCACATCTGCCTTTGCCACTGAGGTTTAAGCCACTGTCATCCTCACCCGGGTTGCCACAGTAGCCTCTTAGCTAGTCTGACTGCTATAGGTTGTTCTCAGGTCAGGTCCCTCCTCTGCTCTAAATCCTCCCATGGCTCCCATCTCATTTACAGTAAACACCAAAGTCCTTACATTGGCCTGATTGGGCCCCTTCTTACCTCTCTGACCTCCTTGTCTACTACTCCCTTTCTCCTTGCTTCTGCTACACTGATGTCCTTGCTGGTCCTAGAACCTGCAGGCATGCTCCCACCTCTGCCCTTTGACCTGGCTATTTCCTTCCCCAGCAATGCTCTTTCCCCAAACTGTTGTGAGACTCATTCCCTCCTATCTTGCAAGCCTTCGCTCCTACGCTCCCTTCTCACTGAGGCCTTTGTTGTCCACCCCAACCAAAACTGCAGTCCTCTTCCTCCCCATTCTTCTTACCTTCTACTTGTTTTTATCTTAGCCCTTCTTGCCTTTTAAGAGCATTTAACGCCCTTACCTGTTGTTTATTTTTATTTATTTATTTATTTTTGGCTGCATCCTGCGGCATGCAGGATCTCAGTTCCCCGACCGGGGATCAAACCCCTGCCCACTGCAGTGGAAGCGCTGAGTCCTAACCGCTGGACAGCCAAGGAATTCCCTGTTTATTTTTTTTTTTTGAATTATAGTTCTCTTCATATCAAAATCTAAGCTCCATGGGCATTTTGGTTTATTGTCTTCATTGATGTATCCCCAGAACCTGGTCTTGTGCCCACTACCTAATAGGCTTTGAAAACAGTTGTGGAATAAGTGAACAAATCAACTCCCTCCAAACTGGGCGCTCTTTCTATCACAGCTGAATGCTTTTCTGAGCGCCACGTCCTGTATCTGTTCAACGGGGATGGATTACATCACCTCAGTCAACCTCTCAAGCTTTCTCAGAGGGTCAAATGCAATAATGGATGTAAGAGCCTCGTGTAACAAAGTGTTATGCCAGTGACCATGAGGATGACAGCTGTTATTCCTTCTCCCAGTCCTGCGGAGGGTTACCGCCCTTGGCTTCCTTTTTGTGCTTTTCAGTATGTCTCTCCGGCTGGTCTTCATCTCCTTTCCTCCTCCCCACTCAGGGATGCCATGTGGCTGCTTCATCATTTATAGTGGCGGCTGAATAATCGAATTGTTATTGGTTTGGAGACGGTGGGGGGGGGGGAGAGATTTTTGCTAAATTGTTTCTCTTTGGAAAATGTTCATCTCCTGCCCAGTTGTGATTTATTTCTGCCGTTGGCAGTCTTGCTTTCTGGAAATTAATTCTTTGATTGGCATGGAAAGGGAAGTCGATGGTGGCAGGGTATGTATATTTTGCGGGCTTCTTTTTGGATGTGAGAGCTAGCTGAAGCTTTTTGCGGGCTTTTTTTTGGATGTGAGAGCTAGCTGAAGCACTGATTTGGTTTTTTCTGGGTATGGTGGAAGGGAGCAGGTAATCTGGGTGTCGAGAATCTCAGGGTGCCCCACCTATGCCCCCAGCCTCTGTCTGAGCTGGACAGTTCTAACCTCTTAAGCCCAATAGGCATACGTACCTGCTCATCTGCTATTTGTATGAGCGCATTCACTCCCAGGATCACCTTTGGAAGGTGTTCATATCCACATTTTGCAGATGGGAAAACTGAGGCTCAGACTGGTGAAGGGCATTGTACATTTACATGGTTTTCTATTGCTCCATAACCAACCACCCCAAATTTAGTGGCCTAAAGACAACTGCTTTATTATGCTCACAAATTCTGTGGGTCAGGCATTTGGACACAAAGGGCACAGTAAGGATGGCCTGTTTCTGCTCCGTGATATGTCTGAGGCCTCAGCTTGGAAGACCTGAGAGACTGGGAGGAATTTGAACGTCTAGGGGCCTGGAAACACCTAAGGCTGCTTCGCTTATGTGTCTGGCACTGGGGCTGGATGACTCAAAGGCTGGACTGAGCTGGGACAGTCGATTGGAGCAGCTCCACATGGCATCTTCCTGCAGTTTCCCACATCACGGCGACTGGGTTCCAAGTAAGACTACCTTGAGATCGAACACCTAGAACAAGAGAATCAAATGGGAATTGAATGATCTTTTATGACCTAGCCTTAGAGTAGCCTGCATCATTTGCTGGAATAGAATCCAGGCCTAAAAAAAAAACCTGGATACGCAATGGGGAAATAGAACGATAGGGCATTTCTGGAGGAAAGACATCCCCCACTCCCACCAACTCTGCCAAAGGATGTTTAGTGAAGAGGCCACCCTAAGGATAACCCAATCAAGGTCACTCTGTGAGATAGAAAAGGTGTATCCATTGTAAGTTTTATTTTTGGCAGCAAGAAATAAAACCCAATTCAGTGGAGATCAGGAACGATGGTGGTGTAATTCAGTCCAAGTCCAGAGGTCTGAGAATCAGGGGGCCAATGATGTAAGCTCCAGTCCCAGTCCAAAGGCCCAAGAACCAGCAGCATCAGTGCCCAAGGACAGTAGAAGATAGATGTCCCAGTTCAAACAAAGAGCAAATTTGCCCTTTCTCCACCTTTTTGTTCTACTCAGGCTCTCAGTGGATTCAAGGAAGCCCACTCACACTGCTAAGGGCCAACTGCTTGACCCCGTCTACCGATTCAAATGTTAAGCTCTTCCAGAAACACTCTCATACACACACCCAGAAGAAATGTTTTATCAGCTCTCTGGGCATCCCTTAGCCCGTTAAGTTGACACATAAAATTAACCATCACACCACCTAATTCTGGATCATCACTCCACCTTTTGTTTTTTTTTTTGGCTGTGCCGTGTGGCTTGCAGGATCTTAGTTTCCCAACCAGGGATTGAACCTAAGCCCTCGGCAGTGAAAGCACAGAGTCCTAACCACTGGACCGCCAAGGAGTTCCCCATCATTCCAACTTTTTTTTTTTTTTTTTTTAAACACTGCCTGAAACAAACAGGGGGAAATATGTCTGCTGGGGGAGAGGGGTGCAAAATAAACGGAACTAGGCATCCAGAGGCGCTTCCTTGAGACTGATGACAGTGGTTTCGTTCCAGAGCAAATGAGTCTGGTGATGAGACCTTAGGTGGCTGGCCCAGAGACGGGCAGAGCCAGGGGCCTCATGGATGGGACCTGAGGAGGTCCTAGAGAGGGATGCAGGTCTCAGGCAGGGCCAGCCTCTTCTGCAGCATGTAGAGTCGGCCCCTGGGAGAGGAGGATGGAGGATGAGCCTAGCTTCCCTCTTCCATTTCCCCACTGATTTCCCAAAGCAGAGAAAGAGGCCAATGGGCGACTTCCTTCCCTGGGCTGACCCTCTGCTGCGGCATGTCTCCCTGGTCCTCGTTGGCGGAGGGGGCCACACACAGACACAGAGGTCTCTCTGAAATGGACAGTTAATTGTCTGCAGGCCAGGGAGACCTGCAGAATTAGAGCTTTCCGGACTGGAGCAGGGCATATGGGAGGCAGAAACCCTCCCCCCAGCCGCCCGCCCCCTAGCCACTCTCATTTCCTTGCCAGCTTTCTAGAAATCCAGGTCAGTTTCAAAGCCTGGGGCTGCAGCCTGCCTGAGCATGGGGTCGCTTCCGAGGTCACTGGCTGGACAAGCAGGTCAATTTTAGCAGGAAACCTACATGTAAGTGATGCTGGTTAAGTTGGGATTCTGAACCAGGGGGCTCTGGCCTCTGCAGTAGCCTGGTCTTTCCCCTTCATTTTATGCCCAGGGAGCCTGGATCCTCCAGAAACTAACATTTATTATGCATGGACACTCACATATAGGTTTAATAAATACATCCAAATGTCAGGCATATGGGACGTCTTTCCAAATAAATCTCATGTGCAAGCCTCACAACCCCGAGAAGGAGACTTGTATTTACGTTTTTTTTTTCACAAATTCCCATTTGAAAAGGTTTTTCACACATTTCCATTCGACAGATTCCCATCTAATAGATGAAAAGACCAAGTGTCAGAGTGGTTAAGGGGCGTGTGCAGGATCATTCAGCTGGGAGCTGTCAAGTGGGATGTGAACTCTTCTCCTCCAGCCCCCTAGTCCAGTCCTCTTTTTGATTTTTTAAAAATAAACTTATTTATTTTATTTATGTATTTTTGGCTGCGTTGGGTATTCGTTGCTGCGCACGGGCTTTCTCTAGTTGCGGCGAGCGGGGGCTGCTTTTTGTTGCAGTGCGCGGGCTTCTCATTGCGGTGGCTTCTCTTGCTGTGGAGCACGGGCTCTAGGCGCATGGACTTCAGCAGTTGTGGCACACGGGCTCAGTAGTTGTGGCGCACGGGCTTAGTTGCTCCGCAGCATGTGGGATCTTCCCGGACCAGGGCTCGAACCCGTGTTCCCTGCATTGGCAGGAGGATTCTTAACCACTGCGCCACCAGGGAAGCCCCCTCTTTTTGATTTAACCTTGAACCTTTGAACCCAAAGGGCTGCCTGACAGCAAGCAGGTCCTCTCTCTCACCTGGCTTCCCGGTCAGGAAAGGAGGAAGCATGGGCCCTCCCTCAGTCCCACCCAGACATCCACCCAAGGTGCCATTAAAGTTAATTGTTTTTACTGCCAGTTTAACATCATCTTGTAAATCTTTTTACGATGTGGCCCAGGAACACCGAGCTGTGTGTAGACCTCTGGGACAAAATAGTTTGTACACAGGAGCCTGGGCGCCACAACTACCTGGAGGCTGTAAGATAGGGGTGCCCTCGGCTCTTCCCTGACCCTGTGTCAGCTGGGTGACAGCTTTCTTCCAGGTGAGGCTATGGCTGTGCCTAGAAGGCCTAGATTCTTCACCCGTCCTCCACTGGCTGGACAGGTATCTCTCTTGACCCTACACTGTGGAACCCACTGGAATCTGAGACCCCGAAGCTCTGATTCTGGAGCCTTCGGAAAGGCTGGCTGAGGGTGGAATGGGGGGACTCCAGTGCAGAAAGTATGGTGTTTCCGGCACTGGGTCTCTCCCAGCCTCAGGTACGTGGATGGATTGGCCAGAACACCACAGGCAGGTGTCAGGGGTGTGAGGGGCACACATTCTAGGCTGAGACGGTTCTGGAGGCCCAGGTCTTCCCACGATGGTGATGTTGCCTATTTTTTACCGTCACCTGCCAGGAAAGCCTGTCCTTCCCCAACCATCCCTTTAAGATGGTTTCCCGGGGCTAACAGAGAGGAAGACAGGGATTGCTGGTTCTTGGGAGACTCTGGCTTTCACGAAGAAGACTTCCCCTGAGTCTCCTTTCTCTCCATCTCAGTGCCTGGCACCCCCATTCTGTGGCTCCGTTTTTGCATCAGTAAAACGGAGATCGTGTCTTACCTTCCCGCGTCGCTGCTCGTATTAAATAAACTGCTACTCTTAAGGCGCCCAGAAAAGGAGAAGGCACGCACTAAACCTCTGCAAACGGCATCTTCAGCGATCGTGATTAAGCCCAAATATTTACGGGCACTTGTCTGCAGAGCCTTGTGGCAAGTGCTGGGGATATACAGAGAAGACCGGCTTCCTTGCCTTTAAGGGGCTTTAGTCTGGGAGGACGCACAGTATTTAGATGTTATGAACAGAGGAATGCAGCATCACTGCGGCATGTACTGCAGTCGTTCTCAAAATGTATTCCGGGGCCAGCAGCACCCCGAAACCTGTCAGAAATACTCGTTCTCCGGCCTTACCGCAGACCTCTGGAGCTCTGGGGGTGGACCCTGACAATCTGGTTTTTTTTTTTTTTTTTTTTTTTTTTTTTTGCGGTACGCGGGCCTCTCACTGCTGTGGCCTCTCCCGTTGCGGAGCACAGGCTCCAGACGCGCAGGCTCAGCGGCCATGGCTCACGGGCCCAGCCGCCCCGCGGCATGTGGGATCCTCCCAGACCGGGGCACGAACCCGTGTCCTCTGCATTGGCAGGCGGACTCTCAACCACTGCACCACCAGGGAAGCCCGACAATCTGGTTTTAACAAGCCCTCCAGGTGACTGTGATGCTCACTAAGGTTCCAGAACCACTGATAGAAGAATACAGGCACAGGCTTTGGAGTGAAGAGGCACATTTGAATTCCCTTGCTAGAGGTGAGGCTTTGGACAAGAAATTGTAGGAAGCTCAGTGGGGGGTGGGAGGGATAGGAGGGGGAGGAGAGGAGCGGGGAGACTGCCCCCCCCCCCCAGCCCGGGGAGGATGACGACCAGGGAAATACACCTGACCTCTCCCCGGCAGGGCATCGGCGGGTCAAAGGCCGAATCCCTCCGTGGGATGTACCTCCGCGGCATGTACCCCTGCGCTGACCCAGTTCAGGGAGGCCAGGAGGGCGTCTCAGAACGCGCCCAACCGGGATTTAAAACGTGTAAACCCTGGGTTCGGCCCGACTCCGTCTCGTCCAGGCAGCCTCTTTGGGGGGCACCCTAACCTCTCCGAGCCTCAGTTTCTCCATGTTAGAGATCACTGAGGTTCCACCGAGGCTGGAAGCCGTAGAAGCACGTAGGAAGCTACAGGGTCCCGCATCAGGACCAATTTCCGGCTTTGTGCTCCAGTAAGTGGTTATAGAAAGTTCCTCTCTCGTCAGCTCGGCACCCGCCGGCCAGGGGCTGCCGGGATTCGGGAGCTGCGGCGGCTGATCTTTGCCGAGAATCCTCCACTTGCCGCGCCATCGGGCAGTGCGAGCGGGGCGTGAGGTTAACTTCCAGGCTTTTCGTTAAAGCGTCCGGGAATTAACCGGCGAATGACCCGGGTGTCTGTAGGAGCGAATCAACTGCACGGGAGGCTGAGCGTGGGGACCCTGACCGGGGGAGCCGGGGCGCGTCGGCGGGGACCCAGCCCAGGAGCGCAGAGCGCAGGGCAGGGCGCACCGCCTGGGCTTAGGAGTCGACCTTGGCCTTCTCCCGGGTGGAAGGAAAGGGCGAGGATGGGAGGATGGAGAGCGGGAGGAGGGGTTTGAAGGTGGGCTGTCTTGACTCTGGAGGGTTCAGTAGGCTTTCCAAGTGTTCTTTTTTCTTTTTTAAGTATAGTTGAATTACAATGTTGTGTCCCAAGTGTTCTTTGAGTAAAGTCCAAACAATGCCCCGAGCTCCGGTGACTATCCAGTGAGCGTGTGAGTGCTCTAGCCCCTGCCTGCCTTTCAGGACCGAGCTTCTGTTATGTCCCCGTCCTCGACATCCAACTGAAGGGGCGGGGGTGCTTCTCCCCAAGACCCCAGGCCCTGCGTGGGTTCGCGCTCGGGCCGCTCTGCCCACGCCCTCTCGTTTACAGCGGCCCAAGCTCGTCGAAGGAGGGGGACCAGAGGAGCGCTGACCTCCTCGGTTGGAGGAGATGGGGGTTGGGCCCATTTCCCCCTCCTAGACCCCAGCTCGTAACAGCCCAGAGGGCAGCGACCTTGCCCGGCTGCCACGGCCCGCCCCCTCCCTCGCGCCCCCCACCCCCTCCCGGTCAGGCTTTGAAGAGCGCGTTTTACGAACTTTTACATTTTCCTTCTGGAGGCGTGTTTGTTCTTCTCAGTCACCTCGCTCTGTTTTATGAGCTTCAGAGCTGATCTGCATGTTCTCCCCGCCGTGTAATTTCAATGTGAACTCTCCCCGGAGCGGCCTTTCCCCTCTTGCAGCCGGCCAAGTCGTTTGAAGGCTGCACAAACATTCTTGCTCTCTCCCGTCCCCGCAAATCTCGGTCTACACCCGCGAGGGCAGGCGGAGGCAGTTACCCCGAGAGTTCCGGTGGATTGGAGCCCTTCGGCAGACGCCTTCAGACCGTTTGGAAGGACGAATTGGGGGAAGGGAGGGGAAGCATTCGAATAGCTGCCCCCGTGGTCCCTCTTCTTAAGGATTACGATGAGGTGTGTGGGTGTAAACATTCCCTAATCCATATTCCAAGTTTTGGGTTCGAGGATAGTGGAGACGCACAGGGACTAGGGCAGAGGTGATGTAAACCTGCACCTTCTCTCCATTGATCGCCTGGTTCAATTTTCAACTGGTTTCCTGGCAAGGAGGTGCTATCCCCACTTTACAGATGAGGAAGACTGAGGCTGAGGTCAGTTTCCCAGCCACCCTTTTGGGATTCAACTCCAATTTTGAACGAACCCTCTTCAGAAGAATAAAGGTCAATACTTAGGGTTTAACATAACATTATTAACTACTTTTAACAAGTGCCCTTCCTTTGTTAAGCCACCCGCTATGTTTCAGGCACCGTTCTAAGCCATTTGCTTATTTCTCACAAGTGTTTCTCACAGTGACTCTATGAATTAGGTACTTAACACATGGCAGTAAAGGCAAGGCACAGAGATGTTGTCGCAGCCCAAAGTCGCACAGTGAGGAAGTGCTGGCGGCAGGATTTGAACTCAGAAGGAGGCACTCCTAACCACCAGTGTCATGCCTCTGGGGAGAGCCTTTCCCAGCTCCCTCCTGAGCCACGTGAAAGAAATCCCAGGCTTACTGACCCTGGACTGCATTTTCCTCCCCAAGGAACAGGAAGATGGGGATGGGACAAGGGGGTTTCGTAAGATGGTGACTTCAAAGGCAGCCACCACTAGGGTATATAGCCTTGGCTCTGGGTGGCTAGCCAGGGGCACCAGTCTACAAGCTGTGGGCTGTCCACCCTCGGTCTCTCACCCTACCTCTTTGTAGTCCAAGGACGGAGAGGGTGATGGAGAAGACTGAGGGCAGAAGTGGACCGGGAGGTCTTGACATTGAAGGTGGGGGAAACAGAGATTAGCAGTTGATAATCAGAGTAAAAATAATGAGAGTAGACATCCTTTATTGAGGACTTACTCTGCTCTCCATAAAAAATGGTTCTTTTCTTACGTGACTAGCCCTATGGGTAGGGACTTTCAACTATTCCCTTTAAAAGGCACAGAGAGGTTAAGCCGTTGGTTCAGAGTCACAGAGCCACTAAAGTCGTGGCTTCAGAGCTCCAGGAGGGAGGAGGCTGTTGGGGGGGGGCGGGGCTCACTTTGTGTAAATCTGGCGCATTGCGGTGGAAGCAGGTTCTGACTTTCTCTGATACAAACCTCAAAACAGAATGAGAGGATCTCAGGACTGTCGGTCCAGCCACCCTCCAGATGGGGAAACAGGCCCGGTGAGGGGGTGGAGCATGACCTTCAGTTCCGTATCAAGTCAGGAGGGCGAACAAAGGTGGAACCCCACGGTCTGGGGCTTACCGGCTCCCTCCCAGGCCAGGGTGCTGACAACAGCCCTGAGGGAGGAAGCAAGGGAGGGGCTTGAGAGCACCAGAGACGGACCTGGGTTTCCCTTTTGTCCTCAACTTACTGTGTGACTTTGTGCAAGTTGCTCAACCTCTCTGGGCCTCAGTTACTCCAACTGCAAAATCATGGTGGTACAGGGGTTAGATGGTTTAATTGCTAAATCATCGGTGATCGTAATGTTCTTAGATGCTCATCAGGCCACAACCAAAAAGCAGATTCAGGGCCAAGTAGAATGGGTTTCCAATCCCAGGGTTCTCTGAAATCAGGCTCCCCAGACTTTGGAGGGTGGGTGGCAGTGGGAAGCTCCCTGGATCGCTGAAGAAGTGCCCTTTCTTTGGCAGGCACCCCAAAGGCTTCTTGGTTCCAGCCCAACGATGGAGTCTCTGGGCTTCTACATGAGAAGTGGGTTATAACCCCATCTCTGATTCCTCTGAGGCCTCCTGTTCTTGGGGCCACTGAGCCCAAGGAGTGGGGGCTGGAGGGTGAAGGTCTTGGCTAGAGTAATTAGGCTTGGCCTGGGGGTCTCTAAGACCAAGAAGCTCTGTGTGCTATGTCTGTATATATATCGAGCCAGACTGACTTACGTGAATACCGGTTTTAGGCTCGCATAGACACGGTATACCCCTGCTCAGCCCACCCTCCTCCTTTTCCTCCTTCTTCTTCTTATTATTAGTGCTGTTATTTAAGGGCTACACTTTTTCTAGCAGCAGTGTAAGCCAGCTGTGTTGCAATTTGCAGTATAACACTGAGAGTCAGAGAGGTGGAGACACTTGCTCAAGGTGCTCAGCCAGTAAGTGGCCCAGAGACAGAGAAAGACAGATAAAAATAGAGGGCAGAGAGAAGAGGTTGAGGGAGCAGGCAACGTGACAGACAGAAGAAAACTCCCATCTCCCTGCCCTAAATCTGACACCGAGCTGGGCCATCCTTGATATGATCACAGACACCCAAAGACACCTGGGACACAGAACAGTCCCAGGAAGTGAATTGTTCCTGCAGTGAGGGGTATCCCTTAACGCTGGGATCAACAGCTCCACAGATGTGCTGATGGATGCTCTAGGGCTGATTTATAGAGCTGTCTCCATTCCTAGGGACTCCCTGAGGCAGTGGAGAAATTACAGAAATCTCAGGCTTTCCTATTCTGCTCCAGGAAATGGGAGGATAAAGTGAGCAGAGGTGGGAGCCAGTGCCCAGGGCAGCAGAGGAAGGCAGCCTGAGGGCCCAGCTGGTTGTAGGTTCCTGGGACGCAGGTTCAGGCAATGTACCAAACACATGGGGCGGGGCGACAAGGCACCCCACTGGGGGCTGGAGGCATGGGGCAGCCAGTGGTGGATAAAACTATTGTGCCTCCAGGAAGAGTCAGGGGGGGCCTTGGGCATTATTTTACAGACCCAGAGAGGGACACTACTTGGCCAAGGCCACTCGGAGTCAGGGATGGAGCCAGGAATGGGGGTCCCGCCTCCGAGGGCCTGGAACCAGCCCTTCCCAGCCCCCCTTTGCCGCATGGGGTTGGGGGAGTACTGGTGGGGTGTTTCTGTAATGGCCCCAGCCGAGGTGTCGTGGGGCGCTCCAGCTCAGACGTTCAGCCTCAGCCTCCCTGTGCCCTGGCACTCGCGGCGCGGCTGCGCACTTCTCCACATCGTGGGCTGGAGAGATGGCCCAGCTTGTCGGGCCTGGGAAGGAGGAAGGGAAAGCAGGGCTTGGAGGACGAAGCGGGGGTGGGGGGAGTGTAGGGGGAGGGAGCTGCGAACAAAGGGGCCCGCGCTGGATCAGGCAGGACCGCTGAGTGACGATCCCCAGGCCCAGCGGCGGGGCGGGGAGGCTGGGGGGGGGGCGGGGCGGGGGCGCAGGGAGATGCGGAGACACAAACCCACACAGAAGAGAGAGCCAGGCGGAAGGGCAGAGATGGATGGAGAGAGGTCGGAAGAGAAACACACAGAAAAGAGAGAAGGAGGCCGGCTCGGAGGTGGAAGGATGGAGGGAGAAACACGAGACAGAAGGATACTGAGGCACACAGAGAAGCACGGGGAGAGAGAAGGTAGACACAGGAGAGACTCAGGGGCGGACAGAGAGAAATAGGCTCCGAGAGACAGAGAAGGAAGCCTGAATCCAGAGGGGGGAGAGAGAAAATAAAGACCCGGAATTGATACAGAGACAGAAAGGCATTGTGAGTGGGAGAAACAGACCTGGAGGGAGACAGAAACAGAGAGGAAGTGAGCAGAGATGGATAAGACAGCAGAACCGGTCAGTGTGATTTGTAGCCGACAGTGGACAGAAAACCACATCGATGCAAATTCACTTCGGCAGCAAGAGGTTCTGTCTGCTGCGGGTCCTCGGCTGTCCCGGCCCAACTGGTCCTGGGTCAGGGGACATTTACCCCTGAGGCTCCAGCGTAAGGGACTTGGGCTACAATTAGTAATGGGGTTAGTTTCCTTTCCAGATAAAGGGGCTTCTGTAAGTGGTTTTGAATGCCCTGCCAACCCCATCTTCAATTTTTAAGGGTCATCCTGCCACCTCTGGAGTGAGCATCTGAGGGTGTGCTGCCCCCAGGCTGTCCGACCCCAGGCAGGACCTCAGGGACACTCAGCAGGCCCTCAAGGGAATATCCGTCCAGCTGTAGGGACACACTTGCCTGCACACACGTGTGCAACCTCTCCCAGATACAAGCATCTTCACTGCATATGTGTGCACATACCCTCACACAAGTCCACCAGACACACACACACTTCACTCACTGTGGCACACATGTGTGAACTCACCTATTCATTATTTGTTTAGAATCTCTCACATGCGAAGTGTTAGACTGGACATCAAAGATACAAAAACAGGGCTTCCCTGGTGGCGCAGTGGTTGAGAGTCCGCCTGCCGATGCAGGGGACATGGGTTCGTGCCCCGGTCCGGGAGGATCCCACATGCTGTGGAGCGGCTGGGCCCGTGAGCCATGGCCGCTGAGCCTGTGCGTCCGGAGCCTGTGCTCCGCAACGGGAGAGGCCGCAAGAGTGAGAGGCCAGCGTACCGGAAAAAAAAAAAAAAAGATACAAAAACAAAAGAGTGGAGGGGATCTCCCAGTCTCCCCCTGTAGGCGGGGGTACCGGGGAGGCTGCCAAGCACTGGGCATGGGAACTGTCCTTCTGTCTTTGATAATGTCCAGGGTCAAGGTCTGTGGCGTGGTAGAGAGGTCCAGGCCCCCCACCTCTGTAGTCAGGGCTAATAGCACCCCCCTTAGTGTAGGTGAGCTTGGAGCAAGCTTGGGGTCTCCCAGAATATAGATTCTTTCTTTCTTCATCCCCAAAGCCTCCCCCCTGATATGGGGATTCAGAGGACTGGGGGTCCTGTCCCTGCATCAGGTTCTCAGAACTGCCCCCCACATCTGTTTCTTTGGGGAGTCAGGCATAGGAGGAGATTGTCTCTTTCTCCAAAGTTGGGAACCCCACCCTGTGAGGAGCTGGGACCCTGTGAGGAGTGGGGGAAGAGGTTGGATTTCCTTTTGTATTTGCCTCAGCATCCTGGGAGGGCGTGCACTTCCTTCCAGCTGGGCTGAGAGTAATGACCAAACCCAGCGGCCGCTTCCAGTTCTGGCCGGGTCTTTTCACTTCATACATCCTAATGATTGGAATAACAGCCAATGTTTATTGAGTGCCCACCGCACCTGAGTGTTTGCCAAGCGCTTTACAGATACTGCCTGATCAGGAATTCCCTGGTGGTCCAGTGGTTAGGACTCCGAGCTTCCAATACAGGGGGAACGGGCTCGACCCCTGGTAGGGGAACTCCAAGATCCCCTATGCCGCGAGGCCAAAAACAAACGGGGACTTCCCTGGTGGCACAGTGGTTAAGAATCCGCCTGCCAATGCAGGGGACACGGGTTCGAGCCCTGGTCTGGGAAGATGCCACATGCAGCTAAGCCCATGAGCCACAACTACTGAGCCCACGTGCCACAACTACTGAAGCCTGCACACCTAGAGCCTGTGCTCCACAACAAGAGAAACCACCACAGTGAGAAGCCCGCACACCGCACACCGAACACTAGCCCCCGCTCGCCACAGCTAGAGAAAGCCCGTGCGTAGCAATGAAGACCCAACGACGAAGACCCAACGCAGCAGCCAAAAATAAATAAATTTAAACAAACAAACAAAAAACAGCAATGCTGCAGATACTGCCTGATGGCAGGCTCAAAACAGCCCTATTACATGGGAGGAATGCTTGTGAATCCCGTTGTACAGATGCAGAAACTGAGGCCCGGGGAGGTGAAAAGCATTTGCCCCAAATACTATGGCCAGAATTCATGCCCAGGCAGGCTGACCCCAGAAGTCAAGCTTTTAACTAACATCCACCCTTGGAGCAGATAGTTCTGACCTATCTCTGCTGCCTCCGGAAATGGGCAAGATGGGGGAGATTTGCATGTGATTGCGTGAGTGGGGGTGGTGGGTGGTGTAGATTCCAGGGGTCAGCCAGGAGCTGCTCTGGGATTCAAACGGCAGAGGCCCAGGCCGGGGAGAACTTTCCAAAGAGCAGCCGTTTCCTCTGACTGCTTTAGGGGCCTTGCCCAAGCCCACCAGCTCAGTTAAGCTCTGCTTGGGTCCCGCTGGAGGACTGCAGAGCAGCCGGCTCCGCGCCCAGTTGGCCTGCCGTGTAACAAGATAGTTTATGTTATACCGCCGAGCAGAAATAAAACTACCGAGTCAAGCACTGCAAACAGATGCCGCCGGCCAGAGCCCAGGGTCCGCGGCCAGATGCTCCTCTGAGAACCCCAGGAGGGTGGAAGCCGGGAGCCTGGTCCCTCCAGACCCTGCGGCTTGGGGCGGGGGCGGGGGCGGGGTGGGGTGCTGCTGCAGTAGGAGGTTCGGGGGCTGCTAAGGGGCTTTCGGAAATGGCCGGGGAGGAAGTGAAGAAGGAAAGGCGGCCCGTCTTTCCTTTCTCCAACTTACTCTCTCTCCACGAATTTGGCAAATTCTAAACTTGAGACCTGCCAGTTTCTGGATTTTAATGGCTTTTCCTCCCAGGAAGAGAGGTAAAACCCGGGAAGCGAGGTGAAACCCAGGAAGCCTCCTGGAAATCCCCATGAGTTCTCCTAAAATACCCCAAGTGAACATGCTCTGAGTCCCCTAAACCCCCTTCTAAGAAGATTCTGCCCCTAAGCTCTCAAGAGAGTTCTGGAACTTCATCTCCTCACTCATCTCTCCCACCCCCCGCCCCACCCAGGTCTGCTGCTTCATCTTCTAGACTGCAGCCACCGGGACCGTCTTTAAACCATGCAAGTCATGTTCTAGCGCCCACACCTTCAATGGCTCCCTGTTATCCACCGTAGAGCTTCTCAGAGAGTCGTCTGAGGAGTGTGTGCATAGAAGTCCCCTGGCGTGGTTGTTAAAATGCATATTCCAGGGCCACACCCTTGAGCTACAGAAGCCATCTCTTTGGGGGCCTAGGAATCTGCATTGTGAACAATCCGAAACCTTTCAGGAGGAGGCAAGGTGTAATTTTTTGTGAAATGAGCACATGGTAGAGTCAGTAGGGTGATGTCAAGTGGAAAGTGGGTGCAGCCCTTTTCATTCTGTTATTCAGCAGATGTTTAGAGCACCTACTATGTGCTGAGCACTGTGTTAGGGGCTGGGTGCCTGGGATACAGTCTGGACAAGGTAAATGAGGTTCTGGCTGTCTTGTACTTCCAGTGACTTCGCGGGAAGAAGAGCTGGATGATGGTTGGAAGGTTCCAGAAGACATCATGGGGAGGTACCTCAGGACGGAAAGGTGAATTATCCACAAGGATTCAGTGGCTGAGCTCCTGATCAAAGGCTGGTGTTGCGAAAGCCTTTGAGGTCAGAATTGTGAAACAGGATTAAAGGCGCTGACAATTCTGCAGTGGCACAGACTTTGGGGAGAAGGTGAGAAAAATGAGGAAATGGGGGCATCCCTGCTCTCTCCTCTGCTTATCTTTCCTGCACACTCCAAAGGTAGGGACCTTATCTCCCCTTCTTCCCAGACCCCCCCAGAAGTGCCCGCAGTGCTCTGGAAATGTTTGTTGAATGAATGAATGAAAGAAGGGAGGTGGAAGAGGGAGGTGGAGAGAGAAGACAAAGAAGGGAGGAAAGAACAAAAAGAAGGAATAAGGAGATAGGAAAAGAAGGAAAGAGACAGCAGGCCTCCTGTATAGTTCATAAACCCCAGACGTTATTTGGAGTAGAGGTGAAAACAATGTGTGTGTGCACACGGATGTAGACCCTAGAGAATATTAGGGTCTATTCTTAGAAACCAAGGCATCTAGGAACGCATAAGTGGCCCCTGTCCTATGGTCCATCCTCTCCTGGCGGGGGAAGAAGGCAAGGGAGGCTGATGTAAAAAGGCAGAGTACTGGCACTTCCCTGGCGGTCCAGTGGTTAAGACTCTGCGCTTCCACTGCAGGGGGCGCGGGTTGGATCCCTGGTCAGGGAACTAAGATCCTGCATGTCCTGCGGCGTGGCCAAAAAAAAAAAAAAAGTGAGGGTGACCTTGGGGGTGTGGAACTGGCCTGGCCGAGGTTCATATCAATGAGGACAGTCACAGGGGCTGCCAGGGGAAAGGCGATGGGGTGTGTGTGTGTGTGTGTGTGTGTGTGTGTGTGTGTGTGTGTAACAGGCAGAGACTTTCAAAGCAATCAAAATAACTCTGATGAACACTCTCTTCTACCCCCTCCCTCTTGGACCCCATTTCCTCCCAGTCAAGTCCCAGGACAGACACGCCTGAAAGTAATTCTAAGAGGCAGGAGAAGCTTGAGCAATTATCTGTACACTAAAAAAAAAATTTTTTTTAAAGCCCTCAAAGATATGGACATACTCAGGGCTCTAAGACTCTCAGAGGCCCTGGCCACCCCATCCCTGAGTGTGCCCTCCTTCCCAGCCCCCATATGGTCTGGCCTCTATCTTCTGCCTGCCTGTGACAGACAGGCCAGGCCAGGCCCCCCCAGAGACCTCTCCCTCCCCAGCTGGAGGCCTGTCCCCTCTGAAACTGATCCCGGGCCTTTGGATCTAATTTGTTTCTCTGTCTGCCGGGTTTGGGGGGGTCTTGCCTGGAGACATGGTGGTCACAGGTGACATCAATCATGTCTGCATCTTCCCAGGGATGGGGATAGGATATCAGAGAGGTGACCAAGCATTTACCACATGATTCAAATCATCTCAGCATTGATTAATTGGGTTCATCCTGAGTTTCTGAATCATAACAACTGTTTTTCTCCTTCACCGAACGTCAACAGACCCTTAAAGGGGAAGGATCCATTTACCCAAGGCATGTGGTGCCTTAAATTGATCAGCTCCTATTAAATGTTAAATGCTGGATGCGTTTTAGACAAAGTCGATTTGCTCGAGGTACGTTTCAAAGGTTGTGTGATGATTAGACATCTCTCTCCCTGCCTCGCCCCTTCCTCTCTAGCTTTTCCCTGGACGTGTTTTGGCTTTGGCCTCTGACAGATGGGATGCGGGAACGTGTGGGCTGATGGAGAGGGTCCTTTGCTGGGGCGGGGGGAGACAGGGTGGCGGAGAGCCCCTACAGACTGTTTAAAAGAGATACAGTTTCTGAAAAGTTTAATAAGGCAGAAAACAGTCCCGGATGCAAACTTGCCTTCCAAAAGTTAAATATCCGGAATGCCTCCTGCCCCGAAATGGAGGAGAAAGCAGCATTTCCCAAGCCAAAAAAAAAAAAAAAAAAAGGGCAGTTTTCTAGAGAAGAGAAATTCTGTTTCTACACTGGTATGGGTTCTGGAAGCTAAATAACCCAATATGCTTGGCCTGGAAGCAAAATCCAGTTCTGATGTGATCAGTCAGTGAGAGGAGGGTCAGGAAAAATAAAATCAAAGCTCCGGCAAGAAAAAAATAAAAAAATAAAAAAAGCTCAGGCAAGTTTCCAGCTGTCTTTCCTACATATGAAAAGAGATGCTCGGCCGGGCACCCATCCTACTGGCTGTGTGACCTTGGACAAGTCACTGTGTTTGTCTGAATCTCAGTTTTCTGAGATCTCCGGTTTCTTAATAAGAGGATTAATGATATCCACCGGTCTGTTGAGAACTCTAGACGAAAAGAAGGAAGGTTAGCGAAGTAACTCAGCAAATGCTGGGTTCTTGGTAGACACTTGATAGGTAAAAATGTATGTGTTTGAGGTGAGAGCGGGGCTGTCGCCGGGAGGTCCTGGTGCCTTGTGTGTGTGGATTCATTTGGTTCACAAAGTTTCAAAATGTAGGTGAGCTCCAAGATTTAGCCAAGGGGACGTTTTTGGCTGTGATCACTGGTGGGGGACCTGGAAGTGGAGATCAATCTGTAAGTGTGGGCTTGGCAGCCCCTAGTGATGTCGGAAGAGTGAATTGGGAATTGATGAGCGTGTCTGGAAGGTTCTCAGGGAGAGTGGAGGCTCTTCACCCCTATGCAGCAAACGTCCCAGGAATCCCCCCATCAGCAGGGTTTTCTCTTCCAGCAACAGGTTCAGGTACTTGAAATGACCCGCATCCTCTGTGACCACTGACTCGTTCTTAGTGATGGACAGAAGGTGATGGACACGTTCACCCGTGCTCTGTGGCTCTGGGTTAGGGTGACTCTTCCCAACCTGAGCCGTGTTTCTGTGGCTGCTGCTTTTGCCTCTGCTAAATCGTTTTGTGGAATGATTGGGCTGTCCTGGTGTCCTGGGAGACAGCAAAGGGGACAGACAGATCACATGGGGAGAAACACAGGCAGAGGTGGGAACAGTCCAAAGAGAGACAGAAGGAGACAGGAGAGAGAGAGACACATACACACACACACACACACACACACACACACACACACACACACACAGAAAGAAATGCAGGAGAGAAAAGGATAAAGAAGAGAGAAAAAAAAAAAAAGCAGAGAGTGACAGAGACAATTACCCCTACCCAGAAATACAGAGGAAGGGGGCCAGGAGAGGGTCAGAAATACCATGCGGTACCTGCAAAGAGAAACTGAAACCCAAAGACATAGTCATACAAGGAGAAAGACGACAAGAGGTAGAAACAGAGAGCAAATGAGCGGGCAGATGTGATACTTGAAATGCCGTATCTTGGACTAGTAGGTGCTTTATTCTTGGGATCCTGACTCACGTTTCTCTCCCAGAACGTGGAATTCCCTATCAGCGTCACCAGGCCTTCAAGTCCCCTGCTAGCCTGGTGCCCTGGGAGGCACTGCTGGGGTACCACAAATTAGACATTGGGGCTGCAAAGGCAGGATTACATGGGGGGAGGGATGGACAGTGGGAAGGATCAAAGGCAGCCAGGGCCCTGGATTCATTGGCAGGACTCCCAGTGGGGCCCACAGGCCTGAATTCCTGGCGGGACCCCCGGGAAACATGCCGCTGGGCAGATAGAGACGTTCCAACCGCAGGCTGCCTTCATCCCTCCCTCCCTCCCTCCCTCTTTCTCTCGCATGTTCCTTGAAATCAGAATTGAGGGTTGGCGAATGCTTCATTGAACTCAGGCTAGCAGGGCCTGCTCTTCCAAGGGACCCCAGTTCTTGAGTCTCAGTTCCCTTGTGTGTGAGATAGACATTCCAGTAACAGGTGGGGACTGCCTTCCCAAGTTATCGAAGACCTGATGGAATTACGTTAAGTGTTCAGGAGGAAAAAAAAAAAGAAGAAGGAAGGAAAAAAGGGGGGACTTCCCTGGTGGCCCAGTGGTTATCACTCCGTGCTTCCACTGCAGGGGGCGCAGGTTCAATCCCTGGTCGGGGAACGAAGATCCTGAATGCTGTGTGGCGTGGCCGCAGGGGAAAAAAAGAAAGAAAGAAAGAAAAAAATGAAAAAAGGGAATTCCTCGCCAGTCTAGTGGTTAGGGCTCGGTGCGTCTACTGCCGGGGCCCAGGTTCAATCCCTGGCTGGGGAACTAAGATCCCGCAAGCCAAAAGAAAAAAAGCGTTCAGGAGGGCAGAAAGATGTGCTGGTTTGGAGTGAGACGCTCTTGCGATTAAATCCAGCTGTCTTTCCTGAGACGTAGTCTTCTCCTGTGTAAAATGGGGATCACAGGAGATCGCCACGGGCTGTAAACCATCACCAGTACTCAGCTGAGCCCAGCGCCTGGTGCCTAAGAAGCACGGGGCCCACGGCAGCTCTAGGAGACAGAAGCCAGATTGCTGCCCGGACAGGGGGTAATATATGGCATCCAGCTCCGGCCGAGAATTGAATTCAACCTCAGCTGGAGAATTAGAACATTGTGATTAGAAACAAGAGGAGAGAAGGGACAAAACAACCTGTCTTCGAGTGCATAATGACAGAGCACAGACTTTCCTGGCAGCCCGGGGGGCTGGGGAAGGACAGGGCAGATCATATTAATAACAATAAATTATATCTGCACCGTGATTTATGGCTCTGAGGCTCTTCCCATTATGTTATCGCACAGTGCCTTAGGAAGGGCGCACTCTTCTGATCATTGTCACGGCCCTTTTAATGTCACTACTGTTATTAGTGACAGTGGTGCGATCCGTGTTATTATTGATGTGACTCTCCTAGTTTCCGAATTGGGGAAACTGTGGTTCAGGGGGAGCAAATAACTTGCCCAGGGAAAGAGTTGGACCAGCATTTAAATCCAGGTTTTGTCCCCCTGGGTCTTTTCTGGCTGCTCCCTAGGAAAGAGACCGTCTCTTTTCCATGCTGCCTTTTTGTCTTCTCCATCCACTGGGGCGTCTTGGTTCCTTCTTTCCTGTGATAGACACCTGAGACTTCTCTTCTTATCCACCAAGGGTGAAGGCGCTCAAAGAGCCCTCCTGTTGGACCCCGAGGCCCTCCATCTGCCTAACCCACCAGCACCCATCTCTACCCCTTATTCCTACTGGTGGGAGCTCCCAGCAAGGACAGAATTCCCTCCGGCAGCTGCCCATTGCGGGGCGGGTAGGGGTGACCCGGATGTGGACTTGAACTTCCAAGTTACCCCCGGCCCCATGGCTGCCCTCACGCCTCTCTTTGAACTCAGCAACAGCCTGGCCAGAGGGTTCACTGTCCTCTTTGCCTCTCACCTCCTGTCCTTTCCTTCAGGAAGCTTGCAGTCCGATTGGGACTGAGTTGATCTGGGGACCAGGTTCATTTAGCAGTTGCAGAGCGAGCTATTTCAAGAATGTGCTGAGGAGACCGCCGGGCTTCTGAGCAGGAGAACAAATGAGGTCCGCCCTGCCCGCCACCCTTCCTTGCATCCCATCCTGCGATTTCCTTTGTCTCAATCCCAAATCCCCCTTTACATGATCCCGGAGGCTTCCTAATAAAATAGAACTGGAGTGCAGCACATGTAGAATGGATAAGGTGTAATTAATAACAGAAAATAATGTTTCCCCCCTCCTGACCTTTCACCCCCATATAAGTGTCTTAAGTTTTATGACAGCCAAGCCCAAAACGACTGTGTGCGTGCGTGTGCGTGTGTGTGTGGTGTCTGAGCCGAGCCTTGTATGGCCCCTCAGACATACTTGGGGCCAGTACGTCTGTCTGGTAAGCATTCACCTAGCCCTGGCTGGAATTGGTTTACGTTTCTGGGTGGACTGGCCTCTCGCTGAACCCAGGCACTGCCTGAAACTAATCTGATTTCTTGAAGTCAGGATTTGGTCTAGATCTCAAAATACCCTGTATCTATTTCCATGCAAAACTTGGGGGCAATGCAGAAGTTGAAGGATGAAAAGAATAAAGGGGTAAGTGTGCATGTGTATACATACACACACACAGTCTTTTGCATGATCTAGTACATTTCAGAATCCCGGTTGATTCTGGGGAGGGGGTATTGATAGTTATTTGCGTCCATAGCAGTAGGCAGGAAACGAAGATGAACATTGGCTTTGATGCTGTAAATCCTTGGCCATACAAGGATCTCATTATGGAAAATGCTCTCTTAAGCGATTGCATCTCCCCACCCCACCACATAGCATCATCCTTGCTGTTTATCTGGGAAGGAACGGAAGAAGTGTGCTTGGCCCAGCGAGGTAGGGGCTGGAGGAAGCAGGGGAAGGGGTGAGGGGAGCCCTGTCTCCAAGTCTCCGCAGACTGTCGTCTGCTGTGGGAATTGAAGGGCACTTGCACCGATCCTGTTTGTCTTAATGGTTCCATAACTGTGTTCTTTTTGAGTAATATTATCTTGCTTTAAAGGTCACTGGGCTGGCCTGAGCTCTTGGTTTCTCGTGATTCATTACGTTCGATGCTCAACTTTTAGAGAAGTCCTCAGCACCAACCTCTGGGTTAATGGAAGCCACACCAGCCACGAAGCCAGTGGCTTTGAATCTTCCCCAGGATGGGGAGGCCTGGGCAGGGTGCAGTGAGCTTCCTCCTTCTGAGCAGCAGCGCTGATGTGAACCAGAGGTCATGCATGTTGTGGGCCGTGTGTAAGTTCTGCAAGACAGCGGCAACTGGACCCTCCAGATTCTTTCCCACCCCAAGCCTGGGGAGTTTTATTTTCCATGTTTGCCTTCTCTGGGCTGACTTTTCCGGGACCCCTAGGGCACCAGAGGGACTTTTGGGGGGAGATCCGGAGCCCTAAATCGTTAGAGAAGGCCCTCTCTGTCTACCCCTCTGGTCTTCCTCCTTCCATCTTTGGCTATTTCAAGCACAGATAAACCAATTCCTGCCCCCCTGGGGCACTCTCGCTCACCTATGTTAGGTGACAGGCTGGATTTGGAGGGAGATCTCTTTCTCCTGGGAGAGTCATTGGGATGCTGAGGTCTTTTACGGTCATGCTTGAACTCTGGAGAGCCCCCAAACTGACGGCCACCTCTGCTAAGTTGATCGTATATTTTTCTGTCATTCTGTCATTCCGTCATCCTTCTCCAAATGCTTTGGCCTGCCATATTTTTATGACTCTTCTTGCAAGAAGGGAATCCATGGAGGGTGGGTCAGCATGATTTACCTTCAAGGAGAAGGGAAGGGGAATTTCTTATCTGTGGTATCAGGAGGTGGGATTTTCCTCTTATCACTCTGTCTTTTGCTTTGGGAGTTTAAAGCAATTCAGGGAGTTCTTTAGGAAAGTTGACAATGACCAGAAATTGGGGACTCAACCGTCTCCTAATTTTACATCCTGCTAGTTATTTAAAATCACAGTACACCAGTCCTGGGGTTTGTTGCCAGGGCCAGAAGATCTTGATTGGATTAAAATACTTCCCAAGGGGAGGTTTTGAGGCTTTGGCAAACATAATGAGAGGAGTAGCTCTTCAAAAACAAAACTTGAAAAATTAAACAAGTAATATATACTCATTATTGAAAAAAAGTAGAAGAGGCAGATAAGGAAAAAAAATGACCTGTAATCCCACCCCATGGGGCTACGTACTCATACTTTACCATATATCTTTCCAGTCTTCTGGGTATGGTACGTGCGTTTTAGATGAAAATAAGTTATCGCGTATGCTGCTAATGACAGTTTTTATTGGCAAAAACTATATGTACCTTTTGTAAAATATTCAAATAATATGGAAAATAACAAAACCACCACCACCAACAAAAACTCAGATTGCAACCACTATCTACCTTCAGGTGAATATCTTTCTAGATACCTTTTCTCATATTGTTTGATACCCTGCTTTAAAAAAATCTTAACATAGGGACTTCCCTGGTGGCACAGTGATTAAGAATCCGCCTGCCAATGCAGGGGACACGGGTTCGAGCCCTGGTCCGGAAAGATCCCACATGCCGCAGAGCAACTAAGCCCGTGTGCCACAACTACTGAAGCCCGCGTGCCTAGAGCCTGTGCTCTGCAACAAGAGAAGACACCGCAATGAGAAGCCCGCACACCGCAATGAAGAGTAGCGCCCGCTCACTGCAACTAGAGAAAAGCCCACTCACGGCATCGAAGACCCAACGCAGCCAAAAAAAAAAAAAAAAAAAAAATCTTAACATAGAATGGGCTTCTCCCTGCCAATAAATTTGTCTCTACACCATTATTTCTTAGGGGTGGAGTTGTGTTCCATTATAAGGATGCCCCAAGGTTTAGCTAATACATCCCCTGCAGCTGGGCAGTTAGATCATTTCCAATCGTTCACAAAGACCTCGGGGATTAGCTGATGTGTTGCAAACACTTTATCAGGTGGGATATGTGTCTCGCCCACAGCCCATCAAACAAAGGTGTACCACGCCCACCAATAACTGTATAGCAAGACAGAAATTTGAATCCCCTAAGAAGACCTTTAGTAGCAGAAAGCCTGACTAACAGTGATTTAAACGAGGAGAGAGTTTTTGGGTTTTTTTGTTTTTCTTTCTCACATGATGAGTAGTCCAGAGGTGGGCTGCCGCTGACATTGATCCAGCTGCCTTATGAGGTCATCAGGATCCGGCTTTGTCTTTTATCACTCCACTGTCCTTAGCATTTGGCCTTTTTTTCTTGTGCCTGTCTTCCTCATTTTTAAATATGGCTGCCTCAGCTCCAGGCATCACGTTTGCATTAAGACAGGAAGGAGAAAGGGATGGCACCAGAAGGCTTTCCTCTTGAGCATTTCTCCTTGATGAGAAATTGAAACTCTCCCCCAAATCCTCCCAACAGACCTCTGCTTACATTTTATTGGCCCAAACTGTGCCACATGGACTGCTTTAGCTACCAAGAGGCCAGGGAAGTGAATCTTTTCTTTTTTAGTAGACCCTATTATAGTAGGTAGGAAGGGAAAAAGCTGTTGGGAATGGATGTTGGATTAGTTAACTAGTGGTTAGGGCAGCCAAAACATTTTCACCCATAGCTAGGCCTGTTCTGGGGCATTGCCTCTACTTACCCATTCCCGACCCTATTTACTCTGACTTTCTGTATTTCACCTGACCCTTACATCTCCGATCCCCGCTCCCAACTCTTCTCCTTTTTGTCTGGCCTCTCGGTTTGGGAGACACCCTTAGACTGCCCCATGCCAGACTTGGCTTTTCACTTAACTTTGCCTATGTTAGCAAGATGCTCTCTAGTCTGTAAAGTGCTGGGTTATTCGAAGGACTTGCTCATGTGAAAATGGATTCAGTGCTGGGCTCCGCAGTGCTGGGGCCAGGAATCCCTTCTCTGAATTCCCAGCCTCCAGCAGAGAGCTTGGCATCATTCATGCTCATTAAACCCAAAGAGAGGGAGGATAGTGGGGCATCTTTTTAGCCCTAGTGATTCCACAGATCTGATCGAAGCAGAGCCGGCAAAGAATGCCCTGAGTGGGATTCTTCCAGGGGGCGTTTCTTCAGTGACCTGTGGCTGACTCTTGATTTGGGATACTCTGCCCAAGAGGAGACACCCTGTGGCATCAAGATGCTGCATCTCTGAGAACTCTGCTTTGTGACTAGGTATCATGGGATACCTTTGAGTTGGACCACACTCCAGTTTCTCTTGGGAGGATTTTTATTTTTCACTCTGCAACCCCAAAGATCCTGAGATAGGTGAAATCTAACGTTGTGTGGAGAGTCTATGATCAGGTTTGCTGTGAATCTGCAAGGCAGATTAAAGCCAGATCTGGATCTGTTATGATCATTTCACGATTTTGTTTACCATAGTGAATCCATGGTCTAGACAGGATGGCAATAGCTAGAGGAACCTATTCTCCCAGGTTTATTTGTCAAATACAACTGGGGGCAAGGGGTGGGGCGGGGGGTGGTGGATGTGAGGTCGTAAAGACAAAAGTATAAAAAGAAGAAGAGTTAACGTTCTTTGAGAGCCTATTCTGTGCCATGGCCCCGAGGGAGGGCATTTGACATATACGAGCGAACTTAACCCTTGCAACAATCATTCGATATAGTGCTCTGTTATTCTTGCTGTGTAACAAATCACCCTCACGTTTAGCAGCGTAAAACCACTCACAGCTCCTGCTGTCGGAAATTAAGCCAAGATTCAGTGGGAATAGCTTGTCTCTGCTCCGTGAGGTCTATACAGAGGGCTCAGTTGGGAAGGCTCGATGACGTGGTGACTTAATGGCTGGGGACCAGAATTATCTGAAGGCTCCTTTACATCCTCTGAAGGATTGAGGCCGGTATGACTTGAAGATTCTGAGTGCCAGTCAGAGCACCTACACAGGCCTCTGCATGCGGCCTGGGATTCCTCCCAACGTGGCCGCCTCAGGGTAGCCTTAACACAGTGGCTCAGGGCTCCAAGACCAAGAGTTCCGGCAGACAAGTCAGAAGCTGTATCGCCTTTTGTGACCCATCTTAAAAGTGTACAGCACTATTTCTGCCATGGTCTATTGGTTGAAACAGTCACAGACGACCCAGATTCAAGGGGAAGGGACATAGATACGTATTTGGATGAGATGAGTGTCAAAGAATTTGGGGATGGATTTTAAAAGTGCTGGAGGTAGATACAATGAAACCCAATTTTACAGACAGAGAAGTGAGGTCAGAAAAGGTCGATGATCCGTCCAAGATAACACACAAAGCACGATGCGGGGCCAGGATTGAGCCCAGGGTTATGGAGTAGAGAAAATGCTTATGAATGCATATGAAATTATGCATTTATTATATTAAGAAGAAGAAATAAGATCACTTCTGGCTCAGAGATCATTAACAGCTGGTTAAGTGCGACCTACGCTCTTTACTGAGGGAGACACTGACTCCTTGCTGGGAGGCTGTAGGCTATTGGACTAAACACACAAGCCGTCACAGTGAAGTCAACTGGGTAAATATTATTGGCAAAATTGGGTGATTCCTCTCAGAGTGGGGTCATCCTGGTTTTGAGAGGTCAACCAGTCCAGCCTGTTAGCAGAACCTCTCATAAACCTCAGTGGACTCAGGGGTCAATCCAGGTTTTGAAGATAACAACTAATATGCTCATAGCACTTGATGTTTACTGAGGACCTTTATATGCAATGTCTCCCTGACTTGAAGCAGCTTTTAGATCTCTTCTGCCTGCCTGGGATATATCCTTCTCATCCTGCTGGATAATAGCTTACCTGGACCGAGTGCTTATGGTGTTTTCAGCACAGCGTGGGGTTCTTTATTCCGGTTATAATCATCACAACACCTCTATGAGGGAAGGATGAATATACCCATATAACAGATGAGGATACTGAGGCTAAGTAACTCACCCAAGGTCACCTAACTTAAAAGGGCACAGTGAAGATTTGGACTTAAGCCAGCCTGGTTACACCCTTATCCATGACAATGACTGTGTCCTCACTTTGAGATGCCTGTCACGGGTCCATTCCAGAGCGCTGGTCGAGGATCCTCTGGTTGGCTGAGCGTGTTCCTAGGACACCCTAAACACAGCCCCGGGCGGATTTAGAACTCCAACCCTCTAGCCCGGAGCTATTGACGTTGGGGCCTGACAGTTCTTTGTTGTGGGAGCTTGTAAGTTGGGAGGAATAATGGGACCTACCTACAGAGGGTTATTCCCACGACGATGCTATGAGTATTTACAAAATAAATGACAAATGAACTGTTACTCTATCTCTTGCTACTACAAGACGAGAAACATCTTTTATCTCTGCATCTTCAGTGCCTGGGACTTGGAGAATGTTCACTGAATGAATGTATAATCCTTAAGTACTGTCTTTTACATGCAAACAGTAGATACCTACACTTAAGTCTGCCTGAAGTCCCACTTCCCAGCCTGTATGCAGACCCATGTGTCCCCGGAAAGTTCAGAGCGCAAAGGAAGCCTCAGATGGGCTCACCTTTGCGTGTGGAAAATTCCGCAGATGCACTTTCTGGTCCAGATCACCCCTCCCTACCCCCACCAACTGCAACTCCGCAGACAAGCCAGAGAAAAGAGAAGGGAAGAGTGAAGACAATTCTGAATGCAACAGCGAATTCAGCTGGTGTGTGGAGAAGCGCAATATTCCAAACACAATTAAAACCCAATCAGGGTCCGGAAAAGTGCATTAATGTCCCTCAGTCAAACAGAGCACATGTGGCTTAGGCGTCTCTCTGGGGGCCACTCCTTCAAGGGCTGTCATGATGTCAGTGAAGTCCCCTACCCCGGCAGAACCCCTTACTATCCTGCCCAGCCCTGAACCTCGGAGACCAGGAACTCTGGCCTAGAAGGGAGCCCAGGGCCATCTCTGTTTGTCTATTTTTTTTTTTTTAATTAAAGAAAAAAAAATATTTTTCCATGTGGCTTGCGGGATCTTAGTTCCCCAACCAGGGATCGAACCCGGGCCCCCTGTAGTAGAAGGGCGGAGTCCTAACCCCTGGACAACAAGGGAATTCCCTGTTTGCCTGTGTTTTTATCACTAGGTATATATGTGATTGCCGAAGAGGAGAGGTCATCTGAGTTTCCACGGGCGTTCACTTATTTTCAGGAAAGAATGGGAATGGTTCACTCATTCAGTCAACAAATATTTCATCTAGGGGCTGCTTCTGTGAGTCCAGCACTGGGATACATCAGGGGTTCTCAGCTGGGGCCAATGTCCCCACAGGACATTGTGCAATATCTAGACACACCTTCAGTGGCCACAATATGGGGTGCCTCTAGTGTAGAGGCCAGAGATGCCACGAACCATCTTGAAATGCTCAAGACAGCTTCTGCAACAAGGAATTATCCAGTTCAAAACAGCAATAGTGCTGAGGCTGAGAAACCTAGCCAAGGCCCAAGTGATGGATAGACGAGGTCCCTACCTTGGCTAGGTTTCCTTGAATGCAGTCATCTTAACTACTTCTTTTCTTTTTTTAAAAAAATTTTTGGGGCTTGCCTGGTGATGCAGTGGTTAAGAATCCGCCTGCCAATGCAGGGACCGCGGGTTCGAGCCCTGGTCCGGGAAGATCCCACATGCCGTGGAGCAACTAAGCCCGTGCACTACAACTACTGAGCCTGCGCTCTAGAGCCCGCGAGCCACAACTACTGAGCCTGCGTGCCACAACTACTGAGCCCGCGTGCCACAACTACTGAGCCCGTGCACCACAATTACTGAGCCTGTGCTGGAGAGCCTGCAGGCCACAACTACTGAGCCCACACGCCACAACTCCTGAAGCCCACGCGCCTAGAGCCGGTGCTCCACAACAAGAGAAGCCACCGCTGTGAGAAGCCCGCGCACCACGATGAAGAGTAGCCCCCACTCGCCGCAACTGAAAGAAAACCCGCGTGCAGCAACGAGGACCCAACACAGCCAAAAATAAATAAATAAATTTATTAAAAATTTTTTTTGTATTGGGGTAGAGTTGATTTACAATGTAGTGTTAGTTTCAGGGGTACAGCAAAGTGAATCAGTTATACATATACATATATCCACTCTTTTTTAGATTCTTTTCCCATATAGGCCATTACAGTGTACTGAGTGGAGTTCCCTGTGCTTATTAGTTATCTATTTTATGTATAGTAGTGTGTATGTGTCAATCCCAGTCTTCCATTTTATTCCCCTGCCCCTTACTACCCAACTGTTTCTTTAAGCAGCTGGACTTGGAGAGGGGTCCCTTTAAAAACAGCCTCAGTCTTTTTTTCTCTGAGCGTGGGCCTGCTGGTAAGTTGTGTCTGTGCATGCGTGCGTGCGTGCGTGTGTGTTCAGAGCCGTGGGGGGTATATGTTTGGACTTGTGCGGTTGTCTGTTTATGTCTGTGTGCAGCGGTGTGGCTCTGTTCGTCAGAACTTTTCTGTCATTTCCTTCCCCTGCTTTTGCCAAAGAAGCACGGGTGGCTTGTTAAGACCTTCTAAGGTTGAATTCTTCGCCGGGCAAGATTCAGACATCCTTGGGGACAAGCCTTCTGTGTTTCCCTGTCTCCACCCCAATCCCTCACTACCCTCCCTGCCCCGACCTTGGCCATAGAACTAGAGGTCAGTAAACCCGCCTCTGAGTAAAGCTTTGAACTTGGAGTTTAGTTTAGGCTAACTCCGCTGTGCTTGGGTGAGGATCCAGGAAGCTTTAAAAATGGTGTTTCCGAGGAATCCAAGACCGGCCACGAGAGCGATTGGGTTTTCACCTCATCCCTGTTGGCCTTCTGGGCCAGATGATCCTCTGTTGTGGGAGGCTGTCCTGTGCCTTGCAGGGTGCTGAGCGGCATCCCACTAGCTGCGCCCCACTGCTGACAACCAAAAATGTCTCCAGACACAGCCCAGAGTCCCCTGCAGGCGTACAGTTGCCCGGTTGAAAACCATCGATCTACAAATGCAGAGAACAACAGGGGTGCATCTCAACACACTCCATTTTGAGCTAAGAAGCCATATCCTGAAGTGTGATACTGTGAGATTCCATTTATACAAAGTACAAAACCAGGCAGAGCTAAACAGGATAGTGGTTGCCCTTTTTTTTTTTTCTTAAAGATTTATTATTTATTTATTTAATTTATCTTTTTGGCTGTGTCGAGTCTTAGTTGTGGCACGCAGGATCTTCGTTGTGGTGCGTGGGCTTCTCTCTAGTTGTGGCGTGTGGGTTTTCTCTTTCTAGTTGTGGCGCGCGGGCTCCAGAGCACGTGGGCTCAGTAGCTGTGGCGCGGGGGCTTAGCTGCTCCGCGGCACGTGGGATCTTAGTTCCCGGACCGGGGATCGAACCCGCGTCCTCTGCCTTGTAAGGCACATTCTTTACCACTGGACCACCAGGGAAGTCCCAGTGGTGGCTCTTTTGAGAGTGGGGGTCAGACAGAGATCGGAAAGGGGTACCACGGGGACTTCTGGGGATGTCTGTTTCGTTTTTAAATCTACATGCTGGGTACGCTTATGATATATGTGCTTTTCTCTATGTATTTTACACCTGAATCAAAAAGTGTGTGTGTTGAGGGGGTAACATACTAACTGAACACATTTGGAGAATGGGAGAAGACTGTGTCAGGAGAAAAATCCAAATGGGACAGGTTTCATCTCCTTCCCAAACCCTGTAGTGGACGGCTTACGAGCAGCTTTATTTAAACGATTCTTAATAGAATCCCTCCAGCTGTTTCTAAAGCTGCAGAAACAGTAACTCTACAAGGCAGTGATCTGATTGAGGAGAACACGTTGTCAGCCTCTGTACAAACACACACACACACATACACACACACACACGCACGCACACACACACACACACACACACAGATGTCACCAGGCCTGTGTTGAATTGAATTTCCTGCCTTTGTGTTTTCCAAGCAGCCCTACAGAGGGGAGCACGCTGCAAACTGATATGTGAAATGAACCAATAGGCCGGGTTGAGACTTCTAAAAACAAATGGGCCTTTTAATCGCCTGGAGGGGAAAAAAATCATCTACATGGGCAAGGATCAAGCTCCCCTCTTTTCACCCATTTCAAGGGAAGCCTTGGCCTTGAACCTCTTTCTTGAATCCTTGTCTCCCACACCAGCCCCGTCTCAGTCCAGAGGACCTCAGATTATCATCCTTCTGGCATTTCAGGTCTTAACGAACAGCAACACAGCCATGGGGATGCCGCAAACAAAGGCTATAGGCATTCTCTATTTTCTTGAACACTCCCCTTTCGGGGAACCCCAAGAAGTTTCTGGAAACAAGCAGGCCACAAGATGTGTCTGAGAGACCCCCAGTCTTCCTCCCAGAGGCCTCCCCGGGCATCAGCATTTGGGAAAAGCCCTGTGGACGCTGGCTCCAGCCTCCCCAGCTGGTCAGCATTTATAAAGTGGGGCACATCTGTTCCTGACTGTTAGCATGGAGAAGGGGAGGGGCTTGGGGGAGAGGAGAAACCCCAAACACTAGGATTGATCCCACTTAGTAGAGCCAAGAGAAAATTGCTTCTAAGTTGGATTCAGGGAGAAGTGCTTCATCAAAATGCCCCCTTCGCCACCCCTGCCCCTCCCGCCTCCCTCCCGCCTCCCTCCTGCCTCCCTCCCACTTTCCTCTTTCTTTTTAAAAGTCTCCAGGTTCTAGCCAGGCTTGAGATTTATGATGTGTTTCACTTTTCCAACACCCTAAGACCGTATTTGGGTGATAAAGAGCTGAGAGGTCTGCAGATAGCCTGTTGCTTGGAAAAGAGAGTATGCTCAATGATGAATGCAGGATATTTGGAGGTTATAGAGGCTCCACGCGTGGGACGACACGTAGGAGCCACTGAAAGACACACGGCGACAGGCTTAGAGATGCCCCCCCCAGCTCCCATCGCATGCACAGAGAGGCGTCCCATGCTTACAACACATGCCTGAGACCCACAGGCGTGCGGGAGCGTGTTCATACACAACATATAAAACCAGAGACAGACGCAGACCCACGTCCAACATCAGACCGGGATGGGGGTACGCACCCCGGCTCCACAATACATGCACCTCCTTGTGGCCCCAGCGAAAAGCTTAAATGAATGGGTTGTCCTTGTTGTACAAGTGTCTTCTAAAGCGCAGTCCTGGGGTCCACAAAACACACCCCATCCTGCTTCCTTCATCAGACCTCCAGACCCGTAACAAAGCAGAAACCCTCAGAAACAGCATCTCACCAGGTTCGAAGCCCGGCCCTGGCCCGAGACTGTGGGGACGCCGCCATTTCTGCCTTCAGAGCTGCTGCGGTCAGCTTTCCGAGGGGGTACTTGACGTTGCAAGAGCGTTCCTGGAGACCCTAGGAGACAGCGAAGGCCAAGACAGATGACTCGAGGACCTCTGATGGATAAGGCCTTTGACAGCCAGGACAGAGAATTACATGGAGTTTCTTGGAGAGACAAAATAAAAACTGCCCCCCCGCCCCCGCTCTTCCACCCTTTTCTCCAAGATCTAATTACAGATGTCTTGACATTCCTTCTGCAGAGAGTTTCCTTAAAAAATTTGCCAAGAAGAAACATTTGGAAACTGTGTTTTAGGTATAATCCCATCTGGGAGTCACTCTAGTTTGCTTTGTCGTTAGATGACGGAGTGCTTAATTATAATGAATAGGGATGTACACCGCATTCGGAAAACTAGATTATTGACCCACATAATACACCCCATGCTGACAATGGCCTTTTGGCAAAACATGCGCCTCTGATCTCACATTAATTACTACACAAATGTACTTATTGTGGGTACCGAGTTTATGCGACAGAGTCCTCTTGACACATGTTCACAATAAAAACACATTTTTTTCTTCCATTCCCCTGACCCTAAGGGGAAAAAAAAAAAAGATGAACATTTTTCAAGATGATGTTTTAATGGCATGAAAACTGTCTGCTGAGTGTTCGCTCTGCTTTTGTTCTTTTTCCTTTCTCCTTTTATTAAAAAGCCTTTTAAACCAAGCATTCCTGGCTTGTAATTCCTTTCTTTGCTTTCGCTTTTATGCCGAGGGAGAGACAGATTAGATTAGATTAAAGACCGAGAGACACCTCGTGAAATACATTCCATCTCGAGGCAATTTGGTTGATAGTTTGTATCTGTGTACGTGCATGTGTGCGTGTGTGTGTGTGTGTGTGTGTGTGTATGTGTGTGTGTGTTTCTTCTTGTGGCTAACTGATGGTCTTTTTACAAATACTGGGTTCTGGTTTCTAGGAATGCATTTGTTCCTTTAGCTTTTTCCCCTTCAGAAGTCTGCAGCCTTTGATTGTGGCCTGACTTTTAGGGGTCTGTGGCATTTTGGGGGGAGGTGGTAAATCTTCGTATTAACCTCTTCCCTTTAACTTTTCACAATTTCTCAAAACTTTTTTCCAAAAGCAGCGGCAGTTTCTTCACAAAGGGCAGATGAAAGAGACAGTTTATTTCAAAGACCCTCTCCCCGCCCCTGCATAGGGCCTCCAGGTTTGTCTGATGATGTCACAGTGGTAACCAAGGCAACACACTGTGACATCACAATCAAAAGGCTACTGACCTTGGCCTGGAATTCAAAGGAAAAGCAGCCCATAAACTTCTAAAGCAGAGAGGAGATAAATATCCTTAGTCATAAAAGAACAGATGAGGTTTGGGGTGGGGGCTGGAAAAAAAGAGCAGAACTTTTTTTTTTTTTAGAAATACAGTAAAATGGTTTGCCAAGTTTTCCAGGAAGTGCCAGTGGCCATTTTGATGACGTGTACTAGGCTTTAAAACAGAAAGAGGAAAAATGAATGTGCTGAAGAAGGGTCGTTTACAATACTAGAAATAGTCAGGTGAAGCTTTCTCCCAAACCATAATCCATAAAATGAACCAGAGCAGAGTAAAGGAATAAGCAAACAACTGTTTCTGAGTGCCAGGGGGAATTAGCTGCCAGGAGAAAGGGAGAAAGCCAGGGAAGGGATTTATCAAAAAGGGAGAGTGCTCAAAGCAACAGGGTCTCCTGGACTGGATCCTGGAACAGAAAAATGGGTGAAATCTGAATAAAATCAGGAGTTTAGTTCATTATACTGTCCCAACGTCAGTTTCTTCATTTGGGGGAACATCCCATAGTAAGGCAAGATGGTAACGTTAGGGGAAACGGGGTGAAGAGTAAACAGGGATGGGGCTTCCCTGGCGGTGCAGTGGTTAAGACTCTGCGCTTCCACTGCAGGGGGCATGGGTTCGATCCCTGGTCAGGGAATTAAGATCCTGCATGCCTCATGGTGCAGCCAACAACAACAACAAAAAAGAGTAAAGGGGGATTCTTGTACCATCTTTGCAACTTGTCTGCCAATCTAAAATGATCACAAAATAAAAAATTTCCTTTTTGAAAAAGGAGAAAGTGGGGCATTGTGTTTCAGCGTGTGTCTTGGGAAGTCTTCCATTTTCCGGTTTGGAAATTCTGCTCAGCCCTAAAGGGTTTGCAGCCCACCTACCCAGGTATTGGACTTCCACGATGGTGAGGAACATGTGACATGCAGGTAGTTTGCTAGACTCACAGGGAAGAGAAAAAGGCTGGAGTTGCCTCTGAACAACTTTAAAAAAGGAAAGACAGTCCCCTGGGCCATCCTAAGTTATTCTTGTCTTCAGAGCCTTCCATGAGTCACCTGGTCTAATTTCACAAATATACTTCTTTCTCCAGACATCCTGAGGGTAGGTTGACCGCATGGCGTGAGGAGCTGGTCTCCAGAGGCCAGGAGGGGTAGGAGAACAGTACTGAACTGGGAGAGGAGAGATCCTGTCCCTGTTTTCGCATGAACTTACATGTGTATTGGGAAACCAGTTCTCTCTCTAGCCTCATTCTCCTTTCCTGCTAAAACGGGATGTAGGACAGGAGATCACATGTATTTAGACTACATGTCAGGTGCTGGGTTGGATCGATTGGTGGAGACTGTCTGTGGCCCTGTGCTGAGCCTGGGATCAGTGAGAAGGAGTGTTGTGATCCATTAGTAATGTCTGCCATGGATACGGGAGAGGACAGTGGAGGCACATTTGCCATTCCAGGCTCCTGCACACTTGGGCCCTGGCTTTCTGGGGCCTGCTAGTCCAGATAGACTCTTGTGCCTCCACCAACATCTGTGTGGGACAATAGACAGAACAAGGCCCTGGAGTCAGCCAGTAGTGGCCTCTAATCCTGGTTTCCTCTGTGCACCGAAGGTTGTATGGTCCATAACATTTAACAAATACGAACCACAAGTGTGCCAACCCCTGTGCATATCCCCTTCCATCTGGAGGCAACAGACAAGTTAACAGGAAATAAAAATGCACTGTGCTAAGTGGTATGATGACAGTTAGGAAGAATGTTCTCAAGGTACTGAGAAGGAAGACCTGACTCACACCTGAGGGGCAGGACGAGAAGGCTTCCCAGAGGAAGTGGCATCTAAGCTGAATTCTGAAGGTTGAGTAGGTATTATCCTGGGGAAGGGAGCAGGGAGAGATGAAGATGGGAGTTTGGCTGGGCTCGGATCATGTGGGGAATTTCAAATTTATTCTCAGGGTAAACGGGGAGCGACTGAGGAATTTTATGCAAGGGAATTTCATTAGCAAAAAGAAAAAAACCAAGTCTTTCTGTTTATAGAGATAGATTTGGAGTGGGGGCAAGACTGGAGGCCATTTTTAGAATGGGGAGGGGCCTGGGAGCCCGGGGGTGACATCACAGGTGTTCTCAGTTACCTTGACCAGTGACATGTTTTCCTGAGTGTGTGCCTCAGCTGTGCAATGTCCAGATGGAAGTCAGATCTTTGTTCCACATGATAACCTTGAGAGATGACTGGGCAGAGAAGAGGGCCGGCAGTGGAGAAGGGGAAATGGTCCATTAATCTACAGATGAGAGCCTGTCCTTGGCTCGTGGTAAGACGAGGCAAAAAGGCAACAACAACAAGAAGATGATAAGAATAATACCCACACCAGCAAATACTACCACCTGCTTCTTCCACCCTGGACAAAGCCACTTTCATCTGTCTCACCTGGATGACTCAGTGGCCTAAATCTCCTCCCTGGTCCCCGCCCTGGACATATTCTCCATCTGTTTTGCTCTTATTTTTCAAAATTCCATTTTATTGAGGCAAAATAAAACGCATCTCTCTCAAGTGTACAGTTCAATGAATTTTGATAAATGTATGCAGCCGTGTAACCACCAGTCCAATCAAGATATGGAACATTCTTCTTCACCTCCAGTGTTCCCTCCAGTCGCTCCCCAGTTGCCTGCCCACCTCCACCCATACTTTCTGGCCCCAGGTGACCATTGATCTGTTTTCTGTCACTGTAGAAGAACTCGATCATTTCTAGAGTTTTATATTAATGGGATCATCCGGTGTGGACTCTTTTTTTGTCTGGTTTCTTTTGCTCGGGATCATGTTTTTGAGGTCCATTTATGTTGTTGTATGGATCAAGTCTGGTTCCTTTTTATTGATGAGTGGCATTCCATCACATGGATGTACTACTGTGTATTTATTCACCTGTGGATGGGTATTTGGGTTATTTCCAGTTTTTGACTATTATGAATAATGCTGATACGAACATCAAGTGTAAGTCTTTTTGTGGACATAAGATTCTCTTTGCCTTGGGTAGACATCTAAGAGTTGAATTGCTGAGATGTATGGTAAGTGTATATTTAACTTTCTAACCTAAGGTAAACAATATAAGATAAAACAAAACCAAAGAGCTAAAACTATATAATTTCTAGAAGAAGAGAACACACTAGGAAATCTTTGTGACCTTGGGATAGGCACAGATTTCTTAGGACACAAAAAGCATAAACTGTAAAATTTAAAAAAATGATAAATTGGACTTTATCAAGATTTAAAACTTCTGCTCTTTGAAACACCCTGTTGAGAAAATGAAAAGGCACATCATAGTCTGGGAAAAAATATCTGTAAATCATTTATCTGACAAAGGACATGTATCCAGATTAAAAGAAGTCCTATGACTCACTAATAAGAAGACAAATGACCCAATTTTAAAAGGGGCAAAAGAAGGAGATATATGAACAATCAAAAAGCACATAAAAAAGTACTCAACACCATTAGTCATCAGGAAAATAAAAATGAAAACAGTAACAATGTATCACTACACACCAACACAATGGCTAAAATGAAAAAGACCACCCATGCCAAGTATTGACGAAGATGTGGAGCAACTGGAATGCCCAGCGGGAACGCAAAATGGTACAGCCACTTTGGAAGAGTCTGACAGATCCTTAAGACGGTTTCTTTTGTAAAAGAGTGAAAAAAGTTCTTAAAACCCTCCAATGGCTCCCCATGGCTCTAAAATAAAATCCAAACTCTGTTTTATGATCTACAAAGCCTTCTGTCATCTGACTCTTGACATCCTCCAATCCTGTCTTGCGTTCCTGTCCTTCAAGTTCACTCCCTTTCTGCCACATTGACCTTTATTTTGGCCTCGAAGCACAGCAAGCTCCTTTACTGTTCCCTCTGCCTGCGTGCTCTTTCCCTGGTCCTTCGTACGGTAGTCTTCCTGATCAAATGTTCTCTCCTTAGGAAGACATTTGCTGTGCATTAAATATGATCCCCCTGCCATTTCCTATCCTTCTATCCTTCTTTTATTTACCTCTGAAAATCTCCTACGTACTTGCTCCCCTCTCCCTTTTCCAACTAGAAAGAAAGCTCTGAGATGGCAGGGATCTTGTTTCTCTATTCAACACTGTGCCCTGTAACAAAGTTCCTAACACACAGTAGGACCTTTATCCATGTTGAACCCCCTAAGTGTCTTTCACAGGGACAAGGACGATGCAGCTGGTTCCTGGCAGTACTGAGATGCGAATCCAGCTCTGTCTGGCCCTAAAGGCTTAGGTCTACCCCTTCTCAAAGCTCACAGTCAAGATGGGGCTAAATCCTGGAGGGCAAGGCTCAGATTCCAACCTCAGGATCTGGACTCTAGTCAATGAAGGAGAATTTCAGGCATGGAAAAGGCCAGGTGAAGCTCCCAGAATGGGAATAGCCTAAGGGAAAGCCCAGGGTGTGTTGCCCTGGGGCCCAAAGGAGCCCAGCTATGACTTCAGGCGTCTTCCTTCCTCCTTGGAAGTCTGCAAGAGAAACAGGGTGAGTTGTTGAAGCCCTCACCCATTTTCCGTATGAAGAGAGAAGGGTCCTAAGGAGGACTGAGAAGTGGGATGGGGTTGAGGACGCGGGGGATGCTGCTTCTGCATTGAGTTGCTGTTGTCAGGATTTGAGCAATACCTTGGGGCTCTTTATTCTACAGGCGGGGATCCTGATGCCTGGAGGTGGAGGTGGAGAGGGACGGGCAAACCTGGGTCGGGCCTCAGGGTTCGTCGGGCAGAATTTCACTAGATTTTGGTGCTGTCTTTTTGACCGTTGTCGAAGTGTGAAGGCAGAAAAGCAGGCAGTGTTGAGGTGGTTGAGAACTGGGGATCAGCCAGATGGAATTTCAGATTTGACTCTGCCACTTACCAGCTGTGCCCTTGGGTGAAGACTTTCCCCGCTCTAAGCCTTACTTTGCTCGTCTGTGAAATGGGGATGATGATACAGCAGTTTATCAGGTGCTGAAATTCATACCGTGAGGAAATACAAATTGCTTGGGTCAGTATCTAACACTTAGAGAGTACTTAATAAATGGGGCCAATTACGATTATGGTGATTGTGGTTGTACCTTCTAGAACTCGAGTGAGGTTAGCAGAGGAGATGGGATTGGAAGAGGACTAAGAGGATGTAAGATGTCAGTGATCTGTTGGTAGCCTGGGAGTCTCTAGAAATCCAATTTCAACATTCAAAGCAAAGACCCCCCCACCTGGAGGCTTCCATCCACCTGAGCATTCTTCGAGGGCCTCCTTGGGTCCCAGGTAATCTAATTTTTGGGTGGAGGCGGGGCGCGGCTAAATAGCCATCAAGACAGCATCGAAGACTAAAGACCTGTGTGGCATTCAGAATCAGGAGTTCTCTTTTCCATTTCATAACTGAGACTCTGGGAAAGTAGCTGAATTTCTCACTTGATCAAATCTGTCAAAAGTGGGAAGGCTTATCCCTGTCCCCCAGAATGGTGGAGACCAGGAAATGAAGAGGGGTGGAGAAAAGCACCCAGCGTGGAGCTGGCACCCAAGATGTCAGAGCAGAGGAAGCACGGGGGCTGCCCCAGCCTGTGCCTTCACTTTGCCTGAGCAGTTGGAGTTTGAAGCTGCCCGCTTGGCTCCAGAAGAGAGAGATTCCCAGATGTTTTCAGCGCCCTGGACATGCCCGAACTTGCAGGTGCCATTTTGAATTCTAGAGGCCCTTGGCTTAAGGGTGTGAGTTCAGGGAAAATGCTTTTGTGCAACTTGTAACGGTATCTAGACCAATGCAGATTTCCTCCCCAGCCCAGGGAGGGGAACAGGAATCCTCTAAAGACCTCACCCGCCCTTTATCTCCTTGGCTTGTCCCAGTAGTTTGGGAGATAGGCCAGGGAGATACTAATGTCCCCAAGATCCCGGGGAGAGATCAGATGTTGACTTCAAAGAGGCGCCTTCTGACTGGAGGGATGGAGGGTAAGTGATTACAACAACCTTGCAGGGAGGTCCCCTGGCCAGTGGGACTGACAGGTCTTGGGCCTTCATCCAAATGAGCCATCCATCAGAGATGGGGTTTTTTGGCTTCATGCAAGTCTCCCAAGATACTCAGTGAAAAAAGAAAAGGGCAGCATTGAAGTTAAGCTCCAACTATGTACCACACGCCCTCTGAGGTAGGGCGAATGATACCCATTTGACAGATGAGGAAATTGAGGCTTACGGCAGTGAAATATCTTGCCCAAAGGCCACCTGGCTGTTAAGATAAGCAAGCAGGGATTGGCCCCTTCTATTGTAGCTTCTATTCTATTCTATTCCTCCTCCCACTCCTAATTTTACTCCCTTGTATGTAGCACCTGCTATGTGGTTACACTGGGGGGAGGGGCACTCAAGACCTCTCTGACGTGTTTACATCACCTTGCCCTTGTCCTCTGGATTCCAGCTACCCCACCTTCTTTCCCTTTTTTGAAAAAAAGTCCTGTTCTCTCCTCGCTGCCTTTGCTTAGGAGACCCCTTCCTACCCAGTTTGGGCTTATCTTTCAGATTTGCACATGAAAGGAAGTCCTCCCTGACCCCAAGAGAAATTCTGATTCCTACTCCCAGGCCCATTACACGCCTTGTCCTTCTCCATTGTGAACTTTATCACCTCTTGGAAACATGCTTGTGGGATTCTTTTGATTAAGGCCTGTAGACCATGCCAGAACACTTTAAGCCCCGTGAACTGAACGTAGAGAGCCCATATGTCTTGTCCATGGTTGTATCCAAACACAATTGGAAGGGTTGGGAAGTAACCCAAGAAGACCCCAGCCAGGGAAAAGAATCAAGGACCACACAGGTGCGGAGGAAGATAGAAGGACCCAGAGAGGTCAGTTGCCTTCAAGATGCCCTAGAAGGAGCCCTTTTCATGCCTCCTGTCCCAGCTCTTCAGATTCCAGGCAAAGGTGAAGGGCCAGATGTCCTCCAGGGCTCCCAGTACCAAGCCAATATGTATTTTGAATGCCATGTGTTTATGTTTTCCCCTTTGAAGACTGCCTGGGAAAGGCTAGCAGTCATTTAAGTAACAAACACTTTGCTTTCTCTTCTCTTGCCAAAAGCCATCTTTAATCACCCACCAAGTAATGGGCTCAGAATAGCATAATGGAAACAAAGTACTTAAAATACTTTCTTTGGTGGATAAACACAGGGAGGGAAAAAAAAAAATCTTACCGGCTCAGCACCATCCCCTTCTGTGTATACACAGCTAGGGGACCTGGAAGAAAGACAAAAAAGCCTTCCCAAACAAACAGGTGATTGTAAATAACCAGAACATGCATATTTTTAACGGTAGGGTGGTCAGTCCTCCAGTCTGAGGAGGACGTCTTAGTATCTGCTGGATTTCCCCTCTCCTTTTTTAAAAAACCCTGTCACCAAGAGACAAAAAAGTAGGTCTGACATAACCAACCAGCGGGAGGGAGTTCACAAAGAGATTCTGAGAGCATCTTTCTCAAATCTCTTTAGATATGGGGATAACAAGGGAAGGAGATGGGTGGTGTCGGGTGGAGGTCTCTGTGAATCTGAATGTTTTACTTGTGTTCAGAGGAGGAAATTTGTCCTGATGTCCACTTGGGCTAAAGCCAAAACTGGAAGGAAAGTGGCAAAGCTCTGGGTTATGGAATCCAGGACGCAGACTCCTCAGGAATGCCGAGTTAGGTATTAGAGGAAAACGGATCTTTATGCTGTGAAAATGGACTCTTGAAATGGCTACATCCTCCAAGCAGCCGTCTGGATTTCTGCAGCTGGTTGGAATCCGTCTCTCTCTACCATGAGATGAACAAGACAAGAACTGGAGGCTTGTAAAGCTTAAAAACCGTATTATCTTGGCCAAGTTACTTATTCTCTCTGAACTTTAGTTTTCCCATCTGTAACATGGGGACAAAAATACCTCCTTTGTGAGTTATTCCTAGGCGTAGAATTAAATAGTCTGTGGGTCACTTCCTCACTTGGAGCACTTAACCTGGTCTGCCCAGACCTCAGAATTCCCCATGTATGTCTCAGGGTCTCCTTGAAGTGGGAGGGAGCCGGGGAGGGAGACGTGGGCACGGAACTAGCATGTTTTTCCTGGGCTATTGTCTTCTGGCCACTGTGTTAGACCCTGTAATGTACATTGTCTCCTGTGTTCCTCACAATAAAAGCATTGTTAAGGAGGTGAAATTATCTCCACTTTTCAGATGAGGCAACCCAGTTTCAGAGTGCTTGAGTAACTTGGCCAAGGTCACACAGGAAGTGACTGAGCTCTGCGGGGAACACACTCCATTCCCCACTTCCTCATCCCCTAGTGTGTGATACAATGCCTGGCACATAGTAGGTGCTCAGTACACGCATGTGGCAACAACTGACGTGCGCCTCCCTTCTTGAGTGCCCATTCACTGACTGATTATCTGTGAATAATTGCAAATGTTCTTGACATTTTTTCCCCCATATGTTGAACTTGATCATCTGATATGGACTAGTTAACCTTGGAGAAAACTAACATTTTTCAGCACTTATTAAAAAAAAAAATGCTGTGTTAAGGTCAATAGATATAGCCTGTGTATAAGAGGAAACAGAAGAAAGATGTTGGACGTGGGAGTTAAGGTCATCTTTGCAACTGAGAGGCAGTTTATTAACACAGACCAGGGACTTTCCTGGTGGTCCAGTGGTTAGGACTCTGCTCTTTCACTGCTGGGGCCTGGGTTCAGTCCCTGGTGCGAGAACTAAGATCCTGGAAGCCACGTGGTACAGCCAAAAAACAAAACCAAAACCCAAAAAACAACCCAAAAAACCAAAAAAAACACAGACCATGAGGTACCAGAGCCACTCAAGTTGGAAGCCCAGTAGTAATGCTGGTCAGCCCATTTGATCCCGGTAGACTGGGGGCCGGGGGCACCAGGTGTCATTGGAAGTTTGACAATGGAGAAGAGTCTAATGTCCTTGGATGTGTGGGCACCTGGGTCTTTTTTTTTTTAATTAATTAATTTATTTATTTTTGGCTGTGTTGGGTCTTTGTTGCTGCACTAGGGCTTTCTCTAGTTGCGGCAAGCGGGGGCTACTCTTCCTTGCGATGCTCGGGCTTCTCGTTGCGGTGGCTTCTCTTGTTGCAGAGCACAGGCTCTAGGCGCGCGGGCTTAGGCAGTTGTGGCACATGGGCTCAGTAGCTGTGGCTCGCGGGCTCTATAGAGTGCCGGCTCAGTGGTTGTGGCGCACGGGCTACCGCACCACCAGGGAAGTCCAGCACCTGGGTCTTTCCGTCTGCATTTAGGGTAGTCCTGGCGACCTGCTCACACCTTCTCTCCCATGTGACTCCCTCTTCTAGACCCTCCCTGCCCTGTGGCAAGGTGGAAAGATTCTGGGCTTGGGAACTGAAGAACTAGGTTGGATTTTTCCAGCCCTGACCCCTTGTCTTTGGGTAAATCAATCTTTCAAACTCCGATTTTTCTCAGTTGTCAAAATAGCCATAGGCTATTTGACAGCATGGGAGTCAATGGTTTAGCTCCGGGCCAGCACTTACCAAGTACTCAGTTAAGATTACTGAGTGTCAGTAATCACATGCATTCATTCACATGTTTATTAAATGAGTATTGAAGGAACATCTTTCAGGTGCCATTCTAGGTGCCAACATACCACAAGGAGCAAAGCAAAGTGGCTATATTGCTGGGGGCGGGGAGCGGGGATAGGCAATAAACAAATGAATATTGTACCAGCAGGTGATAAAAACCTAAAATAAGTAAAGGGATGGAGAGTGATGGGAGGAAGTGCTGTTTCATATTGAGTAGTCAGGAGGTGACACGGGGACAGAGACTGCAGGAGTCAGGGAATCGAGCTTGTGAAATGGAACAGTGTTCCAGGCAGAAGGAACAGAAGAGCAAAGGCTCTGACACCAGAGCAAGGTTGGTGTGTGGGAGGATGCACAAGGAGGCTGCCATGGCTGGAAGTAAAGTGGTCGAGAGGCTTCAATCATCATTGCAGATTGTTTAGATGGTGGCAGGAAACGAGGCCGGACAGTTAGGAGTCAGAAGGAGCCCAGATCCTGTAGACCCTGCTAGGGCAAGTGCTGTGGCTTTGCATCTGACTAAAACAGGGAAGCTATTTTAAAAAAGAGTGACATATCTCCCTTTCTACTCCCCTTCCCCACCCCACCCCGTTTTTTTTTTTTTTTTTTTTTTCCCACCCCGTTTTTAAAATTTATTTTTTATTAAAAAAAGTTTTTTTAGCCACACTGCTACAGTTTGTGGGATCTTAGCTCCCCTACCAGGGATCGAACCCGGGCCCTCAGCAGCGAAAGCTTGGAGTTCTAACCACTGGACCACCAGGAAATTTCCCCCATTTTTTATTATGAAAAATTTCAAGCATATAGAGAAGTTGAAAAATTATGTAGAGAGGACCCACCGAGTGGATTCTACACTTCACGTTTTTCTCTGTTGGCTTCATCACACGTCTACTCCTGTATTCATCCCTCTACCCATCTATCAATTCCTCTTTTTGTTTTGTCGCATTTCAAAAATAACTTGCAGACATCCTGTGACCTCATCCCCAAACATTTAGGCATGCATATCACTAAGCAGAGTTTAGTATTTGTTTTTAAAGAGCGAATTTACATACAGTGAAATGCACAGATCTTAAGCATGTCATTCTTTGAATTTTGACAATTTTTGACATACCTGTGCAACCCTAACCGCTATCAAGCTAGAGAGTATTATCGCTGTACCTCTCCCTCCTGGCCTGCCCCCAGGCAACCACTGTTCTTATTTTTCTCACCATATGTGAGCTTTGCCTATTCCAGAACTTTATATAAATGGAATCACGCAGTATGTAGTCTTGTGTAAGGCTTCTTTCACACAGCAGAATGTATCTGAAATTCACCCATGCTCGAATTTGGACCAATACTTTTTTGTTGTTTATTGTGAGGTAGTATTTCTTTGTCTGGATATACCAGTTTATCCTTTCTCCTGTTGATGACGGACACCCGGGCAAACTGCCTTACATTTTTAAAAGCTGCCTTTGGGGAGCTGCTTCCCTGGTGGCGCAGTGGTTGAGAGTCCGCCTGCCGATGCAGGGGACGCGGGTTCGTGCCCACATGCCGCGGAGCGGCTGGGCCCGTGAGCCATGGCCGCTGAGCCTGTGCGTCCGGAGCCTGTGTTCCGCAACGGGAGAGGCCACACCAGTGAGAGACCCGCGTACGGCAAAAAAAAAAAAAAAAAGATCCCTCTGGGGATTTCCCTAAGTCCAGTGCTTAGTATTTGGTGCTTTCACTGCCGTGGCCCGGGTTCAGTCCCTGGTCTGGGAACCAGAGATCCTGCAAGCCATGTGGCACAGCGCCGCGCCCCCCCGCCCCCCCTCCGCCGCCCAAATAAATAAAAAGATCCCTCTGGCTGCAGGGTGGAGAACAGACTCTTGGGCCAAAAGGCAGAAGCAGTAGTCCAGGTAGGAGGCCACTGCCATTGTTTAGGTAGGAGATAATAATTTGACGGTGGCCTTGTTTGGATCATCGCGTTAAGCTTTTGATACACATTATGTCCATTAACAAACATCTTCGGGGCTTAGAAAACTCCCTTCCCCCTGGAGATAACCCATTCCTTCTTAGGGAAAGACACGATTGTTCTGCTTTCCTTTCATATTCAGTCATGTTAGTCACTTTAGTCAAAGGTTTTCTAAATCTTCTCAGTTACAAATTTGCAAAGAGGAACCTTGTAACTGGACTCTATCAGTTAAGGCCCGGGGAAGGGAGGATGAATTACAGAAGCTCCTCAAAGCCTAGGTCAAATGGGAAATGCCAAGAGAGAGATCAGAAGCTCTAAGTAGCGTTCCATCAAGAGGATTGGGGTTGGGGTGGGGTCCGATGGAAAGTTCTAATAATAAAAAACAGCTCATGGCTTTGAATACTTACTACAAGCCGGGCACCGTGTTCAGCACTGTGTCGCCATACATTTTCTAACATCAGAGGCGTGAGTTAGGCATGTTCCCATTTTATAGAGGAAAGCAAGTCTTTAAGCCCATTGCATCTGATTTCAGAGCGTGCACTCACCCCTGTAGCTGTACCAATTTCCTTTCCACTGGAAAATATGGATGGAATAGATGCAAGGGAGCAAATTGAGTTTCTTTCCTTCCCAGTAACATGGACCCCACATTGGTCAATATGTTTGCTGAACTCACCATTGAAAAGGATACCATTCAAAATGGTGATGTGAGTTCCAAGTGGGGCTCAGGGGTCCGACTTTGCCTGGGACTTTCCCTATTTTAGCCCTGAAAGTCCCAGACACACTGGGATGATCAGTTACCTTACTCATGAAGGATGGCCAATGTCCACGTAGAACATTTCCATTTGTGATCTGGATTGAGCAGTGAGCTCTTCATTTACTCTAGGGTGGTGAGTTTACCCACCCTGGTTACTCCTTTAGTTGTGCCCTGCTCAGCCTGAGGACAGCCTGTTTGGATAAGATCCACTGGATGGACAATCTTAGCAACTTGGATTGTTGATTAGCTGGTATTTGACACAGGCTGGCAGATACGTGTGCTTTTCGCTAGAGGGCTGGGGACCATTCAGTGTTTCTTCAATATTAGCTCTAAGCTTTGAGTTCCTGAAAGTATTTTTTCTCTTCTTTACATAGAACCGTGTCTCTCCATCACAGCTTTGCCTTCCTGACTCCACTGCCAAGGGCTGCATTAAGGTCACATCTTTTTGAATTTGGATAAGGACATTGGCTTGCTAAATGTTCTGGAGCCTTCAAAATCTCATCCCTTTAATTCTTCTCACCTACTAATTCTTCTCACCTACTAAGATCATCAAAGAGAACTATTAAATGCATCCAATCTCTACATGCTTCTAATGGAGACTCTAAATAATACAACCGTACCCTGGCAGTCTGATTTCAGAGCCTGCTAGATCAAGCATTCTGCACAAGGACGATGACAGGAGACATGTAGGGATACCATAGGTCCATGAGCACAATTTAAAGGAAAAAAAAAAAAAAGATTTCTAACTTGTGTTAGATAAACTAAAGGTAGGGGAATAGCTTAGACTAACTCTTCTTAGGGTGGAAGTTTTTAGGTGCTCACCCCTTGTCTCTTGTGCCTAAAACTGTCTTTCTTTCTAATCCTATTTCTTGAACAGTTCTTGGAGCTGTTGACTTGTCTCCATTCTCTTCCCAATGTCTTCGATCTGCCCATCTCCCTCCCTTTTCTGGATTTCCGCAGGAGCCTTAGGTCAACTGTTTCCACTCTTCCCTCCCTCCATCCATTCTTTACCCCACAGCCTGCGTGATCTTCTGGAATGCAACTCTGATCATCACTGCCCTGCTCTCCGCCTTTCCATGGCTCCCATGTGTGCCTAGGGTGATGCCTGAATCCTTCCAGATCTGGCCCACGTCTCCCTCTCCAAGCTCATTCCCTTGCCACTGGCTTGGAAAATATTTTCAAGAGTTCCTCAGCTCTCTCTCCCTTGCATCTAATTGATCCAAGTTCCTCTGACTCACTTTCAGGTTTTCCGCTCTTGAATGCCCCATCCATTCAAGGATGTGCGATTTCAGTGTGTTGATTACATCTCTGGACTTTGCCGTCCCTTGTGCCTCTGAGGCTGGTGCCCTGGTGTTACCCTGAAAGGCAGAAAGGAGTGCCACACCTTAAGGTATGTGGGTGAGATGACCTGAGCACCAGCATGGTGGAGTGCCATCAAGATATCCAGCCAATGGGACTTCCCTGGTGGTCCAGTGTTTAAGACTCCATGCTCCCAATGCAGGGTAGAGGGTTCGATCCCTGGTCAGGGAACTCAGATCCCACATGGCCAAAAAATAGAAAACAAAAGCCATATATAAAATATAGCTCATGGGGCTATAGATCCCACCAGATAGCTCTACAATTGATTAAGCTTCAAAAAAAAAATAAACAAAACAGCAACAAAAAAGATATCCAGCCGAGAAGCCCCCGATGCTGATCTTGCATTAGTGGGGCTCCACTGATGTCAGTGGAAATCCTAGGAACCAGCTCACCACTAAATTAGGTTCTTCAGACCCAAGGAAGTGCCCAGATTTATCCTTGAAACTGTGCCCTTCTCTCACCCATCGACCATAGATTTCATCAGTTTTTTGCCCACCACTAGCTAATATCAGTTCAACCACAGACCACGTGGGACACCAAATCACAGCCTTTCTCTGCCTTATTGATCTCGGCCTCCTGCATCGGCCACTAGAAAAAGGAGTAGATATGGGGTCTTTGCTGAAGTCGGCGTCCAGGTGGGACCCTCAGGGCCTGATCATTAGACCTTATACTGTATCCTGCGACCTATGTGGAGCCTCTGGAAGCTGTCCGGTGGATTTTCGTGGTCCATGCAGACTCAGGTCCTTTCCCACTTGCGTGGAAGAAAGAAGAACCAGAGAGAAAACAGGAGCAAATCTCACAAAGACGGTAACAAAAACAAAATGGCTTGGAGAGAAAAAAAAAGGCAAAAAAACCCACACAAAAGTGGAATAAAACCGACAGTAATCTCAGCCTATGCTGTCACTGAGCAGAAACTCAATTTATGTAGTCTCTGCTTGGAGATGTAGCACAGTTTTTGACAGATGTGCTATGCATCCTGTCATTAGGGCTGAACGAAATGTCTCAATACGATTGGGAAAATTACAGTTTTAAATCTTCTTTCCTCCTTTAAGCCTTTTGCATATTTTCCACTACACGAGTCTCTGGCTGCTCACAGCTGAATATAAATGAATTCCACAGATCTTCACTTCCTCCTCTATTTTATACGAGTGGGTTATTTGGGTTGGACTCGTGTTTGTGAGTGTGTATGTGGGGGGGTATGTGTGTGTGTATTTACTCTTTGCAAGGAAAAAAAAAAAGGCAAAGCATCAAATAACTGAGGAAGAAAGAGGACAGAGAAAGACAAGAGAATCCCGTCTAGAAGCCAGGAACTAGGATATTTCTGGGCATTGAGAGCTGAGATTTTTTTCAAAGTAACTACTGTATTATTATTACTGGTTTTGTGACAGACTTCCTATTATTTTTGCATTTTTTCTCATCTTTATAAACCTGTGAGCTGAAACTTGTTTTCTGTCCACTTTACAGATGAGGAAACTGATGCTCAGTGAGATTACCTTTGCCTAAGTTCTGGAAGGTGATGGAGGCAGCTTTCAGGTGCAGGTATGTATGACCCAGATCTGTGCATTGAATTACGTACAGCTATGCCACTGTGAACCAGCAGGACATATAGGGTGGGCATCGACAGTTTTTCCTGCTTTTCCTTTTGTGTAAGTCACCCTGATTTTTCCTTTGGAAGCTACTCCTCCTCTGTTCTGAGTCCAGACAATTCAGGTGAAGCTGACCCACATCCCCAGGGTCCAGGGGTGGGCGCGTGGCCAAGGCCTGACCAATCTGAACATTCTGACCCCTGGCCAGAGTGACTGGCTCGTGTCTGACCATGTGACCGGCCTAAACCAGGAAGGACAATGGGATTCATTCTTGGGACTCTTAATAGGATGGTGAAGAAATTGGAACACCTTCTTGGCTGGGGTTGCTACTTTAGTAGGATGTTAGCTTGGAGTTTCTGAGGGTCTTCTTGGCTACCGTGAGGTGAGAGCCTGTTTGGAAGAAAGTCAACTAAATGAGACTTGCGGCTGAGAGATGGGAGGGGAAATTCATAAAGGCTTAGTCTCAGTGTTTGGCTGCATCTCTGCCTGAGACTAGAATCCACTCCTGGACTTTTGAGTCACAGAAGTCATTACATTCCCATTCTGAGGTCTTGGAGAGGAGGGCTACACACCACCTGTGAGACGAGGGCCGGATGAGTCCAGGTGGGGCGTTGCTGATTGTGATACTCTGATTTATGATAAGAAATGTGTATCTGGTCTTCGTTCCTGTTTCTGGCACAGAGCTCCTAAAACCCTTGGAATTTCCTGAGTGATGAGAGCTGATAAATGTGTCTTTTGTTATGTGAATGAGGTGACTTTTGGAAGCACCTAAGGATGGGGGCCGATTGCCCGGATATCCAATCAAGGGATTAGAGGGTTGGAACTTTCAGCCCCACTCCCAACCTCCGGGGAGGTGGGGAGGGGCTAGAGAGTGATACCAATTGCCAATGGTCAATGATGTAATCAATCATGGTTGTGCAATGAAACCTCCATAAAAACCACAAAAGGAGAAGGTTCCGAGAGCTTCTAGGTCGGCGAACCCATGGATGTTTGGGGAGAATGGTGCCCTCAGAGAGGGCATAGAAGCCTTGTGCCCTTTCCCACGTGCCTTGCCCCATGCATCTCTCCCATCTGGTTATTCTTGAGTTATATGCTTTTGTAATGAACTGGTAATCTAGTGAGTAAATGGGTTTCCTGAGTTCTGTAAGCTGCTCTAGCAAATTAATTGAACCCGAGGCCGGGGGGGGGGTGGTGTGATGGGAACCTATGATTTATAGCTAGTTGGTCTGAAGTATAGGTAACAATCTGTACTTCCAACGGGGATCCTGAGTTGAAGGGGGTCTTTGGAACCCCCAGTTTGTGACTGGTAGGTCAGAAGCAGAAGTAACAACTTGGGCTTTTGACTGGTGTCTGATGGGGTGGGGTGGGGCAGGAGGGACAGTCTCGTGGGACTGAGCCCTTAACCAGTGGAATCTGACCCTATCTCCAGGTAGTGTCAGAATTGAAACTGAACACCAGCTGGGTGTCCAGAGAATTCCTTGTTAATGTGGAAAAACCCTCCTGATGAACTGGAATTGGGATCTGGACACATTTCATATGATATTGCCAATCTATTTGCCCTTTTATATTTTTTATTATTTAATCTTTTTTTTTTTTTTTTTTGCGATATGTGGGCCTCCCACTGCTGTGGCCTCTCCCGTTGCGGAGCACAGGCTCCGGACGCGCAGGCTCAGCGGCCATGGCTCACGGGCCCAGCCGCTCCGAGGCATGTGGGATCTTCCCGGACCGGGGCACGAACCCGTGTCCCCTGCATCGGCAGGTAGACTCTCAACCACTGCGCCACCAGGGAAGCCCTATTATTTAATCTTTTGGCCGCACTGCGCAGCAAGTGGTATCTTAGTTCCCCGACCAGGGATTGAACCGGTGTCCCCTGCAGTGGAAGCACAGGGTCTTAACCACTGGACCACCAGGGCAAGTCCCATATTTGCCCTTTTTTGGAACTGTAAAACTTGCAATTTCATAGTATTTGACCTGATATTCCAATTTTTTTTTCCGTTATGGAAATTGAGGCTCAGAGCTGTTAAGTGATACAGAGGGTGAAAGAAAGAATTAAGCCGCTTACGTCTTTCCAGGCCCGAGAGGAAGTAACGAACTGGGATTCAGAAATGGGTTCCAGTCTCCTCACTGCCACCGCCTTGCTGGGTGATTTTGGTTGCATGCCTTCCTGTATCACCTAGAATTCTCTGATTGCAAGCAACAAAAGTGACTTTCATTAATGTATGCCAAGAAGGAATTTACTGGAAGGATAGGAGGGAGATTGTAGAATAGAGGAACAAAGGCACCGAAACAAACAGGCACTTGGCTTCCCTGGTGGCGCAGTGGTTGAGAATCCGCCTGCCGATGCAGGGTACACGGGTTCGTGCCCCGGTCCGGGAGGATCCCACATGCCGCGGAGCGGCTAGGCCCGTGAGCCGTGGCCGCTGAGCCTGCGCGTCCGGAGCCTGTGCTCCGCAACGGGAGAGGCCACAACAGTGAGAGGCCCGCGTACCGCAAAAAACCACCACCAACAAAAAAACAACAAAAAAAAACAGGCGCTAAGGGAACTGGGTAACAGGGCTTCACGGACTCGGGTGAAGAGCTGAATGAGCTGCAAAGCTTCAGCCCTAGCTTGGATGCAAATTCCTGGGAGGGAGCATCTGATTCGCGGAGCTTGGGTCCTAGGCCCTCCCTTTGGTGGTGAGCTGATCGACAGCTCCGCTATGATTATACCCAGTAAAAGAACGTTTGTTTTCCCAAAGCAACGTTGAGAAGCTGTTACCCTGATAAGGGTAGGTGAAAACTACACAGCCCCTCTATTCTTCCCCTTGCTTCAGTTTGCTTTGAATTTCAGCATCAGTGATTGGGTTGTAGGGGGTCTATAGGAGCCCTTTCAGGCGTCATACTCAGATTTAACCAGACCCGCAAGAAGCTAGGAAAAGCACATTTCCAAAACCTGATTCTGTGAGAGAAGCAGAAGGATGCAGTACAATTTCCCCCGATCAGCCATGCTGCTACGTGGCTGGCAGGAAGGGTGTGGGGGGGGAGAGCCGGGCTCTGGCATGTATGGGCTGTGTTAGGTGGTTGTCACCAAACCCCTCTGAGCTTCATTTTCCTCATTGACAAAACGGGGATATCCATGGAAGAGGGTGGTGAAGGTGCTAAGAAAAAGAGCAACGTATTTGCAAAGTATTGAGCGTTTATTAGGCGCCAGGCACTGTACTGAGTGCGGGACCCACAGCCTCTTGGACATTTCCCAGAACAGATGGGAAAGGTGCCCAGCACACAGCAGGGGCTCCATAACTGCTCCTTTCCTTCCCTTTGCCTCTAGGCAAGGGCGTGACTCCCTGAACCCATCCCGTCTCGGCATGTGAGCTCTTAGTTCCCCGACCCAGATGGAACCCGTATCCCCTGCAGTGGCAGTGCGGAGTCCTAACCACTGGACCGCCAGGGAAGTCCCAGCCCAGCTGGTCTGAGGAAATTCTGAAGCCTGATGGCAGAAAGTAGCAAATACATCAATGTCCCTCTCCCTCTCTTTTCCTTTTGGCCAGGCTGGACCACCCGGTCAAGAGATCAGGTGTGAGTTTAAGGGTGGAGAGGAAAATTCAAACTTTTGGTGTGTGGAAGTTTCTGGAATCTCTCAGATAATGTATTGGGAATGTAGATTCCCTCCCCTCCCCCCTTCTTCCTTTTTATTTATTTATATTTATTTATTTATTTATTTTTTGCGGTACGCGCGGTCCTCTCACTGTTGTGGCCTCTCCCGCTCCGGAGCACAGCTCCGGACGCGCAGGCTCAGCGGCCATGGCTCACGGGCCCAGCCGCTCCGAGGCATGTGGGATCTTCCCGGACCGGGGCACGAACCCGTGTCCCCTGCATCGGCAGGCGGACTCTCAACCACTGCGCCACCAGGGAAGCCGCCTTCTTCCTTTTTAAAAGTGCCCAGGTACCTGGGCTCCAGTGGGTGTGTTTGAAACTGGCCAGCTGTGGGCTGCCCAGCTGACAGAGGCCACAGCTGGAGCAGGAACAGTGGCTGGGTTTCTTCCAGCTGCAAATGAAAGGGTCAACACCTTGAAGGGAAAAAAAATAAAAAGTCCAGGCATCGGCTGGTGGAAATGGTCCCAGAGTTCATAATAACTGAGAGCAAGGCTAGAAGTTTTTATTGTTTTAATTGGCAGCTGTCTTTGGATTCTGGTTTAAGAGGGTTTGGAGATTGGAAACCAGGCAGGTGTGAGTGAGTGTGTGTGTACGTACGCGTGCGAAAATGCACACGTGTATAAAGGAAGGTGGAAGAAATCTGGTTGTCTGCGAATGTGAGGATGGACAGGGCCAGGAGGCAGAGAGGCAGCTGTGTGTGTGTTGGCAGGGAGGTGAGGGCAACAGCCATCTTCTGTGTGTGAAAGAGAGAAATGGAAAGCGGGAACTGCAGGACTGAGAAAACCATCTTTGTTGTTGTGTTGTGAGCACACGGACAGATGAAAATGGAAAATTGTGGATGAAAGAGCAGGAAAGAACCCAAGCGCGAGACAGAGGAAACCAGGCGGGGTGCGTGAGATTGCAGCACCATGAGCCAGCGTGCCATGAGCAAGGGCCCCATCAGCTCCCTCCTGGCCTTCCAGAAATAGTTTCCGGGAACTGTGGTGCTTCCCCGCCCCGGCTCTCTCGGGCCAGCGGGGAGATAAAGCCGCCCGCGTCGCTTGTCTTGGCGGCCTCTCAGCTGACACTGCTGACAGGCTGCTTTGATCTCGGGTTATCAGGGCCTAACCCTGTGCCCCAGGCCTGCTCTGCCAGCTCCCACCCCCCGCTCACCTTTGCCAAGAGGGCAGCTCGTAAGGTCACGGTTAGGAGGGGCGGCCCAGCCCTCGTGCCCCGCTGGCCTTGAAGCCTGGGCGCTTGATGCAATCAGGGCACCATCTTTTTAGTCTCAGGGCAACGATGAAAAGGGAGGGAAATAAGCTTCTGAAGTGGAGCCACGCGAAATGACACCCTGAACACAGCCTGTCCCCAAGCTGCCTGGGCCTTTACCCCAAATGAGTGGCGACAGCAGAGAAAACAGGAACGGCAGCCGGAACACTTGCCTTCCTGTCTTAAGACGCTGCTTGAGACACTGGGTGACCTCGAGCAAATCCTACTTGTCTCTGGACCTCAGTTTCCATCTCCCGTCTCGTAAAATGAAAGTGCTTTTATAACTATGGAATAATTTTCAAATGCAATCACATGCAGAAATCCCACGTGTAAAGCAGATTACAGGAGACTGGGGCTGGATGCAGGGGACATGACGAGCTGGCACCGCAACACTCAGCTTTGTGTTGACCTCTGCTCTCGTTAGCGTGTTAGATTCCTAGGGCTACCGTAACAAAGCACCACAAACTCGGGGGCTTAAGACAACAGAACTTTATCGTCTCACAGTTCTGGAGGCCAGAAGTCCACGATCAAGGTGTTGGTAGGGCCGTGGTCCCTCTGAGGCCTGCAGGGGAAGAATCCTTCCTCACCTCTTCCAGCTGCTGGTCGTTTCTTGGGCATCTTTGGCATTCCTTGGCTTCTGGCAGCAGCATTCCAATCATCCATCTTCACGTGGCCTTCTTGCTGTGTCTCTTCACGTTGTCTTTCTTCTGTGCGTGTGTCTCGGTTTCCAAATTTCCCTTCATTAAAAATTTAGGGACTTCCCTGGCGGTCCAGTGGTTAAGACTCCACGCTTACACTGCAGGGGGCGCGGGTTTGCTCCCTGGTCGGGGAACTAAGATCCTGTGGGTCCCGCGGCGCCCCCCCAAAAAAAACATTGAGATATAGTTGATGTATAATATTATGTTAGTTTCAGGTGTACAGGAAGTCATTTGACCTTTGCATATGTTATGAAACGATCACCGTGATAAGTCTAGTAATCTGTTCCCATACAAAGTTCCTACAGTACTATTACCATATTCCTTATGCTGTATATTACATCCCGTGGCTTATTTTATAACTGGAGTTTTGTACCTCTTCATCCTCTGTACCTATTTTGCACCCTCCTCCATGCCCTCCCCTCTGCCAACCACCCATTTGTTCTCTGTATCTATGAGTCTGGTTTTGTTTTGTTTGTTTATCTGTTTTGTATTTTAGATTCCACATATAAGTGAGATCATACAGTATTTTTCTTTCTCTGACTTATTTCACTTAGCGTAATACCCTTTAGATTTATCCATGTTGCTGCAAATGGCAAGATTGAATTTTTCTTATGGCCGAGTAATATTCCATTGTATATATGGATATATATATGCACCACATCTTCTTTAACCATTCATCCATCAGTGGACGCTTAAGTTGCTTCCATATCTTGGCTATTGTAAATAATGCTGGAATGAACAGTGGGGTGCATATATCTTTTCAAATTAGTGTTTTTGTTTTCTTTGTGTAAATACGCAGAAGTGAAATTGCTGGGTCATATGGTAGTTGGAGTTGTAACTTTTGAGGACCCTCCATACCGTTTTCCATGATGGTTGCACCAATTTACAATCCCACCAACAGTGTACCAAATATCCTGTTTTTATAAGGACACCAGTCATCCTGGGTTCGGTGTTCCTAAGGACCTTACGTTAACCTGATCACCTCTGTAAAGACCCTATTTCCAAATCAGGTCACATTCTGAGATACTGGGGGTTAAGACCTCCACATATTTTTTGTGGGGGACGCAGTTTGACTCATAATACCTGCTCTACCTTTTCTAAATTTAGGACTCCTAGAATCTGTGAACATAATAAAATGGTGGTTGTTTGACATCACAGGTTTGGGGTGATTTGTTACACAGCCATGGTAACGGTAACAGGTGGTTAAACTGAAACACATAGACGCTGGCATCAGCCCTATCCGAGTTCAAGTTCCACTTAACATTTTAATCCATTCGATTTACTTCTCGGAGCCTAGTTTCCCTATCAGAAAAACAGCGTTTGATGGAAAGAACATCTGTCAAGTCCCTGGCATCACAGCAGGTTCTTGATAAAGGTTTTTTTTTTTCTCTCTATTCTCTCTTCCCAAATGACTCTGTACCACAATGCCCCTGAGATTTTGGGATAATTCTGAGTTTCTGAATTCTGTGGGAAACCCCTGGGTCCCAGGAACCAGATCCTTATTTTATGCCTACTTTGGATGAGGGAATGTGTTTCCTTGGCAAGCTCTACGTTTGGAGCCCCTTCTCCGCTCAGACTTTCAAGACAATTTAGTCTGAGCTAACCTTGGTTTCTTGTTACCGAAGAGAACGAAGGCTTAGGCGAAGGCCTTGCAGAATGCCTCCGGCATCAAACAGCAGCTACCCTACTGCGTTCTGAGCATAAATAAATTAAAACCATACCGCTCCCTTTCCCTGTAAGCACACACACGTAATTTCATTACAGCCGGAATGAAGTGCTGCAGGCAAAACGTGTTTGGGGCTTGGCTGAACCCACAATGCTCTTGGAAGACATGGATCTTTTGGGCCAACTGAGGAGGGAACCTTCTTCGCCTCTTTTCCTCCACTCTGTCCATTTGGTGATCTGTAGGCGTGGGGCTGGCATGAAGGCATTTGGTATCAGAAGGTCAGAGGACCGTGGACGTATGTGTTCTTTTTTTCACTTTAAAAAATTGTGGTGAAATATACATAACATAAATCTACCACTTTGATTATTTGTAAGTGTACATTTTAGTGGCATTTAGTACATTCACAATTTTTTTTTTTTTGGCTGCATCGTGCAGCTTGTGGGATCTTAGTTCCCCAACCAGGGATGGAACCCGGGCCCCCTGCAGTGGAAGCACGGAGTCCTAACCACTGGACCGCCAGGGAATTCCCAGTACATTCACATTGTTATGCGACCATCACCACCATCCATCTCCGGAACTTTGTCATCATCTGTACCCATTAAACACTAATTCCCCATCCCCCCTTCCCCCAGCCCCTGACAACCATCATTCTTCTACTTTGTTTCTATGAATTTGACAGCTCTAGGTTCCTCCTAGGAGTGGAACCATACAATATTTGTCCTTTTGTGACCAGCTAATAATTTCACTTAGCGTAATGTCTTCAAGGTTCATCCACGTTGAGCAGGTGTCAGAATTTCCTTCCTTGGTATGTGTTCTGTTGTATATAAAAACCACATTTTGTTTATCCATTCGTCTGTCCATGAACATTTGGGTTGTTTTCACCTTTTAGCTATTGTGAGTAAAGCTTTTATGAACATGTGTGTACGAGTACCTGTTTGAGTCCCTACTTTCAGTCCTTTTGGGCACATAACCAGAAGTGGAATTGCTAGATCGGATACAGATGTATGTTTTGAGAGCCACTAGCAGCCTAGAAGTTGTTGCAGATCTTGGATGCCCTTTGAGAATTGGACAATAGCTCTGTGAGATCCTCTCCTCCTTCAATAACTCCATACGCACGTGCTCTCCAAGTTTAGTGCAATATTGGTGGCCCAAAGTCTCCCTGAGGCTCAGGTTAAGATCTTGCGAAAGAACCAGAATATTTTTTAAATGACATAAGAAATAATCATACAGTAATAATAATAATAATAGTAATAAAACTAATATGCGTTGAGCACACTGTGTAAGGCACTGTCCAAAGTACTTTGTATTTATCATATAATTTTATCTTTACAACAGTCTTATGAGGTAGATACTGTTAATATCTCCATTTTACAGATGAGGAAACTGAGGCTCTTTGAGGCCACATAACTTATCCAAGGCCTAGAAGGTGGATTCAAACCCACATCTGTCTGATTCAAGGGGACCCTCTCTGAAACACTTTTGCAGCTTCCATTATGATGTCAAAGATGCTTTCATGGGGCTTCCCTGGTGGCGCAGTGGTTGAGAGTCCGCCTGCCGATGCAGGGGACGTGGGTTCGTGCCCCGGTCCAGGAAGATCCCACATGCCACGGAGCGGCTGGGCCCGTGAGCCATGGCCGCTGAGCCTGTGCGTCTGGAGCCTGTGCTCTGGAACGGGAGAGGCCACAACAGTGAGAGGCCTGCGTACCGCAAAAAAAAAAAAAAAAAAAAAAAAGTTAAAAAAGACGCTTTCATGACATCTATTAGGTGACCTGATACATTGAATGTTGAGCTACACCATGACTCTAGAAACTTCATTCAATGATGTAAATTGGCGACTCCTCTGTGCTAGACCCTTGGGATATAGTGATGAATGGGACTTTGTCCTTTTATTCAAGGCACTTAAAGTCTACTGGGAAGACAAAGATGTACAAAATCACATTATTTCAGTTGCAAGCAGTCGATAGAAACACAGATTCCACTAGCTTAAGTCCTGAAAAGGGATTAAACTGTTTACAACCCTTGAAAGGAGAGTAGGGTACCTTATGTAATGGAAAAAAGAAAGGTAGGAATCAGGGCCTAGGATTGAAATCAAGATTCATTTCCCCCTTTTCTTTTTCTCTCTTCCCCTCTTCCTCTCTCACTTCCATTTGCCTCTGCCTGGATTATTATCTCAGGCTCCACCACAGATATCACCCATGTGGTGGGAGAGATGGGCTTCAGCATCTTCAAACGGCTCCTTGATCCCCATGGGAGGAGGAAGAATCTTCTTCCCAGCATCAGTGTATGAATCCCAGGGAAGGGCTCTGATTGGCCCCATTTTGGTCATGTGCCCTTCCTTGCCAGTCACTATAACAGTGTAGAGTTAGTTCTATGATAGACCAGGCCTAGAGGAGAGTGTGTGCGATATATTGTCAAGGGGCCAGAAGAAATGGGGTGGAAAATATTCCTGGGCAGACAGAAAGAAGAGCTACCACAGCCTACTCCAGAAATAATCATTCATGTCTTAATCGGAGTTTCTTATTTATAAGAAACAAACCCCCCTACAAACTGATGAGTTTGTAGCAAGATGAGAATATCTTTGGAATGGGGAGCTAAGTATCAGGATTAGATGTTACTTTCTCTGTTTCCTGACGACCATATGACATCTCATCTGTGTTTCTCTCTGTAATCTGATTTATTCTTGCTCTTTCTTTGAAGAATAGTTTTCTCAGTTCAGCGCCAAATGGATGGCAATGGCCACTTCAGCCCTAACTACACAAGACTGCTGTCAGTTCTGACAACTGACACAGATTGACCAGAGTCTCTGTGTTTCTGGTTTCTGGGAGAAAGAATGGATTGACCCAGCTGGGGTCAAAGGTTTATTCCCATTCTGAATAGTGGTGGGCTGAAGAAGTGGGATTACATGATGCTAACTAACTGACTCGCTAACTAAGTAACTAACATAGACACGTCTCTTCTACAGGTTGTAAGTGATGGGGGTGTGGATGGGTTGGGACTCCTAAAAGATGTACATACTTGTGATGAAAGTAGCAATCGAAGTATCTGTAGATATAGAATATAGAAGGAGGGGAGAGTCACTTTTTCTGGAGGACTAAAAAAACCATTTTGCTGAGGAGACAACTTCTGCATTAGGTTTTGAAGGATGAAGAAGGGTTTTCAAAGGCATGTGTATTCCTCAGGACAGACTGGGTTCTGATGGATAACAAACCAGACCTCAAAATCTCAGCAGCTTGACACAACACAGGTTAGCTCCTTGCGGGCCCTGCGTGTCTAGCACAGGCTGGTGAGGTCTCTGTTCCATACAGTCACTCAGGGACTCAGCCTGATGGAAGTGCTGCCATTCTGTGAACTTGCCACATGGATGGGCCACTTGGCCTCCTTGGTCACAGTGACAGAAGAAGAGAGAGACTGGGGAATCTTGCATGGGCTCTTCATTGTTTCGTCCTGGAGCTGAAACACATAGCTTCTACACTCAGGTCGTTAGCTAGAACTTGGCCCATGGCCTCAATCAACCGCAAGGAACTGGGAAATGTAGGGGAGCAGATGGAAAGTTGGGGAGCATGACTGTGTCTGCCAAAGTAGGTGATCAGTGAGATCATTTTCATTCAAGGCAGTGGTTCTCAACCAGGGGAGATTTTGCCTTCCTAAATAACATTTAGTAATGTCCAGAGACATTTTTGTTTGTCACACCTGGGGATGCTATTGACATCTAATGGGTAGAGGCCAGGGATGCTGTTAAACGTCCTATAATAAGAGGACAGACTTCCCTGGTGGCACAGTCGTTAAGAATCTGCCTGCCAGTGCAGAGGACACAGGTTCGATCCCTGGTCCGGGAAGATCCCACATACCGCGGAGCAACTAAGTCCGTGCGCCACAACTGCTGAGCTCTCGTGCCACAACTACTGAAGCCCGCGTGCCTAGAGCCCATGCTCCGCAACAAGAGAAGCCACCGCGATGAGAAGCCAGCACAACTCAACGAAGAGTAGCCCCCGCTCGCCGCAACTAGAGAGAACCCACGCGCAGCAACGAAGACCCAACGCAGCCAAAAGTAAGTAAATAAATAAATAATAAATAAGCAGGACAGCTCCCACAACACAGACTTAACTGACCCAAAATGTCAATAGTGCTGAGATTGAGAAACCTTGGGTCAAAGGCACACAGTGAACAAAGGGGCAATCATGAAAGAGCACAGTGAGTTGGAAGAAGTAATATAGCACGGTAGTTACAAATGTGGACCCTGGAATCTGACAATCCTGGGTTCTAACCCAGCCTTCTCCACCTGCTAGTTAAATGACCTCTGGTGAGTTGCACAACATCTCGGAGACGCAGTGATGGAGAGGAATCGTAGAACCCACTTAGCACATAGCCTGGCATTTAGAACATCTCAGTGATGGCAGCTATGTGATGATCACTTACATTTGTCGTTTAGAGTGGCTGAAGCACGAAGCATGAGAGGAGCATTCGTGGTAGGTGCGACTGGAGAGGTTGGCAAAGGCCAGAACTTAGGCCACAGATGGAGACAGTTCTTGAACACTGTGTAGGTGAGCTAACTTTTTGAAACTGATGGGAAGTTCACGTAACGCACAGTCAACCGCTTGAAAGTGTACCATCCAGTGGCATTTCGTGCATTCACCCACCACCTCTTTCTGGGTTTTCATTATCCCAGAACACCTCATACCCGTAAATAATCACTCCCCAGTGCCCCCTCCCTCCAGCCCTAGGCAACCACTTACCTGCTTTCTGTCCCTATGGATTTGCCAGTTCTGGCCATTTCATATAAGTAGAATCACATAATATGTGACCTTCTGTGCCTGGTTTCTTTCCCTTCGCGCCATGTTTTGGAGGTTCATCCATGTTGGAGCATGTATCGGTATTCCATTCCTTTTCACGGATGAATAATATTCCATCGTTTGGATATAGACCACATTTTGTTTATCCATTCATCCGTTCATGGGCATTTGAGTTGTTCCCACCTTTTGGCTATTGTGAATAATGCTGTATGGACCATGATATAAATGCGTAGACATATCTTTTCATTACTCTTGGGTATTTACCTAAGAGTGGAATTGCTGGGTTATATAATTCTGTGTTTAAGTTTTGGAGGAACCATCAAATTAGTGCCCACAGATTTTGAACGCTTACCCTGTGCCAGGCACTGTGCCGAGTGCTTTACATGTATCAAGTCTCTCCGTCCTCACGATGCGTGAGGTTGGTTACTATTATTATCCTGATACTCTAGTTAAAGAAACTGCGGCACAGAGAGGTTAAACAACTTTTCTGAGAACACTCAGCTAGTAAGAGGCAAAGCCATGAAAATGGGACCCACCGAAGAGTTTTGAGCAGAGAAACAAAATAGATTTAATCTCTTCCTTCTCACTCTCACTTTGGTACGCGGGCCTCTCACCGCCGGGGCGCCTCCCGTTGCGGAGCACAGGCTCCGGACGCGCAGGCTCAGCGGCCATGGCTCACAGGCCCAGCCGCTCCGCGGCATGTGGGATCTTCCCGGACCGGGGCACGAACCCGTGTCCCCTGCATCGGCGGGCGGACTCTCAACCATTGCGCCACCAGGGAAGCCCTCGCTCTCACTTTTTCCCGTAGCATTTTCAAGCAACAACTCTGGGGTGGGGGATGGTGGAATTAGGTTGGTAGGAACTGGAGGGCAGAAAAAAAATCATGTCACTGTTCTTGGAAGAGTTTCCTTTCCCCTTACGTCCATGTGCCTCATGGACACATGGGAGGCGCACAGATGAACTTGATGAGAACAGCTTTCTTGCTAAATCACTGGGCCATTTGACAAGCCTGGGAAAGAACTGGGGCTTGGACAGAGCAGCCTGGTCTGGGTGGGCTCACTCGGGGTGGAGTGATGTCACCAGCACCCCATTTTCCTCCGACTGTTTATAGTTTCCCTCTCAGGAGCCCCCTGGGGTGTTGGGACACACCTCAGCTGTGTGGATTTTAGTGTGTGGATTTGTGTGCAGGGGAGGGGTGGCGCACGGAGGCCTGGGTTCCTTCTATTCCTCCTGGGGCAGGCGGGTGCAGGAGGGTGGTGCTGAAAGGGTAGGTTTTTCTATTTAACATTTGAGCGTTGATCTCCATCAAGACAGAGCCATCAGTCAGGGCCTCTGCCCTTGTGGACTCCCCAGTCCAATGAGGAAAACGGGTTGGACTGTGCTTGGTGACATCAACCATTACTTGTTGGCAAGCCCCTTATTGAGCACCTACTGTATGTTTGCATGGTTCTGAGTACTGGGGAGTCATCAGTGAACAAATAAGGTCCCTGCCTTCTGAATTCTCTTCTTGGGAGGGAGATTAACAGCAAACAAAGAGCTACAGGATGTTATCTGATGGTGGCATGTGCTCTGGGGGATAAAAGGAGTGAAGGACATGGGAGAGTGAAGGAGGACGCTGGTTTGGATCACATGTAGGAACCTTCTAGGCAGAATGATGGCTCTTCAAAAACGTGCACATCCTAATCCCTGGAACCGGTGACTGTGTCACCTTACGTGGCAAAAGGAACTTTGCAAATGTGATTAAATTAAGGATTTTAAGGTGGGGGGATTATCCTGGATTATCCGAGAGGGCCCAAGGTAATCCTAAGACCCTCATAAGAAGAGAGCAAGGGTATTAGAGTCAGAGGAGATGTGACAGTGGAAGCAGAGGTCCAAGTGATGCAGAGCCGTGAGCCAGGGAACGTGGGGTGGCCTCTAGAAGCCAGAAGAGGCAAGGAGACAAATCCACTGCAACAACCTCCAGAAGAAACACAGCCTGGCCAACTCAGTTTAGACCTCTGACCTCCAGAACAGGAAGGTAATACATTTGTGTGGTTTTAAGCCACTAAGTTTGTGGTAATTTTTTACAGCAGCCATAGGAAACTAATACGGACTTGAATGAGGTGAAGCCCTAAGACTCACTGGGGAAGAGTGTTCCATTCCAGGTGGAAAGAATGGCAGGTGCAAAGGCCCTGAGGTGCAAAGTAAGGTAATGCAGCAGCGCTGTGATAGAGGTAACATACATGGGGCCGTGGGAACACACAGGAGGGCCCATGTGTTTGCGAGTGGGTAACTGTGGAAGAACTCTTACAAGAGAGAATGCTTGCACCGAGCCCTCCAGGGCTGTAATAAGAACACTAGCTCTCGAATCCAACTGACCTGGATTCATATCCTGGCTCTGCCCCTTGTGATGTAGCTTTGGGCAAGCCACTTTCCCTCTCTGCATCCCTGCTTTCTGATCTGTTAGAAAGAGCCAACAAACGTATGGACACCAAGAGGCAGGGGTGGGATGGATTGGGGGATTAGGATTGACGTATGTACACTACTAGGCATGAAGTAGATGGCTGGCGAGGGCCTACTGTATAGCACAGCACAGGTTGAGGGGGGAGAAGAAGGTACAATCTGTTTGTAGGACATATATTAAATTAACCTTAAAAATACATTCCAATATATAATACATTAGGTGCAGATAAATACTGTTTGATTCCACTTATACGACACACCTCGAATAGACAAATTCATAGAGTCAGAGCGCACAGTGGTCGATGGCAGGGGCCGGGAGGTGAGGGTGGGGTGGGGAGGGGGAATGGGGAGTTAGTGTTTAATGGGGACAGAGTTTCAGTTTAGGAAGGTGAAAAATTCGGGAGGTGGATGATGGCGAGAGCTGCATAGCAACGCGGACGTCCTTAGTGCCACTGAAACGTACAGTTGAATATGGCTAGGATAGTATGTTATATATTATGTGACTTTTACCCTAATAAAAGAACATTAAGAAAACCATGCCCCCCCCACGTCAAAAAAAAAAAAAAGAGAAAGGACCAACAGTAATTCCAGGTGTGTTGTCGTGAGCTAATGTGTGGACAGTCCTCAGCCCAGTGTGTGGCCCATTTCAGGTGCTTGGTTCACGCTTGGTATGGTGATGATGTGCTTGGTGATTCTGGTGTAGGAGAAGAAATGGGCAGGCATCTTGGGTGCAGGGAGCAGTACGGGAAAGGGCCAGGAGGTGTGCCAGGGCGTAGCTCACGGGATGCCTTCCTGATACCACGATGAAATAATTTTAGGATGTGTCTGCACACCTCCCTTCTCTGCCTTCTCATCTTGTGTTGTTCACAGGGTCTGAGGCTGCCCTCACCCATCTGTCCTGGGAGAGAGGTTTCTGGCCAGTGGTGTGATGGTGAAACAAGCTGTTTATGGGTTGTCCAGCCTGCTGGGCCCTAGAGGATGGGCAAGAGCGTGGGGAAAATTCTCTGCAACCCGGCCCCACCTGTGAGCGGAGAGCTTTGGAAGGGAGGCAGGAAGAGGGATCAGTTGACTAGGCTGTGCCTTCGGGGTGGCCACCTGCCCCATGCCAACCTCTCCTGGCCTCCAGGTGAGCTATAACTGTGGCTCTGCTCACCCGGAGGGCAGTTTGTGTCCTGGTGAAGGCCTGTCAACTGTATCCAAACAGATTTGCCGGCGTCTATCTCTCAGTCCTTTTACAGCCTTTGGGTTTCTCTAGGCCAATGTGGGCTTGATACCCATATTCTTCACAGGCTATGTAAATACCCATTTTGAGATGCACCCACATGGTGGGCGGGTGAGTCAGGACCAGTTTGTTGTCCTGGGCCCTTCTGATGAGGGCGGAGGGTCAAGGTGGATCTGTAGACGGGCATCGGAGAGAATGACTGCGTTTGGAGAAGGGGCAGTGCCATGGGGGTTTACAGCCTGCCTCCTCAAAGCGTGGTCCTCAGCCACTCAGAATCTGCCTTTTAACAGGATCCCCGGGAGCTGGGGGCGCGTATGAAAGTTCGAGAAGCACGGTTTGGACTGGTGGATCTCAAACTTCACTGCCCGTTAGAAATCCCCAAGGAGCTTTAAAAAATACCAATGCTCAGGTCCTGCTCCAGAGATTCTGACCTCATTGGTCTGAGCTGGGGCCCTAATATGAATGTTTTTAAAAGCCCTCCAGATAATTCTAATTGAAGATCGCTGATTTTGACTTAGAGCCGTGTTTCTTAAACACTTGCATGCTTCAGAAAAACTTGGAGAACGACTTCACAAACAGACTTCTGGTAAACGTTTAACAGCAGGCCATCTGCGGGGGGCATGGGGTGGAGGAGAAGCCCTGACTGCAACCAGCTTCTGCGGTGTAAATATTCCACTGGGGCTCCTGTGATGCAGTGCAAACTGGCTCCACTGGCCAACCCCCGGCCCCCCACCCCGACCCCAGGTTTCTGACTCAGTAGGTCTGGGGTGGGACCTGAGAATTTGCATTTCTAACAAGTTCCCTGTTCAGCGGTAGCCCATGTTACTGTTGTTCCAGGGACCCCACTTGGAGAACCACTATGTTAGATGAGAGGTTGGAAACAGGTAGCACCTTGAGAGAGAAATCGGGTCAGTTTGAAGTAGGTACTGGGAGGGCTGTGTTGAGTAGGATTCTGAGGCTGTGTGAGACTGAGTGAGAAAGAGTGCTCTACTCAGTTAATGGTGTCTACCACAGGCATCTGATGGCGGCAGTGGCTGTCCCTGGATTTTCTGAGTGCTGCTTTCTGATGCCTTTAAGAAAATAGAAAGGAACGAGGAATTAGATGGAGCCGCATTTCCTAAGGACGTTGGGGAAACAAGAAGTGAAGCTCAGGGACATCCCTGGTGGTCCAGTGGTTAAGACTCCGCGCTTCTGGGACTCCCCTGGTGGCGCAGTGGTTAAGAATCCGCCTGCCAATGCAGGGGACACGGGTTCGATCCCTGGTGCGGGAAGATCCCACATGCCGCAGAGCAACTAAGCCCGTGCGCCACAACTACTGAGCCTGCACTCTAGAGCCCGTGAGCCACAGCTACTGAAGCCTGTGGACCATAGAGCCTGTGTGCTGCAACTACTGAGCCCGCATGCCACAACCGCTGAAGCCCGTGAGCCTAGAGCCCGTGCTCTGAAACAAGAGAAGCCACCGCAATGAGAAGCCCGCGCTCCGCAGCAAAGAGTAGTCCCCGCTCGCCGCAACTAGAGAAAGCCCACCGCGGCAACGAAGACCCAATGCAGCCAAAAAAAAAAGAAAAAAAAGTGAAGCTCAGTGTGTTACAGGCCATCTCAACGATTGAGAGCAGTATTCCTGACTATCTGAGAAGGTATACATAGAAGATCACGGTTAGTACAACTCCCTCATTTTAGAGAAACGGTTTCAAAGAAGGGATGGTTTCCACCCAAAACGCACAGAGCCCGTTTGTTTAGATTCACTCAGGCTCTAACTCTCAGATCTTGAAAAACATCAGAGAAGACATTTCCAAAAAAAATTACTCGGACCTTCGAACGCCTCAGCCGAGGAAGGGAGAAGATGGGGCAGAAACTATAAAGGACGTTTTTCCAACCCCAGTGGCGGGGCCGTGCTTGAACTCCTGCAGCATTCCAGGAGCAGAGAGCTAGAAAAAAGAAAAGGGAGGGACCCCGAAGGCCGGGGTGATGGAAGATAAGAAATTCCGATTTCAATCTCCTTACTTCCTCAGACCCAGGCTGTCTAGAAACTGTATGCAAATGTGTTTACTTTACATTTTATTTCACTCAGAGTCACTCAGCTGTCAGGAGCTGTATCAACATGTCAGTTGGTTGAAGAAACAAGCGTTTTGAGTGGAAATATTTCGGATAAACAGACACAATGTTATGACAGATCAGAGCAGCCCAAACATGGGACGGGGGTTGGCGGTGGAGATGGTGAAGAAGGAGAAGGGGGGCCGGGGTAAAGCCGCAGAAAGTAGATCTGTTTACCCTGGCACATGCACTGGAGGGTCAGCTGAAAACAAAATAGGTTTTTTATGACTTGTGTTGTGTGTGTGTGTGTGTGTGGAGGGGAGAACGACTTCCTTCTCTCTGGCGTTAATGCGTTTTGTCAGCTGAAGAGTAGGGCCTGCTTGGTGGGTTACCAGGCACATTCCTCTGATGTCCCTGCTGATTCCACGGGAGGAAATCAGGCAAGAAAAAGAAAAGACAAACCCACCGGATTAACTTAATTAGCGATGGGGAGACCAGTTGCTTGGCTAAATCTAACAGCCTGTTCGAAAGTTGCCCTCCTTTTTGCTTCTCACTTGGGCTCTTTTGCAAACTGAATTCACAGGAGGGACAAAGAGATTCCCTGGTTTGTGGTCAGGGGTGGGAGGGATGTGTTTGGGGGAGAGGTGACCTGGCTGTTAGGTCACGTGATGCATAGCTTTGAATTTAATCTTTGGAGTAAGTGATACTGTGGCAGGCCTAACTACCACAGTACTTTTGTACTTTCACTAACCCAAAGTACAGAAAGAAAGTATTCGGAGAGATGGTCTCTTCTCTTAAGCCATCCATTCTTTTCCCCATCTCTCAGCCCCCCAAACACGCACACGTGCGCGCGCACACACACAGGTTATATTTTGTTGGTCTGTGTCTATTTTTAGTTCCCAGGCCATAGCGTTTGGTGGCCTCTGTTTAAAAAAGAATACATAATTTTCCTTAAACTAACACCTACTGCTTGTCAAGCACTTACTATGTGCTGAGCGTAACCTTGCAAGGTTGGAATGATTCACCCCAGGCTGGAGGGGAGGGGTCCCGAGGCTCAGAGTGGTGAAGGGACGCGCCCAGAGCCACACAGCCCCATGGCTGGTGAGTGAGCCCGAACTTCAACTCGGGTCTGGCTGGCTCCAAGGTCTGTGTTCTTCCAGCTTCATCAAGTGCTTTGTTGAACTTGTGGAGGGGAGAGGGTGGGTGGCAGGGTAACTTTTGGAGGACTCGGGAGCGGTCGGCCAACTCAGCCAGGCCAGACTCGTCCACCCCCGAGATGAATTTGTCCAGGAGAGGGACCGTGTGCTTGTCCAAACGTGGGACAGTCTGGCAGCTGCCTCGGGGGTGTGCTTGGAAGGTGTTGGCAAGGCCTCCACAGCTCAAAATTGTCTCCCCCGTCACATGGCCTCAGAATTCCACCATCAGAGAGGTATGCCCCCGGGCTTTAATGGAAGACTTTTTGGAGGCAGGCTTTAAGTGTAGACACTTCCCCCAGAAACGATACACCTACGCCCTTCCCTGAGTCCCCTCCTAGCAGGGCATCCAGCCCACTGCCTGGCATTGGAGGGTGGCTTCATGGTCCAGGTATCCTGGGAGGCAAGCAGGGAGGCCATCAGATGGGAGGCGGGCAGGTCAGGGATGGGTCCCAAGGTTGCTGATCAACCATTGTACGGAGTCTGGGGCTGTTTGGAGACAAAGCTTCACATGTTTGCCCCAGAGAGAGGGCCTCTCAAGGCCCCACCTGTCTCCTTGCCAATCCCGACTGGTGTGTTTCAGGCTGGAACCCTAAATAGCCATGCCAGGAGCAGGGGAAGCCCAGAGCTTGTCATGGGGTCGCAGAATGTCACAGCTGCCATTCAGCCAGTCTTAAGCTCCAATTAGTCACGTTCTTTCTTAGCCCCGTTTTTTCCATGATTATACCACCTGTAGGATTATTTTCTTAATATTTTCCTCTAAACTGACTCACTTGAAAAAAAAAAAACAAACATTTATTTTAAGGCTAGCAAGCATAAGTTTCCTCACCAAGAAAGGGTACAGACAAATTCAAGCCGTCTGGCTTTTGTGTGGCGAATACAAGCATTTTTTTTTTTTTTTTTTTTTTTTTTAGGAAAACAAGCATTAGTGAAAAGTTGAAAAAAAGGAAAATATTGATACGCACATTCTTTAGTCTGTCACTTGTGGTTGGATTTTCTCCTTGTATTTTTTTTCCCCTAGTACATGTTAAAATAACGATTAACATAAAAATGAATTACTGCTCATCCAGATACTACCATAAATCATGTGATAATAGGTATCACGTTTTGCCCAAATCTCCAGTCTTATATATGGAGAAACTGAGGTTCAGAGAAAGAAAGCATCTGCCAGGGACACAGCTGTCTGAGACCACATAAGGCCGAGAAGCGTCCTGGAAAGATGTAAAAAGAGCACCGGATTTGGGGTCAGGGGCTCCTGGCTCAAGATCTAAGAGCAGAAGCAACTTCTGTTTCCTCTCTGGGCTTTAATATCCCAACTATGAAAGAAAAAGAATGATGTTACTTTGGGTTCTTCATTTGGGGGTCTAGCAAGAAAGGGGGGGGCACGGGATGAACTTGGAGTCCCTGGAATTTTTTTTTTTTAATTGAGGTAAGATTCACATAACGTAAAATTAACCATTTTAAAGCAAACTATTCGGTGGCATTTAGTCCATTCCTCTATCCAGTTCCAGATATTTTTATAGTGAATATTTTCAAGCAGTCATCCCTTTCCCCCCTCCCCCCAGCCCCCGGCAAACACCAGTCTGCTGTCTGTCTCTATGGATTTGCCGATTCTGGTCATTTCATACAAATGGAAGCATACGATATGTGGCCTTCTGTGGTGGGTTCCTTTCACTTAGCACAATGTTTCCGAGCTTCATTCGTGATATAGCACATATCAGGACTTTACTTCTTTTCGTGACTGAATAATATTCCATTGTATGGCTATACTGTAGTTTGTTTACCCATTCGTCACTCGATGGACGTTTGGGCTGTTTCCACCTTTTGGCTCTTATGAATAACGCAGCTACATACATTCATGCACAAGTTTTTGTGTGGACATTTGTCTTCATTTCTCTTGGCTATATACTTAGGGGGTGGAATTGCTGGATCGGATGGTAACTGTTTAACTTTGTGGGAATAGCCCCTGAACATTTTGTGTATGTGTCTGAGCAGATGCCTTTAAGGAGATGGCTTTTGATCAGATTCTCAAGAAAGGGCAAGCAGTATAGAAAGTGATGAGCACCCCCCATACCCCCAGTCCCTCCAAGATCTATTCCGGCTTTAAGATCTTTCTACTCTCGACTCCCAGCTCTGAGAAGACCTCATCTTCCTTCCCACCTTGTTTAGCTTCCTTTAACCAGCCTTCTCTGTGCCAGGCAGTAGGCTGGGCACGGGGGATCCAGTCGAAAGAGTTTCTATCCGCCGGGGTGGGGCGGTGTGCAGAGGTGGGAGAGCTGGAGTCAGGGAGGCTTCCTGGAAGAGGAGGCACTAGCTGAATCTTGAAGGTTGCCTGAGAATCAGGAGGGCCAAGAGGTGGGAAGGGCGCTTCTGAGTGAGGAGACAATACTTCCCAGTGCCCTTGGCAGGGACGCAGCTGGCTGGAGTGCCCTTTCCTTCCCCCGGCGGCTCAGAGATGGCTGGAAGCACAGATGCTTGGAAATCCTGTCTCGTTGACTGACTAGCTCATCAGTGTGGGCAGTTGCGGGCCAATATTCTGATTGCCGCTGAAGGCGGTGGCGGTGGCCCAGGGCACGTCTGAGGATCCCTCAGGGCCCCGGGAAAGCAGGGGGCCCCCACAGAGGGTCTGCCCCCCATGCTAGAGGCAGGTGTTCTGCAAGTTTCCCACACAGGCCTGCCAAGATCGTCCTCCCGCTATGCAGCACACACGCACGCAGGCGTGCTCTCTCATCCCCAGGGCCTCTCTCTGGGAGCAGCTGGCAGGGCCACTGGGGGCATCTGCGGGTGGCCAGCGGGATGGAGTCTGGAGGCCTTGGCTGACCCGCAGCCCTGGGGCCCGATGCTTCTCCTTCTGCTGGTGTGCCCTGTCGTAGATTTTCTGGGCACCTTCTTGGTGGAGGACGGGCAGGATCCGGTTTCACAGCAGATTTGGAGGGACAAAGCCACGCAGTGCTTTGCTGGATGCCTGGCCCTGTGAAGAGCTGGTGGTTAACGTGTTATTTATGGTTCCCTCCTGTCTCCCGTCTCATATTAAGCCTCTGGGTGGGGCATGATGCCTCTGCCTGTCAATCCACCAACCAGCCCGAGAAGCTGATGAACGAGAGTTAACCAGCTAGTTTTACGCAGGGCTCATGCATTCTTCTAGAAGCTTCAGGAAATGGGCTGTAGCCCGAGTGTGTGTTGCTTTATTAATGTACCTTTTCATGTGGTATATTGATTTGTAATTATGGATCTTTTATTTAAAAATTTTTTATTTTATATTGGAGTATAGTTGATTCACAATGATGTGTTAGTTACAGGTGTACAGCAACGTGATTCAGTTACACCCGTAATTATGGGTCTTTAAAAATTACAGAAAAAGAATGTAATGGTGGTAAAAAAAAACGATCAAAAAATTTACGATCTTAACCATCGTAACATGGTTTTTAACCATGTTTTTTTTTTTTAACATCTTTATGGGAGTATAATTGCTTTGCAATGGTGTGTCAGTTTCTGCTTTATGACAAAGTGAACCAGCTTTACACATACATATATCCCCATAGCTCCTTAACCATTTTTAAGTGTGTTAAGGTTTACCATCTTAACCATTTTCAGCGAAGTACATTCATCTTGTTGTGTCACGGATCTCCAAAACTGTTTTCATCTTGCAAAATGGAAACTGTGTTCTCGTTAAACACCAACTCTCCATTTCTCCCTTCCCCCAACCCTTGGCAAACACCCTTCTACCTTCTGTCTCTATGAATCTGACTACACTAGGAACCTCATATAAATGGAATCACACAGTATTTGTCTTTTTGTGTCTGGTTTATTTCACTCAGCATAATGTCCTCAAGGTTCATCCATGTTGTAACCTGCGACAGGATTTCCTTCTTTTTAAGGCTGAGTCATATTCCATTGTATGGATAGACCACATTTTGTTTATCCATCCGTGGACATTTGTCTGTCTCTCCATGGACGTTTGGGGTGCTTCCACCTCTTGGCTGTTATGAATAGTGTTGCTATGAACATGGGTCTAGAAACAGTGAACGCTTTTTCTTAAATGTTTACCTGCACAGTTAATCAAATTAATAACACTTCTTGTAAAAAATTAAACCTATACATATGACTAAAGTCCTTCTAGCTACTTCCTCCAGCCTCCCCACCCCAATGATAACTTCACTATTATCAGTTTATCAGGTTTTTTTTTTTTTTTTTTTTTTTTGCGGTACGCGGGCCTCTCACTGTTGTGGCCTCTCCCGTTGCGGAGCACAGGCTCCGGACGCGCAGGCCCAGCGGCCACGGCTCACGGGCCCAGCCGCTCCGCGTCATGTGGGATCTTCCCGGACCGGGGCACGAACCCGCGTCCTCTGCATCCGCAGGCGGACTCCCAACCACTGCGCCACCAGGGAAGCCCAGTTTATCAGTTTTGACGTTATTTATGCACGCACACACATGCATATATGTGTGCATACATATCTATATATGTTTCGAAAAAAATGTATGCACGGTCGATTCTGCTAGAGCGTGACGTATACATTCCTAAAATCATTGCACTATGCAAAATCGCACAATAAAAACCGCGGGGCTTGTGAGAAAAATAAGGCTAAGGGGACAACAGTCAAAAACTTTATCAGTAACACATAAAAAAACAGGAAACTAATAAAAACTATAGCACCATCTGACACATGTTAAATGGTTAAGAAATATTTAACACCTAAATGCTGTAATGACCATGGAACTTGACTTCGGCAAAGTCCTGAACTTTTCTTGTGGAAGTGGTGTCAGAAGGGCTGCAGCTTGTGAATTCTTGTGAAAGGGTAGCAAGAGTTTGTCTGAAATCAGAAACTTGTCACCCAGGTGTGAATGGGTGTGGCTCACAGTACCGGAGAAAGCTGGAAGAGGTTGCAGGGTATCTGTTTTGTGTGTTCCTGAGTGGTCAGTCAGTTCAGCTGGGTACAATTTTCTGCATTGACCCAGTGTTTCTTGTGGATGAAATCGTGCATATGAGGAAACGCAAAATTTGGTTATGCTCAAATTGCTCCCAGATATATCAATCACAATGGAACAAATTTATGTTTTCAAAACAAGCACAACTGGCTGCACACACACACACAGAAAATAAATGGTGCTTTTTGAGTGTTTGCATAAATTGATTCCTATTATAAGGATGTAACTGTTTGTTTGTTGTTTTTTTTTTGTTTGTTTGTTTAACAATACCCCGAAGAGATTTTCCATATTAGTAATACAGACTTGTCATGTTTTTGCTGCTGGATAGAGTTCCATGGAATTCATACATCCCATTTAGTTCTTCCCCTAAGGATGGTCATGTAATTAATTATATTGTAGTCAAATGTACATAGCAACATTTACCATTTAAATTACTTTGAATTGTACAGTTCAGTGGCAATGAGTACATTCACATGGTTGTGTAACCATCCATCTCCGGAACTTTTTTTTATCACCCCACCCTGAAACTCTACCTATTAAACAATAGCTTCTTGGGTTCAAATCCTGGCCCACCACCTATGGCTGAATGACTCTGGGCAAGTTCTTTGCTTCTCTGAGCCTCTGTTTTCTCATCTGTGAATCGAAAGCAAGAGTACATAGCTCCCAGATTTGGGCTGATGATCGCATGAGGTGTTGCAGGTAATGAGTCCGGCTCCTTGCTTGGCACGCTGTAGGTTCTTAATAAACAGCTTTTATTGTCCTGTGAAACTGACCAGATGCCCCGTATGATTTGCTGTGATTTATCTGACAGCCTGTTCCTGTGAACAGGGGGTGACATGGCGTGGCTTGCTGGGATCCAGAGCTGAGGGAAGGTAGAGTCTAGAAAGGTTCCTAGTGGACGAGACCTTTGTCCATGCTACTCTTCCAGCTATTATTTTAGATGGAAAGTTCCAGGCCCCTCCCTGCCCACCCCGTGCCCCAATCCAGGGCCTAGCCCAGCCCTTGGGACTCTTGGGAGTGACCCATTTTCAGCCTCGGTCAGTGCCAGCCTGCCCGCTGGGGCTGCCAGTTGCGATGTGCACGGTAGCAAATGGATTGAGGTCACGGAGCAGATGGCAGTAACTTTCGGTTGAGATCTGCCAGCCTGCGTTGGAACCAGTGACCCGGGGGTAAATGCGTGTGCACCACCCTCTCTCCCACTTTGGTCTATAACTCTGGGACCTCGCCCCTTTCCAAGGCCTGTTCAGGCTTCTCCCCAGGGGACCGGAGTGTCCTGTCAGATTTCTTGGGTTCCCGGGAGCCAGAGGGAAAGCCACATTCTTGCAGGCAGCAGACACGCCTCAGACCCCATAGCGCCTGGCTCCTCCTTTTTCAGGAAGCTCAAAGCTCCTTGGTCTCTTCATTTTATTAATCTGATGCTATCCTTGGGGGTTATCATTAATCCCATTTCATAGATGGGGAAATAGAGGCAGGAGGAGGATGACCCAGGAACCCATAGCTCCTGTGGGTCAGAAGGGATTTATTGCGGCTTTTTGGTTCACAGAAATCTTGTAGAATCCGGAGGAAGCTAGGGATCCTCTGGACACAGACACGTAGATATGTCTTACTCTCGACTTTACCTCTAGGACCTAAAGCAGCACTGAGCATACTGTGGGTGCTCCAAATCAAATATTTATTGAATGAATGAGTGAATTGATAAGCCATGGCTAAATCCCTCTAGCTTGAGGCAATTAAAAAATTAAAAGAGAGAGGGGCTTCCCTGGTGGCACAGTGGCTGAGAATCCGCCTGCCAATGCAGGGAACACTGGTTCGAGCCCTGGTCTGGGAAGGTCCCACATGCCGCGGAGCAACTAAGCCCATGCACCACAACTACTGAGCTTGCGCTCTAGAGCTCTCGAGCCACAACCGCTGAAGCCCGCGTGCCACAACTACTGAAGCCCACGCACCTAGAGCCCGTGCTCCGCAACAAGGAGTAGCCCCCACTTGCTGCAACTAGAGAAAGCCCGCATGCAGCAATGAAGACCCAACGCAGGCCAAAATAATATAAATAAAATAAATAAATTCAAAAAGAGGAAGAGAAAGAAGCATTTTCCCTTGCTCTTAATCTTAAGGAAGTTAGCTGTTCCTATTCTACAGGTGGGAAAACTGAGTTATAGTTCTCAGAAAGTGGGAGGTCTTCGTAACAACTCCAGGTAGCACAACTCTTAATGTAGAATGTTCCCAATAGACGTGGCAACCTTGGGACAAGTGATAGATGAGTTTGTAGTTGAGAACAATCAAAGCTGGAAGAAAATCGCCAATATTTCCTGAACCTATACCAAGACACGTTGTTTTCAACCCTTGCATCTTCTAAAATGCTTTTTCTCTGAGGGTTGGTAAAATTCTATTACACTGTGTTTTTGAGAAAGATGTGTGATGCCTCTACAGACAATAGGAATTGGAAGGTCCTTGGAGAAGCAAAGGAGGTGAACCCGTTAGAGAGAGCAAGAAGGAAGAGCATAGGAGGACAGAGTTCCTGAGTGGTGGTTTTTCTGGTCTTTCTTGACCTCAGCTGCCCCTCAAGAATCTTCACTGGTCAGGATGGTGTGTGAGGAAAGGCCCAGAAGGTGTGGAACGTGGTAGTAGGAACTTCAGACTTGACATCGGAATTCTGGCTTAGTCACCCCCCAGCTGGGCTTCAGTTTCTTCTTCTTTCTTTTTTTTTTTAAATTTAATTTATTTATTCGTTTTTGGCCGTGTTGGGTCTTCATTGCGGTGCACGGGCTTCTCATCGCGGTGGCTTCTCTTGTTGCGGAGCATGGACTCTAGACACGTGGGCTTCGGTAGTTGTGGTGTGTGGGCTCGGTAGTTGTGGCTCACGGGCTCTAGAGCGCAGGCTCAGTAGTTGTGGCGCATGGGCTTAGCTGCTCCGCAGCACGTGGGATCTTCCCGGACCAGGGCTCAAACCCGCGGTCCCTGCATCGGCAGGTGGATTCGTAACCACTGCGCCACCAGGGCAGCCCCTGGGCTTCAGTTTCTTGACAAACAGGTCAAGAATGGGGCAATAGCACTGAACCTTTGGGGTGGTTACTATAACAGTATATTACATGTACAACATGATAAATACAATTAACACTACTGTGTATGACATATAAACATCGTTAAGAGAGAAAACCCTAAGAGTTCTCATCACAAGGAAAACACTTTTTTCTATTTCTTTAATTTTGTGTTTACATGAGCTGATAGATGTTCACTAAACTTACTGTGGTCATCGTTCCATGGTGTATGTAAGGTGCTGTACACCTTAAACTTGTACAGTGCTGTGTCACTTATATCTCAAGAAAACTGGAAGGAAAAATACCCCGGTATATTATGTACCAAATGGGAGAAGTTCTTGGCACATAGTAGGTATACAACTCTTGCCAGTCCAGAGGAATCGGGATGGTGGGCAGGAGTTGGGGCCGTTTGGGGTTATGACCATGGGATTGTCTTCAGGGTGCAGTGGAGGGTACTTTTTTTTTTTGCGGTACGCGGGCCTCTCACTGTTGTGGCCTCTCCCGTTGCGGAGCACAGGCTCCGGACGCGCAGGCTCAGCGGCCATGGCTCACGGGCCCAGCCACTCCGCGGCAGGTAGGATCTTCCCGGACCGGGGCCCGAACCCGCGGCCCCTGCATCGGCAGGCGGACCCTCAACGACTGCGCCACCAGGGAAGCCCAGATTTTTGTTTTTTAAAGATTGCAGTAGTTCGTTTAATTGCTTACCTGTTGATTGGTCTTTGTCCCTCTAGTAGATTTCAAATCCCCTGATATCAGGGGCCTCATTTCTCTTGTTCACCTCAGTAGCTTCCACACCTGGAACAGTGACCAGCACACAACAGGTATTTAATGCGTCCCCGGATTCAAGAACAAATAAATGTAATACAGACCTTGGTCTGGGCCAACCCGCTGACAGTGGAGAGGCTTCAAGGAGGAGAAAGCATTGGAGATGGGCTGTGAAGGATGAGGAGCTCTCCAGCTGAAGGCAGAGGCACGCCTTGTGGGCAGATGGTAAAGGAGATCTAAAGGTGTGGAAGGAGCTCTGAAAGTGGGTGGAATTTAGGAGATGGTGAGAAGATCCTAGCTTCGGGCAGGAGGGGATGAGTGATGGAAGATGTGGCTTGAAATCTCTGTGAGGCTCGTATTCTTCAGTGAGGAACTTGGCATTTGTTTTGGAGGTCACGTGGAATGACAGCATCAGATTTGACCTTTAGCGAGACCCCTTGGTCGGGGATGGTGTTGATGGCTTGGCGCCCATGGCAGTGGCCCAGGGGAAAGATGCTGAGGCTCTGTGCTAAAGGCAGTGGCCTTGGGAATGGAGTCGGTGGGCAGGGGGTAGAGATGGACCTATTAAAAAAACTAGCTGGTTGGGACTTCCCTGGTGGCACAGTGGTTAAGACTCCGCCTGCCAATGCCGGGGACACGGGTTCGAGCCCTGGTCCGGGAAGATCCCACATGCCGCGGAGCAGCTGAGCCCGTGTGCCACAATTACCGAGCCTGCGCTCTAGAGCCCGCGAGCCACAACTACCGAAGCCTCCGTGCCTAGAGCCCGTGCTCTGCAACGAGAAGCCACCACAATGAGAAGCCCACGCACCGCAATGAAGACTAGCCCCCGCTCGCCGCAGCTAGAGAAAGCCTGAGCACAGCAACGAAGACCCAACACAGCCAAAACAAATTAAAATAAATAAACAATCAAATTAATTAAAAAAAAAAAAAACCAAACAACTAGCTGGTTGTCTCCAACCTTCATAAAACTTTCATCGTTCTACCTAAGTGGAGACCCACACTTGCTCACACCATTTCTTCTCTCCCTTCTGTGCTGGATTTTAAACAGTAGTTGGCAACTTTTCCAAATTCCATCGTCTTTCAAAAATATATGTTTTCGTGCACTTTTTAGGCACTTAGTCCGTACGCATTTAATGAAAAATAAAAATACTTTCTTTACCTTTCGTTTCTTGGAGCCGAGCTCCGAGGCCGTTGAACAAAGGCCTCTTGACCATGCAGCATGGTGGAAAGAGATGGGATTCCTGAATTCTGGCCTTATCTCTGCTTGATGTTTGACTTTAGGCAGGTTCATGTTTCCTCCCTGGGTCTCAGTTTCTCCATCTGTAAAATGAGGGAATTTAGTCATCATTGGTTTTCTAAGGTATATTCTATGGAATGCTTATTCTGGTAGAGACTTCATTAAAAAAGGGCGGAGGTTGTCGGTCTCATATATTGGGGGAAATAGTGCATCCTCTGTTCCCTTGCAGGAGATTGACAAAGATCGTTTGTGTAGTAGACGCTCTGAGAGATGCTATAGTCAAGGAACCATGTTTAATTTTAAGTCACTGTTTCTCCAGTGATGGGATAGATAGAATCAGTGATGACAGAATCCTGAAATTCTACAGGACTCTGGTTTCGAGATCCTCTGAATTTGCCTAGAATGTTCTTTCAGTTTGAACAAGCTGAGATTCCAGGAGCAGTTGCACGGAACTCCTGTTGGTTGAGTCTTTCGCCTGTGTTTTCCACAGGGAATGGGCTGGCCTTGGGGATCTCAGTCTTTCCTCAAGCCCCCCAAGCTCACCACCAACTGCAATGATCATCTAAGAAGGAAGGGGAGGTTACCTCGCATAGCCCTATTCCAGAATCTCCTAGTCTCCCTCTTCACATCTCGAATATGAGTGTCCTTATCAACCCATGTCTTCTCAGGATATGGTTCTGCCTCCCCCTGTCCCTCTGTGACAGTGACAGATCATGTTCCAAAATGAAGTTTTCTCCAATAGAGCTCCACCCTTTCACCCCATCCATATTATTCCTGTACTCTCCCAGCATCTGATAAGAGCTTTCCTTTCACAAACCCCTAAGGCTCCCAGGCTGTTATATGAAAAATGATTCCATGGTGACTCCGTTTGGAATGAAAGAAAGTCCAACAGATTTAAAAAATTCTACAAGAGTTTTTGGAGCCTTTCATGTGCTAATGCCTAATATGAATCTCTAAGGGGGTGTCAAGAATGCAGTATTGATCATGGAGCATTTTTCCCCCTCATAGATTATCACAAGGCACTAGGTTCAAAGATGTCCATTTTTGGAAATTCTGCCTTCCCAAGTTTCTTTAAATCTCTAATGCCTCTTTCTTCTCTCTTTACTGTTTCTTCTCCACCAGTACGAAAGCTTGCTGAGGGTCAGAGAGCCTTATAATCCTGTGTGTCTCCTTTGTAGCGCTATTTGTTCACAGAACCACTTACTAAGTGTATCTTTGGTGAGTCAAGTTCAGGACTAGTTATTCACTACGTTGTATATTGTTCTTTTTGCTATTTAATATCTAAATATCTTGCTTTTTTGGGAGAAATTCCAAAATAGGTGGGAGACAGGGACTGCTTCCCATTCCACAGCCAAGGGGAACAGATTTCCTTTCCCCCATTCCCTAGAAACGAGGATGTGTCAATAGATTAGTGCTGGGCCAATTAGATATCCTGCCCGGGACAGAAATCTTGGAGTGACATTGAAAGTATTTAGCATTTATCCCAGGAGCAGCGGGCAGTGGTGGTGAGATGGTGAGAGTGGGATTCTTGCTGTGCTACAGCATTGGGATTTCAGCCTCCTAGCCTCCCTTGTTTCTTGCCCACTATTCTTGCAGATTCTAAGGGTGATCCACTATCCTGGACATTTAGTTTCTGCCTCAATTGGAATTAGTTGTGTGGAACCAAAAATCCTGACCCCTCTTGTCAGACCCATGTATTCATGCATCCTTGTATCCATCTCTCCATCCGTCAACCCATCCATCCATCCACCCGTCCATCCATCAGTTACCCATCTATTCCTCTAACATAACAGACACTGAGCTAGGCGCTAGGCATATGCAAAGGTGAATAAATCAACAGGAGCAGGAAATAGCAACAAACAGATGTCCTATTCAAATGATGGAATGTGGAGAGAGTGTCACAAAGGAACAATGAACAAAAGCATAGGCTGTGTTTAGGAAAAGGAGTGGTTCTGGACATACTACCACCCCCAGGCATGAAGGGGTGAGGGGAGGGAAGCAGTTTTCAGAATCCAGAGACAGTGTGGGGAGAGGCCTCCTGGCAGCAGCTGTGGCCTTGGGTGAGGGACACAGTCAACCTGTGATGACCTGGCAGGGAAGGGACCAGAGGATAAATACCATGTCCACACACTCCTCCCTCCCTCTGATCTCATGCCAGAGCCAGAGAAAACATTGAGTTGGCCCATACAGGTCAGCCTCCTGAGCGTAGAGCAGAATGGAGAAAGGTAGGGAGTGGATCTGGAAGGCTGAACAGAAGACACTGGGCACAACGATGTCACTTTTCCTCTCACATGTTTCTTGTAGATTCTTAGTTACCCAGTATCCCGAACATTTATTTTCTGCCTCAATTAGGGTCAGTTGTTTGCAATCAAGAAACTGGCAAGCATATCCATCCATCCATCCATTCATCCATCCATCCATCCATCCAATATATCTAACATCCATCCATCCATCTGAACATGCATGCGTCCACCCATCCACCCAAACATCCATCCAAATGTCCATCCATCCATCCATCCATCCAATATATCTAACATCCATCCATCCATCCATCCATCCATCCATCCATCCATCCATCCAATATATCTAACATCCATCCATCCATCTGAACATGCATGCGTCCACCCATCTACCCAAACATCCATCCAAATGTCCATCCATCCAATATATCTAACATCCATCCATCCATCCATCCAATATATCTAACATCCATCCATCCATCTAAACATGCATGCGTCCACCCATCCACCCAAACATCCATCCATCCATCCAATATATCTAACATCCATCCATCCATCCATCCAAACCATCCTCTCTATATTATCTAACATCCATCCATCCATCTAAACATGCATGCGTCCACCCATCCATCCAAACATCCATCCATCCATCCATCCATCCATCCATCCATCCATCCATCCATTCATCTACCACCAGTGGGTTTATACTACACTCAGATAAAAGCCAAAGTATTAATGACCTATCAGGCTCCCGTGGCTTGCACAACTCCCCTCCCCCATTGCCCATCTGTCTCTGTCTCCCCCTACTCTTCTCTTAGTTTCCTCTACTCTAGCCACACTGTTCCCCATGCTCCACTCTAGATAAGCTCCCGCCTCAGCACCGTTATGCGTGATGTCCCCTCTTCCTGGAGCACCCTACCCTTACGTAGCCCCCCTTCCTCCCCGCTCCTTCCAGGTTTTTACTCAAATGTCATCTTCCCTGTCCACCTTTCATCAAATGGCAACTCCTCTTTACTACTGTCCCTTACTTTCCCTTTTAACACTTTTCACCATCTCACAGACTACATATTACTTGTTCTTCTTATTTATTGTGTGCCCCCCACTCCCACCCCACAATCTCCCAGTGGAATATAAATTCTAAAATGAAAGGATTTTTGATGTTTTGTTTATTGCTATATTCCCTGTGCCCCAAAGAATCCCTACCACACAGAAGGTGTTCGATAAATATTTGTTGAATAATAGATAATCAACAAGGACCTACTGTATAGCATAGGGAACTCTACCCAATACTCTGTAATAACCTATGTGGGAAAAGAATCTGAAAGAGAGTAGATATATGAATATGTATAACTGAATCACTTTGCTGTACACCTGAAACTAACACAACATTTTAAATCAACTCGACTCCAACATAAAATACGAAATCAAAAAAATTGTTGGATAAATGATGAAGATATGGAAGCAGCTCTGTGAAAGTTTCCAACGTGCTACTGGAGGGGAATTCAGCCAAGCTGTGAGAGTTTCTGCAAACTTATTTCATCCCTCGCACTGCACAGGCTGAAACTCGAGTGAGAGTTAATATGCTGCTTGTGCCCTTAGGAAGTGTCCTGAACTTTCCATGGAAGCTGTGGACTTGGCTCTTAGTGACTTCTTGTCCTGCTTAGGGAAACCTGAGGGCAAGGAAGGGAAAAAGTGAACACTTCACACATTGTATCTTCAAAGCACTTAATAAATGCTCAAGTAATTAATTCCCTTGGCTCTCTGGGAAGCGGATTTTATTGTCTCTCTTCTGGCAATAGGGAAATGAGTGTGCTGGGGAGTTCCGTCATTTTCCCAGGACCACGGAGCAAGCCGGGAGTGGTGCCAGAATGGCGTTGGCATCCTCTGAGTTTCTGGCCGGGAGGCCTCCTGTTTCCCTGTTGGTGGGCAGAGGAGTGGAATCGATGGGAAGTAGTACAGAGAGTCTTAGAGGATGGCTCTCTCCCATTTTCAGGGGACTTCGGGAGCTGGGTGCTTGGAAGGTTGCACAGAAATGGGAACCCACCTGCACCCATTTTTCTTCCAGTGTTCCAGGTCTAAGTTGAGGCTTAAGTGTAAACTTTACAAAGCCAGGGGACGTGAACTCTCCCAATGCAGAGCATGACAAAACGGGAAATAGATGAAGAACTGGCTTTTGCTATGCCTGGTTAATCACAGTTCCTCCGTAGTTCTAACTCCCATGCTCCAGACTTTTCCCCTTATCTCTTCTCCAGCAAAATTTACCTATCTGATTTTCCATACCGTCAAACACTCTACCCTCTGGGAGAAAGGTTATCAAAGAGGTTAACTACTTACTCTACGGGACTTCCCTGGCGGTCCAGTGGTTAAGACTCCGCACTTCCACTTCAGGGGACGCAGGTTTGATCCCTGGTTGGGGAACTAAGATCCCACATGTCATGTGGCACGGCCAAAAAACAAACAAACAAACAAAAGGTTAACTACTCTATAGTAATAATATTGATGCGTGTTCCAGGGAATTCACATTCTTACAGGTATTATCTCCATGCCAATATTTTTCTGTATGTTTGGGCTGAAAGTTGGGAGACCTGAGTTTTAGGTTCTGCCATTAACTTGCCATGTATCAAGGTGGGTCTTTCTTTCCCATCTATTGTATAAATGATAATAAAGACCTATATAAATACTTACTATGTATTAGACAATGTTCTACATGCTCTAAGTGTATTGTTCTATTTACCCCTCACAATTTCATGAGATAGGAACTATTTTTCTTCCAATTTCATTTTATTAAAAAAAATTTTATTTATTTATTTATTTTTGGCTGTGTTGGGTCTTCGTTGCTGTACGCGGGCTTTCTCTAGTTGTGGTGAGCGGGGGCTACTCTTCGTTGCCGTGCGCGGGCTTCTCATTGCGGTGGCTTCTCTTGTTGCGGAGCACGGGCTCTAGGCACGCGGGCTTCAGTAGTTGTGACACTCGGGCTCAGTAGCTGTGACTCGCGGGCTCTAGAGCACAGGCTCAGTAGTTGTGGTGCACAGGCTTAGTTGCTCTGTGGCACGCGGGATCTTCCTGGAGCAGGGCTCGAACCCATGTCCCCTGCATTGGCAGGCGGATTCTTAAGCACTGCACCACCAGGGAAGTCCTCTTCCAATTTTAAAGATGAGGAAACTGAGGCAGAGAGAGGTTAAGTGATAAATCTCAGAGTCAGAGCTGGAAGGTATCAGAAGTGGGATTTGAATCCAGGCAGCCTGGCTCCAGAGTCTGGGTTCATAACCACTACAGTATAGGGATTGATTTGAACCAGGCGTGGGATAAGACTTCAGTGAAAAAGTCAGTTCCAGTGGAGCTTGTATGAAAATAACCCTCCTCCAAAAACATTGAGAAAAGCCGGACATAAATACATGCAACAACTGTTTATAAGAATCGGAATGCACCAGCACATATAGAATTTGTGGGAATACGATGCTAGGGGGAGGGGAAGGGGATCTTTAAATTGATCCCAGCCTTTTCTCTAAAGACTTTGGTTAATTCATGGTGCAGAGGAACAGAAGGTGAGCAGAAACTCGCCGTCTTACTGGGCTGAGGATTCAGAGGTCGGACTTCGGGGCTTCCAAAGTGGTTAGAAGTTGAGAGGCATATTGTAGAAAGGAGGGAACCTCAGAGACGTGAACCCAAATCTGACGGCTTCTCTTCGTTTCACTCCTACTCTAGTCCAAGCCACCAGCGTTTTACAAAGACAATGACCACAGCCTCCTATGCGGTCTTCACGATTCCATCTTTCCTCCTTTTCAGTTTTTCTCAGCATAGCGGCCAGAGAAGTCTCTTTAAAAACATGAATCTTATTATAGCCTTCTAATCACCTCCCAGTATTCTTAGCCTAGAATCCAGAGTCCTTACTGCGTGAACCACAAAGCACTGGATAATCTGACCACTGACTCATTGGCTCCCATCACCCTTTCCTTGACCACTGGCTGCAGCCACTTTTGCCTCCTTGCTGTTTCTCAATATACCAACTCCTCTCTTCCTTCACGAAACCATGTGTTTGCCCTTCTTTTTCCTCCCAACACTGTTCCCTCAGATTTTCCATGCAGCTTCTTGATGGTCTGTGCTCAAATGTCACCTAATCAGAGAGGCCCCCTCTGGACAATTCCACAAAAGGACCCTCCACCCTCACTCTATCCTTTACCTTTATTATTTTTTTCATAGCACTTATTCCTATCTGTAATTATTCCACTAATTTTTTATGGTTGTGTAAAACAAATCGCCACGAACAGTGCCTTAAAACAGCACACACTGATTATCTCACAGTTTCTTTACGTCAGGAGTCTGAGTCTTTTGCTTAGGGTCTCAAAGGGCTGCTATCGAAGTGTTAGTTGGGCTGCTTTCTCATCTGGGGGCTTGACTGGGTAAGGATCCACTTCTAAGCTCACTAAGGTTATTGGAATAATGAATTTCCTTGTAGTCATAGGAATGAGAGCCCTGGCTTCTTGGTCAGTGTCAGCTGGAGGCCGCTCAGCTCCTAGGGGCTGCCTGCAGTTCACTAACACGGCTGCTTTCTTCTTCACGCCAGCCGGGAGGGTCTTCAGAGCGAGTCAGCTAGCAAGACCGTAAGGCCATAGAAATAACATTCCACCACTATTGCCATCTTTTATTGGTTGGAAACAAGTCACAAGTCCCATTCATACTAAAGGGGAGGGAATTACACAAAACTGTGAATACCGGGAGGAGGCAGGAATCATGGAAGGGGTAACTTAGAGTCTGTCCATCACAATTATATTCTGTATTTATTCATTTACATTTATTTTATGTCTCCTTCACTAGATTGGCGCCTCCAAGACTACAGGACTTAATGTCTCTTGTTTGTGACTGTATCCCCAGTACCTGGAACCATTACTGTCACATAGTAGATGCTCGAAATATATTTCTTGAATGAATAAATGAAACAAATATATATATATATAAAAATACACACACACACACACACACACACACACACACACACATATATATAATCAACCAGCTTTCTTGAAAAATGCAGTTTTCTAAGAATCCTGGCTTTCAGTCAGGTAAGAGCTCTCATTAGAAGGGGTCAGAATCAGCAGACCTCATAAGCGTGTTCCATTTTCGAATGTATCCACTCCAAGACACCAGAGAAAAAGTGTCCGTGTTTAACCTGGTCGGGTTTTGGAGACCTGATTAGTAGAGAAGAAGGTGTGTATATGAAGCTTTGGCCTCGGTTGGGATAAGTCAACCCCGAAGTCATCCGAAAGCTCAGCATGGGGGCTGGCTTTGGAGTCAGAATGGCCCTTTCTCACTGTGACCTTTGTGATTAATACACCAGATTCATAAATACACATATGCATTATCCACACATCCATTTTTATATCAATAGAAAATGCTTTCCAGATGTGTGTTTGAGGTGCTAGGCTTTGTGCTGCTGACTTTTTATTTTCTGTTAGGTCTCAGCCCGGCCCAGCACACAGTCTATTGTTTTTATATCAAAAAGACGGGTCATACCTGCTTAATAAGCCAGAGGAATTCGCTGCAACCTGGGGGAACCATAGGAATGTGGTTTTCAGATCCGATTAGAGAGATGCGGCCAGGTCCCCAGGGTTCTCAGGTTCAGCTGCCTCAGCCTACAATGTCATGCATTGTCTTCCAGGCCTTGTGCTAAATGATTCAGGTTTCCGTAGCCCCTCTTCCACAGCCTGTGTGCACAGCTCCAGAGCACACCCGAAGGGGAGTTAACCACTGAGCTTTCGGTTAGCTTTCTGTTTTTCTACTGTGGCTGCAAATGCTCTTTGTGGTTGGCCTTTGCAGGGGTTTAGAGAAGAGAAGAGAAGTCCAAATCCTTCCCAAGTTTGAGGAGTCTTTGCTCTTTGACTTGTGGGTGGCAGGGAGCTCTGGAGCAGACTCTTTAGAGTCAGAATCCTGTCCTGGCCATTTACTAGCTGTGTGACCTTGGGCAAGCCCCTTGACCTCTCTGAGCCTCCAGTGGTTCATCTGTATCCTGTAGATCTTAACACTTCATATCTCTTGGCTTAAATTTTTTTTTTTTTTTTTTAATTTGGCCACGTCGTGGAACTTGTGGGATCTTAGTTCCCTGACCAGGGATTGAACCTGGGCGCCAGCAGTGAGAGTGCTGAGTCCTAACCACTGGACCACCAGGGAATTGCCTCTTGGCTTATTTTGAAGGTGAAATGAGATGATGCATGGAAAGCTCTTAGCACAGAGTCTGGTACATAGCAAACCCCTAATAAATAAGAGCTAATATTATTACTACTACTATTATTATAATTTACCTTAAACCTGGACCCGCACTGATTTCCCTATGGGGGTTCATTGGTTTAGAAGTGAGTGTGAACAAAACGCATTCTGGAAGTGCTCCCTTAAAATTTCTCTTGAAACGTCCCTGTTCAGAGCCCTGGAAACAAATACCGCGTCCTAATATTCTGGAGCCACATTAGTGACTTTGAACTCTAGGTAAGTTTATTTATTTTTTTCTTGTCTCTTTGGAAGGGCCCTGCTGATTTTGGGCATCTCCAGATCAGAGGTGTAAACTGAAATTCTGGGCTCTGGAGCCAGAGCTGGCTGAAGTTTTCCCTTTGATGTGTGCCTTTCTCCTTGAGCTGGGTGGACCCCAGCTGGACACATACTAGGCACTCAATTAACATGTGTTGAGTGAGTGGCTGGAGGAGAGGGGGGCTTAGCCAATAGTCTTCCTAGAGGATGTAATAGTATGATAAGAATAAGGACACTAATACGGGTCATTTTCGGGGCGCTTAGGTATTCTCTGCCAGGCAACAGCCTGGGTGCTATGCATAGATTTTTCATTTACTCCTCAGGAATATTCTGTGAGGGAGATACTATGATGCCCTCTTAAGAGATAAGAACATTGAGATTTAGCCTGAGATCCCGTTAAAGGACTCAGCCTGGATTTGAGCCCAGGAGATCTGATTAAAGAGCTCTTGGGGACTTCCCTGGTGGCTCAGTGGTTAAGATTCCGAGCTTCTAGTGCAGAGGGTGTCAGTTCGATCCCTGGTCAGGGAATTAAGATTCTACATGCCGTGCAGCGTGGCCAAAAAAAAAAAACAACAAAACCTCTTGCGTCTGTGTGCCAGGTCATAGGTCACCTGACCTAGCCATCCAAACGTTAGAGCTTTGACTTGGCCTCATTTTGAAGTGCCCAGGTAGCTACTCTGCTCCCTTTCAGTCTGGAGTGATCCAGGTGGAAGCATGAACGGGGAACAGCAATGTTTCAATCCCCTCTTTTTTATAGAAAGGGAATAGATTACATAGACCATAGTCTTAAGGAATTCCACAAAACCTTTAAAAAGGATGAGACAGATTTTCATTGTTGAACAATTGTATACGTTACATATCTAAGTTTCTATATGCAAAGAGAAAAAAATTCTGTAAGAGACATAAACGCCTATTTAAGAGTTGGTTAAATTTTATGTGTATAATTTTAGCTTAAAAATTATACTTATTTTTAAAATTTAATTTATAGTGTACTGCAAAAAACAAAAAAAAAACAAAACCAAAAAAGTAAATCAGAACGTATAAAAGGATGTACAGTGAAGACGGCTTCCTTCTCTTTGTCCAGAGATACCCAGGTCACCCAAGGAGCAAGAAAAGCTTTCAATTTCTTGTGTGTCTTTTTTTTTTTTTTTTTTTTTTTTTTGGCGGTACGCGGTGCTCGCACTGTTGTGGCCCCTCCCGTTGCGGAGCACAGGCTCCGGACGCGCAGGCTCAGTGGCCATGGCTCACGGGCCCAGCCGCTCCGCGGCATGTGGGATCCTCCCAGACCAGGGCACGAACCCGTGTCCCCTGCATCGGCAGGCGGACCCTCAGCCACTGCGCCACCAGGGAAGCCCTCTTGTGTGTCTTTTGTGTGTCTTTTTAGAAAGAGTTAATTATCAGAGGCTTCAAGTAAGAGGAAGAGAATTTTCCTTTTAATGCATATCTGTTTTGTATCCATTGTTGGAGTTTTTGACAACAAGCTTGGTAGAAAGAAAATTAAAGTTAATAAAATAAGAATCATTCTGCCGCGGGGACCGGTTCAATCCACGGTCGGTGAACTAAGATCCCGCAAGCCCAAGACAGGCTGCACAGCCAAAAAAAAAAAAAGAAAAGAAAAAAACCCAAACAAACAAACATAATCACTGAAGGACACAAATGCTCTCCTTTCAGCCATACGCTGTGTCCCAGCTTCAGAAGCAGGTGCTAAGAAACTGTCCTCTAGCTGGGACAGCTAGCTGTGTTCTCTGGTTCTCCAGGAGCTACAACAGTTGATCCTTCAACTCCAACAGAGGAGAAGATCACGGGGAGTTCTTTGATCTCTGGTCCCGTCACCTTGGTCTGTCTCCATGGCAGCCACCCTGCCTCTGGTGGTGGAGAATGTGCCCCATTGTTCCACCATCCCCACCTTCATTCCACTTTAATTACCGGTGCTTGTTCCATCCCAGGCTTCATTTGCATTTGATGAGCCAGGAGGACATGCGTGTGGATAAAGTGACTCACTTTCCTCCTCGCTGTCCTCCATTCCTTTTTTTACCTTCCCTCTTGGGCTACAAGATGGCTCCATTGCTCTCATGGGCCTGGGTTCACATCTCTGTTATCTTTGTGAGTGGGTCCTATGAACCCTGTATGGGAGTCACTTTGCACCATAGAACCTCAGTTGGCTCACCTGTACAATGGAGATAAAAGTGGGACCCACTTCTTAGAGCTGAAAAGTAAATAGCTTCAAAGCCCAGTGGCTGGCACATAGTAAGTGATTAATAAAGGTGACGTGTCCTTATTAAGCAAGACACCTAGGGACCTGGTTGACTTGGTTATTGGAGAGTTGGTTATTGGAGTTGACCTCTCAGTAGTGATTGAATTTTATTGTCAGTCTTTATCTATGCATGTATGTACGTATGTATGTATCTAGTGATCTATCAATCTATCTTCTGTGTCCTGGCTGGATGACCTTTCTCTGTGACATGCAACCCAACGGCTGTCTGCCTCCACTGACCCCATCCTTTCCTGCTTTTTCTCACCCCCAAGCCTTTGCATGTGTTGTTCCCACTGCCTTGAGTGTCCATTCCTGTCCCCTCATCCCTGGTTAACTCTGCTGAGATGTTAACTTTCTCCAGGGTTCTTACTTCATCAAAAAGTCCACCCTAGCAGCTCCCGTATCTTAGTATTTATCACATTGTATCGCAATTGTCCATTTCTTTACCTTTCATCCCCTCCCTCAGCCTGTGAGCACCTGGAGAGCTGGACCTTTGTTCTGTCCAGTGTTAGTTCCCCAGTAGAGTATATTATCTAGAAAGTTCTCAGTAGATATATGGATACATTCATATAACACATATTTTTTGAGCAGCTACTGTGTGTCAGGCATTACAGTCATGAGCAAAACAAGAATCCTTACCCTCAGAGAGCTTATGTTCTTTTTTTTTCTTTCTTTTAAAAAATTATTCATTTATTTATCTATTTATTTTTTACAGTAGGTCCTTGTTGGTTATCTATTTTAAATACAGCAGTGTGTACATGTCAATCCCAAACTCCCACTCTATCCCTCTCCCTAATGCTTCCCCCCTGGTAAACATAAGTTCATGGAGAGCTTATGTACTAATGTGGGGGGATGAATGGGCTCTAGAACACCTGCCCATCAGCAGCATGGAACTTCTTGTTGTGGCCCAGGCATACCTGGTGTTTGCATCTCTGTACATCTGTACGTGCTGTTCCCATGGCTTCTAGCACCCATTCTCCTGTGTCTACTTAACCCCGACACCAAGGCTGGGGTATAAGTCACTGTGGTAGGTCCCTGTGTCTGTGATCCCCTTGAACTTTGAAAATTCCATCAAAATAGGGTCTTGGGTGTGTGGGCACCATCTGGAACGTGGGCCCCCAGGGAACCAGGGGACTGTCTCTCACTTGCCCCCTGCACCTCCAGGACCCAGGTCCCCGCTTGGCAGTGAGAAGGTCTTTAGCAAACATACGCTAAAGAAAGAGAGAAATCACGTTCTCACTCTCTCTGCTTCTGGCCGAGGAAGGATTTTGTTTCCAAGGGCCCTTTTGCACAATTCTGATCTCATCCACTGCTTGATTATTTTAACTTTCAGAGACTTCTGGGTGAGGCCTGGCCAGGGGCTCTGGGATTATCCAGAAACATATTTCTATAGAAGTGCCAAGTGACCTGGTGGGACTTGCAGGGTCCAACGATGCTAAATAACATGTACTTCGTTTATTAACAACATTGATTTTCTGTTAAAAGTGGCATTCCTTTCCCACATAGAGAGTTGAAGTTTAAATGAAGTTTTGTCAAAAAACAAACATTTATGCCATAGATGCACAACTGGAAATTTTAGGGGGGGCGGTAAGGGGGATTGATCCAAGGCTTAAGGGGAGGTGGGGATGGGTATCGAACAGGGAGACAGAATAGAAAGAGAAAAATCTGGGCAGGCTGCCTTCCTCCCTGGGCAGGGCTTGGAAAGATCCTGTCTGTGGCCACTCTATTTTGCACGATTGCATCTGGTGAGGTCCCAGCTGGCTCTTCTGCAAAGCGACTATGTTTCTGAAAGGGGGCATTCTGCCTAGAATCCAGGGCTCCTAACTCCTACTCCAGTGCTCTTTACCCCATATGGTCTGTCAACCAAAGGGCATGAGCAAAAACCCAAGGGCATGCTCTCAACCCAAGAGCAAAAAAGATATTTCTCTTTTTTTGCATCAAAGATGGTGGTGGAAAAAAAGAATTAATTTTCTGAGAGCCACAGATAAGCTTACTGGACTCCTCTTGTGTGCTGTATAAAATGTAAGTCTAGTGCAGGGCTAGCAAACTCAAATATCTTCTAGGGCTGGGCAGGTAGCACAAATGAATGATGCTGATCAAAGATGTATTAGATGGGAAACTCCCTGGCTGTCCAGTGGTTAGGACTCCACGCTTCCACTGCAGGGGGCCAGGGTTCGATCCCTGGTTGGGGAACTAAGATCCTGCATGCTGTATGGTGCGGCCAAAAAAAAAAAAAGATGCATTAGATGGGATCCTGGCAGGAAACAGATGATACACTCCCACTGGGCCATCTGATGGAAGGTTCCTCAAGGGACTGTTTACAGATGTTTGTGAAGGATGAAGGGAACTAAGGAGGTAGAAGAAAACCAAGAGGAATAGTGAAATACCCTGAGACTAGTAACACGTGGGAGCACTTACCTCCCCTAGGCTGAAAGAGAAGTTACTGCAGAGGGTGATTCTGTGGAGAGGCCCTGGACCAGACCCCTGACCTCGGTAGAGGGACTCAGCCCACCTGCTATGACTCTTTGACCCCACAGGGAGGGAGCTGGGGAATATATACCCCAGGTTCACTCACACCCATAGTCTCCTCTCCATTTCGCTTGTTGGCCAAGTCCAACTTGAAGCCAAAGAAGGGACCCATACAGATCTGTAAGGATACATCTCCAGGGGCAGAGAGTAGGGTGGGGAAGGGTGGTGAGTGGCTCTGGAGGGACAAATGGAAGATCTTTAAGATGGTACATGGGATGGTATATAGGACAGTTTCATTTCCACAAAGAAATAGATACCTCATTCCCTGTAAAACATGGCCTTCTTTGTTTACCGTAATTTCTCCCATTCCTTAAAATGGTAATAACAACAATGTCAACAATAACAAGATAGCAGGGAATTCCCTGGCAGTCCAGTGGCCTGGGTTCGATCCCTGGTGGGAGAACTAAGATCCCAGAAGTCATGTGGTGCGGCCAAACTAAAACCCAAAAAACAATAGCAAGATAGCCTCCACAGACCAACCCTTAGAGAGTTGCTGTGAGGATTAAATGAATTAATTCATATAATGAGCTTAGAATATTCCAAGTAAGTGTTAAGTTTTTGTTTTGTTATTACACCATCTTGATCCTTTGTTTCTCTACTTTTGAAAGAGAAGTGGGTGTAAGACCTATCTTCCTGTCCCATTAATTCTTCTCTAAGTAAAACAACACTGAGAGGTCAGTGGTAAAGAGCAACAGACTCTGAGACACAGTGTGAGGATACACTAGGGAGTGGTGTGGCCTGTGGCAAAATGCAGCGTCCTGTCTCAAGGGACCACCCGCCACTCAGCTCTAGCCAAGGTAACCTTGTAGGAATATAGGCTGAGTGTTGCCAGAACTTTCAAGTTTTCAAGAAAAGCTGAAAAACTGCAATTTTTATGTGAAAGCTTCTGATTTTTCAATGTTGGCAGATGATTCAATATTTTGAAAATATATCGTCTGAGCCAACGCTCTGCGAGCCAAATAAAACAGGTCTGGGGCCTGGATCCAGCTCACATGTAGCCAGTTGTGATCTTTGGTTAAGTGTATGCCTGTGGACCAGAGGAGGCTGTTGGCTTTTCCAGGGAGAAAAAGAGCATATGACCTTGGCTCCTGGCAGAAGCTTCTTTAGCGAGGTCTGAGCTGAAAGACCAGAGATAAAATTAACGCATGCTTGACCTAAAACATAAGAACTGGAAGGATGCATAGGAAGGGGATGACATTTAGCGGACAGTGAGGGCAGGGTGGGCTTTCTCATTAAAGGGACACATGGGCTGTATTTTACCGGAAGCCTGTACAGTTCTGTACATTCATGAGCCCAAGGTAGCCAGACTCCTGGTTTCATCTGGAAGACTCCATGAAGTGATTTTCATTCTGTTCAGTTTTTTTTTTTTAATGTTATTTTTGGGGGCAAGGAGTGATAAAACCTGACTCCCTGACATTATATAAATCGAGGAATTAACATCAGCAGGCATCCCGTGATTCTTCTTAGGAGAAACCAGGCTGCAGGCAAGGCTACCCGATGCTTCAGGGCTGTCCAACTTAATACACCTCTGGAGTGGGTTCAAGCTCTCCTCCTGCTTCCTTCCCTTAAAAAAATAAAAATGCCGATTTGAATTCCCCATCTTTGGAGAGAGATGGGAGCACACAATCGTGTATAGAAACCCTCTCCCTGCGCACACATCTGTTATACACATTGCCACAGTGTCCTCTGCTTGTTCAACAATGAACAAAATTATTTCCTCTCATTACTTCCCATGTTGCTTCAAAACCGCACTCGGAAAAATAAAACCACTGAAGGGGGCTTGGCCAATCAAACGTCCTTGCAGGCCCAACTTTCTGAATTTAGGGGCTGGGGTGTGGCGGGTAAGGGGAAGGCGCAGGGGTGCAGGAGGTGGGAGGTGCGGGGACGGAGGTTGGCTGTGGGCGAGGGAACAGAGCCGTAGTTGTGATGGATTGCTATTACTTCGTGTGTGTCTTTGTGTGTGTGTGTGTGTGTCCATGCATATGTCTGTACAAATGTCTGTGTGACGGTCTGGGTGTCTGTCTGATTATCTGTTCGTATCAATTTATGTGCCGTGTGTCAATTTATTTTATTATTTAATTTAATTTAATTTTGTTATTGTTTTCCAGCTTTATTGAGATATTATTGACATGTAACCCATGTTAGTTTAAGGTATATGACGTGATGATTTGATGAACGGCTATATTGTGAAATGATTACCACACTAAGGTTAGTTAGCACCTCCATCCCCTCACATAATTACCGTTTTTTTCAGTGTATGGTGATAACACTTAAGATCTACTTTCTTTTTTTTTTTTTTGTGGTACGCGGGCCTCTCACTGTTGCGGCCTCTCCCGTTGCGGAGCACAGGCTCCAGACGCGCAGGCTCAGCAGCCATGGCTCACGGGCCCAGCTGCTCCACGGCATGTGGGATCTTCCCGGACTGGGGCACGAACCCGTGTCCCCTGCATCGGCAGGTGGACTCTCAACCACTGCGCCACCAAGGAAACCCAAGATCTACTTTCTTAAACAACTTTCAAGTATATAATACAGTATTGTTAACTATAGTCACCATGCTGTACATTAGATCCTCAGGAAAGATCCACTCATTCCTTTACATGAGCTGTATCCCTCTGAGGAATAAGGTCATTTTGTGAATGAAGAAATGGAGGCCCCAAATGGCTAAGATGTTTGTCCAAGGTCACACAGCTAGTAAGCAATAAACATGGGATGCAAACACAGATCCCTCTGGCTTCAAGGACAATGCTTGTCACCACTACAGTTTCGCTGTGGTAGGCACACAGGTACTAAGGAGATGTGGAGGGGGCTGGCTATGAGTAGGAGAGGTAGGTAGGTGAGGTAGGGTTGGCTGAAAATAAGGACTCTGGCCTTGGGAGAGGTCCTATTAGAACTCCTGAGTGTTCAGAGTGACAGAAAGATACTCAAGTGCCAGTGAAAGAAGACCAAGAGGAAGGGGTATAGAGGCTGCCTGGGTATTTCCTTAGAACATTGGAGATTTTTCTCTTTGCCTCCCAGAATACATCACGGCACACACCATCTTTTTTATTTTCTTTTGGCTGTGCCGTGTGGCCCCGACCAGGGATCAAACCCATGCCCCCTGTAGTGGAAACATGGAGTCTTAACCAGTGGACCACCAGGGAAGTCTCGGCACATGCCATCCTGTTGTATTTTTGTAGATTTGAGGATTATGGAGCTGGGAGTAGCGTGTGGAGACTTGGGCTGGCAGGAAGCCTCAATAAACTCTGATATCATTTTGTCTGTCTCTCCAGGGAAAAAACCAGAGTGTTCACTTAGGCAGACAGATCTGTATTTCCTGTGAAGCACCAGGAATTAGGCACCAATTTCTTGCTTAGGTCTGAAAGGTGAGGAAAGGGCAGCCTGCCCCTTAGGCAGTGCTTGAAAGTACTTGAGGTAGTGAGCCTCCTGTCCCTGGAGGCAGGCAAGCAGAGGCTGCACTGTTCCATGGAAAGGTGTCTTCTGTTGGGTAAGACGTTCAACGAAATAATCTTTGAAGTTCTTTTGAATGCCAAATTCCAAGTTTCTGAGACATTAAGGAGTTGGTTATATTCAGGGCAAAGCAACTGAGATATGTGAGTATCTACCACTTCTGCTGAGGCTTAACCACCCAAGAATCGTTTGGCAAGATTTTTTTTTAACCCTTGAATTTCAGTAATCCCATTTTTGGTCTTAACTCAGGCACAAAAGTCAGCATATTCAATCGATGAGGTATTTGATTTGCAGAGACAGTAAAATGGAGTGGTTCTGAGCTGGAGTTAAAATCCTGCTGTACCATTCACTAGCTAAGTGACCTTGAGCAAGTGACTAAACCTCTCTGAATCTCTGTTTTCCCATCTGTAAAATGGGGCCAGTAATAGAACCCACCCCATAGTGTTGACATGATGGTTGAATGAGATACTTACTCCGTGTAAAGCCTTATCATAGTGCTTGATACAGGGTAAGCACTTCATACATATTAGCTATTATTATTATTTATTCAATAGATATTAATTGAGGACCAATTAGCTGTCAAACCTAGGGAATCATCAGCAATATGTAGAAAGAAAAAATCTTCTGAAAACCCTTATCTTCCTACTCTAAGGGGCATCAATATGGACAGGAAATTCAAGGCAACACACACATCCCTCCTCTTAATTTTCAAAGTCTTCCCACGAGGTCACATTTGGATGAAATCCAAGGCTTGGGTGATGCTTGGGCCTTGATTTTTTTTTTTTAAACATCTTTATTGGAGTATAATTGCTTTACAATGCTGTGTTAGTTTCTGCCGTACAACAAAGGGAATCAGCCATATGCATACGTATATCCTGGGCCTTGATTTTTATCAGAATCGGCTTTTTCCACCTACACTGCACTCACTATTGATGTAGAATATAGCGTTATTTATTACTTGTTGAATACTCACAGTCTGTTCAACTCTTTACAAGAGATAAAGAAGATAAGTCCTGGGCTCCAAGGGGGTTTGCAATTTAAGTTACTCACACTCAAAAGTGCACCAGCTGAGAAGGAGTTTGGATGCCCTCGGCACCTCAACTCTGAAGTCATTTATTCCTCCCATAAAGAAGATGATTAAGTGAGAGGGTGAGCTTGGATCTTTGCAGAGATTTTCTATATAGAAAAAACAATAACAGCAGATGCTATTAAAAATTAATTAAAAAACCCCCAACTCTTTCTAAACTCAAAACCATGGAAGAGTAAGTCATCACAAACCATGAAACAGAGGTGGTTTTGATTTCCTGTCCGCCTTTATAAGTCTCCAACTTTAAAACTTTACCATCTAGACTATTTACCATATGGGGGTGGGTAAGGAAGGACGATGGCTTTTTAAAGGTGTAGAAAGAAATACAAAAGGATGCCACTTTGCCTGGAAGTTTGGCACATTTATGAACATTCTCTCTGTTCTAGCAAAATATGCCAAGATCCCATTAAACCCTGGTTCTCTCACTGTGGTCCTTGCTCAGTGAAATCATGAAGTTACGTCCATAAAATAACATGAGTTCATCACTATTCTGTTTCAAAAAAGGAGGCAGATTCCCACGGACCTAATGAAAGAAGTATCTGGATGTTTGGTAGCGATGTAGTGAACTTGTTCTCACGTTGGTCAGTTCTTTCCAAAGTGGCAGGGAAATTGGACGGATATGAAAGAACGCAACTCCTAAAACCCTTGGAATCTCTGGAGTGGTGATGGTCTAACTTGTATCCAGTGAGATAACTAGGAAGCTTCAGAATGGGGGCTGGTCAACAGAAAGACCAAGACGTAATAAGAGGATTGGAACTTTCAGCTCTCCACCCTCTGAACTTCTGGGGAGGGAAGAGGGGCTGGAGGTTGAGCTAGTCACCAACGGCCAGTGATTGCATGCTTTTGTAGCACGTCTCTGTAAAGACCCAGTGAGCAGGGTTTGGAGAACTTCTGGGCTGTCGAGCACATGGAGTGCTGGGAGGGTGGCACCCCCAGAGGGGGCATGGAAACTTCTTGAACCCCTACCGCCACCCCAAACCCTGTCCACGCAATGCTACCATTTGGCTGTTCCTGAGTTGTGTCTTTATGACAAACCAGTAAACATACGTAAACTGTTTCCCTGAGTTCTCTGAGCCATGCTAACAAACTGTTAAACCTGGGGGAGGGAGGTTGTAGGAGCTCCTGATTTCCAACCAAGTCGGACAGACCTGTGGGTACCTTGGGGACCCCAATACTCGTGACTGAAGTGAAGGCCGTCTTGGGGACTGAGCTCTTAAACCTATGGAATTTGACGCTAACTCTGGGTAGTTAATGTCAGAATTGAAATGAACTGTAGGACACCAGGCTGGTGTCTGGAGATTTGGAGAATTGGTTGGTGTGTGGAAAAAACTCACACATTTGGTGCCAGAAGTGTTATGGTAAAAACAGTTCACCAACGCTTGACGTTCTTAGATTTTATTTCTCGTTTTATCTACTCTGGTGGGTGTCTCACCTCTATCCTTAGCCCCTCTGATCTCATCACTCTGTCCGACAGCCAGAACGGACTTAAAATATGCAGGTCTAATCCTGTCACTTCTTACTGAAAGCCCCCAGTCATTCTATATTGCCCTTATAATAAAGCACAGACCCCCTGTGGAATCCCTGATTTCAACCTCCTACCAACTCATCTTTTATAACTCTCTTTCTTGCTTGTTTTCCTCCATCCTGTTTGGATTCCTTTAAATACCATGAATATGCTTTGCTCTCTCCTGTAGCTCCATCTTTGAAATGATGGACTCTTCACCTGGAACACTCTATGTCAGCCCTGTTCCTTTCTTCATAGTGAACTTCTGATCACCTTTTATGTCTCCTCTTAATAAAGCATCCCTTCAGCAGGATCTTAACTGACAGCTCACATTAGCTTACATCAGGGGTCACCAAACTATGACCCATGGGGCAATTTTGGCCCCCTATCTGCTTTTGTAAATAAAGTTTTATTGGAACACAACTATGTCCATCCATTTACATGTTTCCTATGGCTGTTTTCATGCTATAACGGCAGAGTTCCAGCAGAGTTCAGTTCCAGCAGAGTTCAGTAGTTGAGACAGAGACCATAGGGCACTCAAAGCTGAAAAAATTTACTCTCTGATGCTTTGAATTTTCTTTTTTTCTTTTTCTTTTTTTGGCCATGCTGTGTGGCAGGCAGGATCTTAGCTCCCACCCAGGGATCAAACCCGGGCCCCCTGCACTGGAAGCATGGAGTTCTAACCACTGGACCGCCAGGGAAGTCCCACTCTGAACCTTTGAAGACAAAGTTTGTCAACCCCTGGATTAGATGACCCAGTTTATATGCTCCAATAGCAACCTGTATTTTAGAAACCTTCATTATCCATGATTCTGTTTAATGTCTATCTTTCTTTAAGCTCCACAAGAACAGAGACTTGCATTTTTCTCTGCTATAACCTTGTCTGGCAAGCCGAGCCTGGTAATTGTATAATAAATGTTTATGGATCAATGAATTCATAAGCTATTGTAATTGCTAAGGAAGATATGGCTAGTTGGTTTTTTTTTTTTTGGGCCATGCTGTGCAGCTTGTTGGATCTTAGTTCCCTGACCAGGGATTGCATGGGCCTCAGCAATGAAAGCACCGAGTCTTATCTACTGGACTACCAGGGAACTCCCATGCCTGGTTGCTTTTACAATATCCTTTCTCTTCTATTTCCGGAGAAATAGACCAGCAGTTTTATGTAAATAGCAATGCACCAATCAAAAGCTATGTTTCAGTGCTTCCCTTGCAGCTAAATATGTTCATATCCTAACTTTTGACCCTTGATAGGCAAGTGGAAATGTTTGTGATGCCTCGGGAAGACTAAGAAAGTTAACTCAGCTGATAAGTGTGTCCATTTGTCCTCTCTTCTTCATTTCTGCACCTGCAATCTGTAATTTTTATGTAATGGCTGGAGTTCCAGCAGCTCCTTTAAACTATGAGGTAACTTGGAGTTGGAGGACGAAGATAGAAGAAACCTGCCTCTGCCTCCCTGAAAATTTGATGGAATTGCCATATTTCCCTGACTGCCCACTTTCAGGGATTATTTGATGAGAGAAAAAGTAAAATCTTAAATGTTTAAGCTGCCATAGTTGGGCATAAACACCTAGCTAATATAATTTGACATCTTATTGCCCTTGATTTCTCTCTCTTTCTCTCCCCCAAAATGGACCTCTCCTTTTGGTAAGAGCAATCTAAACATATCCTTCCTTTTGTGATAATTTTTCCAGACTTTCATCTTGATCTGACACTGCATCTGAGCTCTGATGCTGCAATGCACCTCTGTCCAAGAAACTGCTGGTGACTTATTTTCATTTCCTTAATCTAATTTAAGTCTTCAGTTTTGACACCTACCCTCTACCGTTTTTCTGGAACACTTAGAGTTTGGAGAAATGAGTGTTGATGATATTTTTAGGATGGGAACAAAATTTCCCTTTCCTTTGACCGTTATTTGTTCATTGATCTGAGAGAAACAATCAGCTTCTACTACGTGCCAGGCCTCGTGCCAAGCACGGCCCTCAAGGGGCTTATATTCTAATATCCTAAATGGACAGCAACCATTTCTTTTGCTTAAAAAAATTCTAATTGTTGACATATCACCTAGCAGTTATCAGTTTTCTACCTGTCTATCCATCTGTCTGCTAAGACACTGTATGTAGTAAAAGGGAGGTTTCAAAATAGAATTATATTTGTAACCAAAAACCATAAATGACATGATAATTTAGGCAGAGGTTGGCAAACCAGGTCGCATGAGCCAACTTCAACCCACAACCTGTTTTTTTTTTTTTGGCTGCGTTGGGTCTTCATTGCTGCGTGCGGGCTTTCTCTAGTTGCAGTGAGTGGGGGCTACTCTTCGCTGCGGTGCACGGGCTTCTCGTTGCAGTGGCTTCTGTTGTTGCGGAGCACGGGCTCTAGGCATGCAGGCTTCAGTCGTTGCAGCACTCGCGCTCAGTAGTTGCGGTGCGTGGGCTCAGTAGTTGTGGTGCACGGGCTTAGCTGCTCAGTGGCACGTGGGATCTTCCCGGACCAGGGATCGAACCCATGGCCCCTGCGTTGGCAGGCAGATTCTTAACCACTGCGCCACCAGGGAAGCCCCCCACCACTCAGTTTTGTAAGGCTCGAGAACTAAGAATGCTTTTTACCTTTTTCAAAGGTTGAAAGTTTTTTAAAAAAGCAAAAGGAGATTAATATTTTGCGACACATGAAATTTACATGAAATTCAAATTTCAGTGTCATTAATAAAGTTTTATTGGAATACAGTCACACCCATTCATTTATGTATTGTCCACGGCTGCTTTTGCACTGCAAGGGCAGAGTTGAATAGTTGTGACAGAGACCACAGGGCCCACAAAGCCTAAAATATTTACTGTCTGACCCTTTACAGGAAAATTTTGCTGGCCCCTAATTTAGTGGAATTTCTTTCTGCCAAACTAAGTGGGAAAATAATCATAGGGTTTGGCCAAGATACTAAGATGCCTTATGGTCCATTGTTGGGGCTTTCATAGTTATTAAGTTTTTCCCTCATCCTTTGATTTTTCCACCTCCAGCTTAAAACTTCCTAAGAAACAATTCAATGAGACCATCATTCCTAGAACCTTCACCTGGAAAAATTCAAGGGACCCTTAAGGTGAGATATAATTCTCTCCTTTGGGGAGGAGAAATGGCTGCAGGGAAAACTTGTAACTCAAGGGCATAACTGCTTTCCATCCTCCTTTCCGATAACTCGGGTAGCTCAAGCAAATCTTTGGTTACACCAAGGTTGATGAGTTCAACAAGAAAGGGAATATCTAATTGCTCGATTCTAGGAGTAGGACACAGAGGAAAGCCAGCCGCCCCTAGTCAGTCCAAATGCACACGCTCCTAGGGTGGCCTCAGAGGCTAAGTGTTGCAAGCACACTGGGTATTTGCAAAGTCAAAGTCCCCGATCAGAGCCTCGTTCCAAAGGAACTCGGTGTTTTTTCACTGTAACTGAAGTTGATTCGTTTTATATTTACCCTCTAAGGTCGGAGAAACCTGGATCCAACATCAATCCAGCTGCTTTTCCCCTAAGCATTTCTAATCCCCCATCCACGGTGTAAATGGCTCACGATTTCTTCGTCCTTTTCTCTTCCCAATTCTGTTCCTGTCATTGGGCCAACTCAGAGAAAACCTTCACTAAGCATATGAAACTCTTGATCATCGGATCTGTACCTAAGTGAAATCAGCCAATTTCTTTCCCTTTTAATTGTTGTCATTATTTTGGTAGCATGTGCACCAGTAGCATGTAGCCCCTAGCATTTTCTTTTTCTTTGAAGAATTTCGTTGCCGCAAATCTGCTAGAATAAAGGAATGGTCGGTACCCATCTCAACTAATTAATTTTCTTGGAACAATCAGTGTGTATGTCAAAGAAGGGAGAGAGCAGGGAAGGGGACACTTTAAGAGGGTGATTGAGTGAGATGCATTTTCATTGTCTTATTTATTAAAATGGGAGTTCTGATCCCAGGGTTAAAATAAATTCCACAGTATATGAATTCATTCTCTGTATAAAAATGAAAATGAACAGAAAAATATTGAGTAAAATGCGCCACTTCTTTAACCCCACCCCATACCTCCCTTAAGATAACGATGTCAACAGGTGGGTGTGTATCTTTAAGCTCCTGTTTCTCTGATGGATATTTTCTCTGTGGGTTACTTCTTATTTGGGGCCATGATAAACAACACTGCTATGGACATATCTGTAAATATACAAGTAGTTTTGCAGGATAGATTCCTAAGGGTGAAAATGCTGTGTCAAACAAATGTATATTTCACATTTTGATAGAGAACTGACAGTTTTCTTTCCAGCAAGACATTCCTAATTTAAACACCCAACAGGAGTGCATGGAAGTAACTGCTTTCCTGTATCTACGCCAGTAATGGATGTTATGCATTAAAAAAAATTTTACCCCTTAGGCAAAGAGGGATAGCTCATTATTTTTCTTAAAGTTAAGTTTATTGAAATATAATTAATATGCAATAAAATGTACCCTTTTTAGAATACATTTTGATGAATTTGACATGAATCCATCACTGGAGTCAAGAGATAGAACATTTCCATTGCCCCCAAATTTTCCCGTTTCCTTTCGTAATCAATTCCCTTCTCCCACCTCCAGCCCCTGGTAACCACTGATCTGTTTTCTGTCTGTTTAGATTTGATTTTTCCAGCAAGTCATATAAACGACAATTATATTACATAATTTTTGGTGTCTGGCTTCTTCTACTTAATAGAATGAATGCTTTTGAGATTCATCCACGTTTTGGAATGTGTCAGTGATTTGTTCCTTTTTATTGCTATGTAGTATTCCACTGTATGGACATACCACAGTTTAGTCATTCATCAGTTGATGGACATTTGGGTTGTTTCAGTAGTTTGGGCTACTGTAAATAATCATGTTATAAATATTCATTTTTAGGTGTGAACATGTTTTAATTTCTCTTGGGTAAATACGTAGGAATGGAATTTCTGGGTTATATTATTAGTGTGTGGTTAAATTTATAATAAGAGGCAAACTGTTTTTTTAAAGTGGCTACGCCAGGGCTTCCCTGGTGGCGCAGTGGTTGAGAGTCCGCCTGCCGATGCAGGGGAAACGGGTTCGTGCCCCGGTCCGGGAAGATCCCACGTGCCGCGGAGCAGCTGGGCCCGTGAGCCATGGCCGCTGAGCCTGCGCGTCCAGAGCCTGTGCTCCACAACGGGAGAGGCCACGGCAGTGAGAGGCCCGCGTACCGCAAAAAAAAAAAAAAAAAAAAATTAAAGCGGCTGTGCCATTTTGCATCCTCATTGTATTAGTTCGTTAGGGCTGCCATAATAAAGTACCACAGACTGGGTGGCTTAAACAACAGAAATTGATTGTTTCACAATTCTGGAGGCTAGAGGTCCAAGATCCAGGTATCAGCAGCGTTGGTTTCTGCTGAGGCCTCCTTTCTCCAAGGCTGGTAGGTGGCTGTTTTCTCCCTGTGACTTTACGTGATCTTCCCTTCGTGCATGTTTGTGTCCTAATCTCTTCTTATAAGGACACCAGTCACATTGGATGAGCACCCATCCTAATGACCTCATTTCAAATCGGTCACCTTTTTAAAGAACCTATCTCCAAATACACTCACATTCTGAGTTGCTGAGAGTTAGAACTTGAATATATGAATTTGAGGGGACACAACTCAGCTCATAACACCCATCAAGAAGGTATGAGGGGGACTTCCCTGGTGGCGCAGTGGTTGAGAATCCACCTGCCAGTGCAGGGAACACGGGTTTGAGCCCTGGTCCGGGAAGATCCCACACGCCGCGGAGCAACTAAGCCCACGCGCCACAACTACTGAGCCTGCGCTCTAGAGCCCGCGAGCCACAACTGCTGAGCCCATGTGCCACAACTACTGAAGCCTGTGCGCGTAGAGCCTGTGCTCTGCAACAAGAGAAGCCACTGTGATGAGAAGCCCGCGCATGGCAATGAAGACCCAAAGCAGCCAAAAATAAATAAATAAATTTATAAAAAAAAAGAAAAAGAAGGTGTGAGGGCTTCAGTCATCGCACTGCCTCACCAACACTTGGGATCATCAGTCTTTTAAATTTTTGTCATTCTGGTAGTCTGTAGAATGCATTGTTGTTTTCATGTGCCAATTTTCTTTTCTTTTTAAGCAAAGAAGAGCCCTGGTCTCTGTGGGTTAGCTCAGTCCTATTGCGAGTAGGTCAGGGTCATCGTGGTGACCAGCCAATGTGCCAGCCCTTCCAAAGGACTGTGTCATTGTTTAGAGTCCAAGAAAGTATGGATGGCTCTGTGCAAAACTCTGACTGCTCCTTGCAAAATGACCTTTGATGTCGTGAGGTCTTCACACATTTTGGAAGTCAGGAGGAATTGTGAAAACACTTGAGGTCAGATGCAGCCAGCACTCGGCAAGTGCTGATGGCTTCAACTTTCTCAAGATAACCCTACAAAGGGAGATGTGGCCAATGGGACATTCTAGAAAAATAGAATTAAATAAAATGAGGGAAAGATTTATGACGTGAATGAGCTGCTTTTTTGGGGGGACAGGGCAAGGGAACTCACCAACTTATTGGATTGATTATGATCAAGGTTGATTAACCTGGCACAAATGTCATTCAAGATAAAATTGGATGTTTTCCTGGGACACTGGGCTTCAACCAAGCAGAATGAATTGACAAGTGACATGCTTCTTAATAATTACCCTCCCAAGTGGTGGGGTATATAAGTACGGATATAGATACAATTCTTTCTATCTATCTATCTATCTATCTATCTATCTATCTATCTATCTATCATCTCTCTGTAAGTAGGTAGATATAAGTAGATATATTTATCTATAAATTGATAGATGGATATCTTTTGTAATGCAATCTACTCTTTTCTGTTTGCGTAATGTTTCCATTTCAGATTCAGTGCACAGTAATTTTCATCCACTTCTTCATCTTCCCATTTCCTTCTTTCACATCTGCCCCTGCACCCAAGCCCACAAAAGTGGCTCTGATAGATGTAGAGTGATATTACGATTGATTGGCCCACCCCTGATGGTGCGTCCGTGTTTGGTCGTGAGTGGGGAGGCTGAAAGGGGGCTGGGGAATAGAATGACTCGGCCTATAAGACAGCTCTTCCTTGATGAATAATCAGACACAAATGTCAATAACAATTAGATTGTCTGTAAGCTCCAGTCACTTAGGGCTCCCAGAGCCTGTCCACAGGACCTGGATTGAAACCCTCAGCCTTGTGAACTCCAAATCAGGTTTGGCATTGGGAATGAAAAGCCATCAGCAGTAATAGTATTACGAGGCTGTTGGATGAAGAAGTGCAAAGGGCTGGGAATCGTGCTCGGGCTCTTGCATGTCGCAGGGCAGAGAATGTCGGCGTGGAAGCAAGGAGATGAGAGGGACGGCAAGATAGGGGTGGAGGCACCGAGGGGCACCTGGGAATGAATGGGCAAGGAGCCATCTTGCTTACAAGCACGGATTTCAGAGTTGTAGAGTCCTGGGTGTGAGTCCTGGCTCTGCCATTTGTAAGTTGGGTGACCTTGGACCAGTGCTGTCCCTGCCTCAGTTTTGTCATCAAGAAATAGGGATGTCATAAGACCTAAAAAGAGGAGGCGTTATCTTATAGGGTGGTTGTAATAAGTAATCATCGTAATGAATTATTATTATTATTGGCAGAGCCACAGGTGGTCAACGAAGTTAGCTTCTCAGTGTCTGGCATGGGACCATTTTACGTGTCGTCCGTCATTTAGTCTCTACCATGGCCCATTTGGAAGTGGAGCAGATACAATCATAGATGTCAAGCACCCAACTCAGTGCCTGGCATTTAATAAATCATGAGTATCTTTACAAAACATCTCCCTAGTGATGCAGGGGACACTAGGAAAGGTGAAAACCAGAAAGAAGTATTGCCCAGAATATGAAAGACCTTCATTTTCCTGTCCCTAACCTGTTGAAGGGCCCCATCCTTCAAGCAAGAGGGAGAGAGAAACGAAGTGTAACCAGAAGAAAAGTGTTTTGCTCTAGTATCTGCTTTCTCAGCGTCTCATCCTTGTGAATCAGGCACTGTGTGTTTCAGGGAGAAAACCTGGGAGTGGGGAAGGCAGGAGGAAGCAGGATTTCAAAGACAAGACCCGCATCCCTGTTGAAGGAAGAGATGGGAAGATGAAAAGGGCCCTCCCAGGCCTTCTGACCTGGGTGTCGAGTGCCGAGCAATGGATTCCCCTCTGGCATTTGCATAGCAGGGAGCGTCCCTAGCTGACCCAGGTAGGGGTTGACCTTGAGTGACTTTAATTCCAATGGCAAGTCTGCTTATTTTTTCTGGCTTGCCCTGCTCTTTCTCTAAGCTTATTTCTTGGCCTGTCTCTTTCACCACCCACGCCCCTACCCCATTTCTTCCCGACTCAAAACACTTTACACCCTCTAGTTTGATCTGCTGGTGGTCACATCAACAAAGAATGTAGATTCTGAGGATGGACAGGCTTTGGTTCAAATTCTGGCTGTGTTGCTTGTTGTCTGTATGTAGTGGGACAAGTGGCTTTGCCTCGTTGAGCCTGAGTTTTCTCATCTGTCAAGAGAGCTTTCCCTTTATTCGTTTCTTGTAGGGCTGTGGAGCCTCCGTGGGCTCATGTTATGGTTATCTACTGCTGCGTAATAAACCACCATGAATCTTAAAGGGTTAAAAGAGGGAGTTATATCCATTTTCTCATAAATCTGAAACTTGGGTAGGGCTCAATGGGGACAACCTCTGTGTTCCACTTGGTCACACCTGGACAGTCGCCCAGCTGGAAGGCTGGGTGCTCTAATCATGTGGATGCTAGCCTGTTCTTGTGTCTGGTGATTGGTGAGGCCTCTCTTGGGCCAGACAGCCAGAACACCTACACGTGGCATCTCCGTGTGGCTACTTGGCTTCCCTGCAAGATGGTGGCTAGGTTCCAAGGATGAGCAGCCCAAGAGAGAGAAGGCCATGTGGAAGAAATACTTATTGCCTTTCATGACCTTACTTGGCTGCCACAGAGGGTCACTGCTGCTGTTTTCTGCTCATCAGGGAAGTAAAGAAATTCTGCCCAGTGTCAAGGGGAGCAGAAAAACTCCACTTGGTTGATGGGGGAGTGGCAAAGTTCTGGAAAGGCATATGGGACTGGCAATACGCTGCAGTGTTTTTTGGGAAATCCCATGTGCCAAAGTTAATATACATACAACTCTTTAATAGGAGCTGGCACACAGGAAGTTGATGTTATCTCAAGTTCAAACTCTTTCTGCAATCTGAAATTGTAGGATCCCGGAGGGCTGAGATCTTATAATTCTCTGTTATCCTGAACTGTGCAAGACCCGGAGGGGATGTTTGGCAAGTGTTTGTTGAATGATTAATGCACGATTTTCAATAGTTCAGCTTAGTGTTTCTCAAAACTGGCCACTGATCAAAATCACTGAGGGGTTGGTTAAAATTATCCCCCAACTCTACACTTGACCTACTTAATCAGAATCTCCAAGGCTGCAGTTTGGGGACAAGCGTTTTTTAATGACCTCTCCTGGTGGTTCAGATGTAGCCAGTGCGAGGACTAGCATTTTCAAACCATTGGTTTAACTCAGGAGAATCCAATATTCCTAGTAGGAAAGAGCAGGCCCATTTTATGGATGGACAAACTGAGGCTCAGGCGATGAAGGGACTTGCGCAAAGGCACACAGTGAATTAGGCTACCTTCTGAAAAGCAGCAGTGCAAGAACTCTGGGCACTGTGGCTAGTTGGTAAAGGTAATATTTTTGGATCAGAGCTTTGGCGGTACTGGGGAGAATGTTTGGGGGTTCTTGAAGTTGGCAGTTCTCAAATTTGATTTATTCATTTGCTTCCCTCCCTTTGATTCTTTTGCCACAATTGAGTAGCAAGTGCGGTTAACTCACCTCCTATTTTTCTTTAAATAGACTCACTTTTTTTCCATAGATAAATTTAACCCCTCGTAAGTAATAATAGCCACAGAAGTAGGGGTGTGTTAACCTAGTTCCATATTTGTTTTAACACATATAGAACTGTGTACATAACTACTTAAATTAAGAAAACTGTGTAGCACCTAAAATCGTCTCCTGTACAGTGAGTGGTATGTGTCTCAGGTAGGACTGGCTACGTACTTTGTGGTCTCAGTGCAAAAGGAAAACGCGGGACCTCTCCTTCAAAAATTATTAAGAATTTCAAGACAGTGACAGCAGAGCATTAAACCAAGGTCAGGGCCCTTCTGAGTGCGGGGTAGTCACCTGCCCATGAAGCTGGCCTCGGCCCAGACTTTGGGATACACTGTTTGAAGTGGGACCAACCAGCCAGCTCAGCTCAGGTTCCTGGAGCAAGAGACATTGGTGATCTTCTCCCCACCAACATTCAAGGGGCGTCCAGGACTCAAAAGGCTGGATGTGAAGTCTGGGGTCTTCATGGAGCCAGGAGAACACAGGGCCTTGCTGAGCCTGTAGCCCAGGAATCCTGAACCCAGGAGAGCCAGAAGACATGTTCCAGAGACGGTTTGCTAAGAGGGACCAGGAGGAATATAAGAGAGGAACGTTGTCTAAAGTGGAATCGAGAATAATCGTTTCTCTGTTTGTTTGGTGATGAGTTCTGTGTGGTTAATACTCACGTGTGGGGATAAATATTTTCCTTCCATCGTCATGGAAGAGGGAGGGATACAGAGAACTAGAGGAACAGAAGGGGGTAGGGGAGACAGGATGGATCCAAAAAAATAAAGAAAAAGCAAAAAATTGTAACGTGGACTTAAAGAACCCTCACAATATTTTCAACATCCTTGTTGGCTTGGCTTCTGCTGTGTTACCTTCAGGTGGTTGCCAATATCTGTGAAAAACTCGTGCTCTTGGCTTCAGGGATCAAAATACTGGGCGTATGTAGTGCAGAGAGCACACGTCAGGGGACCCCATACGTTCTTTGGGTTTTGTGTTAGAGGACATCGGCAACAATTTCAGAAGTGTTGCTATTTCAATCGGGTTGGTATTTCACACTCATTTTAAAATAGTCAGCCAAGCCCAGAGCATCAAAATACCCCTTGCAGGGCCAGCTCTCCCTCCGAAAAGCCTTGAGGTCGGCAGCAACTGTGTCTGCTGCTTGGAATGAAACCAGTTCAAGCCGTTTTCAATTCACCATGGAGAGTCTGTAGGAAAATCACGTTTTGTTGTAACGGACACTAGCTCTTACAAAAACCTTTGTCTTCATTTTTTTTTTCTTGTGCTCCAAGTGTTGAACTGAAACAAGTAAATATATAAAACTGCTGTTGAACAAAGAGTCAAGCTATACTGCCCAATGGGGAGGGAGTGGGACATTTTTATAAATGGGACATTTACATAATTATAATTATAAGTGGGACATTATATAATTATATGTGGGACATTTTTATAATTTTTATAACTGCCACAGATGGGACAGTTATGGTGTCCCAACACCATCCCAGGTGTTTTGGAGAGGTTATTTAATTCCATTCTCAACAGTGGGAGGTAGGCATGTTGTTTCCCATTTACGGAGGCTGAAACTGAGGTTCTGATGGATGACGTGACGTCCCCCAGTTGAACAACTTGGAGGTGCTGGAAATGAGATTTGAATCCATGCTGGTCTGACTCTTGAACACTGTGATGAAGCAGAGACATTTTCATCTGCTCAGCCAACACATATTGCTCTCATTCACGAACTTATTCCTACAACTTATATTTATTGAGCACCTACTATGTGCCAGGCACTATCTTAGGCGTCCTAGATGCAAAGGTGAGCAAACCCAAACACAGTTGGGTCTTTCATTGCTCCGTAGACCCCCTCACTTTTCTTCTTCCCCTTCCCACGGACAGTGCTCTACAAAGTTCACTTGGAAACAAAGCCCCTTTTTGCTTTGCTCTGGGGTAGCTGTTGTGCACCGAGCTTTAGTTGTGTGTTGACTTAGTTGCCTCTCTTCATCAAATGAAGAAACCCAAGAGAAGGAAGGGCTGTACCCCAGCCTTTCGGAAATGGCTTCTCCCCAGCTCCAAACAAGCATGGGGCTCTGGACTGAGCATCATTGTATTCTACCTTGGCCACAGTGATTGGTCCAAGCAGGAGCATGTGACTCAGGCTCAGCCAATCAAATTGCTTCCCTAAGATTTTTACAATGGAGCTGATAGGGAAGAATTTGTTGTTGTTTATTCAAGTGCAGCTACAATTCCAGCTTTCTGGCGGGAGCTGGCTTTGAAAGAAAGTGGAGACAGAGGATTGCCAGGTCTGAGTCCTTGATTCTGGGCATGCCTAAAGCTAGTTTCCTGCCTGTCCTTTCTGTGGTTCAATAGGAGAATTACTGTCCTTCCACTTCCCCGGTTTGATTAATGTCAGCTGGAGTTGACTTTCTGTCACTTACACCCAGAGTCCCGATGAACACATCCTAAGTAACCGTCATGACAAATATATGGAAAAGAAGTGGGATACAGTGCTAAAGCCATTTATATCAGCAAGTGTGGGGTATCAGGCCAGACCCAGGTGGGTGGGTTTGTATGGGTGCCAGGAGTGGGCAGGGGTGGTGGCACTGCTAGAGGGATTGAATATCACAGTAGGTAAAAGTCTGGGCTTTTAGAGACTGAAAGTCTTGGGTTCAAATTCCAGCTTCTGTCCCAGACTAGCTGTATAACATTGGGCAAGTTACTTAACCTCTCTGAGCCCATTACTATGAATCCGGTGAGAAATGGAAAGAGTACTGCAAGACGGTATGTATCTGGGCCAAAATTCCTGGAGCTGGAAAGTGTCTAAAAGATCCCTCCATTATCCTTTGTGCTGGAGACTTGCCCCCATCACCTTTCACTTCATATCCATCAGCAACACTGAAAGTCCTCTCCGTGGGACTTCCCGGCGGTCCAGTGGTTAAGACTCCACGCTTCCACTGCAGGGGGCACAGGTTCGATCCCTGATCGGGGAACTAAGATCCTGCAAGGCTCATGGCTTGGCCAAAGGAAAAAAAAATGTCCTCTTTGTTTGTAAGGCACTGGGGACACAGCGTCAAATAAAATGGACAAGATCCCTGCTCTTTCGGAGCTTACTCTTACGCTTTATGGGTGGACCCATAGATAACACTCCCCTGAGGCAGGAGACCTTCTGGGTCCTGTTGGTACATTTGTGAGGGACCCGAGAGTTCCAGAAAGGCTGCCAAGGGAAAGTGCGAGGTAAGTGGAGATGCGGACAATGTGTAGAAATAGGCCAGGTCAAAAGGGAATTGAGGGCTTCTCTGGTGGTGCAGTGGTTGAGAGTCCGCCTGCCGATGCGGGGGACACGGGTTCGCGCCCCGGTCCGGGAAGATCCCACATGCCGCGGAGCGGCTGGGTCCGTGAGCCATGGCCGCTGAGCCTGTGCATCTGGAGCCGGTGCTCCGCAACGGGAGAGGCCACGGGAGCTCCTGGTGGAGAACCCAGCACCGGCAAAGGCTTACAAGTGAGACTCAGCGGAACCCTTTCAGGAAAGTGACAGTGCGTTTAGCGTGGCTGCTAGAGTATGAAGCAGGTGGGATGGGAAATGGGGCTGGAGAGGTAAGTGGGGAAGATGATGCTGAGTCTAGGGTCTTATGTTAAGATATTAGGACTTTATCTTTAGGGCCATGGTGTCCCTTTGAAGAGCTTACACAAGACCCTTCCAGGAGTCCTCTGGAGGTCAGAGCAGAGGAGATATCAAGACTAGAATCCTGGATCCAAGATGGAAAATCCTTGGAGAGCCCAACCTCCCATTTTCCAGATGGACAAACTGAGTTCCCGAGAGGAAGGGTGACTGGCCCGATGTCACAAAGCTGGCGAGCAAAGGGGCTGGAACCAGTGTCCAGGTCTCCGGATCTCAAACCAGTGTTTTTTTTCTGCCCCTGGAGTTCTTCCCCTCCAAGCCCCCACCTGGGCCAAATCCGGCCCCTTGTAGCTCTTCTGAACTCGGCCAAAGCTTCGATTCCTCACGTACACACAGCCACGCTGTCTCAGGAAGCTCGCAATAAATTTTTTTTTCAGGCAACGCCTTGCTCCCATCCCTGCAAAACAATGTATTTATTATTGCTAAGCCTTTTCCATCTTTGAGGAGAAAATGCATACCACATGACTCCCCAAAGCCAAGCCGTCCCGGTTTACAAATACAGTACGTTAATAGCTTTGTAAACATTTATTCAGGATGACAGCTGAGGGAAACATGTGGCATTAATTAGAAGGCTCAGTAACTCGGCCTATTAAGAGGGAGGTTAAATCTGAATTAGTTGGCTTTGCCGAGACGAGAGGCTCCAGGGAGCAAAACTTTGCTCTAATATGTTCTGACTCTGTGGACGTGGGGTGTGTCGGGGGTACACGGGGGTCTCTTAGGGAGGAAGCCTGTGTCTTGGCAAGAGGGTCGCTGAGTCATGGGGCTGCAAAACTGTCCGGGTTGGCCTCCCCAAACGTCTGTCCCCCGTGTCCTGCAACTTGCCGTGGCTTCGGATGGTGGGAGTGTGAGGCCACAGGGTCTGGGAGCAGGCAGCCCATGAGGGAAGCGGAATCAGCTTCCCCAAGTCCGCTACGCTTTGGGGGATGGCTTTCTGGGCTGGGAGTTGTCTCTTCCTCTGGTGTGCTCTTGCTTGTCCAGCATTGAGTTCCCCCATCACAGCATCCTGGATTGCCCCTGCCTCGTGGTACCCATGAGTCTCCCCAGTAGACTGGGTGCTCAGGGAGCCCAGAAGCCCGTCCTGTTCCCCGCTTCCTCTTTTTCCAGTGAGGCTTGGTTTAAAGTAGATGCCCGAGGGGTGATTTCATCTCAGCCTCACATTCATAAAAGGTCGTGAATTTAGATGTTTGAGTTTATCCCCAAATGGTTGTGTATTGGCACACGGAAATGTCCCAACAGCACTGAAAGGAGGTGACATTTGTCACATGACTGTAAACCTGTGCTCTATACTTGGAGCACGTCACTTGTTGATACATGAACATCCTTTGATTTTTACTTATTTATTTATTTTTTTGGCCACGCTGCACGGCTAGTGGAATTTTAGTTCCCCAACTAGGGATCAAACACAGGCTCTCGGCAGTGAAAGCGCGGAGTCCTAACCAATGGGCCACCGGGGAATTCCCAACATCCTTTTATTTTTTATAAATCTTTTAATTACTTCATAAATAGCACAATGACATTGCTTTGTTGCTCCTGGGGTGGTGTTCAATATGTTAATTTGTTACATGTAAACGTTAAGTCCCACCCTGGTTTGTGTGTGATCCTGTTCTGACTTCTCTTCATCTGTGAATGTTCCCTAGAGCTTCTAAATACAGAAGGGACCCAGGTCTACTGTGACCTCTGAGAACCTGGATGGTGCCCCGTGAATATATGTTGAGCGCATCTGTGGAAGAAGGAGTGACCTTGGGAGGTCATGTGTCTTCTCTGGGGCTCAGTTTTATCATCTGTAAAATGGGATGGCAGGCACGGAAGAAGGGCTGGCTAGTTGGGGGCTGAAGATGCAGTGAGTTGACTCACAGCACACTACACGGTTCTGGTTTCTGCTCTGTTGGCTCTGCCCGCGGGCCCCTCTGGCCCCTCTGTCCTGATGCCATCATCTTCCCCGCCGCTACCCCGGTTGAGCCGGGCTCCCATCTTCCCATGGCTCCAAACAAAGCCTCACTTGGTGTTTGACTTGGATGGATGACCCAGAAACAGTTTGGAGCCTCCTCCCTTTTGGCTCCATCTCCAAGCACCCACCTTCTCCCTCTCTTCTCCACTCACTGTGCAGGCACTAGAAGCTCGAAGACTTAGTGGTTTTCAAACATTGTTGTTTTCCCCGGCAATCGAGATCAGTAGCACAGTTTCTAAAACAGACCCACCAGGAGAGGCCCTGGATGAAGTAGGGGTTGGAAGCCTCCCTCTCCCTCTCTCTCTCTGGATTCTAGGATATTGCAGAGCTGGTTGTAAAACCCTGATGTTATAGATATTCTCATTTAATGGGTGGAGAGTCTGTGGTCCAGGAGAGGCAGTGCCTTGTCTGGCTGGGAAGAGGTGGGGCTGGGGCTAGAACCCAACTCTTTCCACTGCATCTTGTCTAAGAGCACGAGAGTTTAGAAGAGCTTCAGCAGTAACTCTGGTAGGGCTCACTGGAGGCAGGTAGCACAAAGGTTAAGAAGGGGTGGCCAGGAGCTAGACTCTCTGGGTCGCAATCCTGCTCTCACCACTTAGGAACTGTGTGCCTGGGCAAGTCCAGTAACCACACGTGGCTGATGGCTACCATATTGGGTCACGTGGCTCTAGAACACAAGCTCTAGCCCAGAAGTACCTGGTTTGCAATTCTGGCTCTGCTACTTGTTTGGTGTGACATTCGGGTAAGTTACTTAATTCCCCTAAACCTCAGTTTCTTCATCTGTAAAGCGAGACTAACATCAAGGTCACGGCACCTGGCCAGATCATACTTCCTGTAGCCATCAAGGTCCCTGAATCTGAGACACAGGATACAACAGATCTCTTAAGGAAGACAGTGAATACTTGCAAAGACTCTTCAGGCATTTTCTGACAATTTCACTGAACACTCACCCCCTCCTTGGGTCAAGGTAAAGAGAGGCTCGGCCGGATGAGGTTGGTTCTCCGTTATGTGGACCACAAGTGGGTTTTGCTTGAGTCTTGGAGCGTGCAGTTAGTTTCCTGTCGGCTGGCTGGCCGCACAGAGGGTGAGGCAAGGAATGGGGGGCTGGGAAGGAAGAGCTGGGTGAAAAGGCAGCCTGGCCTCTCCAGCACTAACAGTTTCTTTCATGTGCATCTGATAACAAAGGCCAAGTTCTGGTCGCTCCTGGCCTTTCAGGTATAGATAATGAACAGCAGGTAAATACAAGGGCAGAGGGGCCAATGAATGGGGGACAAGGCCAACCCACGGCAGGAAAATAGCTGAGACTAGTGGGCTGTAGGGTCTGAAGGGCTGCCTTTATAAACCCTCCCTTACTTTTCTTCCCTTTCCTTTTTTTCCCCTAATGCAGGAGGGAGGAGTTTGCTCTTATTTATTTATTCTGAGTGTTTAGGCATGTCTGCGGGTCCTCGTTGGAAGCATTTCGCCACGGCACTGTGTCCCTTCCACCCTGACACCCCTCCAGCGTCCCACAGCTGCCTGTAGATAAGGCTTACGATTTAGAAGTCCCCATCCTTTCCCCAAAGGAAACAGGGTTTTCCTTCCCCAGACAGAGCTCTGCTTCCTTCCTGTGCCTGATCTCCCAGGTCTGCTAGACTTACGATACAGCTGGCATTGCAGAGCAGTGCAGGAACATGGGGAACATGGGGATGCCTCCCGGAGCTGGGATGGACCACACCCCACCCATCACACCTTCCTGCTGGGTCTGTGGCAGATATGGGGAAGCGACCTTGAAAAAAAATTCAGAAAGAAAAGGAAGAGTGCTACATCTAGACTAGTGCTACTTCTAGACAGTTCTTGGGTTGGTGAAACGGTAGAATATAGTTTTGCCTCCATTTTCTCCATCTAGGTCTAGCTTTTCCAGCTCGTCCACAGCAAATTCCTGTGTTGGCTCTCTGCTTTCCCAACTCCTTGATGCTAAAGAGGAAGGGTCGGGACTTCCCTGGTGGTCCAGTGGTTAGGACTCCGCACTTTCACTGACGAGGGCCTGGGTTTGATCCCTGGTCGGGGAACTAAGATCCCACAAGCTGTACAGCACGGCCAAAAAATTAAAAAAAGAAGAAAAGGAATAAAGAGGAAGGGTCATGCTGAAGAGAACATTTAAAGCACACAGGAGAGCAGATGCTTTCATAGGACACGGACCAGAGGACCAGAGGTACGGACTCTGGTTCAGAGTCTGCCGCTGACCATGGTGTGACCAGGGTCAAAGACATCATTCCATTCTGGGTCTCTGTTTCCTTATCTCTAAACTGGAAAAGATAGTATTTCTCCTATATGGAAAGATTTTAAAGGAAATCTTTCTTGGAAAGATGATCAAGACTCCATCTTAATTAGTAATATCAACCCCCAGAGTATTTGTAGTTGGGGCAAGCCTTGCCTTCAGTTTTCTTTCCTCTACAATTTGGGAACTTTGAAGTTCTCCTTGCAGGAGGGCGGAGAGACCAAAGTAATGGCCATGGAAAAGTGTCTTGGTTAAAAGATGGTAGGGATGTGTGAAGTGTTGTGAACAATCACAGCTCAGACGAGGTTCATGGCCAGGTTCATAGCTGGGTTCATGGCCAGGTTCATAGATGGGTTCATAGCCAAGCTAAGTTCGTGAGGTTCATGGCTAAGTTCATGGCCACATTCTGCAGTTTGCCTCCAAGTCCTATGCTTTAAAAGAAGAAATCATTATTGAAGCTGCCAAGCCAATATTAAAACCAGTGACTTATGAAAGGGCCTGGCAGTCAGCGCCGGGAATCTTTTTGCACCTCTTAATTTTGCAGAGGAAAGGAAGCATCTGATCTGGGGCAGGTCTTTTAGTAACACCAAACCGAGAAATGGAAAAGAGTTTCCGCAGTCAACTGGCCTCATTTCTCAGAGTCTGAGATGGTTCACTTTGGAAATGTCCCAAGGAGGAGGGAGTCTCAGAAGAGCAAGTTCCCCATCTTCTAGGTCGGAAAAGATGCCTACATGACGGAGTGAAATAAGATGACCTTTCGGAAATCCAGTGACACTCAGTAAACTCATCCTGGATGCCTCTGCTTTTTTTTTTTTTCTTTTGTAAGCGACATTTTATACAGTGAGGGGAACCCAGCATCCTCAGACACTTCCAATGGAAGGGCACACTGATACATCTTTCTGGAGGGCGCATTCTTGAAAAACACATACGCAGTTTGTCCCAGAAGTTCCACTTCTGAGAGGTTATCCTGAGGATGTGGTCGGAGAAGTAGCCTGAGGTGTGAGGACAGAGGTGGCGATGTCTCAGCAGCATTGTTGATGGCAGTGAAAACGTGGAAACACCCTCAATGTCGACAGTAGGAGACGGGTTATGAAATTAACCTCTGATCACGCACTAGAAGATAAAGCAACTGTTCAAAATTATTTCCTCCCCTTTCTCTCCTTCCCTTCCTCCTTCTTTCCTTCCTTCTCTCTTTTATTCTTTCCTCATACAAATATTTGTTGAGTGCCTACTATGTCCCAGACACTGCGTCCCAGTGAACTCGGTGTTGATATCTAAGTGAACTGGCATGGAAAGATGTTTATGATGTATTAAGTAATAAACACACAATAAAAATAAATTGGAAAGCTAGTTTCATGGATGTATTATATGATCCTACTCTTGTAAATATATATATATAAAAATAAAAAGTCTTTTTTGGCCGTGCCGAGTGGCACGTGGGATCTTAGTTCCCCCAACCAGGGATCGAACCCTTGTCCCCTGCAGTGGAAGCGCAGAGTCTTAACCACTGGACCTCCAGGGAAGTCCCCTATATATTTATATGGTAGGATATGAAATAAAATGTTTGAAAAGACAGGCACCAGAATATCACTGGTCAGTTTTCTCTAGACGTTGTGATAATGGGTGACCACGATCTCTTTAAATCTTTCAGGTTATCGGCATTGTTAAATCGCTTGTGGTGAGATTGTTTCTTATGTAATTCAAGTTCAGTGAGGCTCTGCACGGTTTGGCCTCAGACCTCCCCCTCACTGGTTTCATCTCCCATCTTTGTTGCCCTCACCCCCAGCCTGCCCCACCCTCGCCACATAGCATCTCCGTTTCTTAAATATGTCAGACTTGTTCCTACCTCTCAGGCTCTTTGCACGTGCTGTTCACTCCGACTGGAATACTCTTTCCTCAGGTCATTGCCAGCTCCTTTTATTTATTCCAGTCTCAACTCAAATATCCCTTCCTCAGAAAGAACATCCCTGCTCACTTAATTAAAATTAGCATGCCTTGCACATTTTATTGCGTTTCTCCATGTTAGTGACTTCATAGTGCTTATAAATCTGAAATTCTCTTGGTTTTTCTCTAACTTGTTAGTTTCTGGCTTTTCCACTTGAATGTAAGCTTTCTGTGCGCAGGGACCTTGTGTTCTTGGCTTCTGGAACAGAACTTGGCCCATAATAAAAAATCAATAAATATTTGTTGAATGAACAAATTCTGGGAAATATATATTCAAAAAAGAATTATTTTTAAAGAATTCTCCTTTTCTTGCTTACCAGAGACGTGTAGGAAACTGGTGACTTTCAGCTGGAAGATTTTCTCTATTCTGCCAGCATACTCTTTCTGACCTTGCCAAGTGACCCAGTGTGAGCCTATACCACTGAGCATGCAGTGCCCAAGGTCATGCAGGAGTTGGGAGATACCCAGTTGGAGGGAGGCAACTGAATCCTCATCCATGGATCATACCCCACTGCCTAGTGAGCAGCTTAGGAGCTTCAGACACCTGAGTTGTAATTCTTGCTTTGTGGGTGATTTGCTGTGTGATATCTGTCAAGTTTCTCAACCTCTCTGGGCTGTAGTTTTCCCATATGTGTAGTGACGGGGAGATCCTATCCATTTCCAGATCTACTGGGATGGTACACCATCAGTAAACTAATGCCACACCTTCAGTGCCCTTTCACATCTGTTTTATTCCCTCTGGGGCATCATTATCCCCATTTTATTTTATTTTGTTCAATCGATTAATTAATTAATTATTTTGACCATGCTGTGTGGCTTTTGGGATCCCGGTTCCCTGACCAGGGGTCGAACCCAGGCCCTCAGCAGTGAAAGTGTGGAATCCTAACCACTAGACCTCCAGGAAATTCCTTCATTATCTCCGTTTTAAACCTCTCAGACCAGGCTAGGATAGTGAAAAGGGAAAAGGAATATTATTATTTGAGCAACTCCAATATGAATGCTATGTTCACTTCACGACAACATCCTGAGGTACAGTTATGCCCATTTTACAGATGAGGAAACTGAGGTAATGTCTTGCCCAGACGCTCAGAGTGAGTAAGGGGCAAAGAAAGATTTGAATCTATATCTATTACTATAATAACATCGAGGCAGGTCACCTCCAAGTTATAAGGACACACGATTCTTAATGGATGCTAATTTCCTGGTCAATCAAGACAGGTTGCTTAGCAACAGAGACTGACAAAGCTCTGAATGGCCAGCTCCCTCTATATCTGCTAGAATTAGTTTTCTAGAGGATAACAAAGGAAAAGATTTAAGGAAAAAAGTTTGCAAAAATCCATGTCTTGGCCAGCCGTATCATATTAAAACCCTTCTGAGAAGCAAGCCAGTTTGGTTACTTACCATTGGGGCCCATCCAGCTTAGTTCCAAGAGAGGAATTATAGTTCGAGGGAGGCCAACTCTAGGGAGACTAGAGTTACTGGCATTGAGCTGGAGGCCAAGATCTTTTAACGCAAGGTCTTGGCAGGTGGAGGGAAGGAACTTGGGCTCCAGCCTTTATTTTTATTTGTTTAGTTATTTATATTGGCGTGAAATTCACATAACGTAAAATTAACCATTAAGGGACTTCCCTGGTGGTGCAGTGGTTAACAATCCACTTGTCAATGCAGGGGACACGGGTTGGAGCCCTGGTCCGGGAAGATCCCACATGCCACGGAGCAACTAAGCCCGTGCACCCCAACTACTGAGCCTACGCTCTAGAGCCCATGAGCCACAACTACTGAAGCCCGCGCACCTAGAGCCCGTGCTCTGCGACAAGAGAAGCCACCGCAATGAGAAGCACTCGCAGCAACGAAGTGTAGCCCCCGCTCGCCGTAACTAGAGAAAGCCCGTGCGCAGCAACGAAGACCCCACGCAGCCAAAAAACAAAACAAAACAAAAAAACCCTTGATATCACACTTCAAGCATGATACATCTAGAGTTACATGTATAAAGAGATTAAAGAGTAATAAAAATTGCTTACTATAAAAAATTAACCATTAAAAATCTTTCCTAGTTTTATTGAGATATAATTGACATACAGCACTATGTAAGTTTAAGGTATAGAGCATATTGATTTGACTTAACCATTTTATTTTATTTTTTAATTTTTTGGCTGTACCACGCGGCATGTGGGATCTCAGTTCCCCTACCAGGGATGGAACCCACGCCCCTGCGGTGGAAGCCTGAGTCTTAACCACTGGACCGCCGAGGAAGTCCCCTAAAATTAACCATTTTCAAGTGTACATATTCAGCCACCACCCCTATCTCGTTCCAAAACATTTTAGTCACCCCAAAGAGAAATCCCGTTCCCATTAAGCAGTTTTTCCTCCCTGACCCCCTCCCTGCCTCCCACTTCCAGCCCTTGGTAATTAATTTACCTCATGCTGGTGTCTGGAGGTGAGCTAAGATAGGCCTTCCTCCCAGACTTCTAAGGACTTTCTGGTGCCAAGACAGTAGCCCTACACCCTCCATCAGAGGTGTTACCTTGGTAATTAAAAAACAAAACTAACTTGTTTGCTGTCTCTATGGATCTGCCTATTCTGGACATTTCATATAAATGGAGTCGTACAATATGTAACCTTTTGTGTCTGGCTTGTTTTACTTAGTATAATGTTTTTGAGGTTCTCCCATGTGGTAGCATGTGTCAGTACTTACTTCATTCCTCTTTATAGCTGGGTAAGAGTCCAGTGTATGGATAGACTGCTTTCTGTTTACCCACTTATCTGTTGATGGACACTTGGGTTATTTCCACCTTTTGGCTACTGTGAATTTTGCTTTGATGAACACTGGTGTGCAAGTATTTGTTTGAATACCTGTTTTCAATTCCTTTGGGTATATACCCAGGAGTGGAATTGTTGGGTCATATGGTGACTCTTTTTGAGGAACTGCCACACTGCTTTCCAGAGTAACTGCTCCACTTTACATTCCCACCAGGAATGTGCAAGTGTTCCAATTTCTCCACGTCTTCGCCAACTCTCGTTATTTTTTATTTTCTTAATTACAACCATCCTAGTGGGTGTGAAGTGGTATCTTATTATGGTTTTGGTTTGCATTTCCCTAATGGCTAATAATGTTGAGCGTCTTTTCACGTGCTTGTTGGCCATTTGTATATCTTCTCTGGAAAAATGTCTATTCAAGTCCTTGCCCAATTTTTGTGTTGTTTGTCTTTTTGTCATCAGGCTCCGGGCTTTCTTGACCTCATCGGCTGTTTTGCTGTGGGGCTCATTGGTGAAGCAGTGAGATGCAAAGACCTGCCTAGATAATCCCCGGACGAAACAGAGTCAGGAAATGAAGAGAGGCTGCCTGAGTGATTCTAACTTTTTGAGTTTGGCCAAACTTACAAAGAATTTCGAAGCCTTCCCTTTATAGTATACTAGAAAGACTTCTGCAATTCTTGCTAAGAAACACTCTAATTCTAGGACACGAGCAGTTCTTCTCATTACAAGAACATTCTATACCCTTAAGTCCCTTTAATCACTTATAACACTCCCTCTTTATCTCTCATATGGAAACAATATATCCTATTTTCCATGTGCTGTAATTATCCCCTTTGATAAAACCATGTGCAGAAACATGTACAACATGCCGAGTATTATCCACCTGGCCCATTTACATAGACTTTTTTTTTTCTACTTTAGATTTTGCTTCATGTATTTTTACAGCCGTATTACACAGCATCAGTCTGAGAGACAGTGAATGGAAAATGTCGTGTGATTCCAAATTTCTCTCCTTTCATCTTGTGCTTCTTCCCTGTAATTCCATTAACCCGTCACACCAAGAAAACAAAACTTTGGAGCCAGGGATATCTCTCAACACCTCTGATGGAGGGTGTAGGGCTAGTGTCTTGGCACCGGAAAGTCCTTAGAAGTCTGGGAGGAAGGCCCATCTTAGTTCACTTCTAGATACCGGCATGAGGCTGGAGTGAGGGTCCCAGCACAGACCTTATTGGAAAATTAATTCCAGGTCTCTGGAGTTTGATTGGTTCTACTAGACTCTTTGTTTTGTTTTGTTTTGTTTTTGGCCGCACTAGCGGCATGCAGGATCTTAGCTCCCCGACCAGGGATCGAACCCACACCCCCTGCAGTGGAAGCGCGGAGTCTTAACCCCTGGGCCAACAGGGAAATCCCGGTTCTGCTAGACTTTTGATTCTTTTGGGAAAGTCGTGGAGTGGAGTGACAAGACCTCTGGTGTTGGAATCATAAGCCTCTAAGTTTAAATCACGAGTCTACTACTGTAATGGATTTGGGGCCTGGGGTGAGTGAATCTTGGACTCAGTTTCTTGGACTTTAAAACGGGGATAACATCAGTGCTCACTCTACAAGGTTTGTATATCATAATGATGGCCAGTCTTGACCAAATATTTATGTGCTAAGCGCTGGATGAGATGTTTTATAATTTAAAAATTTAGGAATTCCCTGGCGGTCCAGCGGTTAAGGCATTGTGCTTTCACTGCCGTGGCCCGGGTTCAACTCCTGGTCAGGGAACTAAGATCCCACAAGCTGTGCAATGCGTCCAAAAAAAAAAGTAAAAATTTAACCCTTGCCACAATTCTACCTAGATGCCCCTTTTAGCTCCATTGTACAGATGGGGAAACTGAGGCCTAGGCACATTACTTTAACTTGGCCAGATAGACAGAGCTGGCCCTTGGTGGAGCTGGGATGAGCACCCTGTCTCCTTGGTGTCACCATCCTCTGTGCTCTCCTGTCTCTCGGGTGACATAAAGTATGTCCCCTTCCTGGAGGGCATCAGCACATGGTAGCTGTGAAGTGCAGAGTTCCCAGCACGTAGTAAATGGGCTGTGTTTACTCTTTTCTCCCTCAGAATGAATCTTCCAGCGGGCGCCTTTCTTGGAGACCAAAATTCAGGAGGACAAAGCAGAATTCTGTATGGGATGTGCTTAACATTGCCAATGGCTTTCAAAGGTTTCAGGGGTCTAAAAGCCCCTGAAGAATTTGGCTTGGAGCAGTTTTCCCCTTCGTTCCTAAATCCACGGGCAGATTAGGCAAAATGGAATCCGTATGTTTCTGATTCATTTACACTTAACTCATCAAAATGTTCCTTTTTATGAGCTATTTGATGTCCAGAAAGCCTTTTGAGTAGATTTTATAAACCTTTTAAAGACTTTTCTCTTAGAAACAGGCGGTTGCATTTTGCCAAGAATAAACAAACTTGAACCTCAAAAGTGCTGAGCTTGCCAAGGATCCTGATGCCAGAGGGCAAATTTGCGAAGTCACCCCTTTCTCACTCCTGACACCTTCTTCCATTTCTTCTCTCCTCTCCACCCCCCCACCCCTCACTAATCTTGGCCCCTCTGGTTTACCTGCAGAACTTTTTACCCCAAACATTTGCACCTCCTTGCAACATACTTCTATCGTAGCTGCTCACCTTAGCAGGGTCAGCCCCCAGGCGTTTCTCCCCTACCTGCCTGGGTGCAACTAAGAACACATGAAAAGATGCACTTAACTCCCAGTAGCTCGGAAATCAGTACCGATGCGTGTATCACTCACTTGGTCATTTACAAAGAGCTCTCATTATTCCATGTGATTTTTATCACAGGGGCAGGCCGGCAGGAAAGCCTTTCTGATTTCCATTTTATAGTCAAGGAAACTGAGGCTCAGAGAGCAGGGATTGGCTAAGAACATCTAGCTCAAAGGTGGTGAATTTTTGTCTTAGTCCATTCAGGTTGCTATCACAGAATACCATAGACTAGGTGATGCGTAAACAACAGAAATTTGTTTCTCATAATTCTGGAGGCTGGGAATTCTGAGATCAAGGTGCTGGCTGGCAGATTTGGTGTCTGGTGAGGGCCTGCTTCCTAGTTCATAGATGGCCATCTTCTCGCTGAGTTGTCAAGTAGTGGGAGGGTCAGGCAGTTCTGTGGGGTTTCTTTTATAAGGGCACTAATCCCATTCATGAGGGCTCCACCCTCATGACCTAATCACCTCCCCAAAGCCCCACGTCCTGATACCATCACATTGGGGGTTAAGTTTCAGCATGAATCTTTGAGGGGGACAACTCTAAAGACTTTTTATTTTGTTTTGTTTTGCTATGCCAGCTCCTAAACATGACTCAAAAGGCCATCTACAAAGATTATTGGGGGAATTGCTTTTTTCTAGGATGTTAGATCTAAAGAAGAGCCTTGGAAATCAAAGCGAGGTTAAATATGTTATTAACTGCTCACAACAGCTTTGAGGGGCAGCGATGGTGCTTCCATTCTATAGATGAGAAAACTGAGCTTCAGAGTAGTTAAGTCATTTACATGAGGCCACACAGTAAAGCCAGCGAAACAAGGTATTAAGAACTAGACTGGCACAGATGATCTTGTGTTTCCCAAAAGGTGGCAGGCATGCCACCGACAGATATGAATGATTCAAGATGGCCCAAGAACATGAAAATAAGTGATTCTGAATCACGTAGTGAGAGCTTTCCCCCTTTGCAAGCCTCCTTTGATTCTCATTGGCACAGAGAAATTTCCAGTTTGGTCTTGGTATGACTTTAACATCTCTTCGCCATTCTCCTGTCCTCTGCTTTGTAATATGGAGAGAAAAGGCATCAGGCTCTGAACCTCCCACTGACAGCGGTGTATAGCTGGAATATAATAACTTTGTTTTGCTTTCCCTGTATTTCTTTTTTAAGGTTACCTTTTATTTATGGACGTGATACCGGATTTATGTACATTAATAGTGATATGCAATTTCCTTGGGAGAGTAAATAAATAAAAAGAATTGATTTAAGAAAAAATATAGTAAGCAAATGATTATACAGATGGTGAGGATGGCAAAACTTTTGAAGGGAGCATCCAAAGGATGGATGTTTGGGACACGCACATCAAGTCCATTTTACAGGTGATGAAATTGAGTCCTAGAGGGAAACCATCGGCTCAAGAGATAGTGCCAGGGTCAAAGTAAGACCTCAAGTGTTCTGGTGAGCTTTGGTCGTTCAGACCATGTCCTGGATGGTATTTGGACATCTTTAATGTGCTTAGTGGTTTTGTACCAGGCCATGCCTGCAAATTGCCGTTACACTCCGCCAATGTAGGCTGAGCGAGGGAGTGAGTAGGCAAATGAATGAATGAGTGAATGAATGAAACATTTGATGGCTTCCTTCCTAACCCCTGACTCGAAGAAAGAAAAGGTATTTTAGAAGGGACCAGGCCAGACTAGGCTAGATCCTAAGTTGATCTTAACTCCTCCAAAATATAGAGGTGCTTTTAGTCTTGGACCAATGGTTGTCAACTGTGGGGGGTGATCTGGGGCACCCTCTCCCCTGGGGACATTTGGCAATGTCTGGAGATGTTATTAGTTGTCATCGTGTGGTGGTGCGGGGGGAGGTGATCGTCTCTGCTGCTGGGATCTGGTGGATATAGGTCATGGATGCTTCTAAATATTCTACAGTGCACAGCGGGGGATCTCCCAGAATAAAGAATCATCTAGCCAGAATGTTAATAGTGCCCAGGCTGAGAAACTGTTTTAAGTACCCGATAGAATCATGGAGACTTGAAGATAGAGAGGGTCTGAGGGTATCTTGAAGAGTACAGTCTTTCTGAGTACTTAGAAATACTATTTTTTTTTTCTTACTGGCTGGCGTGGTGTAGTGAGCTGTCCCACATTTCAGTTTTGCTGATTGGTGCAGGTATGTATTTATTAAAAAAAGATATGAATCACCAGGGGTAGTCATTTGTTGACATGATAACCTTTGTTCATTGCCATGATAGTTTAAAACTATGTTTGACTCACATATCCACAGTTTATACATTAAATTGCCTGGTAGAAGCCCTATGGATTTCTACAAGTGCTTGTTTTGTTTTGTTTGTTTTAGGAGGGAGTATTTGTGATGAAATATTTCTGGATAACTCTGAACTTATTTTGCCTGATAATGCTTCAGATGTTGGTCAGAAGCTTAAAGAGAACAGTTCGGTAACTACGTCAAAGAACTAATCACAAGCAATGGTATTGGTCTGTTTGCTTAGTTATCTCTCTCACTAGACTGTATGCATCCAGAGAGCAGGGGCTATATTCTTTTCATTGCTGTTCCCTCAGCATCTAGTATCTTGTCCGCCATCTAAGAAGGGCTTAGTGAATATGATGTAAGTGAACGCATCATAGTTCTTAAGCTCATATTCTGTGTTGATACTAAGCTGTGATATTATAAGAAAACTGATGTTCAGGTGGGTTAAATGATTTATTCAAGCTCACACAGCTAGACCTGTGGAAGAAGACACCAACAAGTATTATTGATGAAAGTTAGCTGGCCTTTTCATCCCATCTAAAAAGAATATGCGCCTGGTTAAAGGCTCTGTGAGACTGAGTTCTCTGCTACCAGTTAGAATAGTTATCCATCGTGGGACTTCCCTGGTGGAGCAGTGGTTACGAATCCGCCTGCCAATGCAGGGGACACGGGTTCGAGCCCTGGGCCGGGAAGAATCCCACACGCGGAGGAGCCACTAAGCCCGTGTACCACAACTACTGAGGCTGCGCTCTAGAGCCCGCGAGCCACCACTACTGAAGCCTTTATGCCTAGACCCTGCGCTCTGCGGTAAGAGAAACCACTGCAGTGGGAAGCCTGCACATCTCAACGAAAAGTAGCCCCCGGTCGCTGCAACTAGAGAAAGCCCGTGCGCGGCAATGAAGACCAAATGCGGCCAAAAAAATAAATAAATAAACTAAATAAATTTATTAAAAAAGAAAGAATATTTATCCATCATAAGCAACGAACACCTCAACAGTGAGAAAAAAACAGAAGGACAGAAAAGCACAAGAGTGTTGTCTGGAGCATTGACTTTGAGGGCTCTGAGTCTTAGATCATACTGCGTGTCTACCGGGAACTTGCTAAGAATTGCGGTCTCTTCATCCCTAAAATGGGCACAGAGTACCTGGGTCAGAAGCTTGTCCTGAAGGTCAGTTGAAGTGAAATGTGTAAAACCCAGGTCCTGGGTAGGTAGGAAGAACTCTGAAAAAATGTGAGCTATTATAATATGTACATGTGTGTAGCATTTCTTTTAAAAGGAAAAGAAGAGCATTTTGCCCTGTGAGGGCTACTAGGAAAACAGCAGTTGAGCGGTAGACAGACAGAAAGCCAACTCCCCTTCCCCTCTAACACTGTGAAAAATTAGCTCTTTTGCTTAAAAGCACACAGACCCTTGAGGGAAGTAAGACATAAAACATGAGCAGAGAGCAGACGCTGGGAAAATACCATCTTTTTATTGGCACTATTAGAGGGAAATATATGAACTGTATAATACCGTCATAAATACGGTTATTTGTAACGTCAACGTAACAATGCCAGCCACAGTGTTTGTCTCTTTCATTCCCTCCTCTTGAAATGCTTCATAACCAAGCCTAAAATCAAAGGAAAATGTGAATAATATTTTCATTCATTAAGGGTTCATAATGATATATTAGTAAATGTTATCCTGCCTCCCTTAGTATGAGGTTCTTTGCTTCTCTGCAAGAATATTTGTTCCTCTTTTTGTCTAAGTAGCAAAGCTTTTTCGTTTAAAAACATTCTTAGAAGAATGAGGTGCTGGAGTGCATATCTTGACAAACCATCAACTGGCTCTCACGGCCTCCCCCTCTCCCCATTCCAGTTGGCATGGGAACCTACTGTTCCCACCAAGGAAGCAGGTTGGGAGGAAGCCATAACTTATTGGAACGGAGAGTTATCAAAGTTGCTTTGAAAAGGAAAAAAAAAATTGTTAGTGAACTTTGCCCTTTTATTTTTCTCTCTTTCTCTGCCTGTTACGTACACACACACACACACACACACACACACACACACACACACCAAAAAACCAAAAAAAACCCACGGTGTCAGACATCTGGTCAACTCTGCATCTCAGGGACACAGACTAAGCATCTCAGAACATCTGGTGGACCCGGGAGAAAAAGATATACACACATATACCACATACCCCCACTATTGCCAAAAAACACATTAAGGGATATCTGGGTTCCTGAGAGATGCAGTGTGTTGACCAGGTGATAATTTCTACGAATAGGGACAGCGCTCCAAAATCTTGGGATTAAAGTGATTTGTTTGCCTCCATTTAAAAAAGTTTAATATGTATTTGTCCTCTGCGACTGAATCTGTTTTGGATTTCATTCGAAAATGGAGCCGACTGTAGTTTTTTGGTTGTTATTTTTGTTTTTAATTTCAAGATTTCTTTTATCCCAAGACAGGAGCCTAGCAAATTATGTTAGCCCGTGGAGGGGAACTGGCTTTTCTTTACGTTTTCAGTACAATCGTTTAAGACCAGAATTGAAATATTGTTTTCATGGACAGGGAGGGACGGTGGGAAACGGTGGCAATTGTACGTGTGTGGGCTGGGGAGTGAGTTTTTAATACCAGAACATTTACATCTGAAACAAAAAAAAGAAAGGCGGCAAGTTTCTCTCTCTCTCTCTCTCCCTCTCCCTAATATGAAAGGCATACATGCTGACTCTATAAAATTTGGAAAATAGGCAAAGTATGAAGAAAAAACAATATCACCTATAATCACCGTATAACAGTACAGAAATCACCACTGGTAAACATTTTGATTTATTTCCTTCAGATTGCAATAATGCTGTAGATACAATTTGAAGTCATTTTTCATGTGCTGTCATATCATAAGCATTTTCTCTTGTCATTAAATATTCATTAGAGTCGTAATTTAAAATGTTTTTGAAATACTTGATTATACTATGATTTTACTTAAGCATTTTTAATTGATGGATATTTACCTTAAAATTTTTTTTGTTATAAACATCACTGTGGTGACCATCTTTATACATAAATCATTGCCCCTATATTGAATTAAAAAAACAAAGAAGTTAAGAATGGCTGGTGTGTAGAATGTCAGGGGTGAGACCAGAGGTAAACTTGGATAGGTGGGCAAGAAATAGATCTTGCCAACCTCTGTATCCTATGCTAAGGGCTTATTATTCAAATAATAAGCATAGTAATAATGACGATGAAGATGATAAAATAGGTAGGATTTGTTGAGTCTTTACTGTTCACTAGACACATTTCCAAGTAACTTTTATTTATTAACTCATTTAGTCTTTTTTTTTTTTTTTTTTGCCACACCATGCGGCTTGTAGGATCTTAATTCTCCGACCAGAGATTGAACCTGGGTCACGGCAGTGCAAACGCTGAGACCTAACCACTGGACCGCCAGGGAACTCCCATGAACTCATTTAATCTCGCCAACAACCCTGAGCCATAGGTGCAGATTGCAAAACCGAAGCACAGAGAAGGTAAGCCATCTGACCAAGGCCATGAGGCTGGTAGGAACCCAGACGGTAGAGCTGACATGGTTCCCCGCTTTGGCCCATTACTTTATAGCAATAGGGAGCCACTGAAGGATTTGGAAGGGAGGTGGAGGCATGATGAATGCATTTGCATATTTAAAAGCCTTGCTCTGTGGCAGTGAGGAGAAAGAATGGAGGGAGCAAGAGTGGAAGCAGCAAGACCAAGTCCAAGAGAGGGATGGAGACGTGAAAGCCAGTGCAGTGAGAATGGAGGGAAGTGAATGGATTTGAGGAATGTTTGGGAGGTTGGGTTGATAGGACTTAGATCTGAAGATAGAGGGACAGGTGCTTCGAGATTGCTTTGCAGATTTGGGAAGCTGGGTGGTGGGTGGGGCCGTGTGTTGAGATGGAGGGGCATCTGGATGACCTGCCCAGGGTTACCCAGCTACTAAGTGGAGGAAGTAGGATTTTTGAGACCGAAGCCAGGAATCTGTGGATCTGGAGACAGTCTGCGAGAAGCAAGCTGTGCTGAATGAGAGCCCTTTCAATCGATGGAGGAGAGGAAAACAGAACTAGAATTTGAGGATGGAGTTCAAACAGCACACATGGGAGCACTGTCATGTCAAGTATGCCATTCCTTATCTAGAGAGACTGGACTCTAGCACCTGGATACAGCAAGAGGCACCTGGTATTCACAATGCCCTGCAGAACGCCTGGAAACCCTCTTTGTGGGAGGAAAGACCAGGAGACCGGAGGAGATGGAGAGTCGGCGGGGGTGGGGGGTCACTTCATTCATTGCCCGACTCCGGGAAGCCACTCAGATGGAGGTGACTAACTCCATGTAGGGGCTTCTGTAAATGGTGTGACTGAGGTTTGGGGGTCTGTTTATTTTGAGGACATGGATACTAAAGACAGGTTAGGCCTTTAAATGTAAATCCAGTTGAGTAGGTTTTCTTTTAGGGAGTACTTCGGGCAAATGAGGTGCAAAGTGGGGAAAAAAAATCTGGGTTTTGGCGAGTGGCCATTCTACATTTAAATTCTGGTGTTTCCATTTTTTTGGTCTGGTGACAATGGGAATGCTGGTTTGCCTCCTTGAACATTATTTATTCATAAAATGGGGATAATATCGTCACCGCAAACGAAATCATAAATGTGTGTGTGTATATATATATATATATATATGCCAACCACAGGACTTACAATATAGCAGGTATAGCAACATGAACCCCATTTTCTTTCTCCTACCATCTTGACTTGATTTTCTTCTCCCCTATGAAGACCTTGTCTCTCCTCTCAATGTTCCTGGCCTTGTAATTTCGTAGTTCATGATATGAGGGTTAGCTCCTGCCAGCCTGGTGGATTATCTAATACTCACGTAGCTCTTTACAATGGGCAAAGCACTTTCTCTATATATTCTTATTTAAGGCTCTTTATCATAGCTCTCTGTCACTTAGGTGTTAAGAATATTCACATTTAACTGGGGAAGAAACTGAGTCTCAGAGAGGCAAAATGACTGGCCTAGGCTCCCGAAAATGTGCAATGGGGACTTAGACCTTGGTCTCTGAAGCTTGGCTTGCTCTCTAGACAATCCAGCCTTCTCTTCTTCAGTCCTAGGAGGAAGGGAAGCCCTAGGCAAACTCTTCCCAGTTTAAAAAGTAGAGTACTATATTTTGCATTATGACGGCTCTCTCTGGCTTGGAAATGGAGTGTACCAGCCAGGATTTCCCCCTTGTTCCTTTTCCCACGCTGTCAATGACCCTTGGATCGCAGAGATGCCAGCTCTAACCCAGAGGGATTGAGCCTGCATCTCTTCCTCTCCATCAGCCCTTTCTTTCTGGCCTCAAAACCTCCATCCCTCCATAAAGGTACTTGAGCCTGCAGTGCTATTTGTGTTTACATCTAATGGGTGATGGCCAAGCAGCAGGCAGCCATGACAGAGTAGCTGATACTGAAAATAAAAACAAAAAACCAGAAAACCAAAGTAAGTCAGTGCATCCTGACAGGACACACGAGTGGCTTTTATAAAGGAAGGATATGTAGTTGGTACAATCATGGCTTTGTGTGTATGTGTGTGTTTCGTTTGTTTTTTTGGTTTGTTTGTCTTTTGAATTGTGGCTTTGGAGTCAGGCAGTTCTGGGGCCGAGTCTGAGCTTTGCTATTCACAGCTGTGTGGCTTTGTGCAACCATCTTAACGTCTCTGAGACTCAGTTTCCCCATCCACTAGATCAGAATCTACAGGCTAGCAGAGATTTTCAACTGTTTTGTTCACTGCTGCATCCCCAGGTCCAAGAACAGTGCCTGTAGAACTACGTAGTGGTTGTTCTGAAAATGTCAAACAAAGCTAATAATACTTCCCTCCCAGAGATGTTGGTAGGATGTAATGAGAAGAGGCATGTGCAGTGCTTAGCTCAACATGTGGCCCACTGTGAGCTGCTATTCATGGGAGCTGCTGTTGTTGTGATGATTGCTGTCGTCTTTGGAGGTGGAACAACTTGGTTCCATTATAAAAACCAGGTAGGAAATGTCCATTCCCCCAGAACAAGAAGCTTCGCTTGGGACAAGGGAGGAAACTGTGTTGGCTGATGTGCAGAGAGCAGTGTTCCGTGAAACAAGGGAGAGGTCACGTCCTTTTGCCTCCAGCTCTTGTGGCTGGACGACCTCCCACGAAGGTTCTAGTGAGTTTAAGAAATATTTTTGAAGTGCACGAGGGAAGAGGCAGGACTTGAGATTTGGCTGGAAGCTCCATGTGGTTTGAGGGGAGGCTATTGCAGCGAGGGAAACTGGGGAGTGTGGTAATGAAAGACCCTATGGCACTTTGCAGAAGAGTCCTGGGGATTTGGACGTGGTGTTCAGCCAATGGTCAGTTTGGGTGATTGGGCTGTGATGACCTTGAGGTCTTCATCGGGATTTCAGGAGACACAGTTCTGTCTCATGTCTCCCGAAAGCCCTCAGCTTCTGTGCAGAGGGACCACGTGGCAACCTTGGGAGGAGAGGTTGGGTTTTATTACTGGGACGGTTAGTTGCGTTGGTGAACAAAACCGGGGCTTGACGGTCTCACTACACGGCTTTCCCAACACGACACCCCAGTCCACTGCTGCGTCAGAGTCCAACTCAACAACCCCCCAAAACAAACACAGCATTGCCTACCAGTGTGTCTTCTGAAACCGTACCACAGCCAACGTGGCACCAGGGACCAAAGTAATAGACAGCATCACAAGATTCCACGCCGATATTCCACTCTGATATTACAACACGAACCAACAATGTCTTCAACCCAGCCCAGCCCAACACAGAGTCTCATTCAAATGCAGTGTAACTCATAAATCACTCTTCACTCCATCATGGCTCCCCAAGACAACTATGGCTCAACAAACCCCAAGCAATCCAATGCTGGTTCAGCGAAGCATAACTGGCCCAGTGAAACGGAAAGCGAACGCCAAATCGAACTATTTCTTTGGAAAACCCAGCCTTTCTCCTAACCAAACTTTGTGGCCATGTATGACAGGGGTTTTCCCAGCCTTGGGGAAGTGAAGAAACCCAAATCCACTCTTTCGAATCTGCCAACGTGTAATATTTCCTCTGACTTGGACCGTCGTCTCCCCTTTATCTCGTTCCCTCGGCCACCATTAGGCTCGGCTAACCACGATCGGGATGTTGGTGTCAATTTGGGCCTTGGACACAGTTCTGAGAGAGAGAGAGAGAGAGAGAGAGAGAGAGAGAGAGGGAAGTGGAGAGGACGTGCCAGGCCCTGGAAGTGCTGTGGATGGCAATTCTCAGCCTCGCTGGAAAGGCGGCTGTCCACTGGCAGCTCTGTGTGGTCTGCTTCTCCATCCAAGACAAACCTCAAACCCAACACTTGATTTGGCAGACGGGGGGAGAAAAAGAGAACAAAGTTTGCTCCCCTTTTCAAGAAGTGGACCCAGGGATCCCAGGCCATGTTCCCCTCTTGGTCTTTTTCCTTTTTAAACAAACCGCCTGGCTTTTAAGGTCTTCAAAATCCCATTAAAGGCTTTTACTCCTTCATATATTGGAGGCGTCTGATGAAAGGACGTAAAGGGAGGAAAGAGATAATGGGGCCTCAGAGAACAGAGACCAGAGGCCTTAATTTCTCCTGTCTCCCCTGCCGGGGTAATGGTGTTGGATGTAAACACTCCTCTGGTGAATGCTGGAGCATGATTGCAGGATGGCTGGGGAGAGAGGAAGTGTTTGCAAACCACAGGGAGGAATGTCGCCTTTGAAGGCATTTGGCATTTATTTTTTACCCCCTCCTCTGTTGCCCCCGCCATCCTAACCCCAGGACTTTTCTCCACGGCTTTCTGCTCTGGATTCCTTGTACTGTAAACACAGTGACAGAAATTAGATGTGGGCAAATCTGTTAAACATTTTAAGTCGAAGTGGGCTTGGCAGTTGTCTCCCTCCACGGGATATGCGAGACGAAGCTAATAACTCCGTAATGGGTCTTTTGTTTTTGTCTGGGGACTGGTGGGACGGAAGTGGAGGGGCCAGGGCTGAGGAGGGAGCCGCGGGATGGAAAGGGAGGCCAGGCTGCTGTTATGGAACCCACCCAAGCTTCCGATGCTCTGGGGCCAAGCAGGCAGAGCAAGCTGTCAGCCCTCCGTGCGTTCTAGAAGGCCGGTCAGCGACCACCCCCCAGCAGCATGCGGTCTGCCCTTCGCGTTTGGGGCACACTCTCTGGCCCCCCCCAGTCACAAATCATCTCTTCTCGACAGCTTTGTGCTGCAGACATCCACCGCTGCCTTGCCTCTTCATTTGTTCCATCCGTGAAATTCCCGGCTACGTCAATGGGGTTCCATGTGCAAAACACGTGTGATCCGTGGGACTGGGGAGCTACACCAGGGAGCAAAAGCCTCGGCTTGGTGGGTTTTAGGCCTACGTGCTGTGCTGTCTGGAAACCTCTGCTGGGGATCAAGCTCATGTTCTTAATTCTGGTCAGATGGTTGGAGTGGGAGCCTAGAAACCCACAGCTGGAAGCTCCATCCGGTGACCACTTAATTAATTCAGCGAGTGCGTTATGGGGAGCATGCTATGTGGCAGTTCGGGCTAAATGTTGGGGACGCGATGGGGAATGAGACCAGCGTGGCCTTTGCCTTCACGGGCAGCTGGAGTCTAGTGTGTGATACGTGAAATAAAAAATTTCACCAATGGTAGGAGCTACAAGGAAAGAGGAAGCCATATGGTATAAAATGGGGTGGCTAATCTAGTCTGGGGCATGGGGTAGGTTCAGTGGTCCATTCTTTATCTTCCATGGGATGGGATTTGTAACCTGGGGTCTAAGGACGTTTAGTTTTCAGGAGTTCCATGAATTCCAATGCATCTACCACTCTCTAAGCTATCCAGAATAGATGTCTCCCATCTTTTCCTGGAATTTGCCAAGCATTGAAAGAGCACACCATTTTACCAAAGCCCATTTTGGTGTGTTAACCCTCCTGGCTAGGTGGCAAGCATCATTTTGGTGCTTTATTAACTATAACCACAATTCACAATAGTGGAAACATTTATTCGATATCTACTTTTTATTTATTTATTTATTTATTTATTTATTTATTTATTTATTTATGGTACGCGGCCTCTCACTGTTGTGGCCTCTCCCGTTGCGGAGCAACAGGCTCCGGACGCGCAGGCTCAGCAGCCATGGCTCGCGGGCCCAGCCGCTCCGCGGCATGTGGGATTTTCCCGGACCGGGGCACGACCCCGTGTCCCCTGAATCGGCAAGCGGACTCTCAACCACTGCGCCACCAGGGAAGCCCTACTTTTTATTTACCTTTAAAACATATTTATTTATTTGGTTGTGCCTGGTCTTAGTTGTGGCAGGCAGGCTCCTTTTATTTTCAGTTGTGGTTCGCAGGCTCCTTAGTTGCAGCATGCGAACTCTTAGTTGTGGTATGCATGTAGGATCTAGTTCCCTGACCAGCGATTGAACCTGGGTCCCCTACATTGGGAGCGCAGTGTCTTAACCACTGCGCTACCAAGGAAGTCCCTTGGTGTCTACGTTATTTTTTTACTTGTAGAGGATTTTATTATTTTCAAAGCATTTTCACACAAAATCATAGCATGTTAGAACTGTAAGGAACATTAAAAATCATGCAGTGTAACTCTCTCTCTCTAATATATTCATTCTTATTTTATTTATATAAACTTATTTATTTTATATTTTTGTTTTTTTGGAATTTTATTTTATTTTATTTTTATACAGCAGGTTCTTATTAGTTATCCATTTTATACATATTAGTGTATATATGTCAATACCAATCTCCCAATTCATCACAGCACCACCACCCCCAAATAAACTTTTAATTAAAGTATAGCACACACAATAAAGGTAAATCTTAATTGTACAGATTGATTAACTTTTATAAAGCGAGCACACATGTTACCACCGCCTAGATCAAGACTTAGAACATTAGTCAGCCTCCCAAACGTCTCTCTGACGTCCCTCCTGGTCTACCGTTATTCTGATTTCTATCATCATTGATTAATTTTGCCTGCATATGAACTTGATATAAATGGACTGCCTTTTGCATCTAGCTTCTTTTGTTTTTTTTTGACGTCTTTTTTTTGTTTTGTTTTTGTGTTTTTGTGTTAGTTTCTGCTTTATAACAAAGTGAATCAGCTATACATATACATATATCCCCATATCTCCTCCCTCTTGTGTCTCCCTCCCACACTCCCTATCCCACCCCTCTAGGTGGACACAAAGCACCGAGCTGATCTCCCTGTGCTTTGCAGCTGCTTCCCACTAGCTATCTGTTTTACATTTGGTGCTGTATATACGTCCATGCCACTCTCTCACTTCATCCCAGTTTACCCTTCCCCCTCCCCGTGTCCTCAAGTCCATTCTCTATGCCTGTGTCTTTATTCCTGTCCTGCCCCTAGGTTTTCAGAACCATTTTATTTTTGGCTTCTGTATATATGTGTTAGCATACAGTATTTGGTTTTCTCTTTCTGACTTACTTCACTCTGTATGACAGTCTCTAAGTCCATCCACCTCACTACAAATAACTCAATTTTTGTTTCTTTTTATGGCTGAGTAATATTCCATTGTATATATGTGCCACATCTTCTTTATCCGTCCAACCGTCGATGGACATTTAGGTTGCTTCCATGTCCTGCCTATTGTAAATAGAGCTGCAATGAACATTGTGGTACATGACTCCTTTTGAATTATGGTTTTCCCAGGGTATATTCCCAGTAGTGGGATTGCTGGGTCATATGGTAGTTCTATTTTTAATTTTTTGAGGAACCTCCACACTGTTCTCCATAGTGGCTGTATCAATTTACATTCCCACCAATAGTGCAAGAAAGTCCCCTTTTCTCCACACACTCTCCAGCATTTAATTGTTTATAGAGTTTTTGATGATGGCCATTCTGACTAGTATGAGGTGATACCTCATTGTAGTTTTGATTTGCATTTCTCTAATGATTAGTGATGTTGAGCATCCTTTCATGTGTTTGTTGGCAATCTGTATATTTTCTTTGGAGAAATGTCTGTTTAGGTCTTCTGTGCATTTTTGGATTGGGTCGTTTGTGTTATTGATATTGAGCTGCATGAGCTGCTTGTATATTTTGGAGATTAATCCTTTATCAGTTGCTTTGTTTGCAAATATTTTCTCCCATTCTGAGGGTTGTCATTTCGTCTTGTTTATGGTTTCCTTTGCTGTGCAAAATCTTTTAAGTTTCATTAGATCCCATTTGTTTATTTTTGTTTTTATTTCCATTTCTCTAGGAGGTGGGTCAAAAAGGATCTTGCTGTGGTTTATGTCATGAAGTGTTCTGCCTATGTTTTCCTCTAAGAGTTTGATAGTGTCTGGCCTTAAATTTAGGTCCTTAATCCATTTTGAGTTTATTTTTGTGTATGGTGTTAGGGAGTGTTCTAATTTCATTCTTTTACATGTAGTTGTCCAGTTTTCCCAGCACCACTTATTGAAGAGGCTGTCTTTTCTCCATTGTATATTCTTGCCTCCTTTATCAAAGATAAGGTAATCATATGTGCAGGGGTTTATCTCTGGGCTTTCTGTCCTGTTCCATTGATCTATCTTTCAGTTTTTGTGCCAGTACCATACTGTCTTGATGACTGTAGCTTTGTAGTATAGTCTGAAGTCAGGGAGCCTTATTCCTCCAGCTCTGCTTTTCTTTCTCAAGATTTTTTTGGCTATTCGGGGTCTTTTGTGTTTCCATACAAACTGTGAAATTTTTTGTTCTAGTACTGTGAAAAATGCCATCGGTAGTTTGATAGGGATTGGACTGAATCTCTAGATTGCTTTGGGTAGTATAGTCATTTTCACAATGTTGATTCTTCCAATCCAAGAACATGGTATATCTTTCCATCTGTCTGTGTCATCTTTAATTTCTTTCATCAGTGTCTTATAGTTTTCTGCATACAGGTCTTTTGTCTCCTTAGGTAGGTTTATTCCTAGGTATTTTATTCTTTTTGTTGCAATGGTAAATGGGAGTGTTTCCTTAATTTCTCTTTCAGACTTTTCATCATTAGTGTATAGGAATGCAAGAGATTTCTGTGCATTAATTTTGTATCCTGCAGCTTTACCAAATTCATTGATTAGCTCTAGTAGTATTCTGGTAGCATCTTTAGGATTCTCTATGTATAGTATCATGTCATCTGCAAACAGTGACAGCTTTACTAGTTCTTTTCCAATTTAGATTCCTTTTATTTCTTTTTCTACTCTGACTGCTGTGGCTAAAACTTCCAAAACTAGGTTGAATAATAGTTGTGAGAGTGGGCAACCTTGTCTTGTCCCTGATCTTAGAGGAAATGGTTTCAGTTTTTCACCATTTAGAATGATGTTGGCTGTGGGTTTGTCATATGTGGCCTTTATTACATTGAGGTAAGTTCCCTCTATGCCTACTTTCTGGAGGGGTTTTTTTTAATCATAAATAGGTGTTGAATTTTGTCAAAAGCTTTTTCTGCATCTATTGAGATGATCATATGGTTTTTCTCCTTCAATTTGTTAATATGGTTTATCACATTGATTGATTTGTGTATATTGAAGAATCCTTGCATTCCTAGGATGCAAGGATGATAATCCTTGCATTATCAAGTGGGATAAACCCCACTTGATCACGGTGTATGATCCTTTTAATGTGCTGTTGGATTCTTTTTGCTAGTATTTTGTTGAGGATTTTTGCATCCATGTTCATCAGTGATATTGACTTGTAGTTTTCTTTTTTTGTGGCATCTTTGTCTGGTTTTGGTGTCAGGGTGATGGTAGCCTCATACAATGAGTTTGGGAGTGTTCCTCCCTTTGCTATATTTTGGAAGAGTTTGAGAAGGATAGGTGTTAGCTCTTCTCTAAATGTTTGATAGAATTTGCCTGTGAAGCCGTCTGGTCCAGGGCTTTTGTTTGTTGGAAGATTTTTTAATCACAGTTTCAGTTTCAGTGCTTGTGATTGGTCTGTTTATATTTTCTACCTTTTCCTGGTTCTGTCTCGGAAGGTTGTGCTTTTCTAAGCATTTGTCCATTTCTTCCAGGTTGTCCATTTTACTGGTGTAGTTGCTTGTAGTAATCTCTCTCTCATGATCCTTTGTATTTCTGCAGTGTCAGTTGTTACTTCTCCTTTTTCATTTCTAATTCTATTGATTTGAGTCTTCTCCCTTTTTTTCTTGATGAGTCTGGCTGATGGTTTATCAATTTTGTTTATCTTCTCAAAGAACCAGCTTTTAGTTTTATTGATCTTTGCTATCGTTTCCTTCATTTCTTTTTCATTTATTTCTGATATGATCGTTATGATTTCTTTCCTTCTGCTAGCTTTGGGGTTTTCTTGTTCTTCTTTCTCTAACTGCTTTAGGTGTAAGGTTAGGTTGTTTGTTTTAGATGTTTCTTGTTTCTTGAGGTAGGAGTGTATTGCTATAAACTTCCCTCTTAGAACTGCTTTTGCTGCATCCCATAGGTTTTGGGTCGTCCTGTTTTCATTGTCATTTGTTTCTAGGTATTTTTTGATTTCCTCTTTGGTTTCTTCAGTGATCTCGCAGTTATTTAGTAGTGTATTGTTTAGCCTCCATGTGTTTGTATTTTTTACAGATTTTTTTTTTCCTGTAATTAATATCTAGTCTCATAGCGTTGTGGTCAGAAAAGATACTTGATACGATTTCAGTTTTCTTAAATTTACCAAGGCTTGATTTGTGACCCAAGATGTGATCTATCCTGGAGAATGTTCCATGAGCGCTTGAGAAGAAAGTGTAATCTGCTGTTTTTGGATGGAATGTCCTATAAATATCAATTAAGTCCATCTTGTTTAATGTATCATTTAAAGCTTGTGTTTCCTTATTTATTTTCATTTTGGATGATCTGTCCATTGGTGAAAGTGAGGTGTTAAAGTCCCCTACAATTAATGTGTTACTATCTATTTCCCCTTTTATAGCTGGTAACATTTGCCTTATGTATTGAGGTGCTCCTATGTTGGGTGCATAAATATTTACAATTGTTATATCTTGTTCTTGGATCGATTCCTTGATCATTATGTAGTGTCCTTCTCTGTCTCTTGTAATAGTCTTTATGTTAAAGTCTATTTTGTCTGATATGAGAATTGCTACTCCAGCTTTCTTTTGATTTCCATTTTAATGGAATATTTGCTTCCATCCCCTTACTTTCAGTCTGTATGTGTCCCTAGGTCTGAAGTGGGTCTCTTGTAGACAGCACATCTACGGGTCTTGTTTTTGTATCCATTCAGCCAGTCTATGTCTTTTGATTGGACCATTTAATCCATTTACATTTAAGGTAGTTATCGATATGTATGTTCCTATTACCATTTTCTTAATTGTTTTGGGTTTGCTATTGTAAGTCTTTTCCTTCTCTTTTGTTTCCTGCCTAGAGAAGTTCCTTTAGCGTTTGTTGTAGAGCTGGTTTGGTGATGCTGAATTCTCTTAGCTTTCGCTTGTCTGTAAAGATTTTAATTTCTCTGTCGAATCTGAATGAGATCCTTGTTGGGTAGAGTGATCTTGGTTGTAGGTTTTTCCTTTTCATCACTTTAAATATGTTGTGCCACTCTCTTCTGGCTTGCAGAGTTTCTGCTGAAAGATCACCTGTTTACCTTATGGGGATTCCCTTGTATGTTAATTGTTGCTTTTCCCTTGCTGTGTTTAATATTTTTTCTTTGTATTTAATTTTTTTAAAAATTTTATTTGTTTATTTTTGGCTGTGTTGGGTCTTTGTTGCTGTGCGTGGGCTTTCTCTAGTTGTGGTGAGCGGGGGCTACTCTTCATTGTGGTGCGTGACCTTCTCATCACAGTGGCTTCTCTTGTTGCGGAGCACAGGCTTTAGGCGCGCGAGGTGCAGTAGTTGTGGCACACAGGCTTAGTCATTGTGGCTCATGGGCTTAGTAGTTGCGGCTCCAGGGCTCCAGAGTGCAGGCTTAGTAGTTGTGGCACATGGGCTTAGTTGCCCTGTGGCATGTGGGATCTTCCTGGACCAGGGATCAAACCCGTGTCCCCTGCATTAGCAGGTGGATTCTTAACCACTGTGCCACCAGGGGAGACCTATATTTAATTTTTGATGGTTTGATTAATATGCATCTTGGCGTGTTTCTCCTTGGATTTATCCTATATGGGACTCTCTGTGCTTCCTGGACTTGGTCGACTATTTCCTTACCCATATTAGGGAAGTTTTCAACTATAATCTCTTCAAATATTTTCTCAGTCCCTTTTTTTTCTCTTCTTCTTCTGAGACCCCTATAATTCAAAAGGTCAATGCGTTTAATGTTGTCCCAGAGGTCTCTGAGATTGTCCTCAAGTCCTTTCATTCTTTTTTCTTTATTCTGCTCTGCAGTAGTTATTTCCACTATTTTATCTTCCAGGTCACTTATCCATCCTTTTGCCTCAGTTATTCTGCTATTGATTCCTTCTACAGAAGTTTTAATTTCATTTATTGTGTTGTTCGCCATAGTTTGTTTGCTCTTTAGTTCTTATAGGTCCTTGTTAAATGTTTCTTGTATTTTCTCCATTCTATTTCCAAGATTTTGGATCATCTTTACTATCATTATTCTGAATTCTTTTTCAGGTAGACTGCCTATTTCCTCTTCATTTGTTAGATCTGGTGGGTTTTTGCATTGCTCCTTCACCTGCTGTGTGTTTCTCTGTGTTCTCATTTTGCTTAACTTACTGTGTTTGCGGTCTCTTTTCCACAGGCTGCAGGTTCGTAGCTCCTGTTGTTTTTGGTCTGCCCCCAGTGGGTAAGGTTGGTTCAGTGGGTTGTGTAGGCTTCCTGGTGGAGGGGACTGGTGCCTGTGTTTTGGTGGATGAGGCTGGATCTTGTCTTTCTGGTGGGCAGGTCCACGTCTTGTGGTGAGTTTTGGGGTGTCCGTGACCTTATTATGATTTTAGGCAGCCTCTCTGCTAATGGGTGGGGTTGTGTTCCTGTCTTGCTAGTTGTTTGGCATAGGGTGTCCAGCACTGTAGCTTGCTGGTCGTTGAGTGGAGCTGGGTCTTAGCATTGAGATGGAGATCTCTGGGAGAGCTTTCGCCGTTTGATATTACATGGGGCAGGGAGGTCTCTGGTGGACCAGTGTCCTGAAATCAGCTCTCCCACCTCAGAGGCTCAGGCCTGACACCCGGCTGGAGCACCAAGACCCTGTCAGCCACACGGCTGAGTAACTCCACTGCCAATTAGGACCATACTTGGCCTTGTGCTTTCATTTGAAGCCTCATTTCATGACAGTTCATTTCAGTGCTTCTGCTGCTTTTCCAATACAATTTGTTCTTGAGCCCCAATGGTGCTGTCAGCCAGGTTGGACATTGAAGGCCAGTTTCCTTCAACTCTGGCCTTGATTGAGGAAATAAGATGTGGACATTTGGAAAATTTATCTGCTAGTGTTGGAGGGTCTCCTGCAGAGGTGAGGGGCGGCTGTGGCTCACCACAGGGACAAGGACAGTGACAGCAGAAGTTCTGGGAAGTACTCTTGGGCATGAGCCCTCCTGGAGTCTGCCCCACCAAAGAGCCTGTAGCCTCCAGTGCTCGATGGGTCCTTTAAATAAGGTATTGTGCTAAGTAGGCATGTTGCCTTACATGATTTGATTTGATTTTCACTCAAGGCTTTAATGGAGAAACTGCAGCTCAGAGAGGCTAAGTCAGTTTTCCAAGGTCCATTACTCTTCCCCAGCAATACCCTACCTTTCATAGCCCTTTTAGTCTATGTACTGTCTTTTATGTGGGATTATAAATCCCCCAAACCAAGGAATATATTCTTTAACTTCTTTGTAATCAACATCCTCAAAAATAGATGTATAATTTACTATATGGGTGGTTCTGTGCTATCACTGGGGATACTTAATACTTCCTTAAGTCCAATTATAAACTCTCCCCTATTTCCACTTATTACAATTCCAACTATTGTGGGTGATACAGTCTTAAACTGTGTGTACCAAGCTTTTCTCTTCCTCAGATTTCATGGTCCCTTTCAATTCTTCTCAAGACTATCACCTCATTGACCATTTCTACTGCTCTAGTACATTTCTCTGGCTACTCTAGTGACTGTTTGCACAAAACTGGATGAGGTGATTCTGAAGGAGCTGTTGTAGAACTTCCCAGAGGGATTAACCTCAAAAATAGATATTTTCTAGTATTAGCAGAGCTGGGATGAAAGCTGTTCACGGGCTACAAGGGCTCATGGGGTCTCTGGCTTTGTCAAGAGAATCGATACTTTTAAAACCATTCTCCATACTGTTTTTCCATAAGTTTTAATTGGAATCAAAAGATTTTCTGCTAAAATAAATGCCCCTGATAATTGCACTTAGCATTTTTAAGTATTAAAATTTATTTAATATTGATTAAGTATTAATATTTATTTATTTAAGTTCTGATATTTATTATTACGTATTTTCTATGGCTTTTGCAGCACTAGACATGGGATTTGAAGATAAATTGTTAATAATTACAGCTAGGCATTGTGCTAAATGCTTTGCTAAAATACATGATCTCATTTGATTTTCACAGCAATTATGTAAAGTAAGCAGTATTATTCTCCCCATTTTATAGATGAGGAAATCAAGGCTTAGAGAAACTGAGGAACTTGCTTGAGGCCCAATTCAATCACATGGGTGGTGTGACCACAGAGTCTGTGCTCTTAACTGCATTGTGCTGGGATGTTACCCTCTGATTTTTCAGTCTAGTGGGGGAGGCAGACTAATGAGTGAATGCAAAATGATGACACAAATACTCTAAATTAGGGATGTTATAATGTGCTGGGCTGGGAGGGGATGGAGGAGAAAGCATTCTAATTTGCCTAGGGAAACAGGGAAAGGATTTTTTTTTAGAGGTGGTGACAACTCAGAGTTTCCTTGAGTAATGAGACGGGGAAAAAGACATCGTTCCAGGTGGAGGTGGAGGTGAGGTCGGGAGAGGGTACAGCAAGTAACAAGGTGAAGAAACTAGAAAGAAATGATACATAAGGGAAAATAGTAGCAGATTTGCATTGCTGTGGAAATCACTGGGCAAAGATGCTGGAGAAAAAGGCAGGGCCGACGGAGAAGGGAGTTTTTTGGTTTTGTTTTAATATTTATTATCTATCTATCTATCTGTCTATCTATTTGGCTGCGCCAGATCTTAGTTGCGGCATGTGAGATCTTTAGTTGCAGCATGTGAATTCTTAGTTGCAGCATGCGAGATCTAGTTCCCTGACCAGGGATCGAACTTGGGTTCCCTGCATTGGGAGCCAGAGTCTTAGCCACTGGACCACCAGGGAAGTCCCGAGAAGGGAGTTTTATTCCAAGTGTTTTGGGCTCATCTCAGCCAATGACGATGCTTTCAAAGGGGTGGGCCCTGACTCAAAAATAAGGGGACATCAACCCGAGCCTGTCTCTTTTCCAAGCATTTTAGTTCTAGACCCTACCCACTGTTTAAAAGCAGCATCTGCAGAAAGCAGAAATGTCTGCAATTCATATGAGCCTGTCTCACGCCCCGAGAACACATCATTTATTTCCTCTAAGTGCCTGTCTCCCTCTTCCTCAAATATGCTCAGGGTTACAACTTTCTCTGCTTCCTGGGGGAGTTGCCCACTCCACACAGTCATTACTCACTCCATAAAGGCTGTCTCCAAGCCCCCCTTCTCAGCCCTTTTCTCCTGACCCTTTGCAACTGGCCAGTTAAAGGCTGAGCACGCTACCTCTCTATGTGTTCACAACGGCCACCATTTTGGATCCAATCTGGAAATGGATGACCCTGGGGGAAAAGGTCCTTTTCTGCTTCTTCCTTTTCTTAGCTTGAAGTCAGTGTAATTTATTTTGGGCCTTCCTACTTCTTTTCTACACATCCAACCAGGAAAATGGAGATTTATTTCCTTATAACTTAATTATAACATGGACCTCATGCTCAAGTCTTGTGATGCTGAGATGGATCAGTGGTGCTGAATATAAGCTTCTAAGTACGACTACAACTTCATTTAACTTCTTTGGGTTTTATTCTTCTCCTCGGTGAAATGAAGACATGATTTCCGCTCAGTTTATTTCTGTCATATTCAGTGAGGTAGATAGGACAGATATGCAAAAACATCTCACACACCGTAAGGAAAGCTACAAATAGAAAGTATCAAGAGTCATGATATCAGCAGAAGCAAAATCAGTGATCATGAAGGTAGTTGGATAATAATTCTCTCTAAGAATCGCTCAATGAGATTGCATGGGCTTGAATTGCATCTTCTCTATTTGGTAGCTGTGTGGCCTTGGGCAAGTTGTTTAGCCTCTCTGTGCTTCCGTTTCCTCAACTGAAAAAAGATGATCATAACTTCCTCAAAATGTTGTCATAAGAAGAAATTAATACAGAAGAACTTAGGGTAGCTCCTGGCACATCATACGCAGGGTATAATTGTGTGTTGTTTTTTATTTTAAAATATTTATGTATTTAATTTATGTATTTGGTTGTGTCGGGTCTTAGTTGCGGCAGGCGGGCTCCTTAGTTGTGGCATGCGAGCTCTCAGTTGCGGCATGCATGTGGGATCTAGTTCCCTGGCCAGGGATCGAACCTGGGCCCCCTGCATTGGGAGCATGGAGTCTTAACCACTGTGCCACCAGGGAAGTCCCTTGACTTCCTCTTTTAATAAAAATGTCTTGCCAGTTTCAGAAGCTCATATTCTGTAATTTATTCTCATTCATAATAAAAGCAAATAATATCAAGAACGCGGTAATGAATGGACCCTTCTATCCTCAGTAAAGACAACTATTTACAGAAAGGGAGTTTTGCAATCAGGGCCCCGTCACACCAGGCTCTTTCTAGATTCTTTCTTGCATGTCTTTAAGGACTGAAGACAGCGGAAATTGAAGCAATGCATTCTAATACAGTTCAATTATGCGCTCTTAGTAGGTAGCCGGTAGATCCTGTTCACACGTTTATGGTGAACCCCTTTTGTGGTTTTCCCAAGCGCGTATTTTTATTCATTAGAAGCTTGTTAGCGATAGCGCTGATAAAATTTTCTGATCAGGTTCAGGCTTGGACTCATGATGAACCCAAACTAACACGTTGAGAGCTCTGGCTGTTGGGGGCCATGCAGTGCGTAACTATCACTATGTTTAACCTCACCCCAGGGATGGTAAAACTTTAAAAAAAAAAAAAGAAAAAGAGGAAAATGTATGAAAGAGATTAAGGCCCGGTATGAAAACTATTTTTATAGGCAGTTTAGCCTCAGCTTTGAAGTTCAATAGGGAGTGATGTATTGCTATCAGCTTGGATTTCACACCTATTCAATTCTGTAGCCAGGTAGTGATGAACAACGTCCTTGGGGTATAGAAGAATGAAACAAAATTAAGGCAAGCTGTGAAATGGCCTCATTGCTGCAACTTCATCTCCGGGAGAGATTTGGATTTGCCAGAGTGTGTTTAAACTCTTTTTTTTTTTTTTCCTTTAAATTAGAATGACGGTGAGACAATATTAAAAAAAAAATTTTACCGAAGGAAAAAAAAAAGTCACTCCTGACCCTTACACCCAAAGACAAAAATGTTTTCATTTCTACACGTTACTCGTTAGTCTTGGTCTGTAGGCAGACTTAGGATTGCAGCGTTGATTGTGGAATTTACTTTTAAATGATTTTTTTTTTCATTCTTAATTAGACATCTTATCATCCTCTCCTCCTCACTTTCCCAAGTGAAAACAAATGTAGAATGCCTGTACCGTGATCTTGCTTGGAATGCGAGAGTTGCTGCATCCTGTATGTGACAGTGTTCTGTGTCAAATGGTACCCAGCTCATGGGATATGGCTTTACGTTTCTGTCGTCCAAGCTTTTAAAACAGAGCGAGCGTGAGGTTGAGCTTCTGCGACAGACAGTGTTAATTCAGATCCTTTGCCCGTGTGTGAAGCCATCGTGCCCAAGATTGGAAATGGAGTTATTCACTGGCCTTCATGTCTTACAACGAAGCATCATCCACCCTCCCAAACCTGGCTCTCACACCTCAGACCCAGTAGGGTAACCAGCCTGCCCGGAGGTTGCCATGGGAACAAGGTCTCTGCTATCGGCCTCTGACTCAGGAGTTACTCAGGGCTCCCCTCCCCTCATCCTACGTGTCCCTTGGACATGGCAAGCTTGTTCTGGTCTCAGGACTTTTGCGTCTGCTATTCCCACTGCATCCAGCCATCTTCCTAGCTCTTGCACAGCCAACTCTTTCTCATCACCTAGGCTTCTGCTCCAATAACACCTCTTCAGAGGCCCTTCCCAGCCACCCTGAGACGCCACCTGGTCACCATTCTCTGCCCCCGTTGCCCTATTATTTTCTCCAGAGCACTTGCCACTCTTTGAAATTTCTCTGCTTGTTTATTTGTGCACGTGTGAGTGTCTGTCTGCTCCCCTGCCCCCCACATTTGTTTCCTTCTGTACATCCACACCTGACACCATACCTGGCTCAGGTAGGCTTTCAGTTAATGAATGCTCCATGAATGAATGAGAGTGTAGCTCACTTACTCAGATCCTGTCTGTTCCATTCCACGCCCCCCCTTTTAAAAACAATTAATAAGCTTTATTTTTTTTGAGCAGTTTTAGGTTTACAGCAAAAAAGTGGAAAGTACAAAGAGTTCCCCCAGATCCCTTGCTCCCCTGCCTGCCCCATCACACACATACACACACACACATGCACAGCCTCCCTACCATCCACATCCCCGCCAGAGTGGGACGTATGTTATAATCAGTGACCCTACGTCGACACGTCACTATCACCCTGAATCCAGAGTTTCCATTCGGGCTCACGCTTGTGTCGTACATTCTATGGGTTCTGACTAATGCATCGTGACATGTATCTATCATTGTAGTATCATTTCACTGCCCTAAAAGTCCTGTGTGCCCTGCCTATTCATCCTCAACCCCCTTTTAATGTACCTTAAGCATTTACTTGGGCTGGGGTGGCAACAGGACACGAAGCTGCCGCTCTGATATCAACAGTTATTAGCATTTACGTAGCACCAACTAGTAGCGAGTAAGCCTTGTGCTAAGGACATTGCAGGCACTGTCTTGTTTCATTCTCACAACAACCCTGTATGATGGATCCGGAAACTTTCCCCTCTTGTACTTTCCTGTTTCTCATGCACCTTCTCCCGCACTCAAGGTCCCGGCTGGCCCTACCGTTTGCCTTCTCCCCCTTAGCTGCTCCCTTCGGCTTTGCCTTTGCCTTTCTGCTTTCAGTTCCCTAAGGACGTGGCTGCTCTGTGGGTCTGGCTGGAGGGATTTCCTGGACCAGTTCTTGAGGGTATAGGAACGAGGGATCTCTTTAGAAATTCAATATAATTCAATGGTCATTTATTGAAGTCTACTCTGTGAAGGTGCTGGTGATCCTGGTCTCTTCTGAAGCTTGTACAGCATTTTCTTTCTCCCCTCCTGCCCTGCCTCCATGCTCCACAGAGTCCGGGAACTGACGGTACATACGGTTCTCCAGAAACAGGGGTGAGGGAGGCAGCTGTTGTGACCACCCAGAGGAAGGCCGCTCACTAAGCAGCGAGATGGGAGAGCACAGGAGCCTGCTTTTCAGGGCGTGTGCCTGAGTGGAAAGTTCACTCTGTAAAGTGGTCAAGAGGAGGGTGCCCAGCCCACCATGCACCTCACTGACCGTTGGATGAAAAACATCTGGAACCAGCCCCATTTTGCGATACGCGGGCCTCTCACTGTAGTGGACTCTCCCGTTGCCGAGCACAGGCTCCGGACGCGCAGGCTCAGCGGCCATGGCTCACGGGCCCAGCCGCTCCGCGGCATGTGGGATCTTCCCAGACCGGGGCATGAACCCGTGTCCCCTGCATCGGCAGGCGGACTCTCAACCACTGTGCCACCAGGGAAGCCCTCTTGCTCCTATTTTTGACTGCTTAGAACTAACTGGAGCACACATGGTTCCTTGCACTAGGAGTGTGTGTGTGTGTGTGTGTGTGTGTGTGTGTGAACTGGTACAAAATGAAAAGCCCCTCTTCCCCAGAAGCCGTCTCCTCCCAACAGCTGCCCTTAAAAATCTTATGGCACCATCATTCCCAGAGTCCGCCTCTTTGCTGGTGGCTGAAGGCTTGATCAAACCTTAACTGATCTCCTGTAACTATTCCCAAAACTCTGTTCCTCAGATTTACCACTTGTGCCCCACACTACAGACCCTGTGCCAGGAGCACTGAGTTTCCCTGCCCCTCCACTGAACCCTTGAGGCTCAAGCGAGGCTCCCAGGCAACAAATTCCAGCAGGAATCTCATTTCCCGATTGTCCCCAGTTGGCTGTACCTATGCTATCCTCTGAATCCTCCCCCAATCCTCTGCAAGGTAATTTCACATTTAGGGAAACCGGGGCACCCGGAGGTTATGCATCTTCCCCATAGTCACACAACACGTGAACGGCCAAGTCACCGTCCCCAAACCCAAATCCATCTGAATCCAAAACCTCTTTGTTCCCTTGTGTCTTCTACAAGACTCTCCAGATTGCCTAGAAACTAGAAGCAGCACTATTCGTAACAGAGCGCCCAGCTGTCCCCCTCATGGACTTCGGTTCCTTCCTCCCAGAGCCTGCCATTCTGTTGGGGATGGAGCCACCAACTCATTGCTCAGCTGACTTTACTTGGTGTTTTTCTTCTTCATCTGTAAAATGGGCTTAATAATAGCAGGGGTGTTGTGGGCCAGATTAATTAACGTTTAGACATGTTCTTTTTTTTTTTTTTAACATCTTTATCGGGGTATAATTGCCTTACAATGGTGTGTTAGTTTCTGCTTTATAACAAAGTGAATCAGTTATACATATACATATGTTCCCATATCTCTTCCCTCTTGCGTCTCCCTCCCTCCCACCCTCCCTATCCCACCCCTCCAGGCGGTCACAAAGCACCGAGCCGATCTCCCTGTGCCACGCGGCTGCTTCCCACTAGCTATCTACCTTACGTTTGGTAGTGTACGTATGGACATGTTCTTTGAGATTCCCTGGATGAAAGGTGCGAGGGAAGTGCCAAGGGTTATTAATGCAGAGGCATATGGCCTGCGTAATTTAGGATTCTTCACTTGGCAGCCTCCATGGTGATCGCTGACTCAGGAAATATTTACCAGGGCAGGCGATACCCCAATATCATGTATGACTAGTGACTGCAGAGGGGATGGGTCACGATTCCCACGTGGGGCGTGTGGCCTCATTCCTTATTGCTGGTCTGTCCTTCCAGGTTGAGAGCTAGGATTCCACTGATGCATAGCCAGCCCTTGGCTGGGGCTTAAGGATGTAAGAAGAGGAGCCCCGAGCAGCATGGGCTGAGGGTCCCCAGAATGGCTTTGTCCCAATAAAATTCTTGCCTCTGTTGGGAAGATGATGACGGTCAACAGCTTAGGTATCCCAAGATCCTGGAGAGTTAAGCAAGTGTGAAATAGGAAAAATTCGGTAGCTACCTATAAATGGAATGGATGGGTGATGGATAGATTTTACACAGTCACGCCCACCCAATCTCAGAAAGACACAACCTGTGTGGGATTGTAACTAAAAGAGCCGAAAAGCAATTCCCCCTTTGGTTCTGCCTCACTTTCTGTTACACTATTCAATGACACAGATGATTGTTTTTTATTTTTTATTAATTTTTACTGAAGTATATTTGCTTTACAATGTCATGTTAGTTTCTGCTGTACAGCAAAGTGAATCAACTATGTGTATACATATATCCCCTCTTTTTTAGATTCCCTTCCCGTTCAGGTCACCACAGAGCACTGAGTAGAGTTCCCTGTGCTCTACAGTCAGTTCTCATTAGTTATCCATTTTATATAAGGTACTGTATATATGCAGATGACTGTTTTCTAAATCAACATTTAATTTTAGAATCGTTTCAGATTAATAGCAGAAAAATTGTGCAGGTAATACCGAGGATTTCCAGAGACCCCACACCCAGTTTCCCCCATAATTAACATCTTATGTGAATATGATACCTTTGTTGCAATTAATGAACCAGTATTGATATATTATTATTACTAAGGTCCATACTTTATTCAGATTCACTAAGTTTTCCCCTAATGTCCACCTTCTGTCCCAGGATCCCATCCGGGACACCACATTACATTTAGTTATCACGTGTCCTTGGACTCTTCTTGGCTTTGACAGTTTTCCAGACTCTCCTTGTTTTTGATGGTCTTGACAGTTCTGAGGAGTACTGCTTGGCATTTTGTAGGATGTCCTTCAACATGGGTCTCTTTGATGTTTTTCTTATGATTGGACTAGGGTTATGGGTTTTGGGGATGAAGGCCACACAAGACATGAATTGCCATATTCTCATCACAACCTATCACGGCTGCATGTTTATCACTGGTGATGTGACCTTTTATCATGTGACTTAGGTAGTGTTTGTAAGGAGCTGATCATTTTATTTTTTTAAATAAATTTATTTATTGGGCTTCCCTGGTGGTGCAGTGGTTAAGAATCCGCATGCCAGTGCAGGGGACATGGGTTCGAGCCCTGATCCGGGAAGATCCCACATGCCACAGAGCAACTAAGCCCGTGCACCACAACTACTGAGCCTGCGCTCTAGAGTCTGCGAGCCACAACTACTGAGCCCACGTGCCACAACTACTGAAGCCCGTGTACCTAGAGCCCATGCTCGGCAAAAAGAGAAGCCACCACAATGAGAAGCCCGCGCACTGCAACAAAGAGTAGCCCCTGCTCGCTGCAGTTAGAGAAAGCCCGCGTGCAACAGCGAGGGCCCAACGCAGCCAAAAATAAATAAATAAATAGAGCACGGGCTCTAGGCGCCCAGGCTTCAGGAACAGTGGGTCCAGACGCTGCGAAGTGACCTGGCCTGCCTAAGCCTTAGTTTCTTCGTCTGGGAAATTGAAATAAACACCACCAAGTGAAATAACACTTTTACAGATTCTATTTCACAGAATCTGTAAAAGAGAATATATTTGTGAGCTGCAAAATTTTATAGTCATGGAAAAAATATTATTTGGAAAATCACTAGATGGTAGCAGGGGCTTTGCCTTGGTCCTGGTTTTAGTCCTCAGCACTTTGCACCATGCCTGGCGCATGGCAGGATGTCAGTCAATGCTTGCTAAATGAATGAATGAATGGAGATGAATGGATGCATAAACGGGAGGATGGCTGGATGAACAAATAAATGGATGAAAGGAAGGAATGATGGACAGATGGGTGAACGAATGAATGGATGGATGGATAGATGAAAGAATGATGAATAAATGAATGACTCGGCGCGGTACTCAGGCCCCCTCCAACGAATGAATCTTTCCTTTCCAGTTCCTTGTGATCAGAGGAAGGCAATCATCCCAAATTTGGCTTCGGCCTCACAACTGTTTTGTGGCTCTGAGCCAGACGACTAACCTCTTAGTTGCCTTGTCCATAAAAGAACAATAATGACACCTTCTCTGGGGGCTGATGGTGTAGTGGGTGTTGAGGAAATGAATTGGGTGGCAGTAAATGGCCTTGAGATCTCCAGATGAAAAGTGCCTCAGAGGTAAGTTGTTATTATCCACGTTCCCTTGGGTTTCCTCTTGCTGCTTCTGCCTCCCTCGAGAATGGCTGCTCTCATGGTACCCCAGATGTGAGTTTTACTTGGAGAGGGAGCCTGCCTCTCATTGGACTGACTCTTCCCTGGGGTCATTTGGCAGAAGGCTCCCAGGTGAGAGGGATATAATCCTAGGAACTTGGCTGCCCTGCCTCATTTCCTTCCAGAAGGATTGATTTTCCCAGATGCCAACCAGGCCCTGCAGTACACGGCAGCCTGGAAACAAACTCTCTTTTTCCTCTTCCTGGAATGATGAAAGAGGGGAATCCCTCCAGATCCTAGTTTTGAGGGTCCCACCTGTTGGCAAGACCTGGGCTTAGGACTAGAGACCAGGTGTGTAGCATCTGGTGTCCCAAAAGACCTGGGATTCCTTTACATCCATGTCTTTTGCAGCATCCCTCCTTTCCATAGGTGGCATCCCAGGTTGAAGGCATGGGATGTATATATCTTTCAGTTTATGATTTTCTGACAGAGGACAAAGGTCCCAGGCTTTGGAGTTGGGAAGATGGTTTAGATCCACAACTGTGTGCCCTTGGACAAGCTGCATAACCTCCCTGGAAATTTCTGAATTTTGAAGCACATCTGGTGCTAGGGTTCGGGATTAGGGATTGTGGACCTGTATTTCTTTTTATGGTTACCTCTTATTTCTGGCAAGCATTTAAAAGTGTATCAAGTGAGTTAATTTAAACAAACAAAAAACACCAAGTAAGTAATGATAAGAGGAGCACTCAGATCTGGCTTAAATTGTAGAGTGGTACAGAAATGACGAAAGTTTAGGAAAAGCTGTCCTAAGGGGGATTTTCCATCCCTTTAATGACCCGTCAGCTCTTTTCTCCTGTCTTCTTCCTTATTCCACTCCATGATCACCAAGCCGCCCCCTTATTGCCTCCAAACTCAGACCATCTCAGCGTGATGGTTAGTTAATGAACAATCCTACCTTACCCATAAAACAATCTCAGGCACCAGGAGCTCATTTGACATTCCCAGCACTTCTAGAGACCAACTTCGAGGTCGCCGAGGACCCTCACAGGAAGGCGTTTCCCTGGAAATGCGGCGTCAGGGGAGGAATCATGAATCTCAGAGCTCGGGGTCCTGAGGCTGGTCTTGGGGTAAAGGCCGTGGCTTCCAGGCCGGACTCACCAGACTGCTGTGTTCTGAAATGGGCTGCTTCAGGCCTTTCAAAGGGCAATCTCCCTGGCCTTAAGCAGTTCTTAAAACACCAGACAGCATTAGCTCCCACAAATGAGGGACGTTTAAACCTAAACCCGATTACAGCCAAGAGTGGCAAGGCGGCCAAGGTGCTATACAGAAATGATGTTATTATGTCCGAGGGATGCCATTAAAACTCTGTTTACAAACCAAATGTGCCAGAGAATGGGTCAGGGAAAGAATTATTAGCAACAAAGCTATTTGATCTTTTTTATGATCCAGTGAGTCATATTGCTTCATGCTCTAGAAGGTGAATAATGAAAACCTCAAGCCTGTTGATTTATAAACAGGCCCAGAATCCCTTGTTCTTTAACCTCAGATGCCCTCTTAAGTGTGACTTACCCTAAATCACAAGTGACATCAGATGCCACTGGGCCTCTCCCTCCTCCTGAGAGGTAATTGAAGAGGTGATTGACGTAGAGGGTGCATAAAATTCCCGTTCACGATGATGGATAGCTGGGGGAGGGGTCAATGGCCAGGACTTAGAGTCACGGCTTTGTTTCTACATGTACCTTATCTGCGGGGCTTGTGGCTCCAAAGCCGTCTTTGTTCAAGCTCCTGGATTCTCCATGGGCCAAGGAAAGGGAGGCTTGGAGTGGGCATAACCCTTTGTCCTAATGGCCACAGTCTTGCCTCTTTGTACCTCCTAGAAAGATGTTCTGAGGAGCAGACCAATGAGGGCTTCCATCTGAACTCTACCCATTACTGAACGCAAGCTTGGGAAATTTCCTCAGGGCCTCTGAGCCTCAGTTTCCACATCTGTACAATGACAGAGCCATGGTTTAAGTGCTTCCTTACTATGCTTAGATGCTTTACACGCGCCATGAGGCAGCTTATTCCAATCCTTATGATAATCAGACTAACTTTGTCACGACTTGGCCACGTGGCAGATGCTGTTCTAAGAACTCTGCAATGTATTCATGTATTTCATCCTCACAACAGGTCTATGATGTAGTGCTAAGATCAGGATCCTACAGAAGACCTTGAGACAGTATTTGACTGTAAGTGGCTAATTTGGGAGATCTCAGGATGCTTCCTAAGGAAGTAAGAAAGACTGCAAAGGGAAGAAGCTGGTCAATCCACTGCCCTTGCCAGATAACATCAACATCCTTGCAGTGGGCAACTTCGGTGACGTTTCCATGGGGATCTTTAGGAGGATTGCATCAGATGCACCCAGAGTTGTCTCGCCCGAGAGGGAGGAAGTTGGGGTAGTTAGGTGTCAACTCCAGCCCATCCTGGTGGATGGAGGGGTCCTCTTGGAGTCTTAACTCCTGGCACTCCTCGCCAGCCCCATGTGCAGGCCAAGTGGGTCCCAGGGACCAAGGAAATCCCTCAGGCAAAGAATTACAGGTGCTTGCGGTTGGGTTGGCCTGTTGCCATTGGGTTGGCCTGTGTGGGAATGGTGTGGAGACAGTGTGGGTGTATCCACCGCAGGTCCGAGCCAGGGATGAGAAGACTGAGACACAGAGAGTTGGGAGTCTTCCGAAAGCTTCCCCAGGTGGCAGGAGGGCGAGCCTCCATCTATGTCCCTTGGCGGTCTTTGTTTTTTTTTAAAATTTAATTTAATTTTTTATTTTTTGGCTGTACCACGCAGCATGCGGGATCTTAGTTCCCCCACCAGGGATTAAACCTGTGCTCTCTGCAGTGGAAGCACAGAGGCCTAACCACTGGACCGCCCTCCCCTGGTGGTCTGATTTCAGGGTCCACAATGAATGTTTCTGGGCTACACGTCATAACCCTTCTGGGAAGGTATCACTATCCCATCTACAAATGCAGAATCTGAAGTTTAAAGGGGTGAATTGACTTTGTCCCACAACAAATTAGCAATTGTTCTAGGATTGCAACTTGGCCCCCATTGACTTCAAAGTCAGGGGCACCCTCCGCACGCTGCATTCCTTTTGCCTGCCCAGGGGACCCCTGAGTTGTCCTGAATCAGAGCAGCGCTTAGGCTACAAGCATGGGCAGAAGGTTCACACTGTCTCATTTCCTTAAAGTCAACATCATTGCTGGAGGGGAGGGGAGTCCCATGCGTCCACCCCCAGGCTCTCTCCAAGGGGCTCACTCATAGCTCTAGTCCCATTCAATCTGGTTCCAGTCCCTAGATCCTGCTGGACTCAGCTCTGTCTTCATTCCATCTCCCGTTGTCACCCAGGTCATCCTCCTTCATGCTTTTGGGGCATGTCGAAAATTTTGCACCTTTGAATCAGAACTGGCATGAAAGCCTGTAATTATATGTCCTAAAATGGAATCTTTGAGGCCTTTTAGCAGAAACTCTACCTCCTCCCCCTCCCCCTTCGAGGAATGATACAGAGGCTTTGAAAGTCCCACTGGGCTCACAAGCACCCTGGCAGAGAGCTGCACTAGGAAACTGCATAGCGCTTGTAGACATTCTCGATATGCTGTGGTTTTCTGGTCCATTTCGCTAGACGGTGCCCAGCATGGCGCTTGTAGATGTTCTCAATGCGCTTTGGTTTTCTGGTCCGCTTCGCTAGATGGTGTCCAGCGCCCTTCCCGGAGTAGTTTGTCATCGTCCCTACAACACACAACACATCCCGAGTCAGCCCGTTACCCTGCAGAGCCAACAGCCTGGCCGTTTTCATGCAAAGCCAGCAAAAACAGACCACCTGGTGGGGTTAGAAAACACTCAGGCTCCCAAACCCCTTCTTTCTTGCAGAAATAATAAATGATAACAGCATTGAGACCAACTGGGGCCAGGTGATGACAAGGAAGAAAAAAAAAACCCAAACAAACCCAGTATCTTCCAAACTCTGGACTGGGAGATTAGGCCTGGCTTGGGCACACATTTCCTTTGTGACCTTGGATATGTGACCTCCTCTCTCTGGGTCTCCTCTGTTTTTTCATCAGTAAAATGGAAATGTTGGGTGAGAAATCAGTCTGAAGCTCTCTTCCAAAATTTGGGTGTTGTATTCATTTCCTGGGGCTGCCATGGCAAAGAACCACATACTGGGTGGCTGAAAACAGCTGAAATTTATTCTCTCCCAGTTTGGAGGCTGCAGTCTGGAATCGAGGTATTGGCAGGGCCGTGCTCCCTCCCAAGGCTCCAGGGGACAATCCTTCCTTGCCTCTTCCAGCTTCTGGTGTTGGCTGCAATCCTTGTCACTCCTTGGTTTGCAGCTGCATCTCTCAATCTCTGTCTGCTTCCATTTTCATGTGGCCTTCTTCCCTGGGCATCTCTGTTCAGATTTCCCTCTTCTTATAAGGACACCTGCCGTATTGCATTAGAGCCCATCCCACTTGAGTATGACCTCATCTTAACCTGATTACATATGCCAAGACCCTATTTTACAGGTATCAGGGGTTAGGACTTCAACATGTATTTTTAGGAGGACACAATTCAACTCATAACGGGTATCACTGAGTGCTTTCTTAGTGAATAGATTTAGGGAGGTCCTTTTTTTTTGGTGCACCACACGGCCTGTGGGATCTTAGTTCCCCAACCAGAGATCGAACCCATGCCCCCTTTAGCAGAAGCACAGAGTCTTAACCACTGGACCACCCGGGAAGTCCCCAGGGAGGTTCATCTTTGAATTTTGAGCTAAGAGATGCTCATAGCTTGGCCTTAGTGGGGGAGAAATTGAAGAAACTAGAGCAGGGACCAGGATTAACTGCAGCAGCCAGGGCTGACATTAAGTTGGGATGCAGTGATGCTGCCTTACAGGTTGTTAAAATATCAGGGGAACAACCCACTGCCCTGAGATGCCCCTGCCCATGCACTCCCCTGTCCTCTGGCTACCGTGGTGGCAAGGTGATTTATTCAGAGTTTTTCCATTTCTGGAGTTTCTGATTGGTTTTGGCTACTATGCTGAGCAATACAGGGGATCCACTGTGATGTCAGGACACCCTCAGTGAAAACTTCGGCCAGGTTGGCTCAGTCTCCCCTTCCCCCCATATGCTGGCCATACCATAGATCATAAACTCCACGGGGGCAGGGATGTCTGTGTGTCTTATTCACTGATGTATTACCAGTGCTTGGCTCAGGGTATCAGGGGCTCGAATACATAATAGATGCTCAGTAAATGTTTGTTGAATGAATACACAAAAGCTTTGACAAAGCTGATGACAAATATCAACAAAGGAAGCCTTAAGAAAGAATCTGCCTGCCCCCAAATCCTCTCTTGAAATGTTCAGAGCTTCTTAATTTTGTATCCATGCATTCCAGAAATAGCCGTCTTGTAACTTGGGGGTAGTTTTACATCCTTGCAGCCACTGACATTGTCTCCATTTTCCAGCTGAGGCTAGTGGCGCTAAAAGAGGTTGAATTCTTGCTCAAAGGCACATAGGAAATTGGTGACAGAAACTAAAACCCTGGGCATACCTGCCCAGCAGGGCTGGGCCTTTTTTCTATTCCACACTCTAAGAAAATCATGTAATTTGTTCAAGCTCCAAGTCCCATGCATAATCGCATAGTTCTTTGTGTGACTGTATAAGTAACGCCTGTCACCTCCACTAGACTGGGAACTCTGTATCGTTCAGACTCCTACAACTGTTGGTGGCACAGAGTAGATGCGAGCTGTTGGCATCTTCCAAGATGGCCCCCATGATCCTTGCCTTCTGGTGTTTATGCGCTTGGGTAAGTCCCTCCCTTGCTGAATAGGGCTGACCTGTGTATCCAATAGGGTACTGTGAAAATAACTAGGGTTTGCAAGGTGAGCGACATTGCAGCTTCCAACTTCTTCTCTCTTGGGTCCCTTCAGGTAGCACATAGCACTCAACAAAGATGTGTCGTTTCATAGACAATGCCTAGCAAAAGTGTCTGGCTCCCTCTGCACTATTTTTGGAGGTTCCATCCTATTTGGCGGGTCTTGTCCTTGTGTTGTGTGTCTTCACTGCCACACCTGCAATCCCCTGCTTTCCTTCTCCTGAGCAGATGAAGTGAACTTGAACTCCATGGGGATGTGCAGCTGCCAGGACACTGACCCTTCCTCCCCACCATTAGCACATGCCTCCCCCGCTTGGAAAGGTGAGAATGGCACTGGAGCTCATGTTCTTTCCACTCATAACTACCAAGTCTGTGTTCTCCAGGGTAACGAGAACTTTTGGAGAACCCATTTTTTTGCCCCTCACTCGGCAAAGAAATCTGCTCTCGCCCCAGTTTTGGAACTAAGAAATCAGTCCTGGGCCCAAGTAAAACCTAAGTCCACCATTCACCTGCCTTGGGACCTCGGACATGTCACTTAGCCTCCCCGGGCCTCAGTTTTCCCATTTGTAAAAAGGGAACCATTGCAGTTCTTACCTTCTAGTAAACACTTAAACCAGACAGTATCTCTGGTACCAGGCTTGACACCAGTAAACACTTTATAAATGTCATGTGGGTTACTATCGTTACTGTTTTTATTATTCGAAGCGCTAAGCGATACCTCTTCTTTCTGAAAGATTCGGTTCTCGTGGAAAAGATGCTCTCCATGAGAGATGAATGTGTTTTCCTTCCCACGCATACCATACAGATTGATCCCTTGAACTTCAAAGAGAGCCCCCCTCCCCCGGCACCCCCGGCACGCCCCCTCCCCCAAGGAAGCTCAACTTGTTATAAGTAAGTACAGCAGGAGAAATATGGGCGCTGCTGCCACGGCCTGTGAGCAGCTGTTTGATATCACACCGGGGTGGCCAAGACTTCAGGACGGGCCTGTTTACTCCTTACAGATAATATCTCGAATGAACTGCGGGGAAGGATGGGAAGGGACACGCAGGGTCAACCTTCACTTTTGTAGTTGTTTAAATATCGATTATAATGCATCTGAGGCTGATCTGGACAAGGGTGAGGATTAAGTGATGTGTTTACAGATCTTCCATATATCCACTTGGAAACTTCCTTTAGAGAATCTTAGATCCCTTAACCAAGCGAGGGATTCTCAGCTGTCGTTTTTCGGGTTAAGAAAGGGTTAAGCAGATCCTCGTTAAGAGCTGATCGCTGAAAACTCTAAGATGCTGGAGGCCTTCTCCATCTTAATTAAATTTGCCAGGGAACATATAATACAAGATGGAGCTTTCTCGCTGATTTAGAATGGGAGCAGGCTGGTAATTGGATTTCAGGAAATAAGGATTCCATGGACAGAGATGTTTGGAAAACAAATTGTTAAAAAAAAATGCAATGGTTTTCTTAACTGCAGAACTTCCCAGAGTCTATCAGATGCTTGTGTGCATCTTGTGATAGCTTTTTCCCCCGAGAAGGATCCAGTAGGTTACATTTCTGCAAACTCTTTTGGACCACAGAATCTTCAATTTATGGAGTATATTGTGAGATCAGCATTCTGGGGGAGCACTTTGGTCAAGGCTACCACGTGAAATAAAATAGACAAAAGACTTAGAAAAGTGCATACAGCACATAGTATGCTTGGTAAATAGCAAATATTGTTATTATTATTATAGAGGGGGTTGAACTTCAAAGTTACCTCCAGATCTAAAATCCATGATTCTAGTTATAGTGTTATCACAAAAAAATGATGTGGGCGGGCTTCCCTGGTGGCATGATGGTTGAGAGTCCGCCTGCTGATGCAGGGGACGCGGGTTCGTGCCCCGGTCCGGGAAGATCCCACGTGCCACGGAGCGGCTGGGCCCGTGAGCCACGGCCGCTGAGGCTGCGCGTCCGGAGCCTGTGTTCCGCAACGGGAGAGGCCACAGTGGTGAGAGGCCCGCGTACCACAAAAAAAAAAAAAAAAAAAAAATGATGTGGAATTGTTGGCTTGGGAGAAATGAAAAGAGAAAAAGAAATAATAATTAATAAGGCAAGTCAAATAATCCCCAAGGAAAGCTCCAGGGTACCCACTTCAGCATCTGGAGTAAAGGCATTGTCTTGGAAAGATGGCATACTTTGGTGGAACATGTGTTGGACCCGTGTCCTACTTGGACCTGCATTAGCAACGACCATATGGAAACGACTTCACCGCTTGGGTCCTGGGCTTCCTAACTGTCAAACATAAACAAGAGATGAAAATATCACCTTGCCACTTGTAGTGTGGTCCACAGAGATCAACAGCACTGACATTGCCTGGGAGTTCTCCTTCTTGGAGAGAGTTCCACCTACTTACCACCTACAGGCTTTGTTTGGAGACTACGTAGAGTGGCCACTTGCTTGGCCAGATGTGTCGAAACAATTTGGAACTCCAGGTCAAGAGGCCAGTTCCTGTTTTAGGGAGAGGGCTGGTGCTGATTCTAATGTACATCTGTAGTTCTGGCTCTCTATGAAAAAACCTCATCAACCTGGCTTTCCCGTCACCTGTGATCCCTTGCTCTCTCTCTCTTTCTCTCTCCCTCTCTCTTCTTTACTAGAATAAAAGAGCAATGTAATCAGACTGTGGAATGTGCCTTGGCAGAAGGAATAAACTCAGGCAGCTTGGTTTATTAGCTGTTACCATGGGAGAGAACTCTTGGGGCCAAATATATATTTACAAATATTGAGATATTGTGCTGACCCCCAGTAGTGTCACGGCTGTCCGGAGATAAATCGCTTCTCAGAGAAGTTGTGGTTTTTTTCTGCACGCTCTTCTCCTCCATCCCCCTCATGTATTCTGCTCTCAGCTGGATCATCCTATAATGAGAAGGCCTCCAGAAGAAATTCTTCACTGCCTCTGGAAGTTCAGGACCCGAGGGTATGGAATTTACTACTTTGGAAATGAGACTATCAATGGGGTTTTTGTTTTGTTTTTAATAAATGTATTTATTTATATTTTGGCTGAGTTGGGTCTTTGTGGCTGCGCACAGGCTTTCTCTAGTTGCAGTGAGCAGGGGCTACTCTTCGTTGCGGTGTGCGGGCTTCTCATTGCGGTGGCTTCTCTTGTTGCGGAGCACAGGCTCTAGGCGCGCGGGCTTCAGTAGTTGCGGCACACCGGCTCAGTAGCTGTGGCTCGCGGGCTCTAGAGTGCAGGCAGTAGTTGTGGCACACGGGCTTAGTTGCTCCGTGGCATGTGGGATCTTCGCGGACTAGGGCTTGAACCCGTGTCCCCTGCACTGGCAGGCGGATTCTTAACCACTGCGCCACCTGAGAGGCCCTATCAATGGGGTTTTGAAAGATGAATGTTTTGGTAAATTCAGTGATTTAGCAAGCCGAGAGCGTTTGTGAATAGACGTGAGTACCCCATAAGAGGTGTTTTCAGCCGAACAACTCCTTAGAGTGGTCCAAGGACCGAATTCAGTGATGATATTAGCATCTTCCTGCTCCAAGTATGGATTCATTCAACAAACGTGCATTGAACCCCCTGCACATACAAGGCAGTTTGTTCAGCACTGGATTTACCGTGTTATATTTGTCAGGGTCTGGACTGAAAGCAGACGTCATTAAAGGTCCTTCAAACAGAGAGAATTTAATGTAGGGAATTGAATCCCTAGGTGGTGGAAGAGCCAAAGAGGCAAACAGGGAAAAATGAGGCAACTCAGAGATTACCAATAGCAGGAAGTCACTAGTATCCCTAGGGAAAAGGGACAAAAAGAGAAGCTTGTGTTACCAGAGCCCAGGTGCCAGGACCTACATGCAGAGCCAAGGTCATTTAGCTACTGCCGAACAGGATGGGTGGGTGGAATGAGAAATACCCTGGCTGCTTCTTTCTCCCGCCCTCCAGTCTCCCACCAGTGCCTACCATTGGCTGAGCCTACCAGGAAACCAGAAGGCAAAGCAGCCTGGGAAATGTAGTTTCCTGTGATTTGGAGCCAGTGCCTGGCTGGCACAGGTGGTAAATGGGACCTGTATAGTCCTTGCTCTCTCGGAAGGATGTGGGTGCCGACTATTGCCTGGCCCTACCCATACCCTCAACACCCATCTCCCAAATCAAACTGAATCTAAAGGGTAAGAGATTTTTTTTTCATCTGAAAATTTGGGAATTTTCCAAGGAGAAAGCAAGTTCACATTTCAGAAGGAATTCATTCCACTTAGCAGATGAGCAAAAACATGAATGAACAAGTCCACCATGGCATCACCTTAGCTTTAGATCCTCAAACTGAACTTAGCATCAGGGCTTCTTCCAGCCCTGAGAACACCTTTCCCTGTAATAATAAGAGCTAACATTTTTTGAATGCTCAGTGTGTCATGGTGTTAAATGTTTTCCACGCATTATCTCGTTATATCTTATATTATTAAACCTTACATCAATCCCATGAGGCAGCTACACTTATTGTATCCAGCCTGTAGATTAGCAGTCCACAGCTTAGATAGGTGAAATCACGTTCACTTATCACATTGTCAGGAAGTGGTAGAGCTGGATTTGGAGAAAGTTAACCTGACTTGAGAACCCATATTCTGAGCCACGTCTCGACGCTGCCTCCAGTGTCTTGTACATGGGAGATGCATAATGAAAGTGTACTTAATTGTGTGGCAGATGAAAGGAAAATGACACTATCTTAGGCAGGATATACTTCAGCTGCTTGAGGAGCAATTCCAAATAACTGTAGCTTAAATGAGGCAGATACTTACCTTGCACATAAGAAACTGTGCTGGCTGGTATGGTAGCTCTGAACCTTGGAGTTTTCATGGTCTCAGGTTTCTTCTATCTTTTTTCTTTATCATCTTTAAGGTGTTTTCATTGTCAACACTCTTCTGTGTATTTCAGCACCAAGTCTGTAGTCCAGCCTGTGGAAAGAGGATAATGAAGGTGGTAAAGAAATGCCCCTTCCCTCTAAGCGCATCGCTGGGAAATTGTACACATTTTCCTCCATCCCACTGTTACTTATTCCCACCTAGCTGCAAGGGAGCCTGGAAATGTGCAACCTACCTAAAATCCAATTGTTCTATCAATACAGTAAAAAAAGAAAAACTGATATTGAAAGACAACTGTGGTTTTGCTTTCAGATACCTTTCTTTTTACTTTACTTTCCTGATTGAAAAGCTTGACCAGGTTTCATCTCAGCTAATGTACAAGTCTTCAATTTGGGCTGATTTTGTCTGCAATTTACACGTGGGGCAACTGAGGACAGGAGAGGTGAAATGATTTGTTCCAGGTCACCAACTGTGTCAATTATGTGGGGAATCAGGTTTTAATGGGAATTAATTTTATAAGTGGCCATCCACTTATGAATTCTTCTTTATATCATAAATGGCTTTTTGCTTCCAGATATAAACTCATTACTGTGTGAAGAGTTGGATAATAAATTCTTATGTAATGAAGACCCCATGCCTATTAAACACCCTTTTGTTTTGTGCTCAGTCCTATTCAACCATTGGGAATTATTACTGAGAATATTACCAAACTCAATTTTTGGACATTTACACAATTCCAGCAAGTCTGAACTAAATAATTCATATGAAACAATAAAAAAATTAGTGTCAGAGCTCAAGCGTCTGGAGGATTTAGTTAAGAATATTTGTTTTTGTGGACAGAAATTCCTCTTGGCTTAGTCTAGCTCAAGCCAATTGGATTAAGTGTAGCATACACCAGATGATATCCTGTGTACTCAAGAGTTAGAAACAAAGTTTAGAAGATCCCATTAATTGGGAATTCTTTGTCTGAGCTCATGTTGTACCGAGTTGTGTAGGGAAGAAAAATTATGAAATGAAAAATAAGCTCATCACTTACACACATATTCCCCAACCCCCCCCCACACACAGTTTACACCAGCCTAATTGTCCCCCAGTGCACCAACATCATTATTGGGCACCCCTCAAAGGTTACCAGATGCTATAGGTAGCCGACAGTATGATGCAAATATGATGCAAACGTTTGCAAAGCGGAATTGCAAGTCTTGCAAAAGATGCGGGGTTTCATAATGTGGATGAAAAATTTGCTGGAGAGCGGCTCTAATTACAAGCAAAGCATTTGGTGGATGAGGGTGTGGTAGCATCAGTCCAGCTGACATGACAGGTGCTTCAAACGAGAGTGATTGGTGTATCAAAGGATTAAGAGAGGACCTTCGGAAAATTGATGGAGCCCTCCAGTATTTCTGAAGCGAGAGAGTGGCATGGACATATATACAGCACCAAATGTAAAATAGATAGCTAGTGGGAAGCAGCCGCATAGCAAAGGGAGATCAGCTCGGTGCTTTGTGACCACCTAGAGGGGTGGGATAGGGAGGGAGACGCAAGAGGGTAGAGATACGGGAACATATGTACGTGTATAGCTGATTCACTTTGTTTTACAGCAGAAACTAACACACCACTGTAAAGCAATTATACTTCAATAAAGATGTAAAAAAAAAAAAAAATTGCCCTCTTATGCTCCTGCTGCAAAAAGTCATATGTGAAGGGAAAGTGATATATTATGGTGTCATATTATATCCATCTACCTATATATCTATACAGATAGTCTCAGAAAACTTTCCCAAACTTGATTCAAGCTTTGTTCATTCTAAGAATCAGAGCACAGTTGACATTTTAGCTGGACTGTTGTTAGAGATGATAAAATAACTTGTTTTGATGATTTTCAGTTGGAAGAGTTTTCAACCCCTAGGGTCCCTTGCATGTTTTATTAGATTGTGGCGTTATTGACTATTCCTCCTTCCAAGGTGGGGATGGAGATCTCGGCTTGCCTGTCTGTCATATAGCTTTAGATGGCTGTAAGGGATGCAAGGGAGTATGTGATTGGGGAACACCAGTTCTTAGCAACCTGTCTGGGCACTGGAATACTAAGGATGTTTCTGATGATGATCACAAAAACAATAATAACAAACATTGATTGGGCCTTGATTATGTTCTAGGCACGATGCCAAATACTTTGCGTGGGTTATGTCATTCAGTCCTCAGATAACCCTGTAAGGTAACTACTGCTTTGTCCCCATTTAACAGTTGAAGTGATAAGGGTTTCGCAAAGTTCAATGTTTTGCCACTGAAGTTCAACATTTAGTCCTTTGGGAGGCTAAATTCTCTCCTTTTTAAATTGTAGTAAGAACATCGAACATGGCAGTGAACAAACGTTTACATGTACGATACAGTATTGTTAACGGTGGACAGCAGATCCCTAGAACTCATTCATCTTGGCTAACTGATCATTTATTTTTTAATTTTTAAAAATATTTATTTATTTGGCCGTGCTGGGTCTTAGTTGTAGCACACAGGATCTTCGTTGCAGCACGTGGGATCTTTTAGTTGTGGCATGCAGGATCTACTTCCCTGACCAGGGATCCAGCCCGGCCCCTCTGCATTGGCAGTGTGGAGTGTTAACCACTGGACCCCCAGGGAAGTCCCAACTGAACATATATACCCATTAAACATCTCCCCAGTTCTCCCTCCCTCTAGCCCATGGCACCCACCATTCTACTCTCTACTTCTGAGTGGCTATGTTAGATACCTCACATAAGTGGAATCATACAGTATTCATCCTTCCGTGACTAGATTATTTCACCTAACATAACGTCCTTCAGGTTCATCTATGTTGTCACTTTTGGCAGGATTTTCTTCTTTCTTTTTTAAGGCTGAATAATACTCCGTTGTACATATATACCACATTTTCTTTACGCTAAATTCCGTTTTGATTCCTGCAAATTGATCAGAAGTAATTGGGAGACATGGTGGTATGAATTTGAGATCCAGCTCAAGCAGGATTCACATCGTAGCTTGCTACTAACCTTGGGAAAGTGACTTAACCTACGTCATACAATTACCATTACTGTTTTGTGTTGAGAACATTTAAGATCTACACTCTTAGCAACTTTCAAGTATATAGTACAGTATTATTAACTGTAGTCACCATGCTGTACATTAGATCCCTAGAACTTATTCATATTATAACTAGAAGTTTGTCCTATTGGCCAGAATAATTTTGATGTTTTTCTTCTTACAGTCTCTTAACCAAATCTATCCAAATCTCCCCATCTTCACCACCTTTCCCAAGTTTTGCCCACAATAACTCAGATATGTACTGCACTTTGCAAAATAGAAACTATTTCACCTTTATTCTCTTATGTCAGACCCACAGTGGCTCTGTGATATAGAAATGAACGATTAACCCCCATTCTCTCTTATAGAAAATGAAGCTCAGAGAGGTTGAGTGACTGGCTTAAGGTCACACAGCTAGTAAACCTTCTTCCTCACAGCACTAATATTACTCCTGACCCCAGACTTCTACCTACCTAGCCTGGTCTCAGCCTCCCACAGTCATTGTAAGCCTGCCGATGCCTGTCTTATAGTCTCGTTGATAGAGGCAATTACTTATTTATACGTGCATATTTCCCTGTCAATTTAAAAGCTAGCAATGTGAATGAAGTGACCGCTCAGTTGGTTTTCTCAGTAAGTACACCCTTACTTCACTTAGACACCAGGCTGTCAGGAAAGGCCCGCCATGTCTCGGCTAACTCAACAGTCATACTGTTGATGGTTTCCTTATGTATCACCCAAGCACGGCAAATGCAGTTACCCAATGACATCCATGCCCAAAGTTGAACTTATTTACAGTAACTACACCTGCTTCCCCAGTAAGGAGCCCCTGCGTAATTGAGTGTACCGGGCAGGAATTAGGTCTGGGCCCGTGATCTATGCAGCCTGCCCATAGCTTAATCTATGTCAGTTACTTCCACTGGTCGCTGTTCTGTAGCAAACTTGAACCATGTGGCTTTTGGGAGGCCGACAGAAGGGGCAGCAGCAGATATATTCAGAAGAGGGTCCTCAGGATGGCATGACTCGTCAGTTCTAAAGTGCGAATAGCTTTGGGGTGGGCTTGGCTATTTTTCCCATAAACCCTAAATTCCCTCTTCCCTTTTCCTGGCACCCTGGGCACCTTCTCCAGGAAGTTTTCCCTTCCCCTCCTAACAGTATCCATCCTGTATTGAGATATCTCTATTTGTCCATCTCTCTGACTGGAGTTTCCTGGACATCAGGATCATGTCTTGTCTATTTCTGTATCACTAGCATGTCATTCAGTGCTTGGCACATGGCAGACACAGAGGGATTGCTAACGTTGCACTGGAAGTAACGGGAAAAAAAAGGAGAAGGCTATCTCCTTCCACCCTAATAGTCCGTGGGCTCCCTCCCTTTTAGCCTGTCTCTTCCTTCTCACTAATGTCAGTGGAGGGCACAACGTAGTTTGTTGTAAATGATGCATTTGGTGTTCTGGAACTGAGATGGGATGTGAAAGGTAACCTGAAATGGCCTAGAAATAAACTCTTTTTTAAAATTGAAGTATAGCTAACGTACAATGTTGTGTTAGTTTAAGGTGTACAGCAGAGTGGTTCAGTTATACATACGTATATATCTATTCTTTTTCAGATTCTTTTCCATTATAGGTTATTACAAGGTATTGAATGTAGTTCCCTGTGCTGTACAGTAGGTCCCTGTTGGTTACCTTTTTTATATATAGTAGTGTGTATCTGTTAATCGCAAACTCCTAATTTATCCCTTCCCCGCACAAACTCTTGATCAGTGTCCAAAGCCTTTTCTTCCTTCCTTCCTTCCTTCTTTGTTCCCTCCTCCCTCCCTCCTGCCTCCTTCCTTCCTTCTTTCCTTCCTTTCTCTAGGACCCTGAATATTATATACATACATATATATATATATATATATATATATATATATATATATTTCTTTTTTAGCGGTACGCGGGCCTCTCACTGTTGTGGCCTCTCCCGTTGCGGAGCAACAGGCTCCGGACGTGCAGGCTCAGCGGCCATGGCTCACGGGCCCAGCCGCTCCGCGGCATGTGGGATCTTCCCGGACCGGGGCACGAACCCATGTCCCCTGAATCGGCAAGCGGACTCTCAACCACTGTGCCACCAGGGTAGTATAATATATTTTATTATATTTTTCTTTTGAAGGGTCCAATTGTATAATTAACACACAGAAGGCTCTGAGAAGTCCTATCATAATAAAGAAACTAGAATCATTTTCTTCAACTCAATATTTTACTAACTATTTTGACCCAGGCTCCATTTATTTTCATGACCGCCCTTCCCCCTTCAACAAGTCCCGTTAGAAGTATTATCTCACACTCCTTCTTGTTTGATGGTGGAGGGGTGTAGCAGGGCTGATGAGGGGGGATTGGTCTCTTTTGGAGACCTCCACTGAAATGTTACCTTACGATAGTACAATATTGTAAGAATGTAGTTGACAATTCATCCCTAGGTTCTTTCATTCAAGTCTTCTTAGACTCATCCTCTATTATCCATGACTGTTTTGGGTAGCAAGTGGCAGAAACCCAATTAAAGAAGAAAAAAAAGAACCAAAATTAATTTGTTGGCTCATCTAACCGTGAAGTTTAGAGATGGACCTGGTTTTAGGACTATAAACTCTCTAAGAGTTGCTTTCTCTTTTTCTTTCTTTTCCTTTTTAGCTCTATTTCTCTTTCTATATTGGTATCTTTTTCTTCTACAGCAAATGAGTTTCCTTTTTTGGTGAGGGAGTGGGGAAGGAGAGGTATGGTCAGAGGCAATTTCAAGCTGATATTATCCCAACTTAGTCACTCCAGAGTAAAAAAGCGGCTTTTTCTCTAGTGTCTTTGTAAAAATTCCAAGGCCCAAGACCATAGGAATATGATTGGTTCGTTTGTGTTAATCCCTCTTCCTTTTTATGCCACTCATTCGGGCCATTGGGATGAGATTCTCTAATACCTCGTTTGGGTGGCCAACCTACATCAGTGGACAGGAGGCTGGGATAATTTGTGATGTTCGGCCCATCAAAACCTCATAGTAGAATGGGTTTCTCAAGGAAAGAGGGAATGTTTCTAGAAGACAGCTAGGCATGGAATGGTAGGCAGATAAGATTCCATTATACCTTCTTCTACTACCATCGTGTAACTTTTGACTTTTGTGTAGCAGCTCTTCAGGAATTTACATTGTAAATTGACATTTACAATTTACAGATGGCCAAAATAATCATTCGGTCCCTAGCTGGGCCATGCCAGGTTAGCGAGTCCCATAGCATTTCTTTTGGGGCATGAAATGAATCAATATTCCTTGCATCCAAAGTTTAGCCATCTCATAGAATGAGATGTGTGAGAACATAAATGTGTCACAGCCTAAAGGCATTATCATAACATGGGAGCTCATTGTACCAGGCCTCTCAGATCCTATCAAATGGGGTAGATCTTTTCTTTTTTCCTTTATGGAAATGCTCTTCACTTTACTTCAATAGTTTACAGCCGTGAGGATGCCAAATATGGATCTCTCAGCTACTTATTCCCACAATCCCCTTCTCTGAAGAGTGCGTGATTTTCTTCTGGGGTGGTGCTTACATGGGCAGCTACTTTAATCAGGGCTCTTTAGGGTTTGAGGAATATATGCTCACTCAAACAAGTTCAAGTTAAAAGGATTTTTATTGTAAGATTATTCTCAATAATAGGGAATATTATTATCATTACTGTTATTATTAATAATAGGATAAATATTTTCAGGCCCCCAACACAAGAACGAGAAGGGTACTTTGAAAGAACTGGCAAGCAAAAGCCACCGTTTCTCCCTCCAGGGGTGGGGGAGGGCTGTGGCCTCTCTCATCTTTGCTCCCTTCTGGAATCTTCCCCATTCTCCTTTTAAATAAGTAATTAATTAATTAAAAATTAAATGAAAATTAATTAAAATTTTCTATTATTTTTCAAATTCTTTCCCCATTTAGGTTCTTACAGAATACCGAAGAGTTCCCTTCCTATACAGTAGGCCCTTGTTGGTTATCTATTTTAAGTACACACTGCTATATTTAAAATAGATAACCCATTCTCCTTCTGCACCTGATCTGTCACCACTCTGGGTGGCTGGGCCTGTGGCCTCATCCCTCCCCATCATGACCTCTCTACTCCCGGTGACCCCTGTCAACTGGCAGGTTGGTTTACTGATTCTAAATTCTTAGAGAAGGATTTATGGCTGAATCGTGCCTTGGTGGACAGAGCCTTATATGACACACGGGTGACTGGCCAGCACATGGATGGTCTCCCGTGGGTCAGGTTTCCTCCCCTGGGCCAGCCTGGGGCTGGGAGCACAGGACTTGCAGCGTGCTTACCGGGGGCTGCGGACAGGGATTCGTCTACAACCTCTTTCTTACTCCAGACAATTAGAGTAAGACACGGGGTTAGTGTGACCCACATTTTAAATAAAATACAGAGGTTGTGACAACCAAAAATGGCTCTAGACATTGTCAGATATCCCCTGGAGAGCAAAATTGTCTCCCCAAGTTGAGCACCCTTGTCCTAGAGTAATAATGGGACAGAATAGGTGCTGACTCAGTTTCGGCTAAGGCCCAAGACCATAGATTTCAAAGGACCTCCACACTTCAAAGCAAAATGCTAAATCACCTAAGCGAGATTTTCAAAGGAAGTACCGAAAAACCAGATGATTGTCCCAGTGGCCCTAACCCAAGAGGCAACTCAAAGACGGTACCCACTGAGTGATGCTACAGGGCAAGGCTCCTTCACCCCCACTTACAGCCCAGGTCATGACTTCTTCCCTGATTTCTTCTTCCTACTTTTCCTTGGCCTGTTCAGGAAGGAGATGGCAGTGTCCATGGTCCACTCATTTATCATTGTAGTCATTTTGTTTTTTACTCCATAGGCTACCCTGTCCCTATCTAATCAGGGGGCTGCTTCCTGTTTTTGTTCGCTGCCATTCGTCCTGCTGGAGCGATTTTTATCATCAAACAATATGAAAATAGAATGCTAGGAATTGGCACCCCTCTCCTGTTGGGAGGCCATGGGGCTGGCCAGTTGGCTTGGGCAGAAGATACGGAAACAGCAGGAGACCCAGGCATGTATTGTGTGCAGGACAAATACCAAAGCCCGCCTCTAGTTCCCTTCACATGGACACCCCTCAAAAAATAAAAATAATGATGCAATTTGTTTAAACCTAAAGACATCTATTTACAAGCAGTTCGTGGTCCTTCTTCCTGGGGAGCGGGGGCAGTTTTCAGAGTTTGATGAATGGGTTCCTTCTGCCATCTGGAATGTGCACAAAGGTGGGCATTCCCATTCAAGGTTGGCTCTTGGCTTCCTCCCTGGTCAAGATCTGCAGCCCGGAAGGAGCCATGGTTCTCAGAGAATGGCAGTGCATGGGTGAGGGCGCTGACCTCAGATATCGGGGCGAGCAGGAAAACTCAGTGACATGAAGGCCTCAGAAAAGTTCTCCTATAGGCTCATCGGTTTTGCCATCACATGAACTTAAGTTACTCACAATCTGCCTGGTGGGAGAAATTGTGAGGTGTTGGGTTTTTCCTCATGTGTCAAGCACCTACTGGGTGCCTGGCGTCGGGAGAGCTGATTTAAAGGAAGAGCAAGAAACAGAAGATCAAGAAGGAGAAAGCATATTCTCTATGTAGTCACCAGTCCCTTTTTTAGAAAAAATAATCAGCCAAACTTCCATTTCTTTTACACGTTCATTGATAATCCCTGCTTCTCCTTCCTCATTAAAAAAAAAAATGACCCCGAGTTCAAAACCCCAATGATCCCATTAATTACACATCATTACGAATCTGACCTATGGCTATAAATATGTGCCTTGCATGCTTTTATTCTCCATCCCAGACCCATGGCAGACATTGCTAATCAATCATGACATTCTTTCTCCCATTTGTTGCTGTGGCTTTAAGATCCTTCTTAGAGCAGCATTCCAAAGTCAAAAATGTTACCTTCTTATCCCTCCTGGGGGATCCCATTCCTTCAGAAACTATTGTCAGCTAAGCAGGCAGCAAGTTGCCAGATAAAATACAGGACACTCAGTGAAATTGGAATTTCAGATCAATAAGAATTTTTAGTATAAGTGTACCCCCAAGTATTGCATGGGACCTCCTTACAGTAAAAAAAAAAATTACTCATTGTGCATCTGAAATTCAAATTTTACTGGGAATCCTGTATTTTTATTTGTGAAATCTGGCTCCACTACCTAACATCCACTCTTAGAAGCGGAGTTGGGATGCTCTAACCTGTATAAATCCATAAGGTTGTCATTTCAGGGCTGAACCGAGAGGAGGTGAGACTTTAGTAGATCTTGGGTGGGGAAATATGGATAATTTGCCATCAGCTGTGGTGGGAAATGAGAGCCTTTCTTTTTGCCTTGAAATTATACTCCGTCTTCCTACTCAGCCTATAAGACGAGTAGTGGGTACTGAGACACATCAGGCTTACAAAACCACTTTTGGATAAATAGATCCTTCAGCATTGCTTTGGGGGTGGGAGCTGGCAAGACAACCTGAATCTAGCCAATCAGGTCTCCTTGGCAGCAGTGTATCTTTGAGGATGTGGAGTTTTTGCTCGAGGGCACAGTGGGAAGTATCAGGGAGGAGAAAGAGAGGTAGAGCCCTAAGGGCTCTGATCTCTGTGCACTATTTAAAACGCTGAAAGCCAGGATTAAAACACTCCACCGCAGTTGCATTGGCTGTGTCTACGTCACTTTCCCCAATAGAGCTGGTCTTCCTTCACCAGGCATATGCAGATATGGCCTTCCTGCTTGTTTCCAGCGGGCAGACGTGTTGATGGATGTCGCCACCCTGCAAGATGGGACATATTTTATGTACCGCTCCTGATTTTAAAGTGTGCAAAAGGTGGCAGGTGGGCATGGATAGTTGAGAACATGTTCTCCACTTCGCCAGTAGTTCCCAGGCTTTTCTGCACATTTGAGTTACGTGCAGAGGTTTTACAAATCCCGATGTCTCTGCTCAGACCAATCAAATCGGAAAGTCGGGGATGGGGACCACTTGTTTCTGGAAGATCTCTAGATGACTCCAGTGTGCTACCACGTTTGGGAACCGCTGGTCTATGCTTGACATGTTTCTTCTGCTCCAGCAAACACGTTCTCAGCTAGACATCCAGAGATGTGACCGGCAGCGGGGGGGCGTGTGTGTGTGTGTGTGTGTGTGTGTATGTGTGTGTGTGTGTGTGTGTGTGTGTGTGTGTGGAAAGTCGCCCTTCCTTGTCCGGCCAGGGGGAGGAAGAGGGAGGAGGGAGGGGGTCCCCTCAGGATAGAGTGGCATTGTTTTGTATCAGTTTCTGGCTTTCTAGCTTGGCTGGGCTGGCGGAACAAAGAAGGCTTCATGCAGGACAAAAGCGCACTGTTTCACCTAATGAGGAACAGTTGAGAGGTCTGGTGACAGCGCCCCATCAGTGAGGGACAGAGGGCAGCAGAAGAGGTTGTCGGGCCGCCTAATGAAGACCAGTTGAGAGGTGCCGGCCAGACACCAGACTCGGCTTTCTTTGTGAGGCTCCAACACCACCCCCACCTCCCCTGTCTCAAGAGGCTTGGCCCTGCTTCCAGAGAGAGAGAGAGAGAGAGACATGCTTAGATTCATCTGTCACAGTGACGGGTCCTGACCCCATGACCTCTTGAGCCATGCCCTCCGGCCTCTGGATTTGACCTTTCCAAAGAGCCGCCAGTCCTCGGCCAGAAGGGCCCTATTGACTACCTGCTAGTGGCCACCTGCTGAAGCAGCCCCTGAGAAATTAAAGCCGGCAAATGGTTCACCGGGGACTCTTTGAGGCTTTGCTGGATGGAGTGCTGTGTCCAGGGCCCATGAACCAATCTCTCTAATTGTGTTGCAAGATGCCTCTCCACTTCCTTCTAGGACTTGGAGCTTTGTTGAACTTGGGGGCTTGTAAAAAGCAGAATTTTGAGACGAAGAAAGGGACAGAGAGTTATTGGGAGGAGCTCTGAAGCCCCCCTTTTTGCCCACAGGCCTAGCTGGAAAGAGGGGAGCATGGGCAGGCAGGTGAGCTGGAAGGATTTTACTCTCCCAGGGCGCTGGCTTCCAGAAACACAGCCACTCTGGGGCCTTTATGGGAACAAAGTGTCCCTAGCTCCAGAAACAGGCCTGTATTTATCCAGACCCTTGAGTCCTTCCCTAGGTCATTGTAGAGGTTGTACCACACGTACCTGTCATTTTTTGTGGGTTAAAATGGTCAAACATTGGCAATTTCGTATAGTTTAAGCTAATAAGGGAATTTGGATAAATTGTATCTTCTCTAAAAAGAAGTGATGGTATAGCAGTTGTCTATTACCCCCAAACTTAGAGGCTTACAAGGGCAAACATTTATCATCTGACAATTTCTGTCAGTCAGGACTTTGGGCTACTTAGCTGGGTAGGTCTGCCTCAAGGTCTCTCTTGAGGGTGTTTTCAAGATGGTGGCTGGGGCTACGGTTTCATCTGAAGGCTTAAGTGGGGTCGGGGGATCCGCTTCCAAGTTGGTGCACTCACATGGCTGTTGGCTGGAAGCCTCAGTTCTTGCCAAGTGGACCTCTCCACAGGCTGCTTGAGTGTCTTCATAACATGGCAGCTGGTTTCCCTCCAAATGAATGATCTGAGAGAGAGAAAGAGAGAGAGAGAGAGAGAGAGGGAGAGAGAGAGAGAGAGGAGGAAGTTGCATTGCCTTTTCTAGTCTTGGAAGTCACACTCGGATGTTTCCACAGTATCCTGTTGGTTATGAAAGTCAGCCCTATTCAACATAGGCAGGGAGAACACAAGTATGTGAATGTCAAAAGCCAAGGGTCTTGGGGGCCCATCTCAGAGGTTGGCTGCCGCAGAGGGACCTTGTTTCCTACCTTCTTCTGCAATATAATGATTTACTGCTCCCCTGGCTCTTTCCTCTCCACACTTCCTGATGCATCTTGATGTTATTTGAAGGCTGAATCTCTTCGTCAGCTCTCTCCCTGCCTCTACTATACTAAACAGGAGTCTGGTTAGCCAGGAGCTTTTAAAACCTGTAGCTGGAGAAGCAGAAGGAACAGTCTGTGTTGGCAAGCACAGACATCCTTTGCTGTTCAGCTTTCAGGATTTTGGTGCTCAGATCCTCGTTTGGGAGAATCTCAAGCCTGACAGAGAGGAACATCAGTATGGCATTTATTGTGTGATTAATTTATCAGATATAGTTAAACCTCCCGAGAATCTCTAGCTTACACATTTTCCCACCAGCAATCATATATAAGCCCAGAACAAGGTAGTGAAAGATGCTAATATTTACTGGGTGTTTAGTGGGTGCTGGACCCTTGATTGAAGGCTTTGCCTGCCTTATCTCATTTAATTCTCATAATAACCCCAGACTGTAGACACTATTATTACCTTAGTTTATAGAAAATGAGATTCAGAAAAGTTGGAGCTTGTCCACTGTCACATGGCTGTTGAGAGTTCAGATTTGAAAGCCAGTGTGTGACTTTGAAGTCTGAGGTTAGAACCACGATAATGAACCAGTTTGAATGAGGGGGAAGGAGGTTAGAATGGATGACCCCTCACATCTATTCCACACTGTGACTCAGTGAGTGATTCCAGACTTTGATTCCTGCCATGTCATGGCGGGTTAGCATCTTCAGAAGCTGACTCTGAGATGGAGAGTAGCACACACGAAGTTTATTAGGGAGACCTCTTGGGGCCAATTAACTGTAGAAGGGAGGGAACGAAACCAGGATTAGGTGGAGGAAGAAGGTGAGCTTCAATGCGATTCCAGGGAGGGCCTCAGCCAGACTCATGGGGCAGTTGGAGCTTCATGGTCCTTCATAGATGTTCCAAGTTGGGGTGAGGAGTCTGGTCTCTTACGCCCTGATGTTGATCAGTTACTGAGTGTGGACTCCATCCATCTTGACCCTCTTCCATCTTGGAAATTCCCAAAGAGGGCTGACTCTTGAGGACCATCTTTCAGCAGCACTCCCAAGCAATGGTGACAATTAGTCCTTCATTTACAAAGGGGGATCTGGGAGGCACATCACAGCATTCAGTGTCAGTTTCTAATACAATTAAGGAAGTCACACCTATTCACAGACACGTATTCACAGATGCACATATGGGTGCATACACATACACACCTGCATTCATAATGGGCAATTCTAGGCAGCAGTAAAGGATAAATTCAGCCATGAGAACTCACTTGAGTATTCAGAAGGGACAAAATACATTTGAGAGCTTCACAGGAATTTCTTTCCTCTGAACTGCCCGTTATCGATGTTAAATCCATCCACACTGCCCTCAGCACAGACATACCCAGTCGCTAAACAGAATATCTATGTACGCGGTACATAATGCAACAACACATACAGAACACACACCTACCTACAGACACAATCTGTTCACACCCATACACTAACAAGTGCATACCATACCCACACATGTGTATGCAGGTATTCACAACACGTATAAGCCCATTCAGACACAATACACAGCTACATACACCCAACATACAGATGGTGGGGTTGGTCTAAAGTCAGTGAGAAAATCTCTTAAAGATGAAGTTATCTTTTGAAAAAAATTGAAGTCTAGTTGATTTACAGTGTTGTGTTAGTTTCAGGTGTACAGCTATACATATACATATAGTTATACATATATACATATATATCAATACAAATGTATATAGGTATATATATACATATATATCAATACATATGTATATAGGTATATATATATATACATATATATCAATACATATGTATATAGGTATATATATATATACATATATATCAATACATATGTATATAGGTATATATATATATACATATATATCAATACATATGTATATAGGTATATATATATATACCTATATATCAATACATATGTATATAGGTATATATATATATACATATATATCAATACATATGTATATAGGTATATATATATATACCTATATATCAATACATATGTATATAGGTATATATATACATATATATCAATACATATGTATATAGGTATATATATACATATATATCAATACATATGTATATAGGTATATATATATACATATATATCAATACATATGTATATAGGTATATATATTCCGTTTCAGATTCTTTTTCCTTATAGGTTATTACAAGGTATTGAGTGAAGTTCCCTGTGCTCTCAGTAGGTCCTTGTTGGTTATCTATCTTATATATAGTAGTGTGTATCTGTTAATCGCAAACTCCTAATTTATCTGAAATTATCTTTGAAAAATCTATTAAACTACCACATCACGAGAGACACATGGGGAACCAGACCAGTTATGGGAACAATGGAGGCATATCTTACATCTTAAGCCCTCCCTGGGGCATAAGCAGTTCATTGAATTGAATGGTGTGCAGAGTTCCGTTTATATTATTCACCTTATCCCTCTCTGTCGCTGTCTCTCTGTCTCTCCTTGTCTCTCTACCTTCCCCTATCTTTCTCATCCTCTCACTCAGCAGTTGAATTAGTGCCAGGTAGACACACGATGTTTCTGCACTACATCATGTTACCTAGACACAAACACACATGCGCGCACACACGCCAACAATGGAAGAGAATTCCAGTTAAGATGGAAAGTAAAGAATTCCTGCCTTTCCTCTCTGGCATCTCTTCCTCCGAGCCCGAAGCTAGCAAATCAGTGGAGAAGCACCCACAGCCATGGACCAAAGGTGGTGGATCCACCACTGTCCTCACCACCTCCCCATCAGGGGCGCTGTGTCTACAAGCCTCGTTGTCAATAAGAGGGCAGCGCGGAAGGAGATGACCAGCCCTGGTGAAGACCTCTATAGTGATTGCCATTCGGCCTCTTATCGTGGGAGCAAACGCTTTGTAAGTCTGAAGGGGCCCAATCGGACCTCATAAGGCTACCTCTCACCATCATCCATAGTTGGAACAGAGCTTTCTTTTCCCTTTCTGTTTTTCCCCTTTAGCGTTTAACTCCTTCTTTCCCTTTCCCGCTTCCCTGAAACCTGTCTCTTTGCCTGTTCACCTTTCATTGTTTTGAAAAGACCGTCCTGTCCCCACATATCCAAGTTCACCCCTCTTCTCTCTCTGGAAGATCCATCCTGACGGGGGGCTGCTCTTCTGTAAGTCCATCCTTCATTTCTCATCCAGGGTTTCCTTCCATCCCCAAGTCCCATTTCAATATTCCCCTCCTGCTTTCCTACAGCCCATAACTCTCTGGCTAGGGCATTAACATGGTGATTTAGCTGCAAAATTCCTTGAGTGAGGGATGAGGAGGGAGGAAAGCCCAGAGAGACGTTTGTCCCTGAATATTGAGTGGTGATTCTGTACATTTAGCAAACGATAAAATAAGCTCTGGGGGTCTGGAATGGGGGGAGGTCACTGGATGGTTTGAGTTCAGTTAGGGGGTATTATCATTGTGCAAAGTTCCAAGATTTCCTCTCCATCCTCTGCCCAACCCATACATATAGCCTGATCCGTTTTTGTTAGCAATTTAACTCTCAGATGTACCTACCCCGTGCTCCCCCAGCTCATCTACCTTCTTTCAAGACCCCCTAACCCCTATGGCAATACCTGTTGGTTCCATCAGTAACCCCTTGACCGTACTTTGAAACAGCTGTGGACGAAAGACCAAAGAAACTGTCTTCCTGTATCACCTGTATCACCTATCAAGGAAAGGGCAAGGAAAGAAATAGGAAGAAGGAATGGAAACAGAAAGCATGATCAAAGTCTCTTTCCAGCCTGACTTTGGCCATGATAGTTACTATTTGAGATTAATACCCCTAAATATTTCCATAAGGCTAACTCCATTCACTATCTATAGTTCCTTCTGTTGTAGGTGCCTTTTCTACTAGTTGGGAAGTGCTAATCCAACAGCACTCCCTCTCTCCTGGGTGGCTTAGTATCCCATGCCATCTATACATCAGCCAGCCTAGACCAAAGGCACAGTTTGTTATGTAACATAAAAAAAAAAGCGCCCAAGGAATGTTCCTTCTTACTTCTCGCTAGCCCTTCTCTCTCTCTCTCTCTTTTCCTTTTTTTTTTTAAAAAAGCTCTGAGGGTTTTTATGTTTTTAAAAATTATTAATTGATTTATTTATTGGCCGTGCTGGGTCTTCATTGCTGCATGTGGGCTTTCTCTAGTTGCGGAGAGCGGGTGCTACTCTTCGTTGCGGTGCGTGGGCTTCTCAGAGTGCAGTCTCAGTAGTTGTGGCGCACGGGCTTAGTTGCTCCACGGCACGTGGGATCCTCCGGGACCAGGGCTCGAACCCGTGCCCCCTGCATTGGCAGGTGGGTTCTTAACCACTGCACCACCAGGAAGTCCCTCTCTCTCTTTTTTTAAAGTGGATAGTCTATTCTTACATAGGCATAAGGTGAGTGATATTTATTTGTTTACTTATTTATTTTTAATACTAAAATGCACATTTATTTAAAGAAGAAGATTCTAAACATCAAGGCTTCTCTGTTCTTGGCAGCAAAACACATGGCCAAACAGAGATGAAAAGCAGAATGAAAACTAAAGTACCTGAAATTAAAAACAAGCCAATTTACATTTCATTTAAGAGAAGCAAACATATAGGTCAGATAATAATTTCAAAATCTGGTTTACAAAGAGAAAAACAAATCTGGAACCCAAACCCAAATGAGTTGGAAATAAAAAGGAAAGCAATAAAAAGAAATAAACATGTACAGAAGCTACAACCACCTCCCTCAACCTATGAAATTCTGGAATTTTTCTTTCTCCCCAGCTTCATCTCACATCTGGGCCAGAGGCAGACTGGACACCTCAGGGATTGTCACTTCCCCAGATGACGCCAAATTCATAAGTCACAAACTCTAGGAGTAAAGACCGAAGTTCTCCCTGGGTCTCCAACATGGACTTTAAAACAAAACCAAAACGTTTGCTTGAGAGTATCTTCATATCCATTAGCTTGAACCATGTGAAATAGTCATTTTTATAGGTAAAAAACGAGTGCATATTTCTCTAGCCCTTCTCTTAATAATGGCATTTCAAGGGCTCCAGAACATCAGGGAAGAGGGAGGTGGCAGTGCCCCTTGGATATGATCAAGGTGCATAGGGCATGCCTGGAGGGAGATTGTGGCACCTGAATTGTGTGGTCCCTAATCACATTCGAGACACAAAATAGAGACCCTCTAAGAAAGGGTTAAGTGCATTTTCTTGGGAGGAGGGCTGAGGTCCTGCCCAAATAGCTTGTGGGAACTGGATTATTGCATTACTGCTGTTGATCTATCCAGAGGCTGAGGAACTAGGGAAGCTGAGATAATGAAAGAGTAAAAATAAACATGCGAGAGTAGAGAAATTGGTAAGGTGGTGATGGAGACACCCACCCCTCCTCCCCCAGGCATCTTCCCTTCCTTCCTTCCAGCTGTTGGCTAAAAAAGACTTCTGGGTGACATTCTAAACTGAAGCTCAGAGTTCACCCAAGAGTCCTTGCCCCAGATTTTCTAATCCCCCATGGTATACCTCTCTCCACTTAAAGTACTCCTTCAATACCCTTTATTGCCACAGTTTCAGAAGGGTGTCAACAAGCCATTGAAGATCAATACACATTAGTCCATCTGTTTTCACTTTGAGGTGCTACATTCAGCATATGTCTTGCAGTTCTTCTGATTACTTTGAACACCACCATTTTGCCTTTGAGTCAGAGTTTTCTTGGCTTGTCTGCAGGCGTAATTTCACTTGTAACTAACCACGTTTTTCATAACAACTGTGGTGTAACATTGCTTCTCCTCAGTTTTGGCCAAACCAGAGAAGCAGGTAGCATGTTCTCAATCCTGAAGGCTCAAACCAGAAATACGTTCTCTTCTTCCCTGACTTGGTTCATCCTTTTGGGTCCACTAGCTTCCCAAAGTCTGGCCCAATGCGAATTTGTTTATTTATACAAGGGTCCACAGAGCTGTTCTACTTTCTCAAGCCAGATGCCGAAGTCAATAGTTGAATTTGGAAAACGAACTGGTGTCTAATGAAATCAGGAGGACACTAATTGAGGTGTGACCCCCGCCCCCACCAATGCATTGTTAGTTATCGATGAGCAAACTCTGGAGGGCACCAGCAGCTGTGTTCTGATAAACGATATTTTATATAGAAAATATAATGGCATTTTGTAATAGGGACTGTCTCTTAGTGCCCCAGCCATTGATTCCTGACCATAAGTCTGACGTGAGGTCAGATGGCTGGGATCTGGGATATTTCCATGGTTGAGTCTGTGGATGCAAAAGTATAAATTACTGAAGGCTGACCAAAGCCACATCATGAAACTCCTAATTACCCATGTCCCCCGAGAGGCATCTGTGTTTTAGCACAGACAATACAACAACAAATACCCAAGGTGTCATTGATCTTTGGTTTTGGATTATGTGTTATGACTGTTCCTTTTTGCCTCAGATTTTCCATATTCAATACTGTTATTATAATTATTAATAATTTTACATAAAATCATAACACTGCAGCATCGGAAGGGGTTTGGGGATTTGATTGTTTCCAGATTTTCAGTGAAGGTCCAGAGTTCTGGAGAGGAGCCCTGGGAAGCAAGGGGAGGAGAAACAGGAGGCAGGTCTCCAATTGTACAGATCACAGAACTGAGCCCCAGTGAAGGGTGAGAACCTTCTAGCTGGTTGATGCTGGAGCTGCCTAGACCTATGATCTTCTCTCACTGCAAAGAGAGAAATTCTGCTTTTATTCATCTTTCAGACTTGGCCTAGGAAAATAATTTTCACCAAGTTGTTCCTGTCAGTTAATAAGGAGAATTTGGATTTAGGGAAGGAACAGAGGAAAAAAAGAAGGAAATTAATATTTGCTTCCTTGTATCAGACCCTTTACATAATTGATTTCACTACATCTTTGAAATAATCCAATGATGTTGGGATTTATCACCTCCATGTTACAGACAGGAACACTGGGACTTTAAGCAGTGACAAAGTTTCTTGCCTAACATAGAACGATCAGAAAGTGTCAGAGATTGGATGCCATGCTGCCAGTGCCAACCCAAGAGTTCAATCTTCCCAGGAGGGAACATGAAGAAAAGTAACAAACAAAAGAGATGGCTCAGTCCAATCCGGTAAAGATGGCGGCACATGAAATTTCCAGGATGGATTTGCAGGGTGCGGCTCCATGAGCATCCCGGTAAAGGGGATGCACTAGCCCCCCAGGGTGGCTCGCTTTGCTTTCCTTACCTTCTTTACAGACCAGTAGGGCACCCAGCTCTGAGATAAAGAGATAAACTCAATATGTACCCAGCCAAGGAACATCCCAAGACCAGTAATTTCCTGTCTTCCAGTTTGGCTGGGAATATTTTTCTTGGATAATCACCCCAATTGTTTTTCACTTCTTTTCTTTTTCTCACATGTAGCCCTTGGCATGCTTCCATGCCACCCAGATACTACAATAGAAGGGACATAAGATTTTCCCCTAAAGCCAAATTCCTTGGGTGTTAAAGTTGCATTGTTTTAAAAAGGCTGATGGTGGCTTAGCCACAGAAGAATGAATATGACGTTATTTGCTCCTTGCTGGGGAGGCGCCTGTGGGGTGGTGTCACCTGTCACTGGGAGACAAAGAAAGTTGTGTTCCTCTCTCCTTGAATGACATCTCCTTAGGAGTCACTGACCTTGTTTATTCAGATCCTGTCTCTTGTCTAGCAGGTTGCGTGAGCTATTTTTTTTTTTTTCAGAGTAATCATAGTCCTTTTATTTATTTATTTATTAACATCTTTTTTGGAGTATAATTGCTTTACAATGGTGTGTTAGTTTCTGCTTTATAACAAAATGAATCAGTTATACATATACATATGTTCCCGTATCTCTTCCCTCTTGCGTCTCCCTCCCTCCCACCCTCCCTATCCCACCCCTCTAGGTGATCACAAACCACCCAGCTGATCTCCCTGTGCTATGCGGCTGCTTCCCACTAGCTATCTATTTTACGTTTGGTAGTGTATATATGTCCATGCCACTCTCTCACTTTGTCACAGCTTACCCTTCTGCTTCCCCATATCCTCAAGTCCATGCTTTAGTAGGTCTGTGTCTTTATTCCCATCTTACCACTAGGTACTTCATGACCTTTTTCTTTTTTTTTACAATAGCCAGGACATGGAAGCAACCTAAGTGTCCATCCACAGATGAATGGATAAAGAAGATGTGGTACATATATACAATGGATACTACTCAGCCATAAAAAGAAATAAAATTGAGTTATTTGTAGTGAGGTGGATGGACCTAGAGTGTCATATAGAGTGAAGTAAGTCAGAAAGAGAAAGACAAATACCGTATGCTAACACATACATATGGAATCTAAGAAAAAAAAAAGGCACGGGCTATTTTTTAAGGCTCTTTTCTAGATTTCTTTTGTGAACACCACACTCCGAGATTTGGGGATATAAGATACTGATTTCCAGTGGCTTTTGCATGATTTCATCTTTCTGCCTGTTGCTCCTGAGAAAATGGGCTTCGCTCAGTAGGGCGATTTCTGACTCTGCCCAGCAGCTTTCATAGAAAGAGGTAGCAGAATGTATGAGGAGACATCTTTTCCCTTTTCACCTGGACCAGAAATTTGGGACTGAGGAAACCGTGACCAGCTTTATTGTTTATCTGCCTATCTTCTGTGTACCCTTAGATAAATGAGAACTAGTTTTATGTAAACCGAGCAAACAATGTTAATTATGAAGAATGTGGTAAAGTTTAAAAAGAAAAACACGAATGCTTAACAAAAGACCAATATTAAAATTGTGGAGGAGAAAATTCTAGAATCTTCTTTGGTGATGCCCTTCAATTATGTGTCATTCTAATAAGTATTTGTTATTGTATACTACAAGTATTTATTGATTACCTACTACGTATTAGGCAGTGTCATAGATGTACAAGCACAAACCAGACAGATATTGTTTCTTGGGGAGTTGATAAGCCATTGGGAAGGATAAACATTCAGACAGTATTTAATAAGTAGTGTCCAATGAAGAAGGGTGTATAGTAAGAGGGAGCTTATAAGAGGGAATCTTAACTTTGGGGATCAGGGAAAATGCCTTGTATGAAGTGACTTTGGATCCCTCTGCACCATGTCCTCTTTCTCCATTCTGCTAGACCCAAGCTTAAATGGTGTCATCTGAAAGCTTACTTCTCTAACCCAGAAGATTCCATGACCATGACGGGAATGATAAACCCCATTAGCTCTGGACCATCCATCATATCTTGACACCCAAAGGTGATATCAAATCTTTGATAACAAATCTTCTTTGAAGTTTGCTTTCCATCCTGACATGATAGTTGAATCTAGATCTAACTTATTTTATTTATTTATTTTTTTGCATATACGTATTTTATTTACTTTTTTATACAACAGGTTCTTATTAGTCATCCATTTTACACACATCAGTGTATACATGTCAGTCCCAATCTCCCAATTCATCCCACCACCACCGCCACCCTCCACTTTCCCCCCTTGGTGTCCATATGTTTGTTCTCTACATCTGTGTCTCTATTCCTGCCTTGCAAACTGGTTCATTGGTACCATTTTTCTAGATTCCATATATATGCGTTAATATACGATATTTGTTTTTCTCTTTCTGACTTACGTCACTCTGTATGACAGTCTCTAGGTCCATCCATGTCTCTACAAATGACCCAATTTCGTTCCTTTTTATGGCTGAGTAATATTCCATTGTATATATGTACCACATCTTCTTTATCCATTCGTCTGTCAATGGGCATTTAGGTTGCTTCCATGACCTGGCTATTGTAAATAGTGCTGCAGTGAACAATGGGGTGCATATGTCTTTTTTTTTTTTTTTTTTTTTTTATTTATTTATTTTGGCTGTGCTGGGTCTTAGTTGTGGTATGTGGAATCTTCGTTGTGGCATGCATGTGGGATCTAGTTCCCCGGCCAGGGATCAAACCCGGGCCCCCTGCATTGCGAGCGCGGAGTCCTACCCACTGAGCCACTAGGGAAGTCCCTGTCTTTTTGAATTATGGTTTTATCTGGGTATATGCCCACTAGTAGGATTGCTGGGCCATATGCAACCTTCTATTTTATACTTGAGTATTCAATGATGGAGGGAGGCATGTGTCCTCTTTTTTTCTCTGTATCTCAGATCTTCATTACTAAATGATAGCTGTAATGTAGCCTATTAACTACTCTGTCTTGTAGGGTTTAAGAGCTATTAGCAACTATTCAGTCTTCCCACAGTTTTAGAGACTTAGGAGGAGGAAGGATGGAGACTTTTATCATCATTGTTATCAAAAAGGAAAAATAAAAAGACTTACCGTAGCTCTTCATTCTCTAAAACACTTAAGAGTTTGAATACCCATAAATAGGAAACATGTTTATAAACCAAGAATTAGTTGATTATGACAAAGTGTATCCCCAGTATCATATGAGCAAAGTTTTGCATCAAATATCCATATGCTTTTAGGAAAGTGCTTCTTCTCTTTATACCTTAATTCTGTAATTTGTGAAACCAGAAGGTGAACTAGATAATCTCAAAGTTCATTTCTACTCCTAAAGTTTCAGGTTGATGTCTTAGATCTTAAACCATATCACGATATTCAGATCTTCTAATTCCTAGCTCAGAGGGACTTCCAAAATGGTCTTTGATGTATAACACCAGCTAAAGCAACTGGGTGAACTTTGAAATATGACCCTGAATAGAGCTGCAGCGAAAACCCTTAGACGGTTTCATCTCCGAGGTACCATCTTGTTTTGGAACACTAAGGGAGTCTCTGATAATCTGGAGTGTGAGAATATTCCGGGAGCCAGTTTGAGAGATAGGCAAGGCAATGTAGAGGAGGAGAGATGAGAAACTGCCACAGCAGGTACCAATGAACATGCAAATACTTGACTGATTGCACGATGAGTGGATGGATGGATGAGGAAGCCTTCATCTCTGACCGAGGGCGTGATTCAATCACCAAAGTGGACCTCAATAAGGAAATCCATCTCTACTAGAATGGAATGAGTGCTATAAGTGGTATTCAAAGGTCTAGGTTCAAATCCTGTCCCCTTCTGCCATATATACTTACTTGCTATATGGTCTTGATGGGTTTAAGTAACCTCTTTGACCTTCAGATTATTCAACTGGTAAAATATTTTGTGTGTGTGTGTGAGGATGCAATGAGATCCTACGTTTACGAGTTATTGGCTCATAGTATTTGCTCAATAAAAGTGATGACTCTTATTAAAACAATGATTTTTTTCACCCAACCCCCTGAGAAGCAGTTGGTCCGTTTAATAGTAAAAGTAACCAAGAATGGGGGCAGCCAGTGTTTTTTTTGTTTTTTGTTTTTTGTTTTTTTTTAAAACGTCTTTATTGGAGTATAATTGCTTTACAATGGTGTGTTAGTTTCTGCTTTATAACAAAGTGAATCGGTTATACGTATGTTCCCATGTCTCCTCCCTCTTGCGTCTCCCTCCCTCCCACCCTCCCTATCCCACCCTTCCAGGCAGTCACAAAGCACCGAGCTGATCTCCCTGTGCTATGCGGCTGCTTCCCACTAGCTATCTATTTTACGTTTGGTAGTGTATATATGTCCATGCCACTCTCTCGCTTTGTCACAGCTTCCCCTTCCTCCGCCAGTGTTTTTACTGCAAACAGTCTGCATTTTTCTCTCGCCTCACACCAGTGTTTTGCCCGTTCATTCCCTCCAATCTCTACTTTCTTTAGAGCTTATGTACTTGCTGCTCCCTCCACCTGATACACGCTTCCCTCACTTCTTTTACATGGTATGCTCCTTCTTTTTACTTTTTAAAAAAATTTTATTTTATGGCCACGTGGCCTGCGGGATCTTAGTTCCCTGACCAGGGATCGAACCTGCACGCCCTGCAGTGGAAGCGTGGAGTCCTAACCACTGGACTGCCAGGGAAATCTTGGTATGTTCCTACTTTTGTTCTCAGTCTAGGTACCTCTGTCTTTCTCCAGGCTTCCTCTCTTGCCCTCCCCCTCCGAGCCTGGATTACCACCCTCACTGTGTCCTCCTGCACGCTCTACTCACCTACCTGACCCTTTAACTATCACGCCCCTCTTTCCCACCGAACCTCAAGATCTGGAAAGACAGACCCTAGGTGTTCCTCGTTGTTGGATCCTCAGCACCCAGCCCAGTTTTGGAACAGACCAGACTCTCAACACACATTTGCTGGTTGAGTGAAGGGGGTGCAGATAAATAGAAGTTCCGGGCACCATAGGGAGAGTCTAGAGAAGTGATGACAAAATGGCGGCCACAGATTGGTCAGAAGGGGGACTGAGCTTCCTTGGCCTGCTAACATCTGTCCTCTCTCTGGTGGACCCTCCAGCGAAGGTTCCATTTCAAATCGTGGCGCCGTCAGATAATAAGGGGTCTGACTGAGGCTTCCCCTCGGAAGTGGAGAAAGCCCCCCGCCCACCCATAGGAGGCCTGCTTCTCCTATCTCTCCTTGTCTGTGGCCTTCCCTCCATTTTCCATTCTGGGGCACGGCCTGCTTTGGGAGTCAGGAGGGGACTGTTTGCACCTTCTGTGGAGACAGCAAGGGAACATGATGTTTCTCTCTGGCCCCAACCCCAAGCGTCATTGGTGTTGGCTGGGGATCAAAGCCGCCATTCCATTTTTAACCTTCATCGGGCCCCACCTCACCGTGAGCATGTGTTCCGACATTTCATTGTGTGCCAGGGGGATAAACAAAACCCAACCCCCGAGTCTAGGGAAGGATGCCTTCGGGGGAGCTCTGAACCCGGCTGAGGCAGATAAGTGACTCTCCCCCCAACCCCCCGTCCCCCTTGAGTGCTGTGGTTTTTCCTGAGCTTACATGACACCACGGTAAGGGAGATGGATGGCTTTATTTTTGTGCAGAACACATCTACAGGTGGTGACCCCTGATGAAAAAAACAAAAACCAAACCCAAAGCAAACTAAAACAAGCTAGTGTGCAGAGGCGGGGAGGGGTCAGGGGATTCTATCGTAGGCTTCCCTCTATCTGCCTTCACGTCTTCCGTCTGTCCTCTTCTCCTGAGTCTCCTCTAAATGTCACCCATGTCCCCATCGGTGATTATCAGGGAATACTGACAAGAGATCATTTTATTGTCAGATTAACTTAGATACAAATTAATACATGTTTTTAGAATTTTCAAGCAATTAAAAATAGGTATGAGGAAGAAAGATGGTGTCTGGTACAAAGTAGGAACTCAAGAAGTATTTGCGGAAGGAAGGAAAACAAAAATCCCCCATACTCCATCACTAGTAATATTCTGGTGAACATCCATCTATGTATTTATGTATATTCAAACTACATACACAAGCAAAATCATACTATATTCATAATAATATTATATGTTCATACTTTCTATATACACATAATAAATATGAACATACATAGTATAGTCACAGTGTACATATATACTACATATACGTGTATGTGTGCATACATATACACATACATTATATATGGCATGCACTATACATTATATATATATATATATATATATATATATATATATATATATATATACATACATACACACACACTACATGCAAACAGGATCAAACTCTTTCACAATCCGATTTTTTTTCACCATGTCCTGGATGTCTTTCCATGTCTATGAATTTAGAACAAATTCACATTTCACAGGAGCCAACTAGCCATTTGTGTAGCTGTGTTATCACTTACTTAACCAGTTCAAGAGAGCTGGTTTTGAAATCCCAGTCTTAAAGTAGGCTCGTACTTTATTTTTACTCTTATGACCCTCTCCCTCTGCTGCCTTTACCGAGTGGAGGTCTTAGTTTTCCGCTTCCTCTATTGCAACCTTGTCAGCACTAAGATGGTGCATGCACGTTGGCAGAAATCCACTTGGATTTCTCTGTTATGCTTTAGCTTGGACAAAACAGCCCTTTTTCCTTCGCCTTCGTCCACCTGATGTGTTTCCACATTTGTTTCTTTGTGGTGGCGATTACTACATCAGACTTTCAAGGGATGGGGTCTGGAGATTTATAGTTTCTAAAAAGCTGATTGTGTCTTTTTTTTTTTTTTTTTTTTTTTTTTGCGGTACGCGGGCCTCTCACTGTTGTGGCCTCTCCCGTTGCGGAGCACAGGCTCCGGACGTGCAGGCTCAGCGGCCATGGCTCACGGGTCCAGCCGCTCCGCGGCATGTGGGATCTTCCCGCACTGGGGTGCAAACCCGCGTCCCCTTCATCAGCAGGCGGACTCTCAACCACTGCGCCACCAGGGAAGCCCTGTTTGTGTCTTTTGATGGACCATCAGAACCAAGAACCATGAGAAGGCGTGGAAAGAAATGACCTCTGCTGTTCAAAAGGACCAAGACCTCATTCTATCTTTGACTTTGGGAAAGTGACTTAACTTGTAGGAAACACAGTTTCCTTGTCCGCAAAATTGGGGAAATTATAATGGGAGCAAACTTGCAGGGTTATTATGAGATTTAAAGTAAGTGCATGGTACACAGTAGTTGCTTAATAATGTCAGCTTTTCTTATTTTCTGAGAGGTGTTGAAGGCAGGAGATGGTAGGCTCTGGGAATAGCCATTTCTGGATTCGAATCTGAGCTCCACCTCTTTTCAGATGAGTGACTTAACTAACCCCTATAAGTTTTCATTTCCTCATCTGTAAACTGGAACTGAAATAGTCATCAAAAATTATTGTCAGGGACTTCCCTGGTGGCGCAGTGGGTGAGAGTCCGCCTGCCGATGCAGGGGACGCGGGTTCGTGTCCCGGTCCGGGAAGATCCTACATGCCGCGGAGCAGCTGTGCCCGTGAGCCATGACTGCTGAGCCTGCGCGTCCGGAGCCTGTTGCTCCGCAACGGGAGAGGCCACAGCGGTGAGAGGCCCGCGTACGGCAAAAAAAAAAAAAAAAAAAAAAAATTATTGTCAGGATATACTGTACAACATGGGGAATATAGCCAATATTTTATAATAACTATAAATGGAGTATAACCTTTAAAAATTGTGAATCACTATATTGTACACCTGTAATTTATATAATATTGTACAGCAACTATACTTCAATTACAAAAAACAAAAATAAATTATATCACAAAGCTTACAGGTAATGTATATAAAGGACCTAGTACAGGCACTCAAATGGTAGCTCTTCTTAGGGTTTACTTAATTCTAATTATTCTGTTTCCACTCTAGGAAAGGATTGAATGGTCTACTATTCCCACTGCTGTGGCCATGATTTCAGGGCTTTCTTGCCCGAAGAAAATGCTTATTGATATGTAGATAATATGGAGACAAAAGTCAGAAACTTCGTTCTAATCCTGCCTTTCTTATTTACCTTCTCGAATGACCTTGGTCAAGGCACTCAGCCTCTTACTTTTGTTGCTCCTCAGTTGTCGACATTATCTGTAATACAAACAACTCCATGTATCCCTGGTACTTAGTAGTTTACGAAGCATCTTTATAGTCATTATTCTATTCCCAGCCAATGGGTCGAAGTTTGTAAATACACATTTAACACATCAACATTCTATCAAATTCGGAGCCACTTTAAAAAATAAAATCTTTTTCTTTTTTAGGAAGCAAGTTTGGGCAGAGGGGTGGGAATGGAGGTTAAGATTTCCTGGGCTACTCAGAGTATTTTCTTCTTCATTCATTCAACAAACATTGTGTAATTGCTTGTAATGTGCTCGTCCCTGTACTACGATTTGAGGATAAAATAAGGCATTATCGTTACTCTCGGGAGGCTCTTTGTCGAACGGGAAAGACGTACGTGGAAACATTTAATATACTGGAGTAGCAGTGGGTAGTCTAATCAAGGTATGTGAGGGGAAAGTGGAAGAGTAAATACTTAACCCTGCTTGCAAGGCTGGGTGTGAGGGATGGTGCTCAGAAGAGGTTTTAAGACAAGGAAATCCTTGAATTCATCGTCAATGATAAGAGTCCACTAGGTCAAGATGGGGCTGATGGGAGTGATGGCGTCAGGAAGAGAGCTCTTGACAGGTGGTACCGCATGTTTAAAGTCTTAGAGTCAGGACCCATTATGGCATCTTCAAGGTACTCCAAGAAGCCTATGGAATGATATATGAGAGCAGGAGATAAAGCCAAAGCAATCAGAGGAGCCAGAGCTTGGAAAACCCTGTGCTCCCTAATGAGGGACCTGCCTCTTCCGAGGGCAATGATGGGCTTTACATGGGGGAACACAATGGCCCAAATCATGTTTCTCAATGACTAGATTTGGTAGTGACCTAGTTTGGGTTCTCCGAAATGCCAGAGCCTGAGACAAGGATTTGGGTGGAAGTAATTTATTTGGGATGTGATCCCAGGAAACACTGGGAGGGGATGGGGAAGTGAGTCAGGATTGGGGAGAAAGCCAATGAAGGGTCCCTACAGGGCAAGTGAGGTTCCATGTCTCTAGGCCTCTGAGAGACATTGTGGAAATCTCAGGCTTTTTCCATTGTGGGTGAGGAAGCTGGGCATTTATCCACCAGCTCCTCCCATCACTGGCTCAGGGATGCTCCTGGGGCATCCACTTCCCTGGCACTTCCTGTATGTCCCTCCTGGGCTGAGCATACTCTGAGCCAGAGAGCACCCTCAGACAGAGTGCTAAGGTGGTTCAGGTAGGAAGCCAGGTATAAGGACTGTCGCTGAAGCTTCAGTTGGGTTCTTTTTCTTTTCTTTTTTTTTGGAGTAATCAATGAAAGAAGTTTATTTTATTTCTTTATTTTAAATTTTTATCGAGAGCACATTTTTTTTTTTTTGCGGTACGTGGGCCTCTCACTGTTGTGGCCTCTCCCGTTGCAGAGTACAGGCTCCGGACGCACAGGCCCAGCGGCCATGGCTCATGGGCCCAGCCGCTCCGCGGCGTGTGGGATCTTTTCGGACCGGGGCATGAACCCGTGTCCTCTGCATCAGCAGGCGGACCCTCAACCACTGCACCACCAGGGAAGCCCAAGAGCACTTTTTAAAAAAAAAAATTGAAGTATAGTTGATTTACAGTGTTGTATAAGTTATATATAACTGAGTCACTTTGCTCTACACCTGAAACTAACACAACATTGTAAAAATATACATATATATATATATATATATTCTTTTTCAGATTCTTTTCCCTTATAGGTCATTACAAGATATGAGTATAGTTCCGTGTGCTATACAGTAGGTCCTTGTTGGTTATCTGTTTTATATATAGCAGTGTGCATCCGTTTGTTCCAAACTCCTAATTCATCCTTCCCTGCCCTTTCCCCTTTGGTAACCATAAGTTTGTTTTCTGTCTGTGAGTCTATTTCGTTTTTGTAAATAAGTTCATTTGTATCAGATTCCACATATGAGTGATATCATATGATATTTGTCTTTGTCTGGTTTATTTCACTTAGTAAGATAATCTCTAGGTCCATCCATGTTGCTGCAAATGGCATTAGTTCATTCTTTTCTATGTCTGAGTAGTATTCCATTGTATAAATATACCACATCCTCTTTATCCATTCATCTGTTGGTGGACATTTAGGTAGTTTCCACGTCTTGGCTACTGTAAACAGTGCTGCAATGAACATTGGGGTGCATGTACCTTTTCGAATTATAGTTATCTCTGGATATATGCGCAGGAGTGGGCAATGAATCATATGGTAACTCTATTTTTAGTGTTTGAAGGAACCTACATGCTGTGACGAGAGAGGCTAAATCTTGATGACATCATTTGAGTACCTGGATCCAATCATGCCTGATGGCAGACAGCTCTACTCCTGGGCTTTTTAATTATGTGAATCAATATATTATTTTTATATCCTAAAACCCACTTGAGTTGGGTTTCTCTCCCTTGCAAACATAAAAGCCTTAACTAAAGCATTAATAATGTCTTTGGGGCATAGCCCATGCTATAGCCCAGGATCTCTCTTTCTAGGCATCTGAGATGTTGGGATCTTGAACCATCTAAATAATAAAGACTACAAAAACTTCAGCAACAATTTATTGAATGCTTCCATACAGCACATCACTAACTACATCCTGAGGCACTGTTATTAAACCCGTTTTATAGACGCAGAAATCGAGGCTCAGAGAGCTTAAGCAGCTTGCCTAAAACCACACAGCTGGCGAGCGACGAGCAAGAAAACTCAGGTCTGTCTGTCTCCTGACTCTGCGTAGTCAGCTTTCCACTGCTCCTGCCTTAGGAATTGGAAGTTCCCTACAGAGTAGACTGAGGTATGAGTTGAACTTGGCTAAACACTCACTGAACATCTGTAGTGTCACTTCATTACCAAGGTGTTAGCGGAGGTCAGCAAACAGACAAGAGAAAGGTCACGCTCTCACTCTGAGCTTTTAGCTCTTCTTTCCTCCCAGCCAATCTGCTAGCGTGCCAGCTTGGCTTGGAGAATGGCCTGTCACCAGATACTCTCCTCATCTCCGGGTTTCTGTATACAATCTTATTTCCTGCCGTGATTGGAACCTCCATTAGGAGGGCCATAACAAAGTCTGCCCCATAAAGTATGTACACATAAACTCTGTCCCCTGAGCCCCCAGAATCTAGACTATCAGGTGTACTTATCCATATGTCTCCTAAAGCTTTGATACATTAATCCCATTTGCTCCTAAATCCTGCATCACCTCATGCAAAAAGCAGGGAAAGAGCCCTGTCTTGTGGCTTTTGGAGATGAAAGATATTGATAGCACAGAGTGGTGTCCAGCCATTGAAGATCTAATAGCCATTTGACTAAGCTGTTGCACCAGTAGATGCAGATAAATACCAGGGTACGTCCTCGATGTTACTGAAATCAGAGATATTAAAGCCATTTCGGTATTCCCAAAAAAAGAAAAAAGAAAAAGAAAAAATTCCCAGTCAATCCATTGTTAATGGTCTGCTATTAGGTTTAAGGGTTGCTTAGCACAGGGAACTCTGCTCAATACTCTGTAATCACCTAAATGGGAAAAGAATTTGAAAAAGAATAGATACATGTATATGTGTAACTGAATCACTTTGCTGTACACCTGAAACTATCACAACATTGTTAATCAGCTATTCGCCAATATAAAATACAAATGAAAAAACAAGACAAAACAGAAACAAAAAGCCCACCCTGCTTCTATTCCTCAGTTTGGTTTTAGCTGTTTTCTGAACTCTGCTTGAGCAAGGAGAAAGACGGAGTGTGGGGGAGGGTACCTCTGGGCAAAATGGGGAAGCGGTGATGGACTGAGGCCCAGCTGGTCTCTTGCAGGAGGCTGCAGGGTCTTCTGTGACCTAGAGATTGAATAAAGGGGCTGGGATTCCCCCTGTTCGTTCTAAGGACAAAGGCAACCAAAGAAAAAATACAGGGAGGGTGTAGAAGATTCAGAAGCATGGGTTAAAGTCCCATCTATGCCACTGGTTGGCCTTGGACAAGTCCTTTTCTTTCTCTGAGCCTCAGTTTCTCCATCTGTTGCAACTGAGCTGGATCAGGGACTCCAAAAGGCCTTCCTAGAACCTCCATGCTAAAATCACCAGGGGCAAAAGACATTAAAATGTAGATCCCCAGGCACCAGCCTTATGGAGTCAGAGTCTCTTTCCCAAGGCCTGTGAACCTATGTTGTTAGCAGGCTTCCTCAGGTGGTTCTTACTCAAAGCTGGGTCTGGAGATCACCCAACTAGCTCAGCCCGTGGTCCTACCAGCTTTGGCATTCTCCTAGAATGGTTTGGGGACGGATGTCTGGGTTTTCTGATCTCTGTTGAAAGAGAGACAGTGGTTCTTTGGGAACCCTTAGTGAAACAACCAGAGCCACATGGAAAATACGCTGGAGAATCTATAGACTTTGGGTTTATAGTTCAAAGAAGAACTAAAGGAGAAACCCCGTTTCTAGCTACACGCAGCACCAGATGTTAACATTTACTGAGCACTTTCTCTGTACCACACACTTTACGTGGATTATTCCTTTCAAACTCCCCATCCTAGAAGATAGATGCTATTATTACCATCCCCATATTATATCTGAGGGGATTGATGTACCTGGAAGCTAAGTCGTTTCCCCCAAATTCCCGAGCTAATAAGTGCGGCAGCTAAAATTACAAACCCAAATAGTCTAGTTCCTGATGCCGAGCATCTCAAAACCATGCCCTCCTGTCCCCGCTGCTGTCATGACCAGCTATGATTTATTTAGCATCTACTATGTGCCTGACATCCTGCAAAATCTTTATACTTATTGACTCTTTATGAAAACCTTGTAGATATTGGTTTTTTTTTTCATTTTTGGGATTACGAAATTGAGCCTAAGAGTGCTTTTTTATTTTATCCAGAGTTACACAGTAGCTGGCCTTAAACATATACACTTGATGAAGAAATTCCACCCATAACATAAACTTCTAGAGGGATGTATGTATGTGTGTGTGTGTGTGTGTGTGTGTGTGTGTGTGTGTAGCTGGATTACAAAACACTTTGTGTTAAAAAGGATGGACAATGCATTGTCCAGAAAAGTTTAGAGGGTGCGGACTCCAGTCTTTAATTCCCTTTTTGAGAGAAGTGTTGTCCAAATAAAATAAACGGAACTTGTAATGGCTCATTGTATTGCTGGCCTGAGCCATCTCACACGTCTGGCTTTCTGTCATCCCATCTGGCAAATTCCCCTTCACTAAAAGGAGCCTGGGACATTATCAAAGAGTATCCTTTTTTAAATTATAGAAAGGGATTGTTTAGACTGATCTCGGGACCACAACATAGAATAATAGAGTGATGGGTTGAGATCGATTTTGCCAGACCAAGAAAGGACTGATTTCACAATGGTTTTGGTGACTCTGCTTCCCCACCACGTTTGACGTTAATGCCGAGATTTATAGCGTAATGGGAACTAGTGGGATTTGATCACTCTTGGCTTCAGTTTACCATGACCAGAGCGCACGCCAGGTTTATTTAGTGTATCATTTTGGTGCAAAGTCTGAAAGTGAGGGCAGGAAAGTGTGCTGGGCTGAGAATCCAAGCTTTTGATCTCCGTGCAAACGGAGATAACTGCTTGCCACCGTGGGAATCTCAGTTTGTCCATCTGTACAATAGGATGATAGGGTAGGAAGATTCCCAAAGCCAGGCTTCTTTTTTTTGCTAGAAACCTGGGGATACAGTGAAGAACAGCGCCAGTCATCGTACCTAGTTTGCAGGCAGATGCTGTAGAGTGCCTGGAGTACAGGACATGGATTAACAGACCTGCCTCTGCCACTATGCAGATGGATGACCTTGGGCAAGCCCCTTCACCTCTCGGAGCTGTTTCTTCATGGCATGAGGCTTACAGAAAGAAGTTTCTCAAAGTGCGACCAGAGGACTTTTTGGATGAGCAAACCCTGGGGCTCTTGTTAACAACTCAGATCCCTGGATCCCAGCCCAGATCTGCTGAATCAGGATCTCTTGGGGGTGTGAGGTGGGGGGAAGGAAAGGGATATACATTTCAGCAAGGACCCCAGGGTGATTCTTAACCACACTGACATCAGATAATGTGTTAAAGTGCCTCACAGTTTTTGAGTGAGGGCTCCAGGCATGCTTGATGACTTTTATGAACTCGTGCTCTGGAAAACCCTTGTTTTCAACTACCCTCGGCTCCATGGAGTGGTGTCTTATTGCACCCATAGGTTTTTCCTTTATAAACATATGTGTGTGGGGGGGTGCACACACACATATACAAATACATATATGTTAAACTCTGTTTATTGAACACCTATCCTTTTTCTAAATTTAACTTAGAGCCTCATTTATTCTCACAAGCACCCTGGGAGCTAAGGGCTATCTAAAGTGAGGAAAGTGAGCTTCAGGGAGTTTAAAAACCTTGTTCAGGCTCGTGCCCTAGGTAAGAGGTGGAGCTGGATGTGAACCCAGGTTTATCTGACTCCAAAGCCTATTTAATGGACGACCTCCTGCTCTTTCTTAACCAGGGTTACCATGATGAACACCTCCTGGGGGCACCATCCATGTAGGAAATAGCACGAACAGTGCCCTCCCTCACCCCCTGGACTCCTGCAGTAAGGAGGTCCTGCAACCGTGTACAACACTGCTTCTCTTCTCTGCATCCTTCCCTCATCTTCAACACCTCCTTCCATTCTGAGCTCAAATCTCCGTACTTCTGGCTAAGAATAATCCAGTCCTGGGTGATAACGCCTTTATTTTCTACTACTCCATCCTCACGTAGAGCAACTGTTGTGCTTGTGGGGATGGACTGAGAGTTATCCCTGCCTCCCTCCCACCCCCTACATTTTTTTTGGTTGTAATTCTTTTGTTCCAGTTATCTATGGCTGCATAACAAACGGCTCAAAACTTAGCGGCTTAAAACGAAATCTGCTTTATCTATCTATCTATCTATTTATTTATTTATTTTGCGGTATGCGGGCCTCTCACTGTTGTGGCCTCTCCCATTGCGGAGCACAGGCTCCGGACGCGCAGGCTCAGCGGCCATGGCTCACGGGCCCAGCCACTCCGCGGCATGCGGGATCTTCCCGGACCGGGGCACGAACCCGTGTCCCCTGCATCGGCAGGCGGACTCTCAACCACTGCGCCACCAGGGAAGCCCCATGCCCATTCTTTTATATACTGTCTATGATGGCCTTCATGCTGTAACAGCCGAGTTGATTAGTTACAACAGACACTGGGTGGCCTGTAGAGCCTTCAGTATCTGGAATTTTATAGAGAAGGTGTTCTGACCCCCGGGATGGGGTGTCCAGAAAGGTTTCATTCATTCCTCTGGAGGGTCCGGCTGGAAGGATGGCTCAGTTAGGACTGCTAACTGGACTGCCTATGAGTGACCTCTCTCCAGCAGAGAGACTTGAGCTGCTTCTAGGGCAGCTAAGGGCTCATAGAAAGAATGTTCCAAGGGGCCAAAGTGTAACTCAAAAGGCCTCTTATGACCTAGTCTCAGAAATATGAGAGCATCCTTTGTGCCAGATTCTATTGGTCAGAAAGTTCAGTAGAATCAGTACAGATTCCAAGGAAAGGAGTTAGTTTTCACCTCTCAGTAGGAGGAGTAGCAAGTAATTTATGGCCGTCTTGAATCTACCACACCTCGTTTTTGACAAATTTTCTAAAATAGGTGCATCTCCTTTCTTGCCTTGGCCAATGATCACAGTTGAAATCTTCCTTTGTTGCTTAAATATCTAGGAGACACGGGTGGGGCGGGGGTCAGCGTTTATTCAATAAACATTCGCTATACTCCTACTAAGTGCTGTGTACTCTGCTAGGTATTAAGAATGCAGCAGTGAACAGAAAAATGTGGCCTCTGTCTTCATGGTACTCACAATCTAGTGAACATAGGTGAAAAGGATGCAGAAGGTACTGGAAATTAAATTGAATATGTTCTGACTCCTCTTTTGGCTAAATTTCTGAATCCACCTTCATTTATTTTCTAATCCAAGGGTCTCTAACCCCCGGGCCGTGGACCTGTCCGCAGCCTGTTAGGAACCAGGCCACACAGCAGGAGGTGAGTGGCGGAAGAACCCATGGCTCCCATCGCTCGCGTTACTGCCTGAACCATCCTGCCCCTCCAGCCCCACTCCCCCATCCCGGTCTGCGGAAAAATTGTCTTCCATGAAACCGGTCCCTGGTGCCAAAAAGGTTGGGGACCGCTGTTCTAATCCATGTCTTTTCCTAAAAGTGAAATAGGAGAAAAGAATTCTGATTAACTGTAGGCTCCAACAAGTCAGAACTTCGGTTCCATGCTTTTTCATTTTTTATAGTGTTTATGTGTAGATGATGTTGTGTCTTTCGTATACTTGACAATTTCATTGTGATTTCTAATTCTGCCACATGGGTTCCAAATTGTTGCCATTTGTGTTCTAAGTAAGGTGGTGGTGATGACCAGAGTCCTGTTTCCCACAGCCCCCAAATTGGAATTCGGACATGGCAGTGGTTCAGTAAATGATGTTACACCTACACGGCTGAACGCGCAAATGCCTTCCGGGAATCTGGAATAAGAAGGGATCGATTCTGAAGCTCGCTCCAAGGGTCTAATCGATACTGTGCATTTGTTCACTGACGCAGTCTCTAACATGGAAGGTTCTCCATGTATCTGTTAGTTTGACCCACAGGAATTTCCTGGCAGTCATGACCTGTTGGCCCCCTGGGAGCTGATGTTCAACCCCTGTCACATCCTGGTGCCTCAGTGGCCAGGGTCATTGGAAGAATAGAGGCTTTATTAGTCTTTTCCCACATCTATCACATTTCCATCAAATCTCTTCCCCCCTCGGACCTTTCTTTGTTGAATATCAATGGCTTCATTGTAGTGGGAAGCTCTTATTATCTGAGAGTTCCTTTCTGCTCACCTTTCTTTTTTTCCCTTAGCTCTGGAGGTGGAAGTTTCTTTGTGTGTGTGTGTGTGTGTGTGTGTGTGTGTGTGTGTGTGTGTTTGTGTGTGTGTGTGTGTTTTAATGAATCTACCTCTATATCCATTGACCTATTTTAATTGAGTATGTCATGCCTAGGAGGTAGTACTTGTTTTTTTTGGGGGGGTATGTAAATAGTTAGAATCTTTAAAAAAAACAATTTTATTGAGGTATGATTGATATACAAAAAGCTGTGCATATATAATCCATACCACTTGATGATACTGCAGATAAGTATATACCCATGAAACCATCTCTACATCTATACCGTAAACCTATCCATCATTACAAAAGTTCCTTCTTTCCTCCCTGCCTCCCTCTTTCCTTCTTTCTTTCTCTCTCTCTCTTTCCTTCCTCCTTCCTTCCTTCCTTCCTTCCTTCTTTCCTTCCCTTGACTATTCATAAGATAATAATAACATAAGATCTACTCTCCTAACTAATTTTTGAGTATACAATACAGCATTGCTAACTACAGGCTGTGCTGTATGTAGAGTTCTAGGATTTATGCATCTTGCATAACTGAAACTTTGCACCCTTTGACTGACACCTCTCTGTTTCCCTCGAGCCCCTGGCAACCACCATTCTACTGTCTGTTTCTATGAGATTCCTCATATAAGCGATATACTGTATTTGTCTTTCCGTGTTTGGCTTGTTTCACTTTGCATGATGTCCTCCAGACTCATCCATGTTGTCACAAATGGTGGGATTTCCTTCTTTTTAAATGCTGAATAATATTCATATGTATGTAAACACCACATTTTCTTTATGCATTCATCAACTGATGGACATTTAGGCTGCTTCCATGTCTTTGCCATTGTGGATAATGCTGTAATGAACATGGGAATGCGGATATGGCTTAGAGGTCCTGATTCCAGTCCCTTTGGATAAATATCCAGAATGGAATTGCTGGGTCATGTGGTAGTTCTGCTTTTAATTATTTGAGGAGCCTCCATAGTGTTTTCCATGGCGGCTGCACCAATTTCCATTCCCACCAACAGTGTGCAAGGTTCCCTTTCACATTATTGATAACATTTGCTATTTTTTGTTCTTGTGTTTTTATAATTAGCCATTCTAACAGGCGTGAGGTGATATCTCCTTGTGGTTTTGATTTCCCTGATTAGTGATGCTGAGCACTTTTTCCGGGACCTTTTGGCCATTTGTATGTCTTTTTTGGGGAGAAATGTCCATTGGGTTCCTTTGCTTATTTTTAAATTGGGTTGTTTCTTTGCTGTTGAGTTGTAGGAGTTCCTTGTATATTTTGGATAGTAACCTTTTATCAGATGTACAGTTTGCAAATATTTTCTCCCTCTCCATAGCTTGTTTCTTCACTCTGTTGATGATTTCCTTTGCTGTGCAGAAACTTTTGAGTTTGATATAGTTCCACTTGTTTATTTTTGCTTTTGTTGCCAATACTCTTGGTGAATAATTCTGTTAGGAGGTGACACTTTACTTGAATCTTCTCACTAAATTCTCACATCAGCGCTTTGTGTTAAAACCACGTTAGGAGCTTACTCTCCGGAGCCAGATAGCATACTGATCCTTTCCTGGTTCTACCATTTATTCTGTGACTATGGGGAAGGTGTTCCAAGTCTTTGTCTTCTGTGAAATGGTGGTGATATTTCAGAGTTCAAAGATGCGTCGTGAGAATTAAGAGGACATAGTAAACGTTCAACAAATACAACCAGTAATTATTATTTAGCACCCCTCTTCCCAATTTTCAGAAAAGGTCACGGAGGCCCAGAAAGGGGAAGTCACTAGCTCAAGGTCACACAGCTTACAAGAGCAGAGCTGAGATTTTCGCACAGCTCTGCCTGGCTTTAGTATGTGTTCTTTTCTGTCTCAAGGTTCTACCAGCTCCTATCAGCCAATAATGCACCCTTGTGTGTGGAGCACATTTTTTTCCTTCTCATTTTATTTCCCGTTGGGGGAACTTCTTTGCCCTCTAGATGACCTTTATTCTCTTTGGTGATTCTTCTACATGGAGCAAAACACACACACGCAAACTAAACAGGGTCCATTTTTGCAATCAAGAAAACACTTCACAGATGTCTTCAACTTGGAAAGAGTGCAACAATCAAAACAGATAAACAATCCTTGGCTAAAATTGCCCAAGACTTGGAAAGCCCAAATACTTTCTGGAAAACCAGGGCGGGCTGGCCCAGCATCATTCCTGTCGGCAAGAGTAGCCCCACGTGAGAGGTCTCAGCTGTGCCTGAAGACCCTCTTTGGAATTTCCACAGATGTTTGATTGTAGGTGGGAACAGGGAACATCTTCACTCGCAAAACTTGGCAGTTGTACTTTTTGACATGTGCGTGGTTTACAGAATTAATTGTGAATAACTGGGGGGCCACTAACCTCATCTGGAAAGGCCTGTAATGATAGGAAAGGATTGAGTTAAACAGCCTTGGGTTCCATTTTGAAACTGTATTCCTTCCCCCTTTGAGTTCAAATGCAAATGGAGGGAACTAGCTCAGATGAAAAAACCCTACCATTTCATATCCCTTTAGCCGAGACTCAGACACCTATTCCCATCTCTCTGAATCCTTCTTATCCATTGCCTCATTAATCCTCAGAACAAACTGTTGAAGTCAACACCCCATTTTGAGGATGAGAAAAGCAAGGTCCAAGAATACGTTGCTTTAAAGCGTGGCAGAAAAAATATTTTCCCAAATGCTTTGCCCATGGAGTAATACTAAATATAGTTGGCTAATGGAGGAAGAGGCTCGTTACCTGGTTTTATAGTAGCTAAATATGAAGCATTAAGCACAACATAGCTTAACGCATTAAGTTCAGGACTCTCAGAGTCTAGCAGGCTTGTTTTTGACACCGGTCTCAGCTGTGTGACGTTGAGCAATTGCTTAACTTCTCTGATCCTCAGTTTCCTCCTGTGAAATGCCATTAATAACAACTCCTGCCTCTAGGATTGTTGGGAGGTTTGAGATGACATGTAAAGCGCTTAGCACCGCACTTATAGGAAGTTGCCGATGGAATATATCTATTCTTAGCATGAAGAAAATATAGCTGTCAGGGTTATTCAAAAATCATTGTAGGGACTTCCCTGGCGGTTCAGTGGTTAAGACTTTGCCTTCCAATGCAGGGGGTGCGGGTTCAATCCCTGTTCGGGGAGCTGAGATCCCACATGCCCCGTAGCCAAAAAAAACCAAAACATAAAACAGGAGCAATATTGTAACAAATGCAATAAAGACTTTAAAAATGGTCCATATCAAAAAAAAAATTAAAAAAAAACATTGTGATAACTATAGTTAACAATAATAATTCCAATTTATTGATAACCTCAAGGCTCACTTCGCCCAGCAAGTGCAAGGCGCCTGATGGATCTATTTCATTTCATCTGAAAGCCATACCTACGTAGGCAGCAAATCAAGGAACCCAATTCCTGATGAAGTAACTCCAAGAATATAGAATCACTTAAGTTCTCTGTTGGACTATAATAACAAAATTTCACAGTGAGTCTCTGGAATGATGCCTTTATTTCTTTTATGAAGGATACCACAACCTAGCTGGGGGATTATAAGATACTTTCCTCTCTGCGAATAATCCCAGTCTCCTTAGCTCAATGTACCAAGTTTTGGTAGAGTGTTTAAGACAAAGGATGTCCAAAGCCATGCTTGGGTTTCTTTGAAGGACAGCAAGGAGTAATTTATTGACTTTATTCCCATTTTTGATGGTTTAAAAACACAAAAGCAAATGTTCTCTTCCAAACATCAAATGACTGCTCCAAAAATACAGCCTGAAAAAAATCCCATCATCCAATTTTTCGGCCACAACAAACAACAGTTTACGAGAAATGCAATAGATTTGAGAGACACGGCAACATTCCTTAGCATCTAATGTCAATTGACGGTAAGCAGGGGAACCACAATAAACACGTGGCTGCAGGCGGAGCAGAAAAATGACAAACCCGCACCAGATGGTGAAGCCACCACTGCTGTTGACCAACAGATCACCTTTGGTCCCCTTGACCTCACGAGCTGATGACCAGGTCCAGCCATGTAGCTGTAAGGGGACCATCGGCCCTGATGGCACCTCACCATCCCTCCAGCATCCCAGAGCGTGAGAAAGTGCACACACTCTTTATAGACGGTCTTCCTGGTCCACTGGCATCTCAGCTATTAACGATTCCATCCTCATCACCTGAGCTATGTTGCCCAAACTTTGTTCTCATCCCAAGAGATGGTCCTTAACGAACTGGTTCTGAGGACAAGGAAGACAGGAAACATTACCTGTTGCTTCTCTCACTTAGAACCACTCGCTCATCAGGGACTCAGGTGCCTTCTGATTTCCTGCTCTGCCAAACTTAGTGCGTCACTTGCTTTCGGGACAGCAGGGGAGGAAGGCGGAAGAGAAACCCCCTCCCTCTAAGAAACTCCCTAGAAATAACACACAGGTCATTCATTTCAAATTTATTGACCTACACTAGGGCCCATGGCTTCTCTTGGTTATAAGGAGGCTGAGAGAAGTGGGCTTTTAACTGGGACATGACTACACTATCAAAAATCAGGGCACTAAGACAGAGGAGGAGAAGAGATGTCAGGGTCAGGGGCTATCTGGCACCCTACTGTACCACCACAATCCACTTCTCACTAAACACTGGACACGATAATGACTGACATTTAATGTTTTTTGCCTGTTTATTACGTTCCAGGCACTGTGGTGAACACTCTGCATCTATAACCTCCTGAGTCCTCAAAACTAATGAAATTAGTACTCCCATTTTACAGATGAGGAAACCAAGGCTAAGAGAGGTTAAGTGATTTTTCCAAAGACACCCAGCTGGAAAGTAGTGCAGAAAAAGTTCAATTTCATCTTGATTTTGCAAAACAAATGAATGAAAAACCATGCTCTTAACAACACAGTAGATCGTTTTGTCATCCAGCACCTATGGACCAGGCTCTTCCTCTGTCTTTGCCTTATTGTTTGCCCAGTGGACTTCTATTCAACCATTAAGACCTATCATAAATGTCCCTTCTTTTGTCAAGTTTTCTTTAAACCCTCCAGCCTCTGTAATGTGACAGTACGGTCATTCATTCATTCATTCATTATTTCAACAATCATTTACAGAATCTTATGAATTAATCATTGCTCTAAGGGATATAAAAAAGGGCAAAACACATGGTTATCCTCAATGTTTGTAGGTTTCTTAGACCACCAAGAGTAATGCTGTCCCACAGAACTTTCTGCAGTGATGGAACTATTCTAGATCTATACTCGTCCAAAATGGTAGCCAGTAGGTACTGGGACTTTTCAGTGCTTGAAGAGTGGCTTATGCAACTTAAGGACGGAATTTTTCATTTTATTTAATGTTGATTAATTTAAATTCAAATTTTAAAACTGACATGATTCAGCTATTGGAAGGCTTTTAAGTATGTTTGAAACAACTTTAGTATGTGAATCTGCACTTTTCAACTGTAAATATTCTGACTCCTAAGTATAGGTCAGGAATTTTCGATGAAAATTTAGCGTCCAAATAAGAAGGGCTGTTAGTATAAAATACACCTCTTTTTGGAGCCTTAGGATGAAAAAAGAATGTAAAATAGCTCATCGATCATTTTTATCTTGATCCCGTGATGAAATGATCGTATTTTGGCTGTATTAGGTTAAAAATATACATTTTAGTAGTACCGTTAATACATTAATACATTTAATAATATTACATTTATTTCACAAGTTACTTTTCACTTTTTCAAAATGTGACTACTCGAAAATTTAAAATGATAAATGTGGCTTCCCTTAGATTTCTGCTGGACAGTGCTGGGCTAGAGTACAGACCATTTTACAGGTCTGTCCTTTCTGCTGAAGAAGAAGTACCATTTCTTTTCTTTTCTTTTCTTTTTTTCGCATCTTTATTGGAGTATAATTGCCCTACAGTGTTGTGTTAGTTTCTGCTGTACAACCAAGTGAATCAGCAGTTTCCCGCTAGCCATCCATTTTACATTTGGTAGTGTATATATGTCAGTGCTACTCTCTCACTTAGTCCCAGCTTCCCCTTCCCCACCCCAAAACCCCGTGTCCTCAAGTCCATTCTCTATGTCTGCGACTGTATTCCTGCCCTGCCACCAGGTTTTTTAGATTCCATATATATGTGTTAGCATACAGTATTTGTTTTTCTCTTTCTGACTTACTTCACTCTGTATGACAGACTCTAGGTCCCTCCACCTCACTACAAATAACTCAATTTCGTTCCATTTTATGGCTGAGTAATATTCCATTGCATATATGTGCCACATCTTCTTCATCCATTCATCTGTCAATGGACACTTAGGTTGCTTCCATGTCCTGGCTATTGTAAATAGAGCTGCAATGAACATTGTGGTACATGTCTCTTCTTGAATTATGGTTTTCTTGGGGTATATGCTCAGTAGTGGGATGGCTGGGTCATACGGTAGTTCTATTTTTAGTTTTTTAAGGAACCTCCATACTGTTCTCCATAGTGGCTGTATCAATTTACATTCCCACCAACAGTGCAAGAGGGTTCCCTTTTCTCCACACCCTCTCCAGCATTTACATTTTCTAGATTTTTTGATGATGGCCATTCTGACCGGTGTGAGATGATATCTCATTGTAGTTTTGTTTTGCATGTCTCTAATGATTAGTGATGTTGAGCATCTTTTCATGTGTTCGTTGGCAGTCTGTATGTAAGAAGAAGTACTGTTTCTTAATCACCTCTGGTCTTAGCATGAACCTAGCTCACACCAGGTCCTCATTTTAATGACCATTGGAAGAACAAAGAAGCATCTCTGCACAACTTCAATGAAATATTTTTCCCTTTCTGGGCTTCACCACAGCTGCTGAAATCTTCCAACTCATGTGAGAGGCTTCCCTGGCTATTCCACATTTGGTCAGAGATTCCATAGTTTATGACCTGAACTATTTTCTTATATTGAGATAATCTTAGATCTCAGAATTGACATCAATCTAGAAACAAGAAAGTAAAGGATACTCTCATTCATTTGCTCATTCAATCAGCAGATGGTCATTGATCCTCTATTCTGTGCCCAGGACTGCTGCTCCAGGAGGCTGTGGGTACAATGGTGAAGCGCCCAGACACAGTCCCTACCCTAGAGGCGGAACAAAGAAATGATAAGAAACATGTAGATCCTTTCATTAAGAAACTCACCTGCTGGATTTCTTTCTCCATGATCTTTCAGTTATTTCTCTCACTGACGCTATTGTTCCCTGTTATTTTTGGCCCCTTTCCCTGCCAACCAAGGTTAGGGAGAGTCAGAGAAGAGACTGGTGGTGAAGTCATCCTTGTCACACAGACAGGCTCCTGGGGGAACCTGGCAGAGGAAGCCAGGCCCCAGAATGAGACAATCCTCCCAACACTATCTCCAGTTCTTTGACAGAGTCGAGGTTAGTCAGCTGGACTGACTGTGGTTCTTTAAAGTAGCAAATAATTGTAATGCACGGTACTTAAGAGTTGTCTTTTATTTCAAGCTCTTTCAGCACATAATGAGTCCTAACTCCGTAATCTTGGCAGTTTTTCTCTACGTTATTATTTTTGTTTTATTAAATTGTAAAGTGACCTTTTGAACAACATTTAGTAAAAAGCCTTTTATTTAAAAGATATTCACCTTCTCGGTGTTCTTCTCTGTCCCTCCCATTACAATTTGCTCAAACTTTTATGAGCCTACTGTGTGCTACTTGAAGGCCAGGCTATGGCATGCTTATATAGTGCCCTATACATGCTTTCTCTGTTTTGGTTTAAGAGGGAAGACCGTTCCATTCTTGTACCCATTCACTGCTCTAGCCATAATGTGTTGAGTTAGCCAAGGACTTTTTAGTCATCAGGAGCAAAAGTTTACTGTAAATTGTACCCCAAACATGGAAGGATTGGAGGACATTGCGGTATGTTGAAGAAAGCAAGGGCAAGGGTACATGGTAGACCGCACGAGGACCTAGAAGCAGGAGCCCCCAACTCAGGATCCAAGATGACTTTGTTCATCTGTCTTGGTTCACGTGGCTTCTCACCTCGGTTTTCTGTCTTTGTATATCAACTCCTCTCTTTCTTGTCTGTTTTTCCCTGTTCACTTGCACATGGGCCAGACATGGCCACTCTTGTTCATGCGTACTACAGAGAAGACCCCCTAAATCTCAGTGCCTAACTCAATAAAAGTTTATTTCTCTCTCACGTCAGAGTCCTATGTACTTGGACAGCCCTTCTCCATCTTCTTTACTCTTCCAAAAGAGCACATGACCCCTAAGGTCATCACAGCGGAGGAAGAAATGGCTGGAGAGTCACATGGGAGAGTGTTTTTAAAGGTGGGGCCATCTCGGCCCACGTTCCCATCAAACAGAACCCAGTCATGTGACCCCAACCTAATTTCAAGGGCAGCTGGGAAATATTGAGGAACACACGGAGAGCTGGTGACCATCATTGCCTCTGCCATACTCCGCTATTAGAATGTAAGCTCCCTCCCTAGCACCTATCACATGCTAAACACACGGAAGTCTTGAAGGCACAAATAAATGAAGACATGAATGAACGACATCTTACAGTCTGGAACGTTCATTTAGTTCGTAGCTATGAGCTGTGTTGTAACGATCATTGTGAGGGTGAGAACTCTGTCTTGCTAATACCATTTTCAATCTTATTAGGGTAAGGGCTAATCTTGACATTTTTTTGGACCCACCTTTTAATACCATCCCAAGTTCCTTGCGTGTCCTTCTCTTTGTCCCTTGAGGATAAGGACAGCTGCATTTACCATAGTTCCCAGAAGGAAAACTGATAACAAGACTCGAATTTTATTCTATATGGTTTCTCTTTTTCATTACGTTAGTGATTTCCCAAACTCTCCTTTACTTAACATACTTATCAAGTGCCGGAATTAGAATCCCTGCCTCCCGGACTCCCATGCTTTCTCTCTCCAGTCCATTTCCTTAATCTTCTGAAACCTTTAGGGCCTTGAGTCAATGACCTTGAAGATCTTAGCATCCAGATATAATGGCTTCCAGGTACATCTAAAAAAAATCCTGTAAGTTACCTTTTCTAAGATGGTTTGTGTGGAGTCTGTAAGACATGGCTTCATATGCCAAAATATGGTTTCCTGGTCATGAACTCTATCTTCTAGGTTTGGCCTTGGTCCCAAGAGGATTTGGGGATAGAGTATGAATGTCTCCATAAGGGCTCAATACCCCTACTGGAGACAAAGTTCAGACCACAGATCGTAGGGCTTTGTTTTCCAAGCTGTGTTCAGTGGGAGTTCTATAAGAGGTCAAAAAGTGTTTCAACAGAAAGAGTTTCCTGGTGAAAGAAATTTGGGAAAAAAATGCTTAGTCTATCCTCCTTTTGGAAATTCACAACATAAAGCGCATATTAAAGGCATTGAGAAGGTCTACAAATAAACAAATGCAAAAAGCAAGCAAACATACTTAATTTTGTTTAGCCTAGTTTATCCCCAGCTTATTCAACCATGGATCTCTTTTTCATGCAAGATGTGTTAACATCTTGTGAACTTACAATCCTTCTGAGCATAGTTTTGGAAACTCTGCCTTCACCTATGTGATTTCCAGTTCTTATGTCCATCCTGCACACTTTTCCATATGTCAGAATTAAGGCTCAGAGAAGTGAAGTAGTTTACGCACAGTAACGGAAACTCATGAGTTGCAAAGCTGGAATTTGAGCCCATGCATGATGGATTGAAACTCTTTTTTTCTTGTTTTTTTTTGCCTCTATCCTACACTATTCCCAAGGTTGTGGTGAGTTGCCTGGAACTCATTTTAATTATTTGATAAAAATAATTTGTAATTAATCGTTGATTGCCTGTCAGTGAACGCCACTCTGAAGAACTTGAAGACAGTTTATTCTCAGCTCCAACGGTCTGCTTTGCATTATCAATTTCTTAAGAAACTCTTTTTTTTTTTTTTGGTAGAGCTGTGCAAAAAGCAACTTCCATCCAGACTGTCTGAATTATCCAAAAATTCTGACCTGATGGCATCCAAATGAATAAGACTTTACAGAACGGTATTTGGAGAGTTGATTGGATTTGTCAGTTTTCCTGTGGATATGAAGTCCTGGGTGGCTTGACCGAAAGTATGTTAGAACATAAATAATCACCAAGTTTGCAGGTGAATTCCACAGAGTCCATGGGAAAAGGAAAACTCTGGCTATGTGTTTGCGAATCTATAAGCTATCAGAGAAAACCCAGCACAGAGTCCCAAAGTGGGAGCTCAGTGATGAGGATGTTTGGAAACAAAAACAAAAACAAAAACAGATTTTTTTGTTTTTTCCAAAGCCAAAGTACCTTCCAGCCACCAGTGTTAAGACTTGAATGCCAAGAAGGGTCAGGGTGATAAGCTTTCCAAGTGTTCACAGACACTAGGCACCCAGTGAACTCCCCAAACTCCAAAATGCCAGAGGGTCAGAAAGCAAGGAAAACATGTTTTTATAACTAGAAAGATGAGGTCTTGGATCGATTTATTTTGCACAAAGGGGTTTTTACAGCGTTCTGTCTCTTGGCTTCTTGATCTCTTCTTCGTCTACGTCAGGGGAGGGTGAGAGATGGGGCAAGGACCTTGCAAAAACTAGACTTGGACCCTTCTCATGTATATTTTCTGGAGGTTCCATGCTAGTGATGAAAAGTCTGACCCAGGAATTTGAAGTTCATGGGTGGGGTGTGGGGTGGGGAGGGGGATCTGAGAGGCTTCCCCCTCCTCCCCAGCTTCCGTCCACCCCTATTGGCTGGCCTCCAGCCACTCCCATTCTTGAAGGCTTGGGTCTGTGCTGTGGTTCACTGGTGGGTCTATCTTCCCTTACAAGGAAATGGCTTCTGCTTCTTTCTTGGGATGTGGGAGGTGTTTCTAGGTTATTCTCAGCAGAGTTTCAAGTGGGTGTCAGTATCCATTCATTCATTTATTCATTCATTATTCATTCATTTAACAAGTACTAACTGAGCATCGACTCTGTGCCTGGCCCTCTGGTAAGCGCTAAGGATGTCAGGAATAGACAACACCATCTCTATCCTCTTGGGAATTCCCATTTAAAAAAAATGTGGCAGCAGCTTGCACTGTAGGTCACTTAGACTAAGACGGAGGGATCACGTTAGAAATCATCTCTTCCAGTCCTCACATTTTACAGATGGGAAGACAAAGGTGCAGAAAGGAGGAAGGGGCTTGCTCAGGTCACATCATGGATTAGTTACAAAGCCTGGAGAAGGATCCAGTTTTCTTGCTTTCTAACCCAAATCTCGTTCCTTGGTACCATGTTGCCTCTCGCAGCTTATTCAATTAGTCTCTGCTGAGCCCTCATGAGGTATCATGAACTGTGTTAGGTGTTGTTTGAAACTCAAAGAAATCACTCAAGAAACTGAAGACCTAAGCTTCAATTTCTAAGACCTAAGCTTTAAGCCATGAATTGGGAAATGTAGAGGAGAGAGTGTGGACTTGGGAATCAGATTAGCTTGGTTTCAAATTTTGGTCTTCCATTTACTCATCATATTTTTAGGGCAAGTTATTTAGCCTTTCTGAGCCCCAGTGTTCTCATCTTTAAAACAGGAGTGGTGACAGTATCTACCACTTATGAGTTGGGAAAAGAAGCAATAATACATGGAAAATATTTTTGCAAAGTGCCTGGTGGAAAATAGGGAACCCTACATGGTTGTCATGAATAATAACTACTGTGACAGAGGGTAGACAGCAGAAGCAAGAAGAACTACAATCCTGCAGCCTGTGGAACAAAAGTCACATTCACAGAAAGATAGACAAGATGAAAAGTCAGAGGGCTATGTACTAGATGAAGGAACAAGATAAAACCCCAGAAAAACAACTCAATGAAGTGGAGATAGGCAACCTTCCAGAAAAATAATTCAGAATAATGATAGTGAAGATGATCCAGGACCTCAGAAAAAGAATGGAGGCAAAGGTTGAGAAGATGCAAGAAATGTTTAACAAAGACCTAGAAGAATTAAAGAACAAAGAAACAGAGATGAACAATACAATAACTGAAATGAAAACTACACTAGAAGGAATCAATAGCAGAACAACTGAGGCAGAAGAACGGATAAGTGACCTGGAAGACAGAATGGTGGAATTCACTGCTGCAGAACAGAATAAAGAAAAAAGAAGGAAAAGAAATGAAGACAGCCTAAGAGACCTCTGGAACAACATAAAACTCAACAACATTCCCATTATAGGGGTCCCAGAAGGAGAAGAGAGAGAGAAAGGACCTGAGAAAATATTAGAGGAGGTTATAGTCGAAAACTTCCCTAACATGGGAAAGGAAATAGCCACCCAAGTCCAGGAAGTGCAGAGAGTCCCATACAGGATAAACCCAAGGAGAAACACGCCGAGACACAGAGTAATCAAATTGGCAAAACTTAAAGACAAAGAAAAATTATTGAAAGCAGCAAGGGAAAAATGACAAATAACATACAAGGGAACTCCCATAAGGTTAACAGCTGAGTTCTCAGCAGAAACTCTACAAGCCAGAAGGGAGTGGCATGAAATACTTAAAGTGATGAAAAGGAAGAACCTACAACCAAGATTACTCTATCCGGCAAGGATCTCATTCAGATTCGATGGAGAAATCAAAAGCTTTACAGACAAGCAAAAGCTAAGAGAATTCAGTACCACCAAACCAGCTCTCCAACAAATGCTAAAGGAACTTCTCTAAGTGGGAAACACAAGAGAAGAAAAGGACCTACAAAAACAGCCCAAAACAATTAAGAAAATGGTAATAGGAACATACATATCGAGAATTACCTTAAACGTGAATGGATTAAATGCTCCAACCAAAAGACACAGACTTGCTGAATGGATACAAAAACAAGACCCATATATATGCTGTCTACAAGACACCCACTTCATACCTAGGGACACATTCAGACTGAAAGTGAGGGGATGGAAAAAGATATTCCATGCAAATGGAAATCAAAAGAAAGCTGGAGTAGCAATACTCATATCAGATAAAATAGACTTTAAAATAAAGAATGTTACAAGAGACAAGGAAGGACACTACATAATGATCAAGGGATCAATCCAAGAAGAAGATATAACAATTATAAATATATATGCACCCAACATAGAAGCACCTCAATACATAAGGCAACTGCTAACAGCTATAAAAGAGGAAATTGACAGTAACACAATAATAGTGGGGGACTTTAACACCTCACTTACGCCAATGGACAGATCATCCAAACAGAAAATTAATAAGGAAACACAAGCTTTAAATGACACAATAGACCAGATAGATTTAGTTGATATTTATAGGACATTCCATCCAAAAACAGCAGATTACACTTTCTTCTCAAGTGCGCACGGAACATTCTCCAGGATAGATCATATCTTGGGTCACAAGTCAAGCCTCGGTAAATTTAAGACAATTGAAATCATATCAAGCATCTTTTCTGACCACAACGCTATGAGATTAGAAATCAATTACTGGGAAAAAAATGTAAAAAACACAAACACATTGAGGCGAAACAATACGTTACTAAATAACCAAGAGATCACTGAAGAAATCAAAATGGAAATAAAAAATACCTAGAGACAAATGATAATGAAAACATGACAATCCAAAACCTATGGGATGCAGGAAAAGCAGTTCTAAGAGGGAAGTTTATAGCTATACAAGCCTACCTCAAGAAACAAGAAACATCTCAAATAAACAATCTAACCTTACACCTAAAGGAACTACAGAAAGAAGAACAAACAAAACCCAAAGTTAGCAGAAGGAAAGATCAGAACAGAAATAAATGAAATAGAAACAAAGAAAACAATAGCAAAGATCAATAAAACTAAAAGCTGGTTCTTTGAGAAGGTAAACAAAATTGAAAAACCATTAGCCAGACTCATCAAGTAAAAGAGGGAGAGGACTCAAATCAATAAAGTTAGAAATGAAAAAGGAGAAGTTACAACAGACATCGCAGAAATACAAAGCATCCTAAGAGACTACTACAAGCAACTCTATGCCAATAAAATGGACAACCTGGAAGAAATGGACAAATTCTTAGAAAGGTATAACCTTCCAAGACAGAACCAGGAAGAAATAGAAAATATGAACAGACCAATCACAAGTAATGAAATTGAAACTGTGATGAAAAATCTTCCAACAAACAAAAGTCCAGGACCAGATGGCTTCACAGGTGAATTCTATCAAACATTTAGAGAAGAGCTAACAGCCGTCCTTCTCAAACTCTTCCAAAAAATTGCAGAGGAAGGAACACTCCCAAACTCATTCTATGAGGCCACCATCACCCTGATACCAAAACCAGACAAAGATGTCACAAAGAAAGAAAACTACAGGCCAATATCACTGATGAATATAGATGCAAAAATCCTCAACAAAATACTAGCAAACAGAATCCAACAACACAATAAAAGGATCACATACCACGATCAAGTGGGATTTATCCCAGGGATGCAAGGATTCTTCAATATACACAAATCAATCAATGTGGTACACCCTGTTAACAAATTGAAGAATAAAAACCATATGATCATCTCAATAGATGCAGAAAAAGCTTTTGACAAAATTCAACACCGATTTATGATAAAAACTCTCCAGAAAGTGGGCATAGAGGGAACCTACCTCAACATAATAAAGGCCATATATGACAAACCCACAGCAAACATCATTCTCAATGGTGAAAAACTGAAAGCGTTTCCTCTAAGATCAGGAAGAAGACAAGGATGTCCACTGTCACCACTATTATTCAACATAGTTTTGGAAGTCCTAGCCATGGCAATCAGAGAAGAAAAAGAAATAAAAGGAATACAAATTGGAAAAGAAGAAGTAAAACTGTCACTGTTTGCAGATGACATGATACTATACATAGAGCATCCTAAAGATGCCACCAGAAAACTAGTAGAGCTAATCAATGAATTTGGTAAAGTTGCAGGATACAAAATTAATGCACAGAAATCTTTTGCATTCCTATACACTAATGATGAAAAATCTGAAAGAGAAATTAAGGAAACACTCCCATTTACCATTGCAACAAAAAGAAGAAAATACTTAGGAATAAACCTACCTAGGGAGACAAAAGACCTGTACGCAGAAAAGTATAAGACACCGTTGAAAGAAATTAAAGATGATACCAACAGATGGAGAGATATACCACGTTCTTGGATTGGAAGAATCAATATTGTGAAAATGACTATACTACCCAAAGTAATCTACAGATTCAATGCAATCCCTATCAAATTGCCAATGACATTTTTTAGGAAACTAGAACAAAAAATCTTAAAATTTGTATGGAGACACAAAAGACCCCAAAAAGCCAGAGCAGTCTTGAGGGAAAAAAACAGAGCTGGAGGAATCAGACTCCCTGACTTCAGACTATACTACAAAGCTACAGTAATTAAGACAATATGGTACTGGCACAAGAACAGAAATATAGATCAATGGAACAGGATAGAAAGCCCAGAGCTAAACCCACGCACCTATGGTCAACTAATCTGTGACAAAGGAGGCAAAGGTATACAATGGAGAAAAGACAGTCTCTTCAATAAGTGGTGCTGGGAAAACTGGACAGCTACGTGTAAAAGAATGAAAGTAGAACACCTCCTAACACCATACACAAAAATAAACTCAAAATGGATTAGAGACCTAAATGTAAGACCGGACACTATAAAACTCTTAGAGGGAAACATAGGAAGAACACTCTTTGACATAAATCACAGCAAGATCTTTTTTGATCCACCTCCTAGAGTAATGGAAATAAAACCAAAAATTAAAAAATGGGACCTGATGAAACTTAAAAGCTTTTGCAAAGCTAAGGAAACTACAAACAAGACGAAAAGACAACTCTCAGAATGGGAAAAAATATTTGCAAATGAATCAACGGACAAAGGATTAATCTCCAAAATATATAAACACCTCATGCAACTCAATATTAAAAAAACAAACAACCCAATCAAAAAATGGGCAGAAGACCTAAATAGACATTTCTCCAAAGAGGACATACAGATGGCCAAGAGGCACATGAAAAGCTGCTCAACATCACTAATTATTAGAGAAATGCAAGTCAAAGCCACAATGAGGTATCACCTCACACCAGTTAGAATGGGCATCATCAGAAAATCTACAAACAACAAATGCTGGAGCGGGTGTGGAGAAAAGGGAACCCTCTTGCACTGTTGGTGGGAATGTAAATTGATACAACCACTATGGAGAACAGTATGGAGGTTCCTTAAAAAACGAAAAATAGAACTACCATATGATCCAGCAATCCCACTACTGGGCATATACCCTGAGAACACCATAGTTCAAAAAGAGTCATGTACCAAAGTGTTCATTGCAGCACTATTTACAATAGCCAGGTCACGGAAGCAATCTAAATGCCCATCGACAGATGAATGGATAGAGAAGATGTGGTACATATATACAATGGAGTATTACTCAGCCATAAAAGGGAACAAAATTGGGTCATTTGTAGAGACGTGGCTGAATCTAGAAACTGTCGTACAGAGTGAAGCAAGTCAGAAAGAGATAAACAAATATCGCATATTAACGCATATATGTGGAACCTAGAAAAATGGTACAGATGAACCAGTTTGCTGGGCAGAAATTGAGACACAGATGTAGAGAACAAACGTATGGCCAGCAAGGGGGGAAAAGCGGCGGGGGGTGGGGATGGTGGCAGGATGAATTGGGAGATTGGGATTGACATGTATACACTGACGTGTACACAATGAATGACTAATAAGAACCTGCTGTATATAAAAAAAAAAAGCTACCGTGATAAATACTACAGATAGTTGTAGGTACAGTGCTCTGTAAATACATAGGAAGAAGCAGCTAATTGTGTCCGCAGGCAAGGATGAGAGAAATCGGATCTCTCTTTTGATTGGATTTTTCTGCCCGTTTTGAGTGTGGGGAGAGTGTATATTTTATGGCTGAAATCTCTCTACAGGCATTTCCGGTCTAAGAAGTGCATTTCCTATAAGAATTGACTACAAAGACAGAAGGCTACACTGATGTAAATACAGAACAAGGCCCTCCAGTCACCGACCAGCCAGATAGGGGGGTCTCATAATGGATATGTCATCATACTCCAAGTACAAGGGTGACCCATGTCCAGAGGATGATCCAAGACACAGGAGTTCTCAAAATGCCGTATGAATCGTCAGAGATCAAATTAGTTGAGTCATCTAGGATTATATACATTTTTTTAAATGTTGGAATGCTTTGAAAATTGGCAATGGTGTAGAGTTCATTTTCTGGTGATGCCCACAGCAGTTGGTCTTGACAAGCATTTCCCAAAGCCTGCTTTGTGGAACACTAGATCCGTGACATGCCCAGTAGCTTTGGGCAAAATGTGTATCCAGATATTCCCAGTGTACCTTCGAACTGATGCACTGCATGGCCCATGAGGGAAGAATCCCATTTATTCTCTTTAACCAGTAGACTTTTCTTTAATCCCTAGATGATGAGGTCCATGAGTACAGGACTTCTATCTGTTTTTTTTCTCTACTGTATCCCAGAAAACAGCACAATTTCTGGGATGTAGTGTCCACTTAATACATATTTGTTAAAAATAATTACATATTTCCTAAACTTGGTCACAGAAGCTCCCTTTTGGTACATGGTATACCTACCAGCATTTGCAAAAATGAAGTTTCCTTCAAACTGAAATAGCACAGTTTGTCCCAGGTGGGGCTACAAAGGTGTCTTAGGGTAGGCTTGGGGAGCGGGGAAATGGATGGGGTTCCAGACCCCCAACCTTTGTCTCAACCAGAGCACCCTTGCCTCCGTGGTAACTGCTTTATTTATTAGGATTTCTTTTCACTTAAGAGTTATGTGGTTCTACCATATTTGAAATACACTGTTCTAGAAGGAATTGCATCCCTGGGGATGTTGATATCAGTGAAGGGAACAATCAAAGTTGGGTTTGATAGATTAACTAGATGTGTTTTAGGGGGAAAAAATGTAGCTGTAAAACTCATTTGATTATGGAGTCATTTCTCTATATTTGGATTATGGAGTGAATTTCTCTATATGCCAGGTGCTCTTCTAGACCTTGAAGAGACAGGTAGTATGATAGAGAAGGTCTCCGATTTCAAGGAGCTTACAGTTTGGGAGAGAAGGATACTGGTTAATAAACCAGAAAACAATCACGTAACAAGCATGATTCCGTATAGAGGCACACGCTGTGAAGGTGCTAGAGCAGTGAGAGAAAAGTGGGAGTGTTAAGGGGAGGGATGGTAAAGGAAGGTCTCTACTGAAAGGAGACATTCGAGTTGAGGTCCCAAAGGCAACTGACAACTAGAAGAGGGGGCATCCCAGGTGGAGGGGATAGCAAGTGCAAAGACCCTGAGGCAGGAACAACATCGGTGTGTTCCAAGAACATAAGGCAAGCCGCTGTGGCCAGAGTAGAGCAAGCTAGGGAGTGAAATGAAATTGAATTGATCCAGGAGGCTGCATCTGGCTCATCTATCTTTTCGGTACCCAGCACCGTATCAGGCAAAGACCAGGTAGTCACGGATATTCGCTCAGTGTACAGATCAATACAATGAATTAATTGCATCCCTTGGTTCCTGTCCTCCACAGTCTTAGGTGCCACGTTTTATGCATATTTTATAAAGCTAATTAACACCCCCCCACCCAGATATTGTTTTTGCTGTTTTAGTAAGTATGACATGTATCCATGGGGTCAGTGTAAGAGACGATTTGATATTGACTATCCCCCTAAAACCTAAGACTTCGATGATAAGTATTGCCCGATTAACTGCCTGGAAGATGCAGAATTGCCACCTACTGCCGAAGGACTCCCTTTAAGAAAAGAGGTCCAAGAAGGACCAGTGATGTGGTTGAGGTCACACAGGGCACTTGTCGAATGCCAGGGGTGGAAAGCCATTTTCTCACCCTGCGATTGAGCTTGTGGCTGAAAGGATTAGATGATCCATTTAACTCCATGTACTGTGACATGCTCACACTTGAAGCTTTCCCAGTACAATGTGCTCAGTTCCCAAAATATGGGATTTTAAGTGAAACCCTGACATTTAGCTCTAGGGCTAAACAGCAATACTTAAATCTCCCAATTAGAAGCAGAGATGGAGACGAAATGGTCCCAAGGAATCTGGAGACACAACAGTTTCAAAAGGCAGCAAAGGGCTGGGACAGAGAGAGAGAAGTTTTAGATCTTGCACTGGGAATGCAAAGCTAAATGAGAACCATTTAAAGGCTCTGGGGGTTATAAAGTGGAATTCCCTCTTGTATAGAACACAAGAGTTATTAAGTGTGTATATGACACTCCTGTTTTACTTCATGTTCACGATTATTTTATACAGGCGAGTTTGGAAAGAATTATAGGCTGAGAGCTGGCCAAGATGGGCAGCGGGGAATGGGGGTGGCTATTGCAATGTCATTGTTGGGACCTTGGGCTACTTGGGCAAAGTCGACCTGGGGTCCATCGTGGGCTGAGGGGTTGGGGAGAAGTAGAGCGGAATTGGATTCTGTGTAGGCTCATCTTCAAAAAGGCATCCCAGGACTGGTCTTCATAGGATAGGGTCAGGCTTGAGAACTAGGGGCAGAGCCTGAGACCAAGCTCAGCTGGACTGGCTTTGGTCCACTAATGTCCAGAGACCAGGAGGGTAAAGAATTTAAATTTCACTTGCCAGGCTTTAAGACATGAGAGAGACCTCGGGCCATTCGCAACACACCAGTGATTTCACAAGTGAAAAATATAGTCTCTTTCTGAAAGAAGTCCAGGAGGCAGGGAGTTGGGGATAAAGGGCTGCTTTAAGCAGAGATCCAATTACCAACAACCCTGGGCTGGTTGCATCTTTCCTGAAAGTGGTCAGAAGCAATGACATCGGTCTCCTTAGATCTTCCTGGGTTACATTCCTTTCTAAGGGAGGCAGGGCTCTGGCATCAGAACAATTTGGATTCCCAGTTTTGTTTCTAACTCTGTGACCTTGAGAAAGTTAAATAACCTCTCTGAGCCTCAGTTTCACCAACTGTAAAATGGGGATTCAAACAGCTACTTATAAGAAAATATAATATGGTAGAGGATATGCAAAGCTGGGTCTCAGCAAGTGACAGCCATCGTATCAATAATGATGATTATATTAATAAGATTTTAATGAAGGACAATTGATTGGACTGGAGTGGGGAGCAGGCATTGTGTGTGATATCTCTTGTTTGATGACTTGGGGGAGGGTGTCTTTTATCATCTGTTCTTTGTGCCCTAGTCTCACTGTGGTACAGTTTATAAAACTTTGTTGAATTGGCAAAGGTGGTTTTATAACTTGAAAGGCATGGTCCTTACCGTGACCTGCTTCTCAATCCTGGATAATTGAGATTCTGTAGACTCTAGACTGGCTAAATGCCAACCGTATAGATCCCAAAGCTCTCCTCTTGGGTATCCCCAAGATATACTTGAAGCCTTAATTCATTGAAACTACAATGTACCTCTCTCCCTTCCTCCCACCTCCTCCCTCCCTCCCCTCTCTTTTTTCTTTCACTGAGACACATTTTCCCCCCTAATAAATCATTGTAACATATCGAACAGAACACAGTAAAGCCCCAGTGTTTGAAAAGAGCAGTCCCAGTACTTATCTACTGTGTTTCCCCAGCACTTCTGCAAGGGTCCCTTGAACAATTCTGAGGTTCTGTGAAACACAATTTGTAAACCATCAAGTTAGTTTACCCCCTTCTTGTTATACAGAGGGGAAAGCTGAGGCTAACACCAGAAGGGATTTGCCCAAGCCTAGATAAGAAATGCAGATAATGTCCCACTGTCCAGTTCAGTAATAGACGCTATGAGTCTCTGGGAGGGCTAGCACATACTTTCAAACAAGTCACCCAAACTCAAGACTAGGAGGTTCCAGTTAAGTTACTGTGAGTTAAGCTTCAGATATATAAAGGGAACACATTGATTATTTAAGACTTGTTTTTAGGCAAAAATGTTCTGATTTGGAATCAGAACATTTGTTGAAATCCGTGCTAGAGAGGCAGACGTGTTTGTTTATTCTACAAGTTTTTAAAGTGCCAACTCCCCAGCAGTGAATAACTTAACGACCCAAATACAAACCCCAACGTCCAAACTGGCTCAGGGGAGGTGGCGATTACGGAAAATCCTGCTTCATCTAGCCCAAGGAACTGACCACCAGTGAGCTGGAAAACAGACCTCAAAGCAGGAAAGAAACAGACGTGTCCAAAGAAGAAATGGAAAACACCACCCAGAAACAAGCTGACCCTCAAGAAAGACCTCGGGGGAGTGGAGTCGGGGGTTGTCTTTCCTGGTTTCTCAAGGCTGCTGGGGTCCTGCTTTCTGGATGAGGATGTGATGTGGAGACAAGTATTGGAATTTGGATCCCAGAGCATCAGACGATGGTCTTAGATCTGGGGTTGCACAGTCCATGTTCACCCAGGCTGGGCAGGAAATGTAAGTGAACAAGTGAGCTGAGTGTAAGATGATAAAAGACAGCTGGCACTCAGTCTCAGTACTGGGAGGCAATGGGGAGTTGAGGGGAGTCAGGGGACATACCTCAATTAAAGCGAGCAGCTGCTGGCCCCTAGCCACTGGTTGCCATGTGGACATGTGGGTCCGCTGTTGACAGTTTTTCTGATGCATCAAAAGAATCCCCAAACCTTGATTTTCATGAGCAATCTGCTTTCAAAAAGATTGTCCTTTTAAAACGCACAGTTTTAAAAGTAGTCTGGGGGCTCTCTCCTCTCTCGTTAATGGGACCACTAATGATGGTCATGGACTGCCAGTTGTGGTCCCTCATTTAAGACCCTTGGAGTAGATAGAGGGCACTTAATTCTACCCATTCATTCTATTGATGTGAAAAATGGACCTTGGGGTTCATCTTAAGTCACATACAATGGTGTCAGGTGTAGAGCTGGGATAAGGACCTGTTCTGAGTTCTACCTTTCTTTCCTTCGCAGTACAGATTCCAGAACAGTGTCAGTTTTCCAGAATTGAACAACTGTATATACTGAGTAGGGCCACACTAAGTTTCACGCTTTCCATGGAGAAAAGCGAATGCTACGCTGGCCCTTAAAAATGATGTCATCGTTGGTGACAACGATTGTAAATATCAGAAGGAATGCTTTGGGCAGCAAGTAACAGAAAATCCTGAGTCACATCGACTTAAACAATACATGAAATTCTTATCTTTCGCACCTGGAAGATCAGAGGAAGGACAGCCTGCAGATTCAGTGTGATCAGTAATATAATTGGGAATCTGGGTGCTTTCTGTCTTTCTGCTCTGCAAGATTCCTACCCCTCCTCTTCCTCCTATTTCTTCCTCATTCTCTCTCTCCTCTTAGTTACAACAAGGCTGCCAATAGCAAGCGAGTCTATGTGCACCATTGTCCCATCTGGAAGGAGAGAATGAAAAACCTTGAAACTTTCCCCAAGGCATGGACTCTAGATCATTCTCGTTCATCTACCTGAGCCGGATGTTCACTGCTGGACCAATACCAATACTCGAGGGAAACTGTGTGCTGATTGGCTGATCTGTGCAGTCTGCTCCAGGAACGGAGGTGGGACCCTGTGGCGGAAGGGTTTACACGTGTTTGACCACCTTTCTGTTCACCCGGTTACCTTGGCTCTTCTTGGAAAGCGGTGGGCCAACTTACGGATCTTCACAGCATCCTCAAGGTGGGCTGGACTTGGACTTTTCCACAAATACCCAGATGACTGGTGCCCTGTTTTCCTAGAAGATACAGTTTAAAGCAGAACTTCTCAACCTTTAATTGCACCAGAACCCCCGAGGAATCTGATAAAAATGGACTTTCCCAGTCCCCCGTACCTAGAGGAGTACGATTCAGGAGGTCAGAGAATCTGCATGTATTACAAACTTCCCAGGTGATTTTGATTTGGCTGGTCAAGTATCATACTTTAAGGGATGCTGCTCTAGGCTATAAAACCTGGCTGTCCTACAGCTCAAGAATATTCAAGTGGCCACCGGCATCAGGGAAATTCTGTGGTTCATGAAGGGGAGAGTTTTAATCTGTTATGGCACAATAGAACTCTCTTTTTCGTAATTACCTTTGAATTCTTGGAAGAGAAAATTTCTAATTACGCTTTTCTGGAGTGCATCCACGGAACTTTTGGAAAAGAGTGAGGAAGCGTTGAAAGAGATGAAATGTCATTTGTTCCCTCGGCTTCCACCCACATTCCCAAATTATCCTTGGCATGTGGGTCACAGAATATTGGATGGAGCGTTGTCCCAATTGTGAGCAACGCTATTTGTGGGATTTTAGCTACTGTATGATTTAGGTTGTACTTACATTAAAGTTGAATCCCAAGTGAGAAATTATTTCCTTTTAATGCTCATTGAATCATTCTGATAACACCAGGGAGTTTGGTGCTAGCACTTAACTCCCCTCTATAACTTGCTATACCCCTTTTTTGCCAAAGAGAGAGGAGAGCTTGGGTTCAGAGGCTTGAAATCGAATATCACTATAATTATGTTAACTTTAATACAATGAAAAGCATCTAACTGTCATTTAATTATATTGTTTTCTTTCATCATGTGTTGGATAGGATACATGCTAGATTATGCTGACCTAAAAAAAAAAAATCCCAGTGGCCTGACCATCACATGGTACTTGATACTCACACGACTTGTTTGTCTATCACGGATCTCAGGGGGATTCTGCTCGTTGGAATCACTCAGAGACCCGGGCTGATGGAACAGCCACCATCTCCAACAAGGTCAATTTTCATGGCAGAGAGCAAGAGAATTCTGAATGTTCTCACATTGGCTGTTAAATATCGTGGTCTGGACATGACACATGGAACTTCTGCTCACAGACCGTTGGCCAGAACTAGTCACACGGCCCCGCCTAACCACAGGGGCCCAGGAAGTGAGAATCTTCCCGTGACCGGGAGTGGGGAAATGTAGATATTTGGTAAAGAGCACGGATGCTTGCTACACACTGTGGTTATTTGCTGTCTCCCAGCCAGTGTTCTCCCATTGTTCTTTTCTTCCAGATTCTGAGGGGAGGCACCTTCCCGAGGGATGTGTGAACACAGAGAGTACAGCGAATATTCATGCAAAACTGTAACAAGACAGCCTAGCCTTGCTCCTGGGTTCAGTCCCTTTCTCTCTGTGTGACATTGGGCGAATTGCTTCACTTCCTTGGTCCTCAGTTTCCTCATCCTTGAAGCGGGATAGTTATAATAGCATCGACTTCAGAGGGTCTTCAAGAGACTGAAAGAGTTAATATATGCAAAGAACATGGCTCGGTAAACATTGGCTATGATTTTTAGAGCCCTAGTGTCAATTCATTACATAAGCAATTACAATTAAGTATAAGGGATGTCCCTAAAGGGAAGCACAGGGTGTGGGAGTCCCTAGCAGTGGGAGAGAATCCAGTTTAGGGCTTTAGGAGACAAAGTTCTCCCTGAAGAAGAGGCCATGTTATTAGCCAAGCAAAGAAGGTGGAGATATAGGTTCCAGGCAGAGGGAATGCACAGGTGTAGAGCCATGGTGAGCTTTGATGGACTTCCTTCTGAAATGCTGGGTTGAGAGCCCCTTTGCATAAATGTTCTGATGCTTTTCCTTTGGTGCCTTGTGAGCGATGTTGGATTCTTGTCTCTGCAGAACTCCTGATCCTCATGAAGGGTCTCAGCCTTTCAGACCATCCTTTGCCTTGCCCCTTGGATGTTATAGCTCCCTATGGCCCAAGACCAGTTCACTGAGACCTCTCTCGGGGTGGCCTGAGAATGACTGGCACGCCGTAGTGGCGAGGCGCTTTTCTTGGAGAATTTTTGGAAACATAGGGGCTAGAGAAATTAGGACTTGGATTACTTTAGCAAGCGAATGGTTTTTCAGAGCCTAGAGAGCCAGGGTGTGTGTGCTGTGGCAAAGGGATCAGGAGAGCTGGTGAGGAAGAGGCAGGAAGAAGTCCACAGGGCATTCTTAGAAAAGGCAGAAAATTGCAGTGCTCTGGCTCAGAAGAGCTACATCAAGACCTTGTTAATTTCAGACCAGTTTACCTTCCGCAGTCACTTTGGCTCGGTTTTACTCACCATGAACCCTCAGCCAGGTGTGCGGGCTTCAAAAAAAGTGCTTTGAGTCCTAGTCTTGGCTCTAGCAGTCACCCAGCTGAGACTTCGATGAGGCTGGTATCACTTGTCTGGCAGCCTGGCCAGAATGTCACTCTCTGGGCAAACCAGACTTTCTGGAAAGAACTTCCGCTTGACCAGCAGGCAAGAGCAAAGCACACAGTGGTGAGGTACAGTGGAAGCTTCCTAGCCTCCAGGAATCATGAATCAGAGTAGCCTGATGCTGAAGAATTAGTGAAAGCACCAATCATGGCAACAGTATCTACCACCATGACTCGACCTCCTACTATGTGCTGGGCACTGCCATCAGCCCTCTCCATGGATGATCTCATTTAATTCCCACAACAGCCTTGAAAGGGGAGCACGATTTCAAGAAGGATCCTCTACTTTATCTGATTTGACACAGCTCATTGGACGGAATAGCCATGGCCAAATGTAAAATCACGGTTCTTATTACTAAGAAACATGTGTAATTGATGCTCCAGACTTCTATCCTATTCCTGTCTCTGTAACCCATCTCCTCACTCAAGAAAAAGCTTAAGGATTTAATGTTTTACTGCTTTACCCATGTCACCCGAAAGAAAATGTCCCACATGCTGGTACTAAAATCCCTAATTTGAGTTGAGGAAACTGAGGCTCAAAGAAGTCAAGTTATACAGAATTCCAAAGTGGCAGAGCTGAGATTGTTTTTTTTTTTTCCCCCTTCAACTTTTTATTTTGACATAAGTTCAGACTTGCACAGAAGTTCTGAAGAATCCCTGTAGACTCTTTACCCAGTGCCCCCAATATTAATACTTTGTCACATTTATTTTACTCTCCCCCAACTTCTTTTAAACCATCTGAGATTCAGTTGCAGACCTAATGCCTTTTTACCTCTAAATACTTTAGTGTTTATTTCCTAAAAATAAGGATGATCTCTTACATAATCACAGTACAGCTAGTAAAATCAGGGAATTGATATAGATACAGATAAAATATTACTATCTAGTCTGTAGACTTAGTTTATCTTTTACCAATTGACAGATTGTCCCAATAATGTCCTTTATAGCAAAATGATAAGAAATAAGAAAGAGGAGGGAGGGAGGAAGAGAGGGAGGGAGAGAGAGAGAGAGAGAGAGGCAAAAGCAAAGTAAAATAATAAAAAAGAGAAGAAAAAGGAAAGAAAAAATATTTGAATTTTTAAAAAACTTGCCACGTTTGTCTTTATTTTGTTCTTTATATTTTGAAAGTGAAAAGAAATAGTATCAAGAGAGAGAGGGAGAGAGGGAGAGAGGGAGAGAGACGAAGGGAGAGAGAGGCAAAAAACAAAATAAAATAAGAAAAAAAAGAGAAGGAAAAGGGAAAAAATTTGAATCACTTAGGGCATTTACTTGCCTCTTGAGTCTCTGTGAATCTGGGAGAGTCCTCGGTCTCTCTTTGTGTCTCATGCCATTGACAGTTTTAAAGAGTACAGGCCAGTTATTTTGTAGAACGTTCAACCATTTGGATGTGTCACGTTAGACTTATGTGATGTACTTTGGACAGGACCTCCACAGAAGTGATGTGTACCTCTCAGTGCGTCACAGCAGGAGGCATGTGACGTCAAGATTTGTTCCGTGACTGGAGAGGTTAGCTTTGATCACTCAGTGAAGGTGGTATCTATTTTTCCCTTTGTAGTTCATATCTTGTGGGGAAATACTTTGAAACTACATGAAGATCAGAGCCTGGACTTGTGACCTAGCCGTCTGACCCCAGAACTCACAGTCATCTGCTACACTTAACATTTCCCTGCGTCGCTGGCATTCACTCAGGATTTGCCAGGCACTGTTCTAAGTAAGTAAATGTGCTATTTCTTTTAACTCTCACAATACTTTCCAGAGCTGTGGGTGTCCCATCTCTAACCCTCAGTCCCTCATCTACGTTATATTGATGCTATATATTCAGGATCCAGATGAGTCCGTCATCTCTTGCTAAAAGAATTTTGAGAATGTTCATAGCAGCATTATTTACAATTGCCAAGACATAGAAACAACCTAAGTGTCCATCAGCAGATGAATGGGTAAAGAAGATGTGGGGTATGTATGCAATAGAAGACCACTCAGCCATAAAAAACCAAAATTTTGCCATTTGCAGCGACATGGATGGACTTGGAGGGTGTTACGCTGAGTAAAATAAGTCAGACAGAGAAAGACAAATACTGTATGATCTCACTTATATGTAGGATCTGAAAAATACAAGGAACTAGTAAAAAGAACGAAAAGAAGCAGACTCACAGATACAGAGAACAAACTAGTGGTTACCAGTGGGGAGGGGGGCAGTGGGAGGTACACACTACTGGGTGTAAGATAGGTTCAAGGGTGTTATGGTACAACGTGGTGAATAGAGCCAATATTTTGTAATAACTGTAAATGAAAAGTAACCTTTAAAAATTATATAAAAATGGAAAATTTAAAAATTAGAAAAAAGAATTCTGACGAAGTTGAACTCCAGTTCCACGCATTGGTCATAGGACCCAAACTGGAAGCTGAAAGGGCTCTCACAGACCCCCAAGGAGGAATGTCCCTAGAAGTATTATCCAAACAAAATCCCTGCCAGAGAAGTGAACTAATAGGGGAAAATCCATGTGCGTGCCACTCAGAAAGGGCCTGGGTTGACTGCAGGAATGGGTTTTTATGAGATTTAATATTCCCCTCACTGGAGACACATTACTATCGAAATAATAAACAGCAGAGTCTATGGTGTTGATTTTTAAAGTAAATCCTATTGCTATTAGCTTATCTACCCAACTATTAAAACTAATAAAATAATAAACTTTATGACACAGACACTTAGCTCAATTCAATCCCCCCTTCTAACTGCAATTTTCTCCTTCTATGACTGTTGGTTTTTCCAGCTATTTCCTGCTTATCGCTAAACTATCTGGAATATTTTCATATGTTTGGTTGATAATTTTCAGTTGCCCTGGGATATTTTAATATTCCTTTCTCTCTCTCTCCCTCTAAATCTTCCTCTTTTTCTTTAAACCGAGAATTGTCATGTCTCTTTACTTTAGTCTGCGTTTAACTTTCGCATCCTGTCCTTTCAGCTGGGAAGAGTGCCTCTCACCAGGTTCCACATCACCTGCCTCTTGGGGTCCTTTGTGAGTTTGCTAAAGAAAAGGGAAAAAGCATCCCAGATTATCTGGGAGTGGGGCAGGGGAGACCCAGTACTCATTCAGGGTTCATTTGGTCTGTGGTCTCCTGCAGGGCTGGCAAAGACAGGTTAAAAGTTTGGGGCAGATCAGAAAAAACAGCAACAACGAAACAACAACAACAGCATACAGAGGAGAGGCTTCTTCCATGGGGGTTAACTCCATGCAGGGTGAAGGCATAAGGCGACACGTGCACAGTCAAAGGACATCCTTGAGTGTCTGTCCCCTAGGATGTAATAGTCCCCATATTAGAGACTGATGTTTCCTCTCTCCACAAGCCCATGAGATCCAGTTTTGTTTCCACCATCGAAGATCTCTTTCTGTACTGAGAAGCAGAAGGAGCTGTATAAGGGGCATGTTGTATGAAAAATAAATATATTTAAGGCCCAGAATGACGTTCAGCTATGGGGGATGCTTCAGCACCTGGAGAACATTGGAACGGGGACTGGCTCAATGACGACCAAATTCACCCCGACATCTCGTACTCACTTTGGGGCATGTGCTCAGAGTCCTCACTATTTTATCTCTCTTGCTCTTTCCCTTCCTAGTCCCACAGCATAGAGTTGGATTTTCCTATAATAACTATGGAAATTGGACCACCTCGCTGTGTTTAATCTCCAGCACTCAGATCTCAGGCAGGCACAGACTGTACAGTTTCATTGGGTTGAGCTTCTTCTGGCTTTAGTCTGATGACCATCTCTAGGGGGAAGGTAGACACTGGGCCGAGAGACTGTTCTCACGTCTCTGGGATCTTCTTTTTTTTTTTTTTTTTTTAGTGGTACACGGGCCTCTCACTGTTGTGGCCTCTCCCGTTGCGGAGCACAGGCTCCGGAAGCGCAGGCTCAGCGGCCGTGGCTCACGGGCCCAGCCGCTCCGCGGCATGTGGGATCTTCCCGGACCGGGGCACGAACCCGTGTCTCCTGCATCGGCAGGCGGACTCCCAACCACTGCGCCACCAGGGAAGCCCTGTCTCTGGGATATTATACTCCATCTCCAGCCATCGGTATGAGCGGTGTTCTGCCAGTGGTCAGAAAAGCATAGTATTGGGTAACAATCAACGGACTGAATGGTAATTTGACTCACTGCCGAAACCCCACAGGTCTTACAGCTTCCCCCTTCTTTTTAACTTAGTGGATTTGTGTATGTCTGTGTAGGAATGAGGTGAGAAGTATGTTATTCAAGCGAGAAGAAAGGCATGCTTAGGAAGATTTTTAATTTAGCCTGAGTCCTTTCGTACTTTAAAAGTGACTTTTCTCCACACCCTGCCCCCACCCGAGTATAAAAGAAACATATATTCATTCCAGAAAATATGGAGAAAGCAATGTATCGGGGACACGACTGTTAAGAAACATAAGCCAACTCCGACTGGCTGAAGCAGAGCTTAATTTATTTGATGCATAGCCTGGATCTCTCAGAATTGGCAGGAGGTTTCGCAAACTAGGTTTAGAAAGTGGGAATGAGCTGTGGAGACTAAAAGAGGTGGGGGAGCGGGGACCACAGCTGCAGCGTCATGGTAGGAGGATTCAGGACAGCCCACTTCTGCCACGGTCAAGAACCTGGAACTGCTGCTTCCATTGCAACACTCACTGAGTGTTATGGGCTGAACTGTGTCCTCCAAAATTCATATGCTGAAGCCCCAACCCCCAGTACCTCAAAATATAATTGTATTTAGAGTTGAGCCTTTTAAAGAAGTAATTAAGTCAAGAGGAGGTCACTAGGGTGGGCTCTAATCCAATCTGACTGGTGTCCTTGTAAGAAGAGGAAATTTGGACGCACAGAGAGACACCAGAGATGCACCCACACACAGGGAAGAAGCCACATGAGGAGCCAGTGAGACCTGCAAGCCAAGGAGAGAGGAATCAACTCTGTGGGCTCCCTGGTCTTGGACTTCCAGCCTCCAGAGATGTGAGAAATAAACGGCTGTCGTTTAAGCAGCCCAGTCCGTGGAATTTTGTTATGGTGCCGCCAGCAAATTAATGCGCTAAGGATGCAGGGTCTTGAGAGAGGACATCCAGCTGGCTGAACTGAGGTCACATGACTGTGTCAAGGGCGTACCTCTTGACTCCTGTAGTGAAAGATGGACACCTGGAAACTACCCAACCATACGTGCACAACAAAGCAGAGATAAGCCCTCAAGGTAAAATTTGGTTGTGGAGCAGACACCCCTGATGCCTGTGGCAGCCAGGCTCGTCCAGTGATCCATGACCCTCACCTCCTGGTGTTCACACCCTTGTGTAGCCCCCTCTCATATTGAATCAGACCTGGTCTGTGTGACCAGTAGATGATACCGCAGGAAACTGTTCCTGGCTTCTGAGTTAGTTCATGAAAGGTGCTATGCGTCTTCCTCGGTCTCCTGGCTTGCTTTTCTCTGGGGGAAGTGGCCGTCACGTCATGAGGACACTCAAGCAGCATGTGGAGGGGACCCTGTGGGGGAGAAACTGAGGTTTCCCGTCAAGGAAGCCTCAGTTGATGATGTCGATCAGTATCATCTTGCCAGCCTTGCAAATGACCCACTTTGGAGGCAGATCCTCCGGCCTCGGTCTAGCCTCCAGATGAGACCACAGTCCTGGCCAATCAAAACTGCAACCTTAAGAGTGACTCTGAGCCAGAATCACCCAGCCCAGCCGCTCCCAAATTCTTGACCCACAAAAGTCAGGTGGCAAAAAAATATTTATTATCGCTTTAAGCAGCTGAGTTTTGAAATAAGTCGTTACACGATAATAGGTGACTGTGACAGTGTGTCACTCAGCTGGCTGTTGCAGGTGCTGTTACGGGACCTGGGAGCGATGTCTTTCTGGACCCTCCAACCCCAGTATAGCCTGCTGCTAATATTTGACTCTGTGATGCAGTTTATACCCCAGAGATCCCCACAGCATCAGGCTGAAGCTACACTACGTTTGAAAACACATCTTTGCTGTTTCTCCCCTTCCCTACCTTGCTCCCCTCACTCCCTGACAGGTCGAGAACACATCCTCAATAAGCAATTTGCACAAGAATTCTCATCTCAGTTCTGCTTCTAGGAATGCTGACCTCAGACAGGATGCATCTTGGAAGGAGGAATGGACACCAGGCAGTCAAGAACGTTGTATGACTAATACAGTCTATCTCTGCACTAACCCGACGAGTTTTTTTCCACATGCACACTTTTAAGTATGCTCTAACTAAACATCCACACATCCCTGTACAAACAGAGGCAAATCTGCCTTCTCCCTGAAGGAAAATAACCCATATCTTGTCAGTGAATGCAGGGAGCCGGAGTGTGTGTGTTTTCTGGATCATGTTTAGTTGTCCTCTGTGCTTTTGTGACTCTATTTTGATATCTTGCAACCTGTGAAATGGCACATTTAACCGCTGCCATATACCATAGGGTGGTGAAAGGGGGAAGCAAGAGAAGCAATGTACACACTACTGTGCTTAAAACAGACAACCAACAAAGACCGACTGCAGAGCACAATATTCTCTAATAGCCTAAATGGGAAAAGAATTTGAAAAAGAATAGATGCATGTATATGGATAACAGAGTCACTTTGCTGTACACCTGAAACTAACACCACATTGTTAATCAGCTATACTCCAATATAAAATAAAAGATTTAAAAATATGTATCTGACACACACACAGAAAACCAAAATATAATCAGTTTCTGTAACTACTCGTAAGGTTGTGGCTAATATCTATTACCCCTATATTACCCACTTCAGATTCCCTGGTTGAGGTTGTTTGCCCCATGAGACGACCCAAACCTTTATTCTCAGGACCTTTGTTTCTCTTGGTGTCCTGGAGTGTATAAAATTGCCATAGTTTTCTATTATTAACCTTGACCACTGGACATAGCTACAAAGGGGCAGGAGATCCTTGGGACCTCGCCTGATTTCCATTCATACTCCTCTAGCTCCTTTTGTGAATCAGAATTTCTGTTTTCCTTTGATAGAGAAAGTCATGAACCCCAGCCTGCCGGCACTCTAAACCTCTCTGTTTTTATTGGGACATAAAGAGTCTCAAAAGCCAAAGGGCAGCCTCACCGCCCCACCCCAACCCAGTTCAGTGAAATCATAACTGGACTCCCTCTTAGAAGCATCACACATCGAGATTAGGATTCAGAGTTGTTAAAAACAGCACGTCCAAGGTCACCTGACGGTAGAGTTTAAACTCGAGCCCACGTCTATCTGATCCCAAAGCCGGAGCACTGAGCCGCTTTAGCTGTTTCAGTGGGTGCAAACACCCTTGCATTCTATGTGGTTCTTTGCAGAAGACAAATTTAGGGAGCATTAGCAGAGAAATGGTACCCAAGGCGGGGGATGGGGGGAGGGCAGTGTGGTGCAGTGGAACAGTCCACAGCTTGAATCCCAGCTCAGTACTTCTATTTACTCAATTTTTTTTTTTTTTTTTTTTTTTTTTGCGGTACGCGGGCCTCTCACTGTCGTGGCCTCTCCCGTTGCGGAGCACAGGCTCCGGAAGCGCAGGCTCAGCGGCCGTGGCTCACGGGCCCAGCCGCTCCGCGGCATGTGGGATCTTCCCGGACCGGGGCACGAACCCACGTCCCCTGCATCGGCAGGCGGACTCTCAACCACTGCGCCACCAAGGAAGCCCTACTCACTGCGCCACCAAGGAAGCCCTACTCAATTTATTGAACATTATTTGTGAGTCCTTTCTACGTGGCAAGCACTGTCCTGGTTACTACAAATAGAGCCGCACTCATAAGCAAAGTCTTCTGAACTCTGTGTCCTCGGGCAAGTTATTTCAGTTCTCTGAGCCTCACTTTCCTGACCTATAACATAGGCTATTAATACCTACCCAGTGAGAGAAATCAATTCGTTCTGTCACTAGGAAAATGGGGACAACGGTACATGATCATGCTGGGAAAATTAAATCAGGCAAACGTATAGAGATCCTTTCATTCAACAAATAGTTCTTGAACATCTATTCTGTGCCAGTGATGGAGCTGAGCTCTGAGAGCACACCAGTAAATGAGGCAAATACAGTTCCTGCCCACTTGGAACTTATACCGAGTGAAGTTAGATATTAAGCAAAGAATTGTGATGGTGATTAGGGTTTCTAATAATTATGACCCAACTCCGGCTATGGCTATAATTCTTCTTTTGTCATTGCCCTGCTGGCTCTCCGTGGCTTCCTCCTTAGAGGTCTCCAGGTTCTTATAATACCTTTCTTGTTTGTTTACTGAGTCCTGAGAAGGAGAGAGAGTAACATGGTGGTGATGGAGCAGCAAAGTCAGGGAAGAGTTAAAAGTGAAACGTTCCTCAAAGTAACAGCAACCAACACGTCTGCTGCCATGTTGGCTGAGTCTCATGGTCACTTTGCCATGACTTCAGGTTTATGGAAAAAAAATAAGCCCTACAGAGAGGAAGAGAGGAAGTCGTTTTTCCTATAGCACAGCTGAAAATCTCATCTCTCCACAGGTTTTTTTTTTTTTTTTTTCCCCTTTCATGTGCACAGTTTTGGGATGGATTTTTGCTCCTCTGTTGGCTTCCTTGAGACATTTTATTGTCAGGTGTATTTGTGGACTCTGAAACCAAATATACATGGCTGAATCCTATTTTGTGGTTCTTCAGTTGTAGCTGAGTGTGTCTAGCACGGTGGCTGGTGTATCGTAGATGCTGGCGAATGTTGGCTAGGTAAGTTTCTGCCTGCAGACTTCAGTTCAATCATAACTTTGGGGAAGTTCTGTCCTGTTGACCCGTCTTGCTTACTGCTTGTATCAACCAGTCTGTTTTTGGTCTGTCAGGGTGGAAATACATCAAGGTCCTTAGGTAATTAATGTTTGAGGGGCACCTGTTAGATATTAGTCATTGCATTGGTGTATTACATGTCAGATCCTTGAGCTGTTTCAGAAACAAGAGCGTGAAGGCATTACATCCATTGCCCCCTCCCACGAGAAGAGGTTATGAATTTACACTATTTCCGCCCCTAATTCATTTCCACGGGGATCATGCTTACTAGTGGCTGCAAGACTCTTGTATCTGCTGAGAAGTGTCTGTCTTCTTGTTGGCTAATGGTTTTGTCATTAGTCTGATGAATAGACTTAAGATTCTTCAGCTCCAGAGTGGGAAGGACTTCTCACAGCCATGCCGCCGACCCTGTCATGTTAGAACACAGAAGCCTTCCAGTTGGGTTTTCAGGAAGAGACAAATTAAACAGGCCAAGTGTTTCTTTTTCTCTGGTCAAGTCATTTTGGATTGATGGAGTATAAAAGTTGTGTTCCAGTTTGAGGACGGCCCAAGAAATTAAATTTCCTCTTTAGTGCATGGTTAGAATTGCTTTGCTAGAGGAAAGTTAGAAGGTACTATTTATTTACCAGTGTGTCTTGCATATCCTAGTAACCCCAAGCACACGAAAGGTATATTTCTTGAAGAAATAGTTATTGAAAAAATTGGGGAAAAAATAAGTGCAAAGAAAAGAACAAATAATGATAGACACATCGCGGATACTCTACAAATATTGATGAATACATAAAGGAATAAGCAAATAAATGAATAAATGAATGAAAGTACAGTAATTCCCCCAGGATGAAGTATCGTGCAATGACTGAGTTTGAGTTTGTGAGAGAATTGTGAGGTGTCTTTTTGTGGCCGATGGTGCCCTGGATTGTCGTCCCACAATTTGAAGGGGTGGTTTCTCCATACATGCCTTTGTCCAATGGGACTCATCCCTTCTGACCACAATTGTCTGAACCAAGAATGGCATCTAGCGCCAGGGGACAAAACAAAACATCTTCCCCAGGCAGGGGAAGATACTGTAATATGGTCAAGTCTCCTACAGGGAGCTGTCTCTCTCTCACCAAGGAGATAAGAAGGAAAAGACGGTCTTCCATGAAGGAGAATAGTAAGTATCCATAGAGAGAGAGAGAGAGAGACACCTAGAGAAGAGAAATGGACAAAAAGAAATCCCTGGATTCCTGAGATTCTTCTAGTTGCTGGACATGACCCTGAATCTTCATAATTCCCCCAACATTTTCCCTCAAGTTAGCACAAATTGATGTATGTCATTACAGCCAAAATGGTCTTAACGCACATGCCCAGAGATGAGATGCTTTAGACCTCACGGTCTTTGTCTGTGTAAGGACAGACTGGCTTTCTACGTTTCCAGTCTCTTTCTTACTTCTTCATTCCTTGGGATTAAAGATGAAAAAAATGTATAGAAGAAGAAAGAAAAAAATGAAGCACCTCTGTCCTCAGCCCTTTAAGCGGCTTGGTGGGGACCTGTTTGATTTGGTTTCCATTCAGTACTGAGGTTTCTCTCCCCTGCATTTAGCGTGGGTTTCAGTTGCTTTATCTTGGCTTCTGGTAGCTCAAGGGCGCTGAAGGGTGTTCGGGGCAGGGCTGTGGTATTTGTACTGGCTGTTTGAGCTGCTGAGGGAGCAGAAGGGCCTGACCTCGGCCTTCAGTGCCTCAGGAGTTTCCTCTCTGGGGTTCTGGGTCCCGGGGATTAGGACAAAATGCGCCCACACTTGAATCTCAGTAAAACCTGATGTGTTTTGTTCTGTAGTGCTACCACTTGGGATCACGAGAAACAAATGCTTCTCCTCTCTTCTCCTCCTCTGCAAGGGAGGCTGGTGGTTTTGGCTGCCTTGGTGGAAAAACAAATACCCTTCCACAAATAAGTTCTTCTCACAGCCTTGCATTAGTGTTGGCAAAAACACCTGAGTGGGGATTCCACAAAGGCGCAAGCCAACCACACCTTTGAAGAGAGAAGACCTCAAAGGGGTGAGGTGGATGGATTGGGTGGAGCGTTTTGGGGCAAAGGGGGCTGTGAGTGTCCCTAAGTGGAGATGTTGTCAAAACTAAGAGCTAAGGAGGACACAGAGGGACAAGGTATCCTGGCACCTTTCTCTGGATCAGGTCAGATGCTTTCATTTCAACCAGCTTCCTAGGTATTGGCAAAAGCATCCCGAATCCTAGCAGCCAGTAAATCCACAGCTGCCGGGAAAAGTGCAATCATAACGAAAAAGAAGAAAAGGATTGGCTTTGCAAGCGAACTTGCAGAGCCTGGAAACTGCACATAAGGGAAAGTTTAAAGTAAGGGTGCTTTGGTGGAATCTCTCTCTTTAGCCTAAAACACACCTCTTTTTTCTTTTTTAAGCGTGACTAAAAACTCGCCATTTCTCAGTATCACTTCCACTCTTGGCCATCCTGACCCCCTTGGCTGTGGTCTTTTCCTCCTCTTGCCCTCACCCATCAGCTGGGCCTGCCAGTCTGAAGACCAAGACATGACATATTTGCACCATGCGTAAACACCGCTCCCCATTAAGAGCTCCATCTAATGAGAAACAGAGCCACGGAGGGGAAGCTTCAAAGTGGTTCACGGAAGGAAGTGCCTGGAACGAAATCTGACTTGATGTCCCAATTAATACGTCCCCTAATTCCATTTCCTGCCCTTGCGGGCTTGCAGCCGTCTTCCTCTAATTTCTGTGGGAGACGGAGACTCGGCTGATGGAGAGGAAGGAACCTGGAAATGGGGCGGCTTCACGGATGACTTGATACGCAGGCGATGGGCATATTAGGACAAATTAGAGAATTAAGGAGGAGGGAAAAAAAAGAGACAATGACAGTCAGAGGAAATGTCATCCCAAGTAATAGTATTAATGGAGACCGGGACTCTGCTGGAGAGGGTGGCTGGAGAAATTGAGAGCTGAACGCGTCGGCCAAATTGTCTTTTATTTCAGCCTGGGAGAGAGAAACTTGCCAGACACTTTCCTCTCTGTTCTAGGACTTTGGGGGTGAAACCAGCCCTGGATCTGTTCATGAGGATGAAGGGCAGGTCCAGATCTCAGCCAAAGGCCTGCTGAATTTGGATGAAGTGTTTGGGTGCAAATAAAGTTGAATAGGAAGACATCAGCCCGGGAAGAGTCAAGTTAGAATAAGCGGTGTGCCCTGAAAGTGTTACGAGCTCTTTGAAATAACTATATAATCGGCCCGAAAGTCCACTCTTCAATCACTCTTTTCAGTTAAGCATTGCCCCCTCCGTATCATCCTTTCCAAAAGCAGATGCCTGTGGAGGGTAGAGGGTGCCATCCCCGATGCACTGGGATGATGAGTTTATCAGAGGCGCTGGACACCCCAAGAGAACTGGTGACCGGAAGACCCTCATCTACTCCACCCAGACAGTCTGTACAGGCTCTGGATTGGCTCCCCTGACTACGGTCTCTTCAGTATGCTAGTCTATCCTCAGCACATCATGCACGTGCCTGCCTAATGGTCTTTCTAAAATACAGAGCCCATGTCACCCCCCCTGCCGCCTCATCCTTAAGTATCTGGTGGGGCTCCCTAGTGCCTGTGTGATAGAGTTTGAACACCTTCGCATGACATTCAAGGCCTTCACGTCTGAACAGGCTTTCTCTGGAGCCTTGCCATTCTCCGGTCTCCTCCTAGGTCTCCACCCAACCCTGCTGTTGCCCCAGGCTACAAACTCCTAGCCTTGCCAAACTCCTAGCCTTGCATATGTTGCCCTCTCCCGTTGTGGAGCACAGGCTCCGGACGCGCAGGCTCAGCGGCCGTGGCTCACGGGCCCAGCCGCCCCGTGGCATGTGGGATCTTCCCGGACTGGGGCACGAACCCGTGTCCCCTGCATCGGCAGGCGGACTCTCAACCACTGCGCCACCAGGGAAGCCCATTGTTCCTCTTCTTTACTCCCTCTTTATCCATCAAGTCGAAGTTGAAATGGCTCCTTGCTGAAGTCTTTCCAGGCATCTGAGTCACCTCTCTGTGTTCCCTTGGGCCTCTCTTTCAATCTCCAAGCCCTCAAGTGTCTCACTGCATTGTAATAATCGGCTTCTGTGTCTGGCTTTCCTGAGAGAACATCTCCCAGAAGACACACAGAGGACAGGACCAATGGTATACGTTTCTCAATATTTGCAGTGTCTGATGTAATATAGGAGCTCAGTGAACGGGCAGAGAAAGAACAAAGGAGAAAAGAAGGGAAAGGAGAAAGCAGGAGATAGAAGAAAGAGGGCACAGAGAGAACAGGAAACATCTTGAGCTGCATTGTTCTTGGCATAATTGTATCGGGATGTAATATAGACACCCGGTTGCACCTAAGGTCAAGCTGAGTTCACTTTAGAATTTGTTCAATTTAAGCAGACTGGCTGGGCTACACAATGTAGCTGGTTGTTAAGAGCCTGTGCTTTGGAGACCTGGGTTCAAATCCTTTTGTAATGACTCAGTCGCTGGGGAAGACCTGTCCCCTCTCTGAGCCTCTGTTTCCCTATCAGTAAAATGAGGAAAAGGTAGTCATGAGGGTCAAACAAGGTAAAGTACTTCGCCCAGTGCCTGGTGTATAGTAAGTGATCAGTGAAACCTAATATACATGCGAGTTGAGCCTGGGGACTCTGCCATTCTTTCAGACCATCTGTGGTTCTCTCTCCCTCTTCTTTCTGGCCTCTTCTGCCCAGACCCTGCCCCATAGTCTGAACAGTTCACTCTCCTTGCTGCCAGTATAGACAAGGCATGGAGTGGCCCCAGCATTCATGCCAACAGCCACTGGCATCTTGGTTACTAGGGAGCAATACCATTGCTGTGGTGCGGTTCCTTGAAGGAGCCAGTGCCTACCACAAACGTACCCAAACGAAAGCCTCCTGGTTACGTCATTTACTTGGGAGGAGAAGTGACAGTAGAAATTTGTGGATCTGAGCCCTGATGTCTTAATTCTTCTACTGTGGTTTTTCAGCCACTGGGGAACCTGGAGGAACTGCTGAGACAACACTAGGGGTCTTTTCCATCAAGATAAACCTCTACACCATCCAGGTTCCTTTCCTTATGTCCCCAGGAACTGGTGTTCCTGCCTAAAGTCACTCTTCCCTGGCCAGTGCCCGTTGATGTAAATGTTGATGCAGTGACCAAAGAAATCCAGGTTGGAATTTCTCCTTAGGAAATCACTGAAGACAAGGAGAATGACCCTGAGGTCCAAGGAGGATGGCTTTAGGGTTGGCCAAGCCCTCCCCCAAGTCATTCTCCAAAGGGCTGAACTGGGAGCTGGTGGCACTGGGAACTCGCTGAACAAGTTCTCAATGCCTTTCCGTTTGAATAGTCTATGGAATGGGTTCGAGTCCCTTAAGTTTCATCATTGACAGACTTGGAGCAGGGACCAGAGAGTCTTCCTCCCCTTGATATCTTGTGGCATTTGCAGAGTTCTCCCTTCTTTTCCTCCTCTCTTCCTTTAACCTTTCAAAGCAATTTTATATCTGTTATTTATCTTAGGTGCTTTCTTGGAGTTTGAGAAAAGGGTGTCCTCATCTCCATTTGATTGATGAAGAAAAGGAGGCACGGAAAGGTTAAGGTCAAGTGTCATGGATGCATGATGTACTGCTCAGATCTCTTTCAGGGCTGAAAGTCTTATTCTCCACAGGGTCTAAGAGTGTGGTCCTCTAAATGCCTTTATCTCCCATCCCTCTCGGGGTTCTGCCCTCAGCTAAAGAGACCCACCTTACTCGAGATTACCACCCCTTCTAAGGACATTCCACATCGAGGGAATACAAGCTCAGCCCCTTGGCCCCTATAGCAGGGTGATCTCATCTTCGGGACTCCCGTGAGATCAGCTGAGGCCTTTCTTGAGACTGCGTCACGGCTCAGCTTCTCCCTCTGTACAACCCTGATTCCCTCCCTTCCATCCCCAGTGAATTGCCTGCCCATTGTCCTTTATTCCAGCCTCTGCTCCTCAGGAAACCTGTAACACCAAGGTCACCCCGGGTGAAAGGGGCCAAGGTGGGGCTGGAATTCAAGTGCTCAGTACATGCTTGGCCAGTTGCTGAGTACTTACTAGGTGCCAGGCACTGAGCCAGAACCTGAGGGTGAGGCGATGAACAGGTTCACAGGGTCCCTGCCCTCACGGGGCCATGTCCGGAAGGACAACAGACGTTGAATTTACACTTCTTTACAAGGGTGATGAGTGTTTTTTTTAGATGTTAAGGGTAGGAGTTTATTAATTAATTTATTTATTTTTGCTGTGTTGGGTCGTCGTTTCTGTGCGAGGGTTTTCTCTAGTTCTGGCAAGCGGGGGCCACTCTTCATCGCTGTGCGCGGGCCTCTCACTGTCGTGGCTTCTCTTGTTGCAGAGCACAGGCTCCAGACGCGCAGGCTCAGTAGTTGTGGCTCACGGGCCTAGTTGCTCCGTGGCATGTGGGATCTTCCCAGACCAGGGCTCGAACCCGTGTCCCCTGCATTAGCAGGCAGACTCTCAACCACTGTGCCACCAGGGAAGCCCCAAGGGTGATGAGGTTTAAGAAGGAGAGGTACTGGATACTTGGGAAGCAAATAACAGGGCCTCACACCAGTCTAGGGGGTCACCTGAGGCTTCCTGGAGATAGTGATGGTCGCATTAGGACCAAAGGATGGTGAGGACACGTTAGCCAGGTAAAGAACAATGTGTTCAAAGAGGTAGCTATCGGAGGGGGTGTGGCATGGTAGGGAAATTGACGAGACTCTGGGAGAGATGGAGAGTGTGGCATAAAGGGGCCTGTAAAGCAAGAGGCAGTGGCTTGGACCACCTGGATAATCCGGAAAGCTTTGGACCCTCTCCGTGGTATGTAACCTCCAAAGGCAACCATTGAGGACGTCATCGCTCAACTTTGAATGTAGGCTGGGCTTGGGACTGGCCTTGGCCAATAGAAGGATGCTGTGTCAGTTCTAGACAAAGGCTTTCACTGCAGAAACCCATCACCAGGCTGTAAGGAGGCTTACACTACTCCTGAATGACAAGGCGCCATATGGACAGAGTGGCCACATGGAGAAGCACTGACGATGCCTTTCTGGACCTTCTAGCTCAGACTGGCCACCGGCGTAAGGCAGTTAGTCAACCCAGCCAGTAGCCTGTAGAACAGGAGAACTGCCCAGCTGTGCCCTACCTGGATTCTTGACCCATATACTTATGAGAAATAGTAAACCATTGCCATTTTCAGCCTTGAAGTTTTGAATAGGTTTATTACACAGCGCTAGCTAAATGAAACATTGTCCCCTAGGAAAAAAAAATCCCAGATACACATCCATCCCCAACAGTTCACATTTACTGAGCACCAACAAAGTTCCAGGCTCTGTGGTATGGGGTTTTTATACCTTATTTTATTTAAACCTTATTTTATTTAAACCTCACCGAAAATCCAGTGAAGGAAGCTTTTATGCTCATTTCACAGATGAGAATAAATGAGGCACAGAGAGAATGTGACTTGTCCAATTTGCATACCTAGCAAAGTGGTGGAACATGAACTTGAACCCAGAAAGCATGGCCCGCTCTTTCCATCACTAGATTGACTGTTCTTGCATGGGCATGGGGTCCACAAGACCTGGGCTAAAAGTCTGAATCTGTAGGAAGATTCATCTGTTGAAGGCAGACAGCACTGAGCTAAGACTCACACTTTTTGGACAGTAATCCCCATGTCTCACACACTTCCATGGCTGCCCAAAGTCTCCCCAGACACTTGGAGCCTCAGTTAGTAGAATTTGTCACATGGTGGTGAGGATAGGTAGAGATGGACCCCAAACTTCAGCTAGGAGACCTGGCTTTCAGCTCCAGTTCTGCCACATGGCCCTGGCCCATGTCTTCTGGACCCTGTATGCCTCTTTCTCCATCTGTAAAATGAGAACAGAATTTCCCAGACGTTTCCAGATTTGTCATATCGACAAACAACCAAATGTATTATACACTTGTTTTGTAAATCACCATGCATTTGCAACTTAAATAAGTCTTGTCTAGGGCTACGAAATTTATTAAACTGAGGATTTAATGTGCTGGTCATAGGTTTTTTTTGTACACCTGAATATATATATATATATATATATACACACATATATATATTTTTTAAAAATCTATCTATTGCCATTGATATTCCTGCTATGTGTTACTGTGGTGTGGGTGGTACTTTGGTGGCCTGGGGATTGGTGGGCTAGGTGGTCTTAACGTTTTTGGCAAGGGCTAAGGCCTGGGCAAGGGAGTGGGTTCAGGCTTGGGTCCCACTAAACGGCCCACCAGTTACCCCTTAAACAAAGCTGCTCTTTGGGCCCTACCTTCTTCTGTGGGTGGCGTGGAAGCTGAGGGCTTCTTATGGCATCGCATCACCTCATTACAGAGTGGGAGGTTTCAGGTCACGGTGAGAGTCAGTATTGGGAAGAGGGCGGTAGGCAGGGAGGGGAAAAACAAACTGAGAAGAGAGTTCAGTTCCTCCAACTGGCCTGTAGGGAGTTTCTCTTCATCTTTCCTTCTAGGACAGTTTGGCAATTTAAGTGTCCTGGGTCTGAGACTTGGCTGCCTGGAGATGGAGAAGGTCTAGACTGAGATTGGTCTGCTGTTAATGGGGTAACCGTAGGTGGAGAAGTAGGCTTCTGGGACAGTTGTGTTTCATTTCCTCAACCTCTGGCTGCGGTACTGGCACGTGACGTGATGTCTCAGAGCCAGCTGTGTGGAGTAGAAAGAGCCCTGGATAGAGAGAAAATAATAATGCCTAATAATAATAATAATGACCAACACCACCACAGGTAACATTCATTGAGCGTCTCTACTCTTTTTTTTTTTTTTTAACATATACATGTCTCTATTCTTTTTCAAATTCTTTTCCCATTTAGGTTGTTACAGAATATTGAGCAGGCTTCCCTGTGTTATACAGTAGGTCCTTGTTGGTTATGTGTTTTAAATATAGCAGTGTGTACATGTCAACCCCCAACCAAACTCCCAATCTATCCCTCCCCCCTACGCTTCTCCTCTGGTAACCATAAGTTCATTCTCTAAGTCTGTGAGTCTGTTTTGTAAATAAGTTCTTTTTTCTTTTTTTTAGATTCCACATGTAAGTGATATCATATATTTGTCTTTCTCTGTCTGACTCACTTCACTGAATATGACCATCTCCAGGTCCACCCATGCCGCTGCAAAAGGCATGATTTCGTCCTTTTTAATGGAGTGCCTCTACTCTCGACTTAACTCACCTGACTGATGCCCTCAACAACCCTGGATGAGACAGGTTCACTCTTCTCCCCATTCTACAGATGAGGAAACTAAGGTTTAAGGACATAAAGTCACTTCCTCAAGATTTCACACCTTGTGTCAGGGATGAGATGGAGCTGCAAGACATGACATGCCACAAGTCCCTTCCTCTCTCTGGACTTTGATGGTCCATTCTGTAAAATGAGGGCTTTGGTCCAGATTGATGGTGGTTTAGGGATTTTATTTTTTTAATGGTAGACTCTTTATTCCAATGAAGCCTCATATGTAAACAAGAGGTAAGTGGGATTGCTGTGTGGATGCAGGGTGAAGGGGAGTGATTCAAAGTTATGCTCACAGAGCCGATGTTTGCTTCCCTGAGGCACGTCCCCAGAACTTCCAGGATTCTACGGAACTTGTTCACAAACCAGCGAGACAAGGGCTTCACTCAAGTTGCTTTCTAGCTCTGTTGTCAGATGTTTCTGAGAATCTAGTCCCTGGAAACCTCAGAGCTCTGTGAATTAAGCAGTAGATCTTGGTGATGCTACCTAAGTTAGCGAAGGTCCTCGACTGCAGACTTATTCCGTCATCCATTTCTGCTACAGGTCGGGCCCCTGTCTGCATACCTAGCCTGGTGTTGAGTAAAAGGTTAAGAGACAAGAGATGCTCTTTCTGCCAATTCGGATTTTGTCTCTTTTGGGAAAGGGGATCGGGAAAGTGAAAACAAGTTCACGGGCAATTACAACGCCGAGTGACGAGCATATTAACAGGAATGAGTGCAGAGCATTGAGAGAAGGGTCTTTTATTTCAGACTCAGAGGTTAGGAAGCTTCCTGGCAGGAATAAAGGGGTGATAAAAAGAGCAAAGTGGGGTGGGGGACATGGGGCATGGAAGGGGTTTCAGGGGGAGGGAGACCCTAGTTCGACACTACAGAAGAGAGGGGCATTGAGGCAGGAAGTTAGTAAGATGCACCTGGGAATGCAGACAAGAGAGAGGGTGTCGGCAGCCACAGCTATTTCTCTCTCTCTCTCTCTCTTTTTTTCTTTTTGGCCTCTCTGCGCGGCTTGCAGGATCTTAGTTTCCCAACCAGGGATTGAACCCGTTCCCACTGCAGGAGAAGCTCGGAGTCCTAACCACTGCACCGCCAGGGAATTCCCAGCTCTCTCTCTTCTGACTTCCTCCAATGCTGTCCTGCATCTTGGGTACAGTGATAAGTACAGAGGTGGGAGGCTGATGTTTGGCAGTCCCTTGCCTCTTGATTGAATACATTGCGAGAACCCAAAGAATAATGACCAAGACGCTCGGCCCTCGCTCTCGTAATGAAAACAACAAATAGGAAATTGCTACCCACACTCATGGCAACCGGGACATTTTCAGATAGAGGAAGTAAGATGAGGTCGCTGGAGGAAGAGAAGTGGGAAACATGAAAGCACAGTATGTTTCGCTGCCGCGAAAAGCAGGCTTTTTGCACGGGGCTGCCGGGAGGTGGGGGATGAGGATAAGCTGGCCGGAACCCCTCCAGCCTGTTCCCACCTGTTTCTCTTCCCGTATAGGATTTTTTCCGCTGCCTCTGTGACCCGCCGGTTCACAGGTGGTTTTCTTGTATTCCCCTCTCCGGTGACACATCATTACAGAGAAATCGGTCTCGAAGCTCAGGGTAGGAAACCAGGAAGGCGAAGCTACAAGAAAGCAGCTGCCCAAAGTGTGCCTTGTAAAAACCCAGCCGTTGGGACTTCCCTGGCGGTCCAGTGGTTAAGACTCCACGCTTCCGATACAGCGGGCGTGGGTTCGATCCCTGGTCGGGGAACTAAGATCCCGCATGCCACGCGACACGGCCAAAAGCAAAGACACAAACAAACAAAAAAAAACCAGTTGTTAAGCTTAAGTCCAGTGCCTGCCTACAAGGCTGCAGAGGGTCTGCCTGGGTGGCCACAGAGGCCTGGACACCAGAGTGGCCAGTGACAGCCTGTGCTTGGGTGTCGGAGGGAGCTAGCTGGCTTGTCCCACACTCTATTCTGTCTGAAATTCATTTACCGCATCAGCTTTCTTTTGGTTTGCTTAGAATATTTTTTCCCCATTTTTAATTTTCAACTTTTCTATTAATTTATACATGCCTTGGAAAAAGCACACAGCTGATCTTTAAAAATATATAATCCATTCCCAAGGTCTCTGTCTTTTAACGGAAGAGTTTAATCCCATTATAATGAAGGGGATTACAGATTAGTTTGGACTTTATCTTCTAAGATTTCTACTTGTCATATTTTCATAATTTTCTTTTTGTCTTTGCTTCTTTCTTTCTCCTTTTTTTCATGTGTATTAGACAGGATTTTCTCTATCTCCTCCTCTCCATCAACCTTTCCCCCTCTCCTTGTTTAGAAGTTCTGTAGGTTCAATGTGTACATTAAATTCTTACTGAGCTTTTGATCAATCACTATCGTCATTACAATAATTCATCTAGCCTCGTCCTGAACAAAATGAAGCCCCAGAACTCTTAACCTCCAACCTTTACTCTTTTTGGCATTTATACTATTTTTGTCCCAGCCAGATTAGAGTTCCAACCGTACCCCTTTCTTTCTGTGTTACCTGTAACTTCACCTCCCTGATTCTCAGATTCTTCCTACAATCTTCCCTACAGGGCTGCTGGATGACCAGCTACATAAGTGAAAACGATCCATCTCTGTGTGTTGGTCCTCAAATCTCCTGGAAGGTGGAGAAGTCAGAGTTATCTCAGTGACCTTGAAAGACCTTAGGTCCTTTCATTCTCCTGTCTTGTCCCTTCTTTATTTGGCTGCCTTTTGGATATGATCTTAAGTTTTTATTTAAAAAAATTTTTTGGCCACGCCATAAGGCATGCGGGATCTTAGTTCCCCGACCAGGGATGGAACCCGCACCCACTGCAGTGGAGGTGCAGAGTCTTAACCGCTGGACCGCCAGGGAAGTCCTGATATAATCTTTATTGTATCATCAGCTGGACCTTACTCTGTGTCAAGGCGATGGAGTCTGATGGACTCACTGAAACTTAACTCCCCAGGTGCACAGAGGTGCTGCCTTCTCTCTCTGCCTCTGTCCTTTTTCCTCTGCCTCTTTACACCCTTCTGGTTCTCTATCTCAAGCCCTGTGTCCGGGTGTGTCTCTCCCACTGCCTGGTTCCTTCCCCCTTGTCCCCTCTTTCTAGCATCGGGATTTCTGCCTTTGCTCCATCTTTCTCTCTGTGTCTCTATGTCTTTGTTTTTCTCGGTCTCTCTGTCCCTTCTCTCCATCTCTCGTCTGTGTCCGGGTCTCTTCTCCATCCTCTCTCAGCCTCATCCCAGCTCCGTCCGCATCTCTGCCTCTGTCTCCTCATTTTGGCCTCTCTCTTCTATCCACCTCTGTGAACCTGAGACAGACTCTGTCCTGCCTCTTCCTCTGTTGGCCTCCCTCTGTTTTCCTTCCGCCTCTCTCTGTTTCTACCATTTTCTTTCTTTTTTTTTAAGTTAATTTTTATTGGAGGATAGCTGCTTTTGTTTCTACCATTTTCCTTCCCCCCAGCTTCCTCCCTCTGGCATCCTCCTCTTTCTTGCCCAGGCCTCTGCTCCCTGCGTAGCACTGGACCTCTGCTCTTCTGCCCCGTCTCTCTGCCCCTTGCCCCTTGCCCACCTCCCCACCTCCATCTCTGTCGCTCCCTGTCTCACCGAAGGCCCTTTGCACATCAGGCCCAACCCTAGCCGGGGGTCTCTGGGCTCCAGGAAGCCAGCCAGAGACTGTGCAGGCTGCACCATAACTCAGGAACTCTGCCAGTAATCATTTCGTTAAGCAGGAATGGCGTTCCCATTACCAGATAGCGGGTCTGCTTCTTCCCTACCAGGGCCCCCTCCCCGCCGCAAAGCCCCCCCACAACTTCCTGCTTGCAGCAGCCTCACAAGGCCTCATTCTAATCCTACGACTTGTCTGTTTAGTGTCTGTGGAGAGGGGAAAGGAGCAGAAAAGTAGCTTGTCTTTTATTTTTATTTGCCCTCTTTTTTTTTTCCCCTTCCTCCAGATATCCCCCTGGGGCACCGGCCTAGAACAGAGCAACAAATATTTACTAATTCCATGAACAGAAGAGGGTTTTTTTTTTTTTTTCCCAAGCAAATATCTGAGGCCCCAAGTTCATGGTGAGTCTCCTCCCCCATGTGGCCCCCCTCCCCCTTCCTCCCTGCACGCCCAGGACTTATATATAGTTCACTCAGTGCCATTTCCCCAATTTTTTCTGAAGTTCAAGACAAGTTGAAGGGTCAAAAAGGCAAAGGGTGTTTTAGAAGTTTAGCAGACAGCTTTTGGTACAAGCGAAAGAAAGAAAAGAGGGGCAGGAGAGAGGCAGAGAGAACAGGAGGCAGGAATCTGGCTCACATTAAGCTGGAAAGTTCCAACCATTGATTTGCTCTGGAAGTATGCCTTTTTTAATCACAAAACATGGTTTATTCATGAGGTTTTTTTTTTTTTTTTAATAGCAACCAAAGTTGTACTTTGGTACCAAGATGGAGACCCAACTTTCCTTTTTCTTTGATCTTTCATGTAGGACTGGGAGAAAGGGGATGGGAAATGGAGATGAAGGATTCCCAAATCAGGGAGTCCTGAGAACACAGGATAATCTTCCAGCTAGGTCTATCCAATGTCTTTACCATCCCTCTTAGGAAAAACCAAGCACATGCTTAGGGAGAGGAGATTTCTTAGAGGAAAAAGAGCCGATTCTGAAAAGGCACCTCATGGCCACCGGTAAAGGAGAAAGGAGAAAATACTTACTAGCTCATACTGGCCAATATCATATAAGGAATGGGCTTAGTGATTGCATTAGCTTCCCAGGGCTGTCACAACCAACTACCACAAACTAGGTGGCTAAAAACAACAGATCTGTATCCTCATGCAGTTCTGGAGGTCAGACGTCTCCCTTTGCCCCCTCCAAAGGCTGTAGAGGAAAATCCTGCCTGGGCTCTTCCAGCTTCTGATGGTTGCAGGCGTCCCTTGGCTTGTGGCTGCATCACTCCAGTCTCTGCCTCTGTTTTCACATGGTCCCTGTGTTATCAAATCTCCTTCTTCCTTCTCTTATAAGGACTCTTGTCATTGGATTTAGGGCCCCCCTAAATCCAGGGTGATCTCATCCTGAGATTCTCATATCTGCAAAGATCCTATTTCCAAATAAGATCACATTCACAAGTACAGGGGATTAGGACTTGAACATATCTTTTTTGGTAGGGTGGGGATCATTAAACCCATTACAGTGATCATAGAGTGTTTCTCAATGTCATGCGGGGAAGCCAACCTAAAATGACACAGCTAGGGACTTCCCTGGTAGTCCAGTGGTTAAGACTCCACGCTTTCAATGCAGGGGCACGCAGGTTCAATCCTCGGTCGGGAAACTAGGATCCCACGTGCCGCGTGGCCAAAAAAAAAAAAAGACACAGCTAGAGAGATGCTGAGCTGTGCTTTCCTTTTACTTCCCTTCCAGTCCTGACTGTTGCAAGGAGAAAGGCCCAGCTGGTGCTACTGTGTCTTTTTAAAAATCAATCAATTAATTAATTTGTTTGCGTGTCTTAGTTGCAGCTCACTGGCTCCTTAGTTGTGGCATGCGAACTCTTAATTGTGGCATGCATGTGGGATCTAGCTCACTGAGCAGGGATCGAACCTGGGCCCCCTGCCTTGGGAGCATGGAGTGTTAATCACTGCACCACCAGAGAAGTCCCACTAATGTGTCTTTAAACACCTTCTTGCCACTTGTTAATCCTCCTTTTTAAGGAAGGGAGAGGGCAGCCTTCAGGCTCAGAACCTACAGCAGGCAATTCATGCTTTATCACGTGTCTGACCCATGTGACCGCCTGTTTTTGAAAACAGATACTGGTCTTTCATTTATGGTCGTGAGGTATAGCTTTCTTTCGGATTGAATTAAAATGTAAGCCAACAGCAGGTGGCTGAGTTGAGAAAAATATTAGGTAAATAAATAATACAAGTGGTACACCGACATGGTGAATGGGGTGAGGCTGCTGTACAGACAAAGGGAGATCGGGAATCACTGGTGTGGTGTGCTGGTTTTCTCACTGTTTCCAGGAGCCCAGCACCTGTGCTATGTACCAGGAAGAGGGTAGTTAACAAAGTTTCTAGTCAGCTGGAGTGTGTTGTTTCTTCTTGAACCTGAGACTCTAACAGTTGTATGCATTGGGTTTCCCCATGAAATTTTTTTTCCCCCCAAGGGTCAGAAAATTCTAATTTATTCTTCTTTACTTTTTTAACAGATCTTTATTGGAGTATAATTGCTTCACAATGGTGTGTTAGTTTCTGCTTTATAACAAAGTGAATCAGCTATACACATACATATATCCCCATATCTCCTCCCGCTTGCGTCTCCCTCCCACCCTCCCTATCCCACCCCTCTAGGTGGTCACAAAGCCCCGAGCCGATCTCCCTGTGCTATGCGGCTGCTTCCCACCAGCCAACTATTTTACATTCGGTAGTGTACATATGTCAATGCTACCCTCACTTTGCCCCAGCTTTCCCGTCCCACCCCATGTCCTCAAGTCCATTCTCTATGGCTACCGTTTTATTCCTGCCCTGCAACTAGGTTCATCAGTACCTTTTTTTTTTAGATTCCATATATATGTGTTAGCATACGGTATTTGTTTTTCTCTTTCTGACTTACTTGACTCTGTATGACAGACTCTAGGTCCATCCACCTCATTACAAATAACTCAGTTTCACCTCTTTTTATGGCTGAGTAATATTCCATTGTATATATGTGCCACATCTTCTTTATCCATTCATCTGTCGCTGGACACTTAGGTTGCTTCCATGTCCTGGCTATTGTAAATAGTGCTGCAATGAACATTGTGGTACATGTCCCTTTTTGAATTATGGTTTTCTCAGGGTATATGCCCAGTAGTGGGATTACTGGGTCATATGGTTCTATTTTTAGTTTTTTAAGGAACCTCCATACTCTTCTCCATAGTGGCTGTATCAACTTACATTCCCACCAACAGTGCAGGAGGGTTCCCTTTTCTCCACACCCTCTCCAGCATTTATTGTTTCTAGATTTTTGACGACGGCCATTCTGACCAGCGTGAGGTGATACCTCATTGTAGTTTTGATTTGCATGTCTCTAATAATTAGTGATGTTGAGCATCTTTTCATGTGCTTCTTGGCCATCTGTATGTCTTCCTTGGTGAAATATCTATATGGGTCTTCTGCCCATTTTTTAACTGGATTGTTTGTTTTTTGATATTGAGCTCCATGAGCTGTTTGTATATTTTGGAGATTACTCCTTTGTCTGTTGTTTCATTTGTAAATATTTTCTTCCATTCTGAGGGTTGTCTATTTGTCTTGTTTATGGTTTCCTTTGCTGTGCAGAAGGTTTTAAGCTTAATTATGTCCCATTTGTTTATTTTTATTTCCGTTACTGGGGAAAAAAGAGCTTCATAACAAAAAGAAAGCTTAAAGAATCTACCTCCTCTGCCTCTCCACTTCTATTTTACAAATGAAGGAATCAAGACTTAGAAAGGGACAACAGCAAAAAAGAATTGTCCAAGGTCACCCAAGCATCCGGATAACCCATACATTGAGTTCCTACTCTTTATGGAGCGGCTGCCATGCATGAATTCTTCGGTACATGCGGTATTGTATTGAGTCCCCACAGCAGCACTGGGAAATTGCTGGAACTCGACAGGGGAGGAAACTGAGGCTCAGAGAGGTTAGGAGCTTGTGCAAATGACGGAGCTGATAAGGGGAGGAGCTGGGAGGCTCACCCACAGCTGGCTGACTCTCCATCTGGCGTTTTTACTGTAGCATCCCGCTGCTTTCCTCCGCTTGCAAATGTCTGCACACCCTAGCCCACCACAACACACACACACACACACACACACACAACATGTTTATGTGGATGAGGACATTTGAATCTTGGCTGTTTCTGCAGCCTCTACATTCATACACCTCCTCCAACTGACATTTCTCTGCTGGGTGCACTTGTAAATGCTTGCAGGTGACAACAGGTTTCTGGCTTCCTCCGGAGAGAAGGAGTGCAAAGGAGACGTCCCTCCCCAGGGAAAGAAGAGGCTGTGTGCAGAGAGAGATTTTGAGCCTAAGGATGTCAGATTCGTTCTCTCTATTCTGGAAGTGCCTAGACATTGGAAGACAATGGAAAGAAGCTAATCATTTGGCTTTTTTTTTTTTTAAACAACCAGATGTTGGACACCATCAAAGACCCTGACACCAGGACCACAGGTGTGGCCTGCCTCAGATTCATTTGCTCGTGACTGTTTTCATGGATGGCACTGTTGTATTCTAGATCCCTGGAGGGTCCCTTTCAAGAAACCGATGGGAACTATGAACCACTTACCCTGTGAACTAAATGACCACGTGCCACATTTTTCATACAATTTCTTGGAGCTTGCATACTCTCTGAAGTTCTTTTCCAAGCTTAAAGAGTTCTCCACGCACTAATCACAGTAGGAACATGCCTGGATATCCCCATGGGCGATTGCCCCAACTCACAGGTGGGGAAACTGGGATCCAAGACCAAAGAGTGGAAGGACTCAAAAGTCATGGGGATGGTTAGGATAAGAGCTGGGGTTTGGATGCTATGCCTTCTCAGACTGAGCCTTCCCACTGTCTCTCCCACTTCCTGAAAGACTGAGGCACTTCTGAACAGACTCAGGCAATCCTGAGAGAACAGCTCACTGGGAACCTAAGGGGTAGAGGCTAAGGCATACTGCACCACACTCCTAGGTTCGAATCACAGCCCCACCACTTATGGGTTGGGAAGCCTTGGGTAAGTTATTGAACTTCTCCGTACCTCAGTTTTCTCATCAGTAAAATGGGAAGGATATGAGCACCTACTTCATAGAATTATAGTGAGGATTAAACCAGAATCCAGGTCAGGTTTTGAAGCAGTGCCTGACACACACGTTCAGTGAACAGTTATTACGTTACCATCAATACTATGATCACTATTAGGTGTAGAGGGAAAACCTCTTAGTGTGGGACAGATGCCATAAACAGGTGTCACCCTCACCCTCACTCTGAGCCAGAAGACATTCTACCCCAGACACAGATTGATTTGGGTGTTGGAGTGGGGAGAATGAGAGGTGATTGGAGCATAAGGGACCTGATCCTCTGATTTTTAGGCAGAGAAACTAGCATGCACAGAAATTAAGGGATTTTTTTTTTTTTTTCTGAAAATCCCAGAACTACTTAGAGGCAGAGCGAGGTCTCTGTAAACTTCAGTCTATCCATTCTCCCAGGGCTCGGGGTGCATCTCCTTCACGATGTAATTCTGAGGAGGAGATGCTGGCTCCCATGACTCTGAAGGGATTAACACTGAACCCTACAGCTGGCTGCAGAGAGCTTCCTACACTGTGATTTTCATTCGCAAAACAAACAAACAAGTCGCTCTCTAATAACTCCCAGGCCTCCTTCCTTGTGGCTAAGACGTGGATTTTGCAAGAAGCAGGCCTTCCAAAGATCCCTAATTGCTATACTGTTGTTGAACAGCTAAAGACTGTTTCCTGGCTGGCAAGAAGCCTTACATCCTCATTCACTCATTCATTCACTGATTCATTTGTTCATTCATTTACCAACTGATTACTAAAGACCTACTTCAAAACTTCAGCAGTGGATACGGACACCAAGACCCTCCCAGCCCTCAAGAAGTGGACAGTGTTCCCAGAGCTGCTCCAGCAGAGAGGTCAGCATGACTACTCTCAGAAAAAAAGGAATAGGAACGTGGGGGCATTCCGTAAACAAGCACCAGTCGCAGAGGAATACAGGACACTAGGTGCGGTGGGAGTCCAGCCCTCCAGGTTGACTCTCTGATTTGTTGCCTGGCTCAGAACCATATTAGTGTCCCTTCTCTTTCTCTTTCTCTTTTCTCCTTCTCCCCCCGCCCCTTCTCTTCCTTCTCCTCTTCCTTTATTCTGGCTTCTTATGGTGGAGGCTTACGTGGAGGGTTGAGTTCTTTCGGGAGAGGGGAAAGGTTTGCTTCCTTTCTGCGCACGTTTAGTTAAAAGGCATCCGTTGCAGAAATTCTGGGGCAATATCTCTGGTTTTACTTTTCTGAGCTGCTTCGATCTTGAACCAGCATTTTTCTCAGCTGCCGGTAAGGTGGTCTGATGTCTACACATGGTCTCACTCAGAGGAGTAAGAGAGTGGGCTGCTTCTGGAAGGTCTGCTAGGAGATCAAAGAACTTTCATAGAACCCCCAGGCCCTGCCCTCAGTAAACCTCTTCTTGCATCTCATTGCCCGGAATGGATCAAATGACCATTCCTGAGGCGGTCACTCAGAGTAGAACCAAGTTACTCTTAGAGCTGAGCCTCGGAGCTGGGTTTGGTGTTGACATCCCTTGAGGAGCACGACCTGTGTGGAGGAGGGTTGGACACATGGACCAAACTGAGATCCTATTAGGAAGAAGGATGGGGAAAACGGATGCTGGCCAGGCCACCAACAGTGACAGTTACAGAGTCTTCCTCCCTCTTTTCCCAGGAGTCTTCTCTTGCAATATCATTTTATAGATGTGAATAGATGCTGAGTGGCAGCCCGGTAACTGTGTCAACACCCCAAACCTAGCACAGATGGTTATTTTACGAGACATGTGACATGTAACTCTATCCACCAGCAGTATATACCCCAGATCTGGACAAAGCCAAGTCATTGGATTCTTCTCTCGACCAAAGCTTTATCTCCCCCGATAGATATTTATCCTATGTAATCAATTTGATGAGCACCCTGCTTGTGTCAGTGGGGTCTTATGGAAAGCAGATGCTGAGATGTGGGGAGAAATCCAAGAAATTTATTGGAGGGTAATACCTGTGAAAGATGAAGATGGAGAGAAGCAGGATTAGGTAGGAAGAGCTTCAGACCACAAGGAAGATCAGAGAAAGTCTCAGCTCACTGGATGGGGAGGTCCAGAGCAAAGACCGTCCGTTAAAGTAGTCCTGTGCTGGGCAGAAATGGCCAGGCCCTGCTCAGTGTTTGGATGGGCGCCTCCCAGGAAGGATGTGGCTTTGACTTGAAAGGTTAGCTGGATGCCAAAGGCACTGCAGCTGGAAGCTGTCTGCTAACTGCACCCCTTGCAGCTGAGTGGTAAATTCTTTCTTGGAGGGAAGCCTGAACATCACATCTTGGTGACCACCACACCCTTCTCTACCTGCTGTGTACTAGGACTGTACTAGAACCTGAGAGGGGGGAAGAAAGATGATACCCTTATGTCACCTACACGGCTTAATATTGTTGCTCCTTGACATGCAAACAAAATTGGGTCTGAAATGTCCTTTTGCAGATAAAAAGTCCTTAGAAGTACCCATTCATCCCTATTATAACTCATATAGAACCCACAGCATTCTTGTTAATGGAGAAGTAAGTTCAAACAATAAGCTGCTGACACATATATGGGTCATAATTATATGCCACAGATAACTATAAAATCAGTTATTATACTCACAGTTTATTTTTAAAAAATCCTGCAAGAACTTGTTGGCAGCTGCAACGCCAATGCGTGCCATTTTATCTGTTGCTTGCGGGCTCTGCAAATGTGTGAGTATGGGTGAAGAAATATTTGATATTTGCTTGAAAGTACTTATTTCCAGATTTGATACAGTACTGGGTGCGACCACTTGGTATGCAAGAATGCACCAAATGTGCATCTCTACCAAACGGTGCCCAGAACAAAAAGCCATGATGATAATGACAATGATGGTTGGTATTCCCTGTAATAAACCACCCTGAACTTAGTGTCCCCCAGAAAGAGCCATTTTATTACGCCCGTGGATTCCGTGGATCAGGAAATGGATAGAGCACGGTAGGAGAGTTTGGGCACTGCTCTGTGATGACCAGGTTTCAGCTGGGAAGATTCTTAAAGGCTGAGGGCTAGAAGCATCTGGAGTCTCCTTGACTCATAAGACTGATGCCTGGGCTTGGTTGGGACGTTCCATCAGAACATTTACACGTGGACTCTCCCTGTGGCTTGGGCTTCCTCATAGCATGGCAGCCTCAGAGTAGTCATACTCTTTTCATGGCCCAGAATTCCAGTGTTTTAGCAAACAAGGCAGAAGCTGCATGGACTTCTATGATCTAGCCTTGGAAATCAGACAGCAGCACTTCTGGCATAATCTTTCAGTCAAAGAATTCACAAATTCAGCCAGATTTGAGGGAGGAGGGCACAGACCCAACCTCTCGATGGGAGCGGGGGTCAAAACGTGTGTGGCTATTTTAAAGAACTAGCACAATTGGTAATAATAGTTCCCGCTAGCTAAGTGTCGAGCTTGGTGCTAAGCTACCATGCATTTATTTTCTTTATAATGACCTTGCGAATTAGGTATTCCAGTCTTCGTTTTGTAGAGGGATTAGGTGACCTGCCCAAAGTCACACAGCTAGAAAGACACATTTCTGTGATGCATTCTCAGATCTGTCACATCCTATAACCCTTCACTTTTAATTTCATGCCTGGATGTCACCGCATCCCGACCCCTATCCCTGGACTGGTATGGGGAGAGTAGGCAATTGGGAGAAGAGGCTCAGAGATGAAGTAAAGGTATTTTCTTGCTTATGAAAATAAACTTAGAGAGATAATTTTACTGTTATTTCTCAGTCATATATGAATTCTTGAGTTGAAATACTGTATCGAAGTGGCCAAGTCATAACGTTCCATTGCTTCCCAGTAGGCGATGCTGCCTCTCCTTCCATGCCCAGGTCTAGACGGATAAATGGTGCCTTTAAGGGGTATCTGGGCCAGGAGAGGGCTGGGTGCAAAAAGGGGGTTCATGGGAGATGATGTGAGGTTCAGCTCCCAGGTTGCTCTCCATGAGTTGTGCCTGCACGGGGCTGGTTCGAATGTGTTTCCTTAGGGCAGGCAGGGCTTGGTGGACACACAGGCCTTGGTGGGCAAGGGAGTACCATCCAGGGAAGATGATGGTGTCGGAGAGAAAGGAGCCAATGCCCTATTTTAACAGGTGGTCTGAGTCAGTCCAGGAGTCGGCGGGGACAGCTCCGAGAGAGGGGATTATTGTTCAGTCTAGTCGGCCCACCCCACTACTATCTGCATCCAGGCATACGCAGACATTTTACATGGAAATATATGATGTCCCATCATGCATTTCTGCCCCACTCCTGGAGTTTGAGGTGTTTTGGGGTAGCACAACTTTCCCATTCTCTTTTTCAAGGGTCAAGGGGTCTCCTGAGACCCTGGCCAAGACCCTCCCATTCTTGTCATACGCTCGAATGATCAGGATCCTCCTACTATGTTCCTGGCACACTGTAGGTGATCAGGTAGTGTTGAAAGAACTGCACTTTGCATTCCACTGATTTCAAATGGGACAACTGGTCTCCCTTGCGCATATTTCTGTTTCCACCTTTGTCCATATACTGGTTTCTTTGCCTTGAATTCTCTGCAACTCTTCGACCACCCCTTCTTCCCATTCCTAGGAATGCTTCAAGACTGAACTCAGGTCTCTTTCTGCTCCAAGAGGCTCTCCTATAGCTCATCTGGGTTAAACCTTCCTCCCACCTAACCCCTCTGTTTACTCACATGGCGGCATCTATCACATTGATCACCGTGTGTTGTAATGAACTCGTGTAGGAGGGTTCAGTTACACATGCTGCGGTTCAGATGTGCCCAGATGAACTTAATAAATAAATTCAGCTTTCTTCATTTTCTAGAAGTAATTTCATTTTGCCCTTGAGTCCCCATTTCCGTTAATGACAGGAAAAAAAAAATTTTGCCAATTAGAGGTAGCGATTTCTTTAGTAAATATTCAGCCAATTCAGAATTCAAACTGCTGGTAAGGGCTGTGCCTTCCTTCTCAAGATGGTCCTGCTTCTCTGCCTCATTTCCAATACAGCTTCTGGGTGTAGTGACAGGATGACCAGCTTCCATTGGCCCTTCGCTCTGTTCTGCTGTAGGGTGGCTGGCCTGGCCTGTCCCACGGGTGCCATGCTGCCGTGCAGTCCTTGACCCTCGTCATTACCCACTTCTGATCTCAGGCTCTTTTTGGTTTTCCAGACACTTATCACTTCCCACTGGAACGCATGGGGAATTCCAGATTCCTTAGATGCTATGCTCAGACTCTGCGGAACCAAAGGCCACCAGCACGGGCAGGATTTGAATGACTTTCCATCTGTATTGCAGTGAACTGGGGCCGCAATCCCAGATGTGGTAAGATTCCCCCAAACCCATCTGGATGTTTCTACCTCCCCTGATTCCTTCAGGGTGTGGAGCGCTGCTGAGGGTTGACCAAAGACTCTTGTACTTCTGACCACTCAGCACTGAACAAACCTTCTCTTTCCCTTATTGTCTAATGAGAGCTCCCTTTATGCCCTATCCTCCTTTACTCTTACTCTGTTGAATTCTTTATTCTAGGTGGTGGCCACCTGCCCGTCCTCTGGTGCAATTTCTCTATGACTTTGACTTAATGGCAGAAGGGATGTGGCAGAATTAATTAGAGAGAGAGAAGAAAAGTGTGTCGATAGACAGTAAAACACACCACACATAGATATTTTCCTTGTTACACTCGTCTCCCTCTTTCTCTTTCCTTAAGGACTGTCTCTGTGTCTGACTCATCTCTGCAGCCCCAGGGCCTTGAATGGGGCTTAACACAAAGGGACGCTTAAGGAATGTTTCTAGAATGCAACCTTGATTTCCCAGTTGCTGCCTTTGACTTCTAGAGACCTCAGTGCCCAGCATGAGACACTATATACTGGCAATTGGCTTCATGTCCCACTGGGGAAAAATGGAGAGAATATAATAATAAGGGTAGGTACTAGATTTTGAGCATCTCACATGTATCAGCTATAATACCAGCCCACTTTCATTAGATTTTCCGTAACTTCATGGAGCCCTATGGATTAGGCTCAATCATTTTCCTTTTGCACGTGCAGAAACTGATGTTCAGAGAAGTTACATTTCTTTTTTTTTTTTTTTTTTGCGGTATGCGGGCCTCTCACTGCCGCAGCCTCTCCCGCCGCGGATCACAGGCTCCGGACGCGCAGGCGCAGCGGCCACGGCTCACGAGCCCAGCTGCTCCGTGGCATGTGGGATCTTCCCGGACCGGGGCACGAACCCGCGTCCCCTGCATCGGCAGGCGGACTCTCAACCACTGCGCCACCAGGGAAGCCCAGAAGTTACATTTCTTATTTGAATATACTTTGCCAGTTAGTGAAACAATGAGAATTTGAACTCGGCAACTTGTGGCTCTGAAGCCCAAGGCCTTTCGCCAGGCCACGGTAGAAGTGTCCGGTCTGCACGTGAATCTTCCTTCAAGACAGAGGAAAGAACCCTGGTCTAAGATGGTCTTGGAACTCAATGCTTACAAACTCACATCTCTAGGAGGGCGGGCCTTGGAACTGCAGGTTAGACTTTGGGATTCATTGGTGCCAGATCTCTGTTATATGGGACACACCATATGGAGCCTAGAATTCATCACAGCCTTTGGCAGGCAGCCTGGCCTGGAAATAACCCCAGAAGGCTACATTTTGATCAGGAAGCCCGCAGCTGTTTTTCAAAGTCATTGTCGGAATTTTTAATTTAATTTTATTTTTAGTAAACCTTTGTGCCCCTCATTTCTCAGCCAGTCTTCTAATGTCCTGGGTGTTCTGGACTATCACAGTGGGTACATGGCACATGTGCAGGGAGATATGGGGACATTTAGCACACCTTGTTGGGCCGAACAAGGCATGGGGCCTCAGGAAAAAAAAAATCCCAAGTAAAGTTAAGTACATAACCAGCTGCGGCCTCATCTCCAGGTTGGGGCAGGGAAAGGGAAGGAGTAAAAAGGACCTCTGAGCGCTCCCCCAAATGGGCCATGCCTGTTTCCCTAAAGTGAGGCATCTGGAAGACCAGGCAGACACCCTCAGAACAAACGGGCCAGCCGCTTAGGCTAGTTTGCCATGCACAGTCCCCTTAGAACTTTCAATTTTCAGTTTTCCAAGTGATTCACCAGATCCCCGTCATGCCGGGGCTGAATTCTTAAAAGCAAAGCCACATTTGAATTCTCCAAAGTAAAGCCACGTTTTAGGATTTGGCTGCAAGGGGCTTGGAATCCAGCCACCCTGGGACTTGAGAGAAGAGCGATTCCATTTTTGAGGTTTGAGGAATCCTAGAATTCAGAAGCTGGGCCCAGCCTGGGAGAGAAGCTGATTTCAATCTGATTTAATCCCCCACCTCCTCCCGCTGTCCCCCCGACCCAGGCTGATACAACAGCCCGGCTCACAGCACATTCTCATTGGGGTGAACTGTGTTGTGAACCATTAAGGTGTCGGGCTTTTGCTTACTGGGGGAAAACTGCAAGATCACACGAATGCCTGGATGGAATTGGTGTGTATGTGTTTCTCCATTTTCCCCCCCGCCCAAGATGGCAGTTCTTCTGCGGTTGTGTCTACACAGCTGGTTGAGAGAGGAAAGGGGGAGAGAAAAAAGGAGCCACATGGAAAATTCGGCGTCTCGTTATTTTCCTTTGCCTGCACAATACCGCACAGATGGTGCGGTTGACTTATTTTTAACTGGGTGTTTGTGTAAATGAACCAAACCGGTCAGTTGCTTGGGCAATATTGAGATCAGAAGCGAGCTGATCAAAGGCACCAAAAGCAACCACTAATTTGACCAAAAAAAAACAAAAATCATCCCACAATAGCTAGACAAAGACATGTCAGTTTGGACTGTGTATAAATGTGGCCTGAACAGCACAGAGAAATATCCAAATGAGCTGTACTTCTGACCATCCAAATAGCTGAGCCCTGACGATTCCATCTGTCACTTTAGCTTGTCCGATCCAGCTCCCAAGAAAGCTTGGAGAAGACGGCATGTGTGTGTCTGGGGGCTGGGGGAGGGTTGGGAAGAGGGGACTGTTGGTCGTACAGTTATGACCATCGACTTCAGTGATCAGTCAAGTAGGGCAAGCGGGAATCCAATGACTTGTTAATCAGTTGATTACAGAGTGGCCAGTCCAATCAGTTGTATGGTTTCCCCCCGTTTCTTTCTTTTTTTTATTATAAATTTTTAAATTTTATATTGGAGTATAGTTGATTAACAATGTTGTGTTAGTTTCAGGTGTACAGCAAAGTGATTCAGTTATACATATACATGTATCTGTTCTTTTGTAAACCCCTGATTCTTTGGAGCTGGGAAACTGACAGCATATCTCTGTTGAATTATGGGTTGAATATGGGCTAAGTATGTTATGGGATGAATTGTATCCTCCCTTCCCCCAAATAAAAGATATGCTGAAGTCCTAACCCCCAACGTCATGGTATTTGGAGATGGGCCCTTTGGAGGGTAATAAGGTTTAGAGGAGGTCATAAGGGTGGGGTCTCCATGATGGGATTAGTGTCCTTATAAGCAGAGGAAGAGTTTGGAGCCCTCTCTTTTTCTCTGTCTCTCTGCCATGGTAGGACCTAGCGAGAAGGTAGCTGTGGACAAGCCAGAAAGAAAACCCAAGCAAGCTGCTATCCTGGTCTCAGCCCTCCAGCCTCCAGACTGGTAAGAAATACATTTCTGTTGTTTAAGGCACCCACATCTATGGTATTTTGTTATGGCAGCCCAAGCAGACTAAGGTAGTCATCTCTACGATCCTTTCCAGGATGAAGATTATATGACTATTGATCTCGCCTGTGTGTGGCTAAAAGATGTAATTTATCCTTGGATGGAAACCTCTATCTAAAGGGCCAAATTATTATTTTGGTCAATGATGTATTACACTTCCCTTGTCCATTTCTCGTCTTGGCCCTGTCAGCGAATTCAGTGCTGATGAGTTAATGTATATGAAAGTGCTTTGTAAACGGCAAGGCATTGCCCAAATACAAGGACTTATTTTTATGCTGTTGCAGTTGAGAGCATCACAGCTGGGCTAAAGGCAGAGGCATCTGATACCATGTGTTGGCAATGAGGTTGTGGGTGAATGATATTTGTGAAAATGCCTGATGAGTGTGGTACATGTGTGTTTCAGTTTCAGCTTAAGTGAGCATTTAAGAAACAACAGAGTGATATGTTTATAAGCACCTGATCTTGAGAAGACTGCTCAAAGCCACCACCAGACTCTAACACTTAATATCTGTGGGGTCTTGGGCGAGTAACTTCTCCTCTCCGTGACTTGATTTCTCCTTCTGAAAAATGGGTATAATATTAAAACTTACTTCCTGGGGTTGATGGAAAGATTAAATGCATGTGAAGGACGGAGCTATATATACCAGCTATGTACGCGCCTGTCTATTTTATGTGTATTTTATGTACGAAGCATGTGCAAATGCCATGTGCCGTCTTTCTTTCTACATTTTGCAAATTGCTTTGTTCCCTGTGGTTTGGCTTGCATTCCCCAAGTAAACCATCAGAAGCAAAAAATAGAAGATGGTATCTTGGAAGCACAGCACTGGACAACCCGGGCTTTGGAAGACCCTGGAGGAATTAGCTTTCCCGACCTTCCAATGCCTACATTCTCCTACTCAACATCTTGTAATCAGACATTTGAGACAAACCCTTGGAGCTTCAAAGCATGACTCATAATGGCCTGGGTTGCACATTTCAGTCAATGACCCAAGAGTGTGGCCTCACTTTGAGGAGGATTAAACCTTCCACTGTGGTGGGGGAGCGGTGGGTGGTGGAAAGGAAGGATGTGAAGAAACAGTTGCGTTTCAGTCCACTCTAACCTCTCCGTCTTGGGCTCTGTCCTTGGCACGCTATTGGGGAATTTGCTAGAGAAGGGGAACATTTGAGTCCATTACTTTAAAAGCAGCAGAAAATAGACTCTGGGAAAAAAAAAAAATTGTGCCTTGGCTACAGGAACTTAATGGGCCATTTTGGCCTCTGCCTCCTGCCTGGCTAAGGGTGTCAGGAGCCATGCTCTCAGCTTGCAAAATAATATGTCATCAAGAAGTGTTCCAGTAATGGAGAGTTAATGGAACCGGGAGCCAGAGTTATAACAAAAGGGCCTTAAAAGGGGGGTGGGGTATAATTTATTAACAGCAGTATATGGAGCAGGGAGCCTGCAACATTTATGAGAAAAGAAAATGGGACCTTTCACAAGATCCAAGGTTTCTGCTCTCTATAGGCTCGGGAAACACTCATTGGCGAGACCCAGGCACCGCCCCTTTCTCTGTAACACTCCAACCGCTCTTCAGAAGGAAGAGAGTGGCATCTCTGCTAACTGAGGTCTGTGGATCAGGGGCGCCTGCTCTGATTCTCCCAGGGATGGAGAAGTTTCTATTTATGAAAGGATGTTGACGTCCTTATCCGTGGAACATGGTACCAGCGACTTCAAGTGGTTGGGGTATTTTTCTCCTAACTTGGTATATTAGCCAGTGCTCTGCTGGGTGTGAGTTAAAGAGGCAGAGTTCACAATGGCCTAAGACTGAGAAAAAAATGGAGTGTGGGTCTTATTTCAGACTTGGTCCAGGGTATATTGGTCTTATTTGGAAGCAGATCTTGAGATGAAGAGATGTGTACAAATAGCTTATTTGGGAGATGATCCCAGGACACTGTGGTTAGATAGTGGAGAAATGAGGGAAGAGAAGGAAGACGATGAAGTGTTCATTATCAAGCTAGTTGAAGTGCGGACAGATAGAGCTTAACTTATTGGATCCAAACTCTGGGTGATATTATAGAACATCTCTTCAAATTGAGAGGCAAGGGAGCCGGGAAAGTTATTCATTCAATCCCCACAGTCATTGGTTGAGGGCTGCTGCTGGGGTTTTTATTCTCTGGCATTCCTGGCTTCTCCTGTATGATGCCGTGGGTACTCCTGTGGCCAGGGACCGGTGGAGGGACCCTTCAGGCAGAGGGTTGCAGCTGTTTTCTGTAAAGAACTGTCAGCCTGTAAAGGTAGCTGCCAAGGAGCTGTGGATATACCATCCATAGCATCGGCCAAGGCGGGGTAAGTACTGATTGACTTCACTGATTGAAAAGTTCAAGCTTGGACTAGCTTCAGGTATTGGTAGATCCAGGGGGTAACGGAGCGTTATCAGGACTTGGTCTGTAACATTTCATTATTGGTTTTTCTTTTCTCAACATCAGCTCCATTCTTAGGCGGGATTGCTCACATGATGGTACATTGCCTGCCAGTAGCTATATGCTTTTATCCAATTCAGAAGCCCCAGTGGAAGAAAACCCCAAACTTTCCCCCTCAAGCAATTTCACCAGCAGTCCTAGAATGTATTCACGTTGGCTCAGCTTGGTTCGTTAATTGTAAAACGTTTAACAAGTAATTTAATCTACCTGGGCCCCCGAGTCTTCACTTGCCCAAGAACGCTGTAACCCCGTCTTCAACTTCAAAAATCATTTGGTTGTAAGTGGCCCTCATTCTATTTCATCAAGGAATCCTCTGGATTTTCAAGGCACGTGATTTTCAAGGCACTTTATTTTCAAGGCAAGCATGATTCCAAGTGTTATCCTTGGACTTAGTTCAGTCATTCTTTCTATATATGTTCTTCCTGAGTAATCCCTCCATTCCCTTGCTAAGCATCCACTTCTGAGTAGATGGCTTTTTCCAAATTAACCTTGTGAAGCTGCTACATCAGGACTGTTGGGATAACAAGTGACAGAAAAATCCAATTAAAATTGTGTTTGTATGCATATACCTACACATATACTTACATATATATATATCTACATAAATATGTTCATATATTTATATATACATACACACACACACACACACACACACACACACACACACATATATATACACATTCATATGTTCACATAACTAAGACAGGAGCTAGCTGTGGTTCCTGTCTTAGCTTTATTCCAGGTCTCACAGAGAGTCATCCATCATTCACTTTCCGTTCCTTTGGTTCTCTCCCTTCGCAGACATCATATCTCCTCATGAACACAAGATTCCCCCAGTAGCACCAGTCCCACATTCTCTCACTTTCATTCAAAGAGAACAGAGTTTGTTTTGCCAAAGGCTCAAACAGAAGTGCCAGAATTCCTTCTCACCTGCTCCGATTGAGCTGACTGGAGTCACATGACCATTCCTGGACCAATCACTGGTCTTGGAAGAACCTGATGGTCTGATTGGCCAGCCTTGGATTACATATTCCCTCTTGATTCAAACAGTGGGCTTAGTTTAACCAGAATCACACAGACTGAAAATAGGGGAGGGCTGTTTCTGGAAATAGGAAGACTAATGTCATCCTCACTTCTCCTTTGCAGCATTAATTTACTTTCACTGTTTTGCGCTACACACATTCGTCACTAAATCAGCGTCTAAATGCACATTCACATCACTGGACTCGTTGTCTCTGGTCAAGTGTCCTCTGATGTATTATCTAACATGTTACATCATAGGGTTTCCGCATCCTTCCCACCTATTGAGGACACATATGTTCTTATTCTTTTTGATATCCTTGGCATCTAGCACAGAGGCTGGCATTTATTGGGCATGCAAGAAATCTTTGAGAGACAAAAAGAAGAGAGAAACACGGGAAGAAATAAAGGATTCTGAATTTTAAGTCCCAAACTCCCTTCCAAGCTAGCAATTTGTACTTGGATGTTGTCCTGGTGACATGCAATATGGTAACACTGGACTTTCAACTCATCAGGTCCCAAACTGAACTTACCGTCTTGTTTTCCAGACCATTACCCATTGCCCACTTTGCTCTCTTTGACCTCAGGACATCCTGCCAGAGGTTCGATCTGGTGGATATAGGCTTCGTGTTTCAGAAGCTCACAAACCCTTTGAAATCATGTAAAATGTTACGCATGTGTCTCTGTGAATTGACTTGAGGTGTTGGGTCCATAGATTTCATCAAGCTAACCTAGGAGTCCAAAAGCCAAACCTGTTAAGAAAAAATTACTGACGCCCTAAAATGGAAATCATTTCAGTTTTAGGTACCCCAGTATTTGAGAAGACACAAAATAGGCATCTTGCCTTTTCCAGCAGGTACCCAAAGGGGCAGTCAAATCTCAGTGCATAATTTTCTTTTCCTATTGACTGTTTATCACAGGGCTTTGTCACATTTATCAGAGAAGGGAACTAATGATTATTCCTCCTCCTACATACAGCTTCCTCATATCTTACTTGACTACTTTTCAAGTTTGAGTGATAATTCATGGCAATTCATTGTATCTGCTTCATAATTTCCAGTTATTAGATCCTTTTCTCATAAACTGTTCAACTTTATCTTCCCACAAAATTCCAGCGTTGGAGTAAAGATTGATCCAACTAAGAATGGCCTTGGATTCCTTCTTTCTTTCTTTTGGCTGCGTTGGGTCTTTGCTGCTGCGTGCGGGCTTTCTCTGGTTGTGGCGAGTGGGGGCTACTCTTCATAGTGGTGTGCGGGCTTCTCATTGCAGTGGTTTCTCTAGTTGCAGAGCATGGGCTCTAGGTGTGAGGGCTTCAGTAGTTGCGACGCACGGTCTTAGTTGCGCCACAGCACGTGGGATCTTCCCGGACCAGGACTCGAACCCGTGTCCCCTGCATTGGCAGGCGGATGGATTCTTAACCACTGTGCCACCAGGGGGGTCCTGGCCTTGGCTTCTAAATGACCTTCTGGTTATTGACTCTCTGAGGTCTGATTTTCTACTATATCCATTAGGAAAGTGCTCAGCTGCAAGTAAAAGGGAACCTAATATATGGCTTAAACATATTTTCCTTACATCACAAGAAATGAGAGGGTAGGTGGTAGTTTATCTTGGCTCAACTACTTGGCGATGCCTTTGTAGGTAAGGTTCTGCTTATCTTCCTTTGCTTTATGGGTTGATTTTTAAAAATTGAAGTATAGTTGCTGTACAATATTATATAAATTACAGGTGTACAATATAGTGATTCACAATTTTTAAAGGTTATACTCCATTTACAGTTATTGTAAAATTTTAACATATTGGCTGTGTTCCCCAAGTTGTACAATATATCCTTGTAGCTTATTTTATACCTAATAGTTTGTACCTCTTACTCCCCTACCCCTATATTGCCCCTCCCCTCTTCCCTCCCCCCACTGGTAACCACTAGTTTATTCTTTATACCTGTGAATCTTCTTCTCATGTTATATTCTCTAGTTTTCTGTAGTTTTTAGATTTCACATATAAGTGACATCATACAGTATTTGTCTTTCTCTGTCGGACTTATTTCACTTAGCATAATGCCCTGCAAATCCATCCCTGTTGCCGCAAATGGCAAAATTTCATCCTTTTTAATGGCTGAGTAATATTCCATTGTGTATACACACACACACACACATATGTACACCACATCTTTATCCATTCATCTACTGATGGTCACTTAGGTTGCTTCCATATCTTGGCAATTCTAAATAATGCCGCTATGAACATTGGGGTGAATATATCTTTTCTAATTACTGTGTTTTGTTTTTTTTTTCTCTGATATTTATCCAGGAGCAGAATTGTTGGGTCATAGGGTAGTTCTATTTCTCATTTTTGAGGAACCTCCGTACTGTTTTCCATAGTGGCTGCACCAGTTTACATTCCCACCATATGGGTTGATTTTTTTATCCCAAGGCTTGTTGCCTCATGTTTCAAAATGGCTGCTGAAGCACCAGACATATGCCCAAGTTGAAGGAAAAGAAGAGGGGTGGAAGAAGGTCTGTGTTAGCTATGTCAATCCCTTATGATTAGAAAAGCAAACATTTTCCTAGACACTACCACCTCCTTCAGTAGACTTACTTATACTGTATTGGTCTGCACTTGGTCATCTTTGAGCTTATGCTAGCTGCAAGGAAGGTTGTGAAAGTGAAGGATAAGCTTGTCATGTTTGCCTTTAGCTTAATCATGGTCCACCTGGCTTGGAGTGTAGTCACACCATGCCACCCTCTGGAATTTCATACTGTGTCACTCCATGTCACTTTGAGTGAAAGCTAAAGTCTTTATGGTGGCCTGCAAGACCTACAAATTATGGCTCCCATGTCATTTCTGACCTCATCCCTTTTTGCTCACTCCCCTCGCAAATCATTCCAGCCACACTGGCCTCCTGGGTCCCTCTCCAGCCCCTTTGCATAGCCATTCCACATGGAATGTTCTTCCCAAGACCAGCATGGTCTCCTCACTTCCATCATGTCTTTGTTAAATGTTACCTTCTCCATCAGGCCAACTATCAACACCCCTTCCATCCCTGATCTGTGTGACCAGTATATTAATTTCCTGTAGCTACTGTAACAAAGCACCACAAACTGAATGGTTTAAAATACTGAAATTTATCGTCTCACGATTCTGGAAGCTGGAAGACCATAGTCAAGGTGTTGGCAGGCTGTGAGGAAGAACCTTTTCTTTTTATTCATTTCTTTTTTAAAATTTATTTTATTGAAGTCTAGTTGATTTACAATGTTGTGTTCATTTCTGCTGTACAGCAAAGTGATTCAGTTATACATACACATACATTCTTTTTCAGATTCTTTTCCGTTATGGTTTATCACAGGATATTGACTATAGTTCTCTGTGTTACACAGCAGGACCACGTTGTTCATCCATTCTATATATGAGTTTGCATCTGCTAATCCCAAACTCCCAATCCATCCCTCCCCCACCGCCCTCCCCCTGGCAACCACAAGTCTGAGGAAGAACATTTTCCATGCCTCACTCTTAGCTTCTGGTGGTTTCTGACAATCCGTGGCGTTCCTTGCTTGTAGATGCATACCTCCACCCTCTGCCTCCATCATCACGTGGACTTCTATATGCGTCTCTGTCCATATCTCCCTCTTCTTATAAAGACACCAGTCATTGGCTTAGGGCTCACCCTAAACCAGTATGATCTCATCGTAACATGATTACATCTGCGGAGACTATTTCCAAAAGTTCACTTTGTGCGATTCTGGTGGGCGTGAATTTGGGGGGATACTACTCAAAGCAGTGCATCCAGCTTTACTTTTTATTTTCTTCTAAGACCACTGTATACCTTCTAGCTTTTTTTTTTTTAGGCAGGCCAAGGGAATTGCTTATTCTCAAAGCTCTAAGCCCTAAACAAACCCACACCCTTTACAGAGGCTCAGAGGTGGGAAGGAGGATGGGACCACAGATCCCAATTGCTGGAGTATCTTCTCCACGCATCATGACAGCCAGGTACCAGCTTTTATCCTGTGCCCTCATCCAGGGAGCCCTTGTCTTGTGCTCTCCACCCCCACAGAAAGCAGGGCCCAGGAATTCACATGTTTGTTGTTGCTTGTGCTACTGAATATCCATGAAGTGCAAAACGGGACCGTGACCTAATGAGGTGTTAACCCTGCCTCAGTACTACACATCGGCCGTGAAAGCAGCCTCTTCTTGGCCAGGACTATTTCAAGGAGATTCAGGAAGTATTTGAGACTCCAGAAGAATGGCTGGAAATCAGGGACTCTTCAGATAGACCTCTCTGAGAGCTCAGGGCAGGAGTCATGGACCAGGAGCCCCCTAAATGCACCAGAGAATCTCCCCTGTGGCTGTTCCCCCCAACCCTGCTAAGACTTACCCAGCGCTGGAAGGAACAAGGACTCGGGAGTCTACGGATCTGGGTTTACATCCCAGCTCTGTCGCCAGGACACGTGAGACAAATCACTTGTCTCTCTGAGCTTCAGTCTCCACATCTATAAAATGGAAATAATTATTGTAAATATCTCCCAGTGTTGTGAAACAACGATAAGGTAATATTCATATGTAAAGCCCTTGCTCCACAGCGGATACGTGCTAGCTCAGGACTACTCTTACCTTTATTGCTTTTCTTAGTGTGATTTGGTACTATTGGAAGACAGCTTGGGTGGAGGAGACTATGAACTGTCAGCCCGATCCATTGAACTCTGCTCCTCAGAGAGTGGAGAAACAGGATTGGATATTCAAATAAGCACTGTTTATTGCCTGCCCTCTCTTAAGCACTTTATATGCCTTATCCCAATATTTCTATAGCAACAACCCCCTGGGGTAGACCTTATTAGCCCCATGGAGGAAACGGAGGGTCAGAGAAGTTAAAAACCTGGCCAATGTTCAACAGCTGCCAGGAAGTGACACATTCGGGATTTGAGCCTTGTTCACATGACATCAGGTGCCATGCTTGTCCCATGACGCGAGGCCCGGACCCCATGTTCTCTACACACCTTAGTTTTTAATCGGTCCCGGGGGTGGAAGGTCAGGGGTCCTGGCACCCTAACCCAGTTCTTGCTCTGGTTTTCCCACGAGAGCTTTGATCACCTTGTGTGTCCACTGCATCCCGGCTCCAGTCGTTGGGAGGTCATCATGCCCCACTACCTGGGGACTCCAGGGACCAGCAGCTGTGTGGGCTTTGCCTGTAAAGCAGTTTGATGATGTGTTAAGTGTCACTGCTTAATGAGCTGCAGGACCAAACGCTCAGGGTAGAGGCGAGGGAGGCCGACGCGGCCCCCAGACACATGGTCCTGCCCAAATTCAGTTGTAAACGTCACAACCAAGGGTGGGCCTGGAGCCTCCTGCTTGGAGAACCCCGACTTCCGTTGCCCCATTGGCCTCTGACTAATCCACTCCCCACTCAACAGCTTGCCCCCACTTCCTCCCCGGTCCTCCAGTCCCCCCAGCCCATCCTCAGGGTTGTCGCCATGGGAGGTCTCTTCTTACAACACGGCAAAGCAATTAAGGACAGACGGTGCAAATTAAACCAGGAAGAATGAGTTTCCTCCAGCGCCAGAGAAATATTTGGGGCCTTGCTTCAGAGGAGAAGCCAGGAGGAGAGATGGATGGTGGGTGAGTGGTGAAGATGGAGGCTGATGGGCTAGGACCAGGCTGCAGGAAGGAGAGAAGAGATGTGTCTCTGGATGGAAGGTTAAAGTGGAAAGACTAAGTGAAGGGAGAATGGCAGAGCCATTCATTCATTCATTCGTTCGCCCATCCACCCATTCATCATCACCCGTCCACCCATTCATCATTCATCAGCTACCCATTCATTCACCCATCCCCCATTCATCCATCCATCCATTCATTCACTCCTGCATTTGTTTGTGTGTCAAACATTGACCTAGGTGTTTTAAATCCAAGGGCAAATTGGAGAGCATAATGAATTGATTAGGAACAAGGGCTTTGGAATGAATGGATATGGCTGGTTCCGTCATTCGTTACTGGGGTAAGCGTTGGCAAGAGACCCAAGCTCTCATGCTTCAGTTTCTGTAAAATGGGGATAGAATGCATTTGTCTTGCCGGGGCTTTGGGGGAGAATTAAATGATATAATTGATACAAAATGAACATTGCTTTGCTTTTAAGTAGTTGCTCAAGAAATTTAATGCATCATGTGTAGGGTCCTCTGTGTGTGTCTGTTGAATGAATAATGATGTTTGTGCTTATGTTTCTAAGTGTTTTATATACATTAATTTATGTAGTTCTCAAAAATACATGAGGAAGTCATTATTACCCTCTTTGTTTCTTTTGAAATAGAAACCCAGGCACCTAAAGGTTGTGTTATCTTCCAAGATCACACAGCTATTAAGTAGCAGAGGTAGTATTTGAACCTAGGGAGTTTAGCTCCAGAAACCATGCATCTAAAGGCCAAAGTACCCTGTCTTCTGGTGATGCTGGAGGAAAAAGAATTATATGATACCTTATGTGTTTAAGAACTAGGGATTGGGTCAGAGGGTCTTTAGAGATCTCTTAAAAGAATTCTATTCAATGACCCCCTACCTCCACCCCCCGCCCATGGCTGGGTATGGACACATACACACAAACACACGCTTCTGTGTGCATGCTTTGGCCTCTGCTGACCTCCAGCTGCTACCCTCTACATGCCCTGCAGCGGTGGCTGTTTACTGGGAAGGGGTGGACGGAGCTGCTGTGTGGATGCCTAAAGCAAAGGCTGCTGACCCCTGTAACCCCAATTCCATCCCACACTGCCTTCCTCCTCCCCGCTTCCCCCCTTCCTTCCCTCCCTCCAGGGCCCGGTGCAAACACGGCATCCAATTTGTTACCTACACAGGAAGGTCAGGGCCCTGCTGGCTCCTGCACTTTTCTCAGCGTAGGTCACTTGACTGTGGCTTGCTTGTTTTTCTCTCTGTTCTTTGAAAGCGTCAGTGGGAGCTGGAGAGGGATGTGGGACCAGACGGTGACCTCTGACTATAAGAAATTTACTGGAGAGGGTGCTTTTCTAGAGTCCTGCATAGGTGTCAAAGCTGTCTAGGCAAGGCTGTGGTGGAAGGATTTTGATGGGGAATTTGGGGTCCACCATAGATTGCAGGACAGACAAATTGCACTTCCTAAACTAATCGAAGTTCACAGACAAAACATATGTGATATTGTGTCTATCTGTGTGTGTGCATGCTTGGTGTGTATGCCTGCACAAGTTGTGTGCTCATCTGGGCATTTTTCTGGCCAGAGGCTTCAGAATTTCAAATGGATTTGAGTCTCCATAGGGTCATGGTCCACTGGCTTAACGTCAAGGGAAGCTGAAAGGAAAAATTCTGAAGTGATTTAGGAAAATGAAAGACCAAGGAAAAATCCCATGGACTCACAGAGTCCAAGCACCATATTAGTTGGTCCAGGGACCCCACTTCAAATACCTACCGGGACGCAACATGAATGTAAACAAATGACTCCAGCCAAGTGTAAGAAGACTCTTAGTGTCCAGGAGACGATATGGCATCAGTGAGACTGTAGTAAACCAGATAGTAAAGAACAACGCATGTCCCCAGTGACGAGCCACAGCCATTTCATCCATTGTTGACATATTGGAGTGAGGCCCCAACTTTGCTGGATCTTCCAGATCTTTTGAGCAAAATCAGAAATCCAGGCTTCTATCTGAAATGTCCCAAATTAAAACATGTAAATGTATGTTAAATTAAAAATAGAATATTGTGAAAGCCAAACAATGTGTAGGCCTGATCCACCCTGTGAGCCTCTAGTTTTGAACATCCAACAATATGTCTCCATGATTTTCCAGGAAGAGAATTGCAAACCAGAAAAGGGAAGGGGTCTGTCCATCCAAGATCACATAAAATGAATGCATGACAGAATCAAGACTCAAAAGGCCGCTCTCCCTTTTTTTTTTTTTTTTTTGCTGCGTTGGGTCTTTGTTGCTGTGCGTGGGCTTTCTCTAGTTGCGGCGAGCAGGGGCCCCTCTTCATTGTTGCGCGCGGGCTTCTCATTGCGGTGGCTTCTCTTGTTGCGGAGTATGGGCTCTAGGTGCACGGGCTTCAGTAGTTGTGGTGCACAGGCTCAGTAGTTGTGGCTCGTGGACCCTGGAATGCAGGCTCAGTTGTGGCTCACAGGCTTAGTTGCTCCACGGCATGTGGCATCTTCCTGGACCAGGATTCAAACCCATGTCCCCTGCACTGGCAGGCGGATTCCTCACCACTGCACCACCGGGGAAGTCCAAAAGTCAGCTCTCTTAAGTCACAGCCCTTGTTTCTGCTACTCTAGCATGGTGCCTAGGGAATAACTTCTCACTTCCTTCTCTGTTGTTTCAGCTTCTCCAAGGAAGGTCAGCAGTTATGTAGGCCTAGATAATAGACATAGTTGCTTCTTACCTATGCATCACAGGGATTTATGGGAGATCTATTGCATAGGTGCCCTCAATTCTCCCATTTAGAGCAAAGGCCTTTTGCCTCACACCTTGACTCTGGGCTTGGCCATGTGATTTGCTTTGGCTAAAGGGGACTTAGCAGATGTGATACCAGCCAAGGCTTGAAAAGCACTAACTGATTTCAGTTTACTTTGCTCACTCTTGGACCCCTGCCATCACCTTGTGATCTAACATGGGGTAGCCTGTTGGAAGCATGTGAGAAACATACGGAGATGAACTGAGGCCATTCTACGTACACCAGCTTGTTTTGTATTGTATTCACAAAAACAAGCCCAGCCCAAATCACCCAGACTCAGCTCAGAACAGTAAGACCATCCAGCCTTCTCATAGACTCATGAGAAATTAATACATAGTTGCCATTTTCAGCCACTAAGCTTTGGGGGTTTATGTTACACAGCAGTAGCTAACTGATTCAAGTAGGGGGTGTAAGGATTATTCACGTAATGACTCAGTGGTGGAGAGTGTTGAATCTACTCCTTCCCACCCTCAATATTTGATTTCAATCTCCTGTCTTTGCTTAGTGAAACTCGATAGTGAACACTCATTTGAATAAAGACATATCACCTTCTGTGTACCAGGCACTGTACTAGCTGTTCCCCCATCTGTTAAGTACATGCATTACCCTAAGAAATGTAATTAACATAGCCACTCAGGTAGTCAGGCTTCTTATAGAGATCCCTGGTATCATACAGACTTGGTTCGGAGTCCCACTGCTATCTTTTCTTTTCTTTTTTTGGCCACACTGCGTGGCTTGCAGGATCTTAGTTCCCCGACCAGGGAACCTAGGCCCTGGCAGTGAAAACACTGAGTCCTAACCACTGGACCACTAGGGAATCCCCCCCACTGCTATTTAGAGTTGTGATTTTAAACAAGTAACCCACCTCAGTCTAACTACTTGAAAAATGGGGATGATAATCTCTATCTTATTATAAAGAGTGAATCAGGTAATGAATCAGATAGGGATTCATTCAGTTGCAAGTAACAGAAGTCATAAAGACGTTTCATTATCGTGTACAAGGGATCTGGAGGTCAACATCTGCTGGGATTGGTTTAAGGAAGAAATGATCAGGGTACCATCTTTGTGATTCTCTTGGCCTTTACCTCATGGTCATAAAGTGTTTGCTGCAGCTCCAGAAATTATATTCACATTCAAGGTACCAGATAGGGGGAATTCAGACTCTTCAGGAAAGTAAAGTCTCTCCTGGAAGCTACCTGCAGCCTCTCCTTAGATTTCATTGGTCCATGACTCATGATGAGTTATATATGCAAGGGAGGCTGAGAAAGGAAGTATTTGGCCATTAGCATCCTTTAGAATTGGAGGCATGAACAGGAGATGAGATTGGGAGCAGATGGTGTGTTAGCCGAGCAATGGTGTTTTCCGTAGAGCATCCAAAGATCCCTGGCATAGAATGGGTTCGCAGGAACTGGTTACTTTTACTTTCCACAATAATGTACTTCTTTAACTTGGAATTTAAAAATGGCTTTAAAGGGAGAATTGTTTGGGAAACACGGTAAAATGCAGACTTCCTGGCCACACCCCCCAACCAGCCTGGCAAGTTGGGGAAGTGCTGGAAAATATGCATATTTCACTCACATCCAAGATGGTCTTTTTTTTTTTTAATTAATTTTTGTTGGAGTATATTTGCTTTACAATGTTGTGTTAGTTTCTGCTGTACAGCAAAGTGAATCAGCTATACGTATACATGTATCCCCTCTTTTTCGGATTTCCTTCCCATTTACATCACCACAGAACACTGAGTAGAGTTCCCTGTGCTACACAGTAGGTTCTCGTTAGTTATCTATTTTATACATAGTAGTGTATATATGTAAATCCCAATCTCCCAATTCATCCCACGCCCCCCCTTCCCCTCTTGGTGACCATACATTTGTTCTCTACGTCTGTGTGTCTATTTCTGCATTGCAAGTAAGTTCATCTGTATCATTTTTCTGGATTCCACATGTAAGTGATATTATACGATATTTGTTTCTCTCTTTCTGACTTAACTTCACTCTGTATGACAGTCTCTAGGTCCATCCATGTCTCTGCAAACGGCACAATTTCATTCCTTTTTATGGCTGAGTAATATTCCATTGTATATATGTACCACATCTTCTTTATCCATTCCTCTGTTGATGGACATCTAGGTTGCTTCCATGTCTCGGCTATTGTAAATAGTGCTGCGATGAACACTGAGGTGCATGTATCTTTTTGAGTTATGGTTTTCTCCGGGCATATGCCCAGGGGTGGGATTGCTGGGTCATATGGTGGTTCTAGTTGTAGTTTTTTAAGGAGCCTCCATACCATTCTCCATAGTGACTCAACCAATTTACATTCCCACCAACAGTGTACGAAGGTTCCCTTTTCTCCACACCTTCCCCAGCATTTATTGTTTGTAGATTTTTTTGACGATGGCCATTCTGACTGGTGTGAGGTGGTACCTCATGGTAGTTTTGATTTGCATTTCTCTGATAATTAGTGATGTTGAGCATCTTTTCATGTGTTTACTGGCCACAAGATGGTTTTTGGAACACACTTAGAGAAGCATTGCTCCAGGATCTGGAAGCTAAAAGTGCCTGAGCCTATGGGCACTTTCTCGTTTTGTGGAGAAAGTCAGTCTGCAGGAAGAGAGAAGAAAGGGGCATGCAGGGAGAAGCAGACTGAAGCAGTAAACAGAAAGAGAGAGAGCAGTGTGTGAATCCCTGCACCCACTGGTCTCTGAGGCCAGCTCCATCCTTTCTCTTCTCAAGGCTTTAGCTATGTAAATCAGAGTATTCCTTATTTCCTGCTAAATCTTGAGCTTCTATAATCTGAGTTCCTGCTACTTATACACACTCCCTCTGCACCTTTTCCTGCAACTCATCGTAAAATTCATATTTATAGGATACTGATTGCTGACTTGATAAGGGCAATGACTTGTCCAAGGTTATAAAGCTAATGTAAATCCACACTAAAGTCAGAACCCTCATTCTCTGACCCCCAGGCCACTTTTTTTGTCCCTTGAGTTATTGGGCTACCCTGAAGATATGGGGAAGACTAGTACATGGGCAGGTATAACTGGGTTACCTGCAGTGTAAATCTTTCCGAAAAGATGATCTATAATATTCTGTAAATATTTAATAATATCAAGTGTAAGAGGCAGTGTGGGGTAAGCTATGCTGTAATCTCTAAGCCCCAAATCTCAGCGGCTTAAGGGAACAAGAGGTTTTTTTTTTTCTCTCACGCTTCATTTACGATGCATGTTCGCCTGGGGGTGGGGGCAGGGGTTCTGCTCCTTGAAATCTTTCCAAGACCCAGGATGATATAGGGTTTATCTTGACATGTTCTTGCATGGTCACTACAGCAGTGGGAAATGAACATGGAGAATTGCTTATCATGGCTCTTAAAGCCTCAAAGTGATACATGTCCCTCCTGCTCATATTTCATTGGCCGAAGCAAGTCACATGGCCATGCCTGACTTCAGAAGGGGCAGAGAAGTACAATTCTTCCAAGTGCCTGGAAAGCAGAGCATTAGAAATATTTGATGAGTAGCATGGTTGGCTAGTGCACCAAGGGAATTCAGTAATTTAAGAGAGTCTTTGAAGAAAAATTAAAATAGAATATGTTGATTGGCCGAGCAGTTTGTTTATATTACCTTACTTCCTATGCACCCTGGAAGATACATACGATTATGCCCATTTCACAGAGTGGGAAACTGAAGATTGGAAAGGTTACACAAATGCGCAAGGTCACCTGACCAATAAGTGATGGCTTTAACTTTGAACCTGGCTGTCCCTCTCTCTCTCTCCTGTGTCCATACTCTTCACCACCATTAAAAACAAATGTAACACTTTCTTTCAGAAGCACCATATATTTTTAAAACTCCAGCAAGGGCAAAGTAGTATTAAGAAAGACAGAAAGATTTTTCTTAGGGAATTCAGTGTCTAGCCATTAAAATGTTCATGATCTTTCACTGGATGAGAACTTCCATGTCAGGCTTTCCTTAAAGCAGGGGAATCAGCAACAAAACCAGTGAGCCAATCTTAACACAACGCATGATTTAGCTTTCTTAGGGGGTAAGCGTGGTGCATAGAAGCTTATCAACTTTCTCTAGTGAGAGCCTGGTATAATCTGGCTGTCAAAAAAGGCTTTTGTTTATCCCAACCTTCACTGGAGGATTTCTTCATAATTTTAAAAGCCATTTTTTTTTGTAGTTTATCTTATTGTGCGACAAATATTCACTTCTCTCCCTCTCCCACTGTCCGCAGAGAACATTTTCCCCATGCTGCTGAGTTTGGGCTTGGTTGCATGACATGTTTTGGTCACGGCGGCATTGGAGGGGGGATATGATGTAAGCAGAGTCCTTAAACATGCTTGCATGTATTGGCCTGACTCTTGAGCTCTCTTAATCCACCGTGAGAAAAGCGTTGCTCAGGTAGTCATTGCCCTTTTATCCAGTACTCTAGGATAAACACATGTGGAGCAGACACGGAGCCATGCAGCCAAGCCAAGCCTACGTCAGCTGAACCACAGTTGACGCACACCCATGAATGTAAGAATAACTGCTCTTGCTCTAAGCCACTGGATTGTGGAGTTATTTCTTAGGCAGCATTACTATGGCAATAGCTGACTAATACACCATTTATCTTGCATGCTGGTGGGAGATGAAGGTTGGCCACTGGAACATTACAGTGTCATTTATTTAGTCCTATTTAATCTGGAGAGGTGGGTTGGATCTATAGAGACATCAAGGAGCATGATGAACTCTTGCCACAGAAGGGCATAGTACTAGCAATTGGGGACACTTGAGTTCTAATCTCAGCTGTGACTCACACATGCTATTTGAAGATTGTTAAGTCATTTCTCTTCTCTAGGCTTTTGTTTTGTTTAATGTAAAGAGGCTGTTTTAAATCAGAATGGCAAATAGGTCTAAGGGGCCCACGGAGATTTATTAGTGCTGGTTGAGCACTTTTGCAAATTTGGAGGATGGATCCTGACCCGGAACAAATGTTCTGTGATTGATTATTGATGTCTGCCATGGGCACAGATGTGTGTGTGTGTGTGTGTGTGTGTGTGTGTGTGTGTGTCCTTCCTTGCCTACTGTATACATCTGGGACTCTAGGAGTCTAAGAAGCCAGTCTGTTGTCCTTGTACCCTGACAAAGAATGCGTCAGAGAGAAATCTGATCTCCTGTGAAAGAACAGGAAAGAACAGGAGGGACGTGAGTTCACAGACTATGTGAGGTTAGGGTGGCTATTTTGTAAAATTCCTTGCATTTCCTCAGCCGAGTGTCTGTGGAGTGTTGCAGCTGTGTTGGCAGGCCACTTGGAGCATACTCCCCTTTGCCCACCAAATGGTGGGGAATCTAAGCTGAGAAAGTCTGGGGCTTTAAGAATTAAAGCTGATCAAGAACATTCAAAAGAGGGTGAGGGGAGCTGGCAACTTCGGTTCCTTTAAAAACAAGTGCAAGTCCTCATAATGGGGTGATGAGTACCATTTGGTCAAGGAGACAAAATTATGGGTCCTGTGACCAATCTGAATTGAGTAAGAATCAAAGCAGAGGCATCCAGCCCTCCATTTGCCCATGCATTGTTCATTGGGAAATTTAATTGGCTGTCCACGGGTTAGCTTTCAAAGTATTCCCGCCTTTCAAAAAATATGCTTCCACCTGGCATCAGAGCTCTTTCTACAGCTTTTGCTTAAGGTGGAAACACTGGTTGCTCCCACTTCTTCAGAGCTCAGTTCAACCACCTGCTTGTTTACTGTCCTTGATGGTCTGGCTACGTTGATGTCTGCTGGGTCAGTGGCCTGTCACTGGGCAGACATCCTGTCTCCCTTGTCTTTTCTTGCAAGTCCAGACCTATCTCATGATTACGTAGGTCATGGGTGGACCCCAGGAATCAACTGGTATTTTCTTGTTTTCTTACTTCTTCCCTATCTGCTCCCTAACTTGAACGCCAGGTGCATTGGCTATCCCGCTCATTGCTATGTCTTCAGTACCCAGAACAGGATCTGGTTCATTGTAAATGCTCAGTAAGCAACTGATGGACAAATTTACAGAGTAACAAATATGGATTAAAACATTCTAGTGTTACGCTTTGCGTTGCTTGTACCCAAGATACTTTTTTCCCCCAGCTTTGTTGAGGTATAAATGACATATAACGTTGTATAAGTTTAAGGTGTACAACGTGTTAATTTAATACATTTATATATTGCAATATGATGACCACCGTTAGCTAACACATCCATCCTGTCAAATTATTACCATTTCTCTTTTTGTGGTGAGAGCTTTTTAAGATCTATTCTCTTAGCAACTTTGAAGCATATAAGGCAGTATTATTAGCTGTAATCAGCACGCTGTACATTAGATCCTCAGAACTTGTTAATCTTACAACTGGAAGTTTGTATCCATTGTTCAATACCTCCCCACTTCCCCTGCCACCCAGTCCCTGGTAACCACTGGTAACCACCATTCTACTCTCTGTTTATCTGTGTTTGGCTTTTTAAGATTCCATATATAAGTGAGATCATACAGTATTTGTCTTTCTCTGTCTGACTTATTTCACTTAGCACAGTATCCTCAAAGTCCATCCAACTTGTTGCAAATGGCACACACACACACACTCACACACACACTCACACACACTCACACACACACACACACACACACACCATGTACACTCATACAGACAAACATAAAATAGACCAAAATAATAGAGGTTATCACTGATGTGATTAGGATTTTAATTTTTCTCAGTTTATTCTTTCAAATGCCAAATTTTCTATAATAAACACTACCAGTTATGAACACACTAATTTTTGGTTGTCCGAAAACTATTTTCCATAAAGAAAGGTAAAGTCACCTTATGGACTTACGGTCTATGAAGAGAAAAAAATGACAGTGTGTGCTGGTATAAATTGGACACTGAAAATAATCAAGTATCTTGTGACACATACCAGTAATTCTGATTTATAATTTTATAAATAGACATACATAAATAAAGTTTGATTACATGACACAATTATAAATGCAGATTTGGGAAGGCTGAAATTGATCAGCATTATCGGGATTGACAAGAAGCCCATAATGTAGCATAATGGATTTTTAAAATGAGACATAAATCTGCTTAAAAAAATAGCTAGGCAGCCCAACATCAAGACCCATTAAAAAATGCCACCAGTTCCTGGGCTGTGATTTCCATGCCAGCGGGTTGCAGACTCAGCCACGGCAGGAAATGACGCAGTGGATGCCTTGCTGTGGTGCAGAAGGTGGGTTCATAGGATCTTCCTAAGGTACACCTCTATCCAAGTTGACTGTGTGAGATGATTTTCTCTTCTTTAAACAAGAAAAAAGGTGGAAGTCTTCAACCAGAACTTTTCTCCCGATAGGTAGAACCATTTCATGGAAAAGGTACAAAAAACATGAGTTAAAGGGAGGAAGTGCCTTTCTAAGCAAAGGCAGACAGATGGAACTGCTGATGGACAGACAGACTTTGGATACAACAATTAGCCAGAGCTATTCATTCAAGCGATTCTAAAGCTTTGTCCCTATGGAAAGTGGGGCTGCTTTTTGAGGCTAAAGCAAATAAATTGGATGGATTAGTCCCTGAATGGAAAGCTCAAGAAATAAGGAAGTCAATGAAGGAGGGTTTGGGTGCGTTATTATTTAGCTCCCCAGCCCCCTACTCTTTTTAAAAGCCAACCTGGAATTTTACTGAGTTACTCACCACCACTGCCCTCCTGCTTCCAGCATCTGAAAATTGATAAGAAACAAAAGTAGATATAGAAACTATAACGTAATTGAAAATCCTCCAATCGTGTCTACACTGAATGCTTATGCCGCACACCTATTGTGTTTCAGGCCCAGATGGAGGAAACTCAATGTGTGCTTAATGTGATACTCAGCTGTAAAATTCTCAAGATCTCACTAGAAGTGGGACCCACAAGAAAAACTCAAGAGACAAAAGCAGGAAAAAAAATGTTAGCAGAACCAAAGGTAGCTTAAAGACTCTGTACTGATGTATTTAGCATATCCAATTCAATTCAGTTCAGCCCAGTGTAAGTCAATTTATGGAAATCAAGTTGCAAGAGTCCTTAAAGTTAACAAGGTCTAATCTTTAATCTGGTAAATGTTTGTCAAGGAGTTCTACCATATAAATATTTGCCTCTGCTCTTCGGAGAATTTAGGAACAGGACTGTGTCTTTGGTAAATATTTTCTGACTTGAGTGAATGAAGGAAGGAATAACTGAAGGAATAAAACTGTAGATAAAGCCAGATCTCCTAGTGAAGGGTCCAGACCCATGATAACCCATGATGTGGAAATAATCCTATAACAGCAAACAACAACGAACATTTAATGAGTACTCAGTATGTGCTAAGTACAGCTCTAAGTGCTCTACACGAGCTAACTTATTTCATTCTCATCTAATAAACTTATGAATATAGAATATTATCACCACATCCCCATTTATTGTTGAAGAAAGAGACACACAAGAGGATGGGGTACATTTCTTAAAGTCACAAAGTTAAATGCGGCCTTTGGAGCTTAAAATCGTGTAGACTACGGCCACAGTTACCAGTCTTATCCACTATTCTCTGCTACCTCTCACTATGTTGGTTAATTATTACAATGATAACTACATGACAGGACGGAAAGCTAAGGGAGGAGTGATAATGGTGGGATTTGAATCCAGGACTAAATCAAGTCTTAACATCTCTATTTAGTAAAGTTATCTTCATACCCAAAGTCATCATCCTTTATGGAATTCCTGGCAGCCAATCTAAAGTTGTCCCTTTAGAAGAACTTTGTGCAAGAGATCACTGTCATGCTTAGTGCCCTTTGCATTTCTCACAGTAGAAATCCACGACACACCTGAATTTGTCTAGAACCATGGACAGCACCCAGGTTTCAGGAGTAAGGTGGTGGAGAGTCATTCCATCATGAACCAAACCAACGATCCCATTACCAGGCTCTGTGGGTGAGAAAACAAGTTGGTCCATCTGGAGGTTTATGCTGAAGTAACTGCTTTACATCACTAACCGTGGAGTTCTTGACGTTGACTTGGTTTGTCAACCTCATCGCTAGACATCATCTAGCAAATCATCCACTGTTTCTGGATCACTGGGTATTTTTAGTTTGTTAGAACCACACTGAAAGCTAAACTGAGTATATAATTCTGGTCTCTCAAATAATTATTTCATCGATGCCCAAAGTCCTCTTTCAAAATACACAAAAGCCTGGGAGAAGTAATATAACTGACCAATCCCTTACACCTTAATGTTTCTTCATGAAAGGAGAGCTAGGTCAATATAAAGCCATACTCTTTGCATGGGTGAGGAGGAAACAGAGGGAATTCAGGGGGGAACCCACATATTTTACTTTATAATTAGTCATGGGAACAGTCCTGAATAGGCTCTTTGGGTTTCTGCTTCCAGAAAATACTTCAGCATTTATTAATTAATTTGATTGATTATTTACTGGGCTTCAATGAGATGTCTCTAAAACTCAGCCCTTTTCCTTTATTCTTACTAGACTGTGAATTCCCTTAATATAAACTAACTTGTGACTTCTTATTGTCTTACGTTCTTCTTTCTTTTTTGAGTGGGGGCTCTTTGGTGACAGGGACTATGTATGTTTTCTCATCCTTCGAGCGTGTATCACGGTTTCTAGCACATGCAAGATAACGCATAAACATTTTAAGTTATATTGGGTCTATTGGATGTATCCAATTATTAGTGATTGTGCCTGCCATTTTTTCATTTATTCAGACATTCGTCTGTGTGTCTTTCTATCTGCCTACCCATCAAAGTGTCCATCTATTTGTCTGTCTGTCCATCCATGCATCCTTCTATTCATCCATCCATTTATCTACTCATTCTCCCCTTGATTTCACCCCATTAACAATTCAGAAAAAGCAGTCGGATGAGTTCACCAGAAGAGGTGACAGTTGATGAGGATTTTCCCACCCCTCCTTCTTTCAGCCTGTCCTAATTTTCCTTCATCTACCATCCCTCCCTCCCCTGTGTTCTCCCACAGCTCTTCCTCCTCCCACTGGAGAGTTACAGGAATGAAAATGAGACGGCTCCTGGGGGCTGGAGACGGGAGTAACTTGCTTGGTGACAGCTTGGGTCCAGGGACAGATGAAAGCCTGAGCCTTAAGCAAAGTTCAGGGAAGCCCAAAGAGCAAGCTGATGGACAGTCTGACTTGTCGAGGGTGAAATCAATTAAAGTACATCAAATCCAGAATTCATGCTTTCTCAGAGTGACAAATCTATGCTGGAAACTGAGAAAGACGAAGAGAGAAAAATGTCTTTGACCTCTTGGAGACCGGCTGTTCCTTCTGTCAGGGGAACCAGGCCTGGAGTGAGATGCATTCATGATGAATTATAACAGCCAGCCAGCCACCTTAAAAAAGAACGGGGTGAAAAGGTTACCAAAGAGACCCAAAATGTGAGGAATTCAAGCAAACATCAAAATAAATCAGCTCAGGGCCTGGAGTATTGGTGCCACGCCTGTTCAGAACTGCTACGGATCAGCTCTGTTAGCCCAAATCTCTTAGGCATGATAGACTCCACCCTTACAACCGGACACGCATTTACCAAGACATGGGAAGGTGACCAGAAGAGACGAGCTACACAACTGTCCATCTAACTTCAGAATTCTGGAGGTATAACATTTCTGAACAATGGTAGAACTTTCTGCAATGATGGAAATGTTCAATAGCTGAGCTGTCCAGTATGGTAGACATTAGTCATGTGTGAATACTGGGCCCTCGAAATGTGACCAGTGCCAGTACATTTTTTAATAATTTAATTGTTTTAAATTTAAGTAGCCAGATGTAGCTAGGAGCTACCATATTAGACAGTGAAGGTCCCGGACAAATGACGTAGTTTGCCTGCAGTGATACTATCAAAGAAGCAGGGATAGGTTTAATGTCAGATTGCAATGCCTGCTGGCCAAGACGTTCTGAAGATTTAGTGCATACCAAGGCTTGTGAGCTGCCTAGAACAATAACAATATCTTACTGACTTTGTATGCCCAGGATCTGCCGTAGCACCTGACACGTAATAGGTGACTATATGTTTTGAGTTACTGATTAAACAAATGATAATAGCTTATTATGTGACAGATACTGTACAAAAAGCTTTACATGAATTCTCTCCAAGAATCTGCCTAGTAAGACCACTGAGTAGGCAGTAGCAGAAGTAAGTAGAGTTAACTTTGCTTACTACATGCTTACTACACGCAGAGTGGGGTTTCAGGTCAGCGCGGCCTGGCTGGACTTTCGTGTCCCTCGCCTTTGTTGACCAATTGTCTTGGTTTCTTACTGTTTCCTAACTGAGGTGAACATTGCATGTAACTATGATTTGCGTTCTTTAGTATTCAGATAAATACTATTATTCTCTAATTTGAGCCATTTTGCCTAGAAGATCTTCTATAAGCTTTATTATTTCTTGTCTTTATACTTACCTAATAGTGCTGTATTGCATATTTGAAAGTTGTTTAAAAATTTTTGTTTGAGTAAACATTTTCAATTCGTTTGGATATATACCTATGGGTGGAATTTCTGGATTGTATAGTAATTTTTGACGAGCAACCAAACTGTTTCCTGCAATGATTGCACCATTTCACATCCCCACCAGCAATGTACAAGGGTTCCAGTTTCTCCACATCCTTTCCAACACTTGTTATTTTCTTTCTTCCTTCCTTCCTTCCCTCCGTCCTTCCTTCCTCCCTTTCCCTCTCCCTCTTCCTCTCTCCCTCTCTCTCTTTCTTTCTTTTCCTTTTTCTTTTTTTCTTATTATAGCCATTCTATTGGGTGTAAAGTGTTATCTTTGGATTTTGATTTACATTTCCCTCATGACTAATGATGTTGAGAATCTTTTCACGTACTTACTGACCATTTGTGTATCTTCTTTAGAGAAATATCTATTTGAGTTCTTTGCAATTTAAAAATTGGGTTGTTTGTCTTTTTGTTGTTGGCTTAAGAGTTCTTTATATATTCTGCATGCTAGACCATTATCATATATGTGATTTGTGAATATTTCCTCCCCTTCTGTAGATGATTTTTCACTTTCTTGATAATACTCTTTGATATACAAAAGTTTAAAGTTTTGATAAAGTCCAATTTATCTGTTTTTTCCTTTGTTGCTTATGTTTTTGGTGTCATATCTAAGAAACCATTGCCAAATCAAAGGTCATGAAGTTTTATGCCTATGTTTTTTTTTTTTTTTTTTTGCGGTACGCGGGCCTCTCACTCTTGTGGCCTCTCCCATTGCGGAGCACAGGCTCCGGACGCGCAGGCTCAGCGGCCACGGCTCACGGGCCCAGCCACTCCGCGACATGTGGGATCTTCCCGGACCGGGGCACGAACCCGTGTCCCCTGCATCGGCAGGCGGACTCTCAACCACTGTGCCACCAGGGAAGCCCTATGCCTATGTTTTATTCTAAGGGTTTTACGGTTTTAGCTCCTACACTTTTCTTAAAAACTGGACTTTTTGAATAGTATAATGCGGTAACTCTGGAAAGCAAGTTCTTCCTACCCCTTGGTGTTTCTTTGTGTTGCTTTGGGCTGTAGCTGTTTATTTGCTTAGTGACTTTTGTAAATTGTTTTTGTAAATTCTGTCTTCTTTGTCATGTATGGTCTCTGAAGTCTCTGTTCCTTTAAGTTGTGTTCAGTTAGTGTTTTGATAGAAGTTTTCTTAAACACTTGGACTCCCCCCCAAAAAAAAGAAGGGAGGAAAGAAAGAAAGAAAGAAGAAAGAAAGAAAGAAAGAAAGAAAGAAAGAAAGAAAGAAAGAAAGAAAGAAAGAAAGGAAGAAAGAAAGAAAAAGAAAGGAGGGTAGGAGGGAAGAAAGGAAGGAAGGGAGGAAGGAAGGAAGGAAGGAAGGAAGACATTTGTGTGGGTTGGCTAAGCAACTAGTGCAAAGGATATAATATGGCAAACAATAATTTGCATATATCTTTCATGGAAGTACAGAAGCTAAATAATTTCATTCTAATTTTCCTATTAGAGTTTAATTTTGTTTTCTTTGCCTGAAGGTCCTCTAGTCACCTATTTCCATCCTCACTCCAACAGTATTGACTCTAGAACACTCTAGATAAATGAATTATGACTCTAGAAAATGTTTTCTTCAATGGAAGGAGGACAGTTTTGCGTGCCAGGGGACACTTGGCACTTTTGATCATCACAGCTTGGGGTGCGGGGAGGGTGCTGCTGGCATCTAACAAGTGGAAACCAAGGATGTCACTCAGTATCCTGCAGTGCATCAGGCAGCTCCCACTGCAAAGAATCATCTGCCCAAATGTCAACAGTGCAGACCTTGAGAAACCAGCTTTAGGAGAATGAATTAAACCTATGATAGAAACAAAGTCAGCAAGACAGTTAAAACAGACTTTTAAAAATATCTCTGGAAGTACTTTCCCTTATTTTATTTTTAGCTAGTTTAATACGAGGCAACTTCTCTACTCAAATAGGCTCTGGTCTGCGATAAAAAGTACATTTTTGGACTTTGGAAACCCAAGCCCCAGATACAGTGAAATGCAAACCACTCACCATTTCTACTTTCCTGTCTTGCCAGAACAGTCTGGTGCAACAGAAGGGTAGGAGGCACACACCGTATGTTTTTCATTCATTTATGCTGAAATTGTCTAAACGTTCCTTCTTTTTATGAGCCATTTGATGTCCAAAAAGCCTTTTGAGTCGCATTTATAACCCTTTAAAAAACTCATTCCTCTTCGAAACAGGAAGCCACTTTGTGAACAGAGTAAACACAGCCAAACCTTGCAAGAGGGGACAAGAGAGGAGAGTCCCTTTAGGAGCCTCTGCCTGGGGGTGGGGAGAGCCTTCACCACCCCTGCGGGAAACTCTGTGTGACCGTGATGGCTAGAAGGGGTGACGCCACCAAATCGGAAAGCAGGGACCATAATGGGCTCTCTGGGTGGTCTTTGGTCAAGGCCTGTCACTGATGGAGCTGCTGTAGATGGACCAGCACCTGTGATCCGTAATCCTTTTTGTGCCTCTATCACAGTGCAGCAGAAGGGCTGCTCGGCTGACTCTGGACACAGCTCTCTGTATTTCTTTAAGGGCTCACCCTCTCTGGGTCTCCTCCTCACATGCAAACGTCTGAGGTGGGCCAGGCGATCTCCAAAGGCCTTTTTTTGTTCTTTGGAGCTACGCTTCTCTAAAGATCTCAGATGCCTGCTTCAGATACAGCAGATCCATGGCACTGCCAAGGGATACCTGTGACAGACATCACCAGCGGATAACAATAGCTGATCCCAAGTATGAGTTCAGAATCCCTTTTCACAGAGTTCTCTGAGGCAGCCACTTCCAAGTGTTTAGCGTTGACACACAGACAAGGACATGGGCCAACAGGTCAACCCTGGCCCAGGTAATAATAGAAGGTGTGACATCAATTTCTCTAGAGCAGGGAATTTAACCAAGACCCAACTATAGAACCAGGCAGAGGTAAAATATAAGATAAAATATAAAGTTAAATCAAATCAAGTGAAGCTAAGCAAAGAAAAGCAAAACAAAACAAAAAGTAAATAAAGTAAAAAAACAAACAAAAAACCTTGAGAGTCACTTGCTGTGTGACCTAAGGCAGGTGAATGACTTCTCTGACCCTTCGTTTCATGACCTATAAATGGCGTGAGAAGGTCTACCTTCCCATTTTGGTTACTTTCTTTGGCCTCCTTTTTTTTTTTTTTTTTTTAATAGGTGACAAAGTGCATGCCTGTTCATCATGATAATAGCCCTACCCTCTCTCCTTAATGCCAACGCACACTACTTTTCATATTCTATTGTTTCTGAAAACAAGATGTGCCTTATCGTCACTGTACACAGTTAAGGTGGCCAAGTCTCCTATTTTCCTGGACAAACAAAAGTGGTTTTCAAATCCATGAAGCCTTAGAATAAAACAAAGAGGGGGAGTAGTTTCCATTTATTTAATACATGGTATATTCTCAAGTTCCCTAAGTTGTCACAGCAGCCCATAAAGCCAGTATTATTAACACTATACACATTAACATCTTAACATTCGCTTTACTGAGATGCAGAAACGGAGACTGTGGAAGCTTCTGTTGCTCAAGGTCAGAAGGTAGGTCAAGGACAGAGCTGGGGTTTAACTACGATCCTCTGATACCAAGCTTACGCTCTTAACCAACGTTCTCATTTTAGCCTCCCATACCCCGGGAAGGAGACCTGGCAGGTGTGTCGCTGCTCCTTTCCAGGTGCAAAAAATGGAGCTCATGACCACGAAGTGACTCAGTTTGGGGGTCACGTTGAGAAAACATTATGGATCCTGAGACTTTAAGCGGAATAGGAAAAATAATCACAGTGTCTTGTAACTTATGGATGTTAATCTCCCATTGATTGTTGGCTGTGGGACAGAGACTAGACTTTGAGGGCTGCTGCGTCCTCCTGAAGTTTTAAGAGGCCCAAGGGAGCTGGGGAGGAAAGACGCTTCAACTCGTTTGAAAGTTGAAAAAGATGTATGTTCCCAGGGAGACTTCAGCAGATGGTCTGTGACATTTGTTCATTCATTCAATAGGCAGTTATTGAAAATCCTTTGTATGTCTGGTTGGGTCCAGACACTTGGGTGAGTCCTGGGTTGGTGAGTGGGGGGTGGCGGATGCATAGCACGTGGATTCACAAAGCAGGAGTCACTTGAGGGGTAATGAGGCAAACTGGAAGAGCACCAGATTGGAAAGCAGCCTCAACTTGGGTTGAAGACTGGCTTGGCCACTCTCTTGCTGTGTGACCATGGGCTGGTGACTTCCCCTCTCTGAGACTCAATTTCCTTATTTATAAAATAGGGATTGTAATAGAAAGCTACCCATGGGGTGGCTGTGAGGCTTACTTAAGAGCACATCTGTAAGATGCTTAGAATGTTGCCTATAATAAGCGCTCCATAAATGAAAGATGAAATAATTTATTCATTCAGTGAATATTTACTAAACACTCATTGCATACCAGGCACAGTTCTAAGCTCTGGATATCAATACCAGTTGTTATTATTGTCTCGTGGTGACCCACAGACCGCATCTCCTTGGACTTCACTGAGGTGTACTGAGACTTGAGTTGGTTCTCAGTCCAGGGGGTGCGTGTGATGAAGTTTCTGAGCAGAGGTGTCTGGGACACTTGAATTCTGGAGGTGGAGAAGGCAGCTCCACCACTGAGTGAGAAAATGGGTCTTGCAGATCCCTATAAAGGAGAGAGGAGATGAGGAACGCAGCACCTTATTTCTACCGCTGCTCCTATCACTTGTTCCTCTTGGTTTTCCCTCCTCGGGTCATTTCTGACTGACGTGTTAAGAAGTGGCAGTGGATTTTGTGGGTCATCTAATCCATCTCCGGCCCCTCTTTGGCCCCTTTAGTCTTCCATGTCTTCACCTGGTGCCGTCTTGATGAAGCATATTCTTAACTTGAACCTGAGCTAACTCCCTCCTGACCAAGGATGGTGAGGAGGATGATGACATTGTTGATGTTTACAAGATGAGGCAATGATGGTGCTGATCAATTACCACGGGCCGGGCGCTTATCAATGCAGTTTTACGTACGTGTCTTCCAACCCTTGCAGTAACCCTGAGGATGAGACCTGATTTTTGCATGCGATAATGCAGGAATATGAGGCTGAGAAAGGAAGCATGACTGTCCCAAGGCCACACAGCTAGGAAGAGACAGAGGAAGAACCTCTGCAGAGGAAGAACTTCCTGCAACGGAAGATGCCAACTTCAAGCCAGTAATTTTACCAGTAAAATTATAAAATTGAGTGCATGGTATTTGTCAGACACCCTTTTAAGAGCTTTGCATATATTATCTTATTTAACCCCCACTATGCTGTGAGGTAGACGTTAATTTCACTTCTATTTTATAGACTCAGATAAAGAGGCGCAAGGATGATGTAGCTCAGCCGTGGTCAGATAGTGGATTGGCCATGCATCTGTGATACATACCTAAGCAATTCGACTCCATAGCTTGCACTGTTCTTACTTTTATTTTTAAAACATGTTTGTGTTTTCCTCTCCCATCTATTTTATATTTTCAATTTTTATTGGAGTAGAGTTGCTTTACAACGTTGTGTTAGTTTCAGGTGTATAGCAAAGTGGTTCAGTTATACATACACATAGATCTACTCTTTTTAAGATTCTTTTCCCATATAGGCCATTACAGAGTATTAAGTAGAGTTCCCTGTGCTATACAGTAGGTCCTTATTAGTTATCTAACCTACAGTAGTGTGTATATGTCAATCCCAATCTCCCAACTTATCCCTGCCCCCCTTATCCCCTGATAACCATATGTTCTGATTTTTATTTAAAAAATCTTATTGAGGAGGTTTTTATTTTTCATGGAGATAAAATGTATGATACACAGCAATGTGCACACATGGTAACGAGTTGCAGTGAATTTTTACGCCTATGTGCTCACCACCACTAGACGAGCCAGAGCTATTGAGACACTCACCCATGATGATCTAAGCCCCAGTTTGATGTTGTTGGAATGACCTGATGCTGCTTCACACTTCCCGATTTATCTTCCACACACACTCGCTGTGTTAGTACTAATTGCAAACCATATGATATTTATTATGGTCCAGACCCTGTCCTAAGCATCTCTCGTATACTAACTCATATTAGCCCTATGACGTTGGTACCATTCCTATGATCACTCCCGTTGTCCACATGTGACTACTGAGACGCAGAGAGGTTAAGTGTCCTACGGTTACACGGCTGGTGAGTCACAGTGCTGTGAATTAAACCTGGATGACCTGGCTTCAAAGCCCATCCCACGCTCCATTTCCTTAAATGCACACACAGTGCCTACTGAGAAAGTGTAGGTACCAATCCCAGGTTACAGGTAATGAAACTAAGACTCGGCCAGGTTCAGATAACTTGCTTAAATATCTCTACTGGTGAGGCACGAAAAGAGGACTCTACCGATTTCCACCACTGTCCTAAGAGAAGTCTAAAACATCTTTCTTTGCTTTGTTTTCGTTTTTGTTTTTAGGCTTGTTGATTTTTATTTTGTCAAGTACGGATATTAAACATATACACATACAACCATTTATTAGCGCAGCAATTATACCACGTTTTAACAGACAAAAGTGATAAGGTCAAAAGTCACAGAATGACTGCTTTATTCAATTTGCAGTGTGGCTTGCAGAATTTCACAAAGCATCACAAAGCAGAGGAAAGCAGGGTGGGTTTGAAGCTGAGTAACAATAACTTAATAACCAGCTCCCTTGCCGGGCATGGGGGAAACGTGGGGACCCCTACTTCCTGTAGCAAAATATCTTTGCTTTGAATTGGAATTATTGGTCTACCTGTTTATCCCCTTCCAGGAATCCCAGGTTTTTGGAAAGCAGGAGCTCTGTCTTATTGGTCTTTTGTCATCTGTGGTCACTCCTCCTGTGCCCCACACTCTAGAGGAGCCACTGAGAGGAGAGAAGCCTCTAGAAGAAACGTGCTTGCTATCAGGGATGGCAGATTCCCAGGCCCCACCTTGATGAGGCTGTGACCAAAGAAATGCTTGTCTCTCCAACTCACCTCCGTACCCACCCCCTACCCCCAAGCTCCTGGGTCCACGTCTTCCTAGCTTTTCCTAGGGGGATAGTAAATCTTGTGTTTCCCATTTTCCTCCAGCTCGAAAGGATATGAATTCCGTAAATCTTGGCCTGAGTGACCATCAGGAAGCGTGAAATACGACAGGAAAGAGGCCAGGGAGGCAGAGTTTACGCAGAATGCAGCATCCAGTGGCGGGGATGGGCCGACTGAAGGCCCTTGGGGACCCTTGGGCTGCAGAGAGAAGCTTCGGCAATCTCGGCTGTAATCGTAGACGGTCATGGTCACTGCCATGCCAAAGTCCTAACAGCATTGCCACTGCGTGGGGCAGAAGTGACGCTGCAGAGAAATCCATGTGGTCCCTGTCCTGTTCCTGACTCCAAAGAGTCGGGGAGGGAAAGGAGACCCATCCATTAGGGCTGACAGGGCAGCAGGAAGGACTTAGCTGTGATGAGAGGAAGAACTTCCTGCAAGGAAAGGTTATTAAGCCCTGGAATGAGTTATTGAGAGAGGTGGTGGAAGTGACTTCCTGACTTGGAGACCAAGATGGATAGTTATTGGTCTGCGAGGGTTCAGTCCTGCCAGCTTGTCTGCGCGGATCCTTGACCCCTTTGGGGAGACGATGCATCAGCTGCGTCTGCTTCCGAGGTCATTCCCAGATGCTCAGCGATGATAAAACTCCCCTTTGACAGCAGGTTTAATGTTTTTACTTTTTTTTTTTTTGTATTATAGAATGACTATATGTTCACTGTAAATTTTTTAAAAAATCCAAATAATCGAGATGAAGTGAAGTAGAAAGGAAAACGTCTGTCTTCTCTCTGCAAATCCCACTCCCCTTTCTGTAGATAACTATTGTGAACATTTGGGGTAAATTTTGACAGCCTTTTTTGTATGTGCATTCACACACATACATACACACACTGCAGTCCTTATATGATTTTTATTTTTCAACATAGACAGGCACATACTACACTCATCGTTCTGACATTTGCATTTTTTTCCTGTTAGCGTCACGGGCGTCTTTCCATGTCCATACACACATTTCATTTTTATTTTTAGACAGCAACTTCATATCCCATAATATAGATGTCCCATAATTTATTTAACCACTCCTCAACTGATTTACTTTCAGGTTCTTTTCCAAATTTTGTCAGTGCTGCAGTAAACCGCTAGTGCTCCTCTGTATGTATAAGGATGTTTCTTTAGAACAGATTTCTAGAATTGAAACTGTCAGAGCAAAGAAAACTTTCAATGTTGCCCGGTAGGAAGTAACTGCTCTCTGAAAAGATGTAAAGCACTTATTCATAAATTTGGTGAAGGTGTAGAGAACATGATTCAGCCCTCACCAGTGGCTATAGAGACTTTGAAATGTCTGTCAATGGGCTACCTCTTACAAGAAGGAGCATCTCTTCATATCTTTATTGACTATTCTCATCATTTATCCATTTATTTCTATCAGCTTTTTGTCTTTTTAAATTGATTTGTCAACTTTTTTTTCTCTACGGATTATGGCTGTTGTCCTTTTGACTATCTTACCATCTTGCAAACATTTTCACCCGCCCTCTTCCTTTATTTGTCTTTGTGTTTCTTTTCTTAGCCATTTCTTCTGCTTTAAAAACTATATTGAAATATGTTAACAAAAGCAATTTGTATTCATTGCAGGAAAATGGAGAAAATAAAAATTAACAAAAGGGACAGAAGAGACAATGTGAATATACTTGATACTGTTGAACTCTACATTTACAAATGGTTTAAATGGTAAATTTTATGTTACATGCATGTGGCCACAATTACAAAAAAAAAAAAAAAAGGACAAAAGAAAAAAATCGTAATTGCGTCCTTCGGAGAAAACACCTTTTTCCCCTGGAGATGTTTTTCTCTGCATTAACACACTGAATGTACTCATTTCTAACCTACTTTTCTACTTAATACATCATGACTAATTTTTAGCACAAAGAAGTCAACATGATTGTTGATGACTGTGTGATAGTATGGGATAATAATAAAATTAATAATAACAGCTTATTCTGGAGGGTTGATAGCCAGGCACTCAGCTATGCTCTTTCATGTATAATCTCATTTAATCCTTATAACAACCCTACGAAGTGGTTGCTATTATTATGCCACTTTCTCGGAAGAGGAAACTGAGGCTTTAGAGGTGATGTCACTTATCCAAAGCCTCATAGTTGGTTAGAGATGGGAACTGAACTCGAATGCAGCGCCCAGGTGCTTCATGACACTCATCATATTGTCATTAGTGTCAAGAGCCACGGGGTACCTAACCCATCTCCCATTCTTGGATGTTTAAGCTGCATCCAGCACTTTATCTAATCATCCTGTAATTCTATTCCTTCTTAATACCATCTCATCCATTTTATATTTCTTGATCAACCCTCCTTCTCCTACCTTCCCCAGCACCCAAGAGGGGCGTCATAGTTTGGATCAGGGTAGACTCTGGAACAAGATTCTCCAGGTCTCAGACCTGGGTTCATCCCTTTCTCGCTGTGTAGCTTGAAGCCAAATATCTAAACTCTCTTTCTCTTAATTTTTCACCTGTGTAGTGGAGTTAGTAATAATAGTCTCTATTATAGGGTTGTGTGCAAATACGCACACACACGTTCATACATACGTATATAATGTATTTCTTTTCTATTGCTGTTGTAACAAATTATCATGAATTTAGTAGCTTAAAACAACAGAAATTTATTTTCTAACTGTTCTGGAGGCAGAAGTACAAAATGAATTATATGGGGCTAAAATTATGGTGTCAGCAGGGCTGGTTCCTTCTAGAGGCTCCAGGGAAGAATCGGTTCCTTGCTTCTGCCAACTTCCAGTGGCTGCCGGCATTCCTCGGCTTGTGGCTGCATCACTCCGGTCTCTGCTTCAGTTATAACATCGCTTTCTCCTCTTCTGTAGTCAAATCTCCCTCTGCCTCCTTCTTATAAAAACACGATGATTACATTTAGGTCCTAGGCAAGATAATCCAGGATAATCTCTCCATCTCAATATCCTTAATCACATCAGCAAAGACCCTTTTCATATACGGTTACATTCACAGGTTCCAAGGATTAGGACGTGTACATGTTTGAGGTCTCTATTCAGTCTAATATATACGTATCTTTTCAAAAGTAAGCAGTTACTCTTATTGGGGATTAGACACTATTTCTGATTCTTCTAACCAACCTCAGTATCTAGATAGGAAAGCTCTCAGTGCACTTCTATTTATACATTGTAGCTGAAAGAAAGTTACAGTTTTCAAAAATATAGACCACTTAATTCTGTAAAGTCATTTCAAAATAAGTTCTTAGAGGACTAAAAAAATAGGGTTACCCATTGGTAAAAATTGATGGTAGTTCTCTCTAAAAACTCAAGGGATTGTGTTTGCCCTCCCCTCTGCCCTGCTGAGCCTCAATTCCCCATCACCTTCCTCTGCTCCAAGGTCCCTCTCACCTCCTCTCGTGCTCTCAGAGGCCACCCTGTGTGATGCTTCAGGGAGAAAATGAAAGCCATGACTTCCTGGGTCAACTTCCTCCTTTCTTACTTTGATTCTACTTCCAACCGTAACTAAAATACTAACATTTCTTCCTTTCCTTCTGCCAAAATAAAAGGGATGTCTCTTCTCTAGTACAAAGTGACTCCCTTTACTTAAGCATCTATATCACCCTCTCTTAACTTTTTATAGGCATCTTGCAGCATCATTTACACCAAAATTTCCCACATTGTGTTCTGCAAAATACTAGTGGCCTGAACATGTCAAAGGAGGCTCTGAGGGGGGAAACACTACCTACCTACCTATCTACCTATCTATCTATCTATCCATCCATCCATGCACCTGCCCATCATCCATGTATTACATCCACTCATCCATCCATCCATCCATCCATCCACCTAACTTTCTCTCATGTATCTTTCTATGATCTTCTATGATTGAATATGTTGGGAGCTTACCTACTTCCCCATCCTACACACACCCTAACATATCCCTCACCTTGGCTACGGAGTGCATTAGCATATTACAGGCTCTGCAGTGAAAACACAACTAACCAAAGCCTGTTTATTTTTGTCTTAGCCAATATTTCCCAAACTGAGTTGAAGACAGACCCTCTTTTCCATGTATTTTTCCTTCACAGAATGTCTCCTGAAACCAGTGTCCTTTGGATAAAATTTTGGGAAGTGCTGAGTTGTATACTTCCTGGATGGAATTCCTAAAAGACCATCATCTGTTTCTTTCACTGCTTTACTGAGCTCTTGGAGCTTCAAATACAACCACAAACCGAACACATATTAGGCACCAGTCACGTTATGTTCATGATTACTCTAGATGTAACAACTTTATACAATCTCCATCTTACAGATGAAAAAAGGGAGGCTTCGAGATTAAGTCATTTGTCTCCGGCTAAATCGACAGTGAGTGGCAGAGTTGGGATTCGAAGCAAGGTCTTCATGAATCCAGAGTCTATGATCTAAACCACACCATTTCTCTCCAAGAAGCATAAAAATCCAAAGGCTACACTTCTACCTTTCACTAAAAAGACCTCACGCCCTAGTCAGTTTCTTCAGCAAATGTCAGTAACCTAGAATCTTACCTGTCTTAGTTCATGAAGAGCTGAAAGTGTGCTTTAAATCCAGAGGGAAAGACCAAGAGCCCCTCTTCTTTGGTGGCACATTTATGAACAGATGCAAAGACAGGAAATAAGTACCCTTCACCCCTGCTCCAGGGTGTCTGCGGGCAGAACAAAGCAAGTTTCTGTGCCCGGCCAGCGCGCAGAGCCTATAACGTGATTGCTGCCTGATGGTGCGAAATGGATTCAAGGCCCAGGTCCATCTGGTTTGTGTATCGTCAACGAGCTGTTAAAGTGTCAGGACTTAACTTCTCTGGATTCGAGGAAGTCTCATGAGGTTTTATTGAGCAGTTAAGATGGGTGTAAACCTCACTGGTGAGACCCGCTTCTTCCCTACGAACTAAGAGACATGAATAGTTCACAGGGTGGAGAAGCACAAGGTTAGAGGTCAGAGGATGGACCCCCAAATGAAAGTGCTGGGAATTTGGCTTCTTTGGTCATGAACAATCACGGCAATTCATTCTCTCCCTCTAAGTTCAGCATCTCCTCTGGGACGTGGGGACAATCACCTTGCCCAACTCACAGAGCTGTCTGGATATGACAGATAATGACAGGTATAATGGTGTCTACAAATGGGAGAGGTGGCCGCTCACTTCTTTTTGTTTCCTCTCTCAGAAGAATCCAGAAAGAATTAGAGACCTCGTCTCTCTTTTCTGTTCACCCTCTCTCCTGGTCAGAATTAGGCAGTATTTCTACGTGTTATACTAAAAGATTCTCAAGAATGACTTGCAGCTGCTCTGGGTTCTGAGGTGTTGTTGCTTCTGAAGGTCCATCAGCCTTGGAAGGAATATAAGAACTTGGGCGAAGAAAGGAGAAGCAGGAGGGGTGTTCAAAAATTCCTTAACACACCTCTCACCAAAAGATGGAGTCTAACTCCCTTCTCCTTGGATACGGGCCAGGCTTGGTGCTTTGCTTCTAACGAATAGAATATGGTAGAAGTGATGCTCCATGACTTTGGAGGTAGGCAAGGAAGTCATTGTAGCTTTCGCCTGGCTCTCTTGCTTGGGGCACTTGCCTTTGAACTTCTGAGACTTGTTGCATCTCTCTCTCTTCCTTCCATCACGTCTTGGTTCTCCTACCCTCTTGTATAAAGACCCCATTTTCTCCTCCTGAAAATGGGTCTTCTGTGTGAGACTATAGATGGGGGAGACAATGGTCAAATAAATAATCGCCCAAACAGTTAATTATAGATATGATAGCTGCTGACATAGACATCTGCTCTCTTTTGTTGTTCAATATCTTACTCCCCCTTCTTCTGCCCGAAGCTCCATGCTTTCTTTGGAGAGCTGCTGCTTCTCCGTACCGTGTGGTTTCTGCTAGGACTGCTGGGAATATCTGGCATCCTTACATCCACGGTCCCGAGGGTGGACATGTGACCCACGCTGACCAATCATAGTTGTTCATCCCTCTGGATGCACTGATTGGCTAAGGGAGGGGCACATCACCCAGACAGAGCCAACTGGAGTTCCTTCTTGGAAATGTCTATGGGCAAAAAGGAAATGGGAAGGAAGTAAATATGGATGGAACTGTCTGTCTGTCTGCACACATACCCTCTCAACTCCACATGCCACATGGAGAAGAACCAGTTTTTAGGAGAAAAAAAGTGGGTCAACATATTAAAAAGCAGCAAAACCAAGATTTGGGCAGGGAGGGGGGGAGAGAGAGAGATTTCAAGTCCCAAGTCCCAGAGATCTGTGGGTAGCCCTATCTCTAGGACTTAGCTGTCACACGAGCTAATACAGCATCTTTCTGGATTGAGCTGGTTTAACTTGGGTTTCTGTTACTCACAAAATAAAGGAGTTCTAACTCAAGCAGGAAATATGTATAGAGTTATGAGAGGGTATGAGAGGGAGAACTGATAATGTCCACAGTGGTCAAGCAGCTCCCCTGAGAAAGTAGATCCTGGCTGAAATGAGTAAGGTGAGTAGAATTCAACCAGACCGAGAGTAAGGTCATGGGTTGAGAAGAGTGCTTTCCAGGTAGAAGATGTGACACATGAGTCAGGAGGGAGAGAGGTCCAGTTGAGGAAATAAAGAAGGTGAGTGTGGCTGGAAGGGAGAGGACAGAAGCACTGGTGGCTTTCAGTGTAGTAGGACTTTACTGAGAGTCATAAGACCCTGAAACAGGAAACAACCTGAAACTCAGTAACCAACATACCTGCCCCAGGAGACTTCTTTCTAACTCTGTCTCTCCACTTTCTCTTGCGTCCAGCCATGTCCTCAGGGCCCCTTCTTTGCAACCCCTTCTTTCTTCTCATTATTTCAAGCCAAACTTGGTACCTCACCTCCTGTCTCTGGTCTGCTTGCAGAAAACAAAAACCCCTTCTTTATTATGTAGATCAGGGGGCTATTTTAAACATGCACCAAATCAGAATCACCTGGAGAGCTTGTGCAGACACAGATCCCTGGGCATCCCCCCAGAGTTCTTGATTCATCAGGTCTGGGGATTGGGCCTGAGGATGTGTATTTCTAACAAGTTCCCAGGCAGTGCTGATGCGGGCTGGTTCCAGGACCACACTTTGGGTACCACTGGTGCAGAACAATTTGTCTCTCTCCTGCCCTTCATCCCTCACATTATGGCCTCCTCTTCTTCAACCCAAAGGGTCATTCCACTCCATCACAAACACATGACATATCCCTTTGCCTCAGTTTATTGATCTGTAAAATGTAGATAGTAATGGCACCTAACTGGTAGGATTATTTTATGTATTTAAATGGTTAGAACTGTGATTGGTCTTATTTAGGTGTTAGCTATGATTGCTTTGGCATTTTGTATTTCCCAGAGATGGCCACAACGATACCTCCAATCGCATATGTTTGTCTCATAATGTGACCTTGATACTCCTCCCACTGAGTGTGGGGACACCGTCTCTTTGAACCTGGTGAACCTTTGTGACTGCTTTGACCGATAGCGTAGAAGAAGTGAAGCTCTGGAACCTCTGAGGCTACTTCATAAAAGTGTCATGCACTTCCTCCTTATTCTCTTGAATGACTCACTCTTGGAGTGAGCCGCCATATTGTGAGGAAGCTCAAAAGCCCACATGGAGATGCCTCACGTTGATGTTCCGGCCAACAGCCCAGTTGTGGTCCCAGCCAACAGCCAGTATCAGCTGCCAGACATGTGAGTCAAAACACCCCCAGATGATCCCAGATCCCCAACTGGATCACCCCCAGTTGTCAGACCTTCCAGCTGAGACCCCAGACATCACGGGCAGAGGCAAGCTGTTCCCACTATGTCCTGTCCAAATTCCTGACCGACAGAATGAGTGGGCATAAATAAAATGGCTATTTTATGCCACTAAGTCTTGGTGTGGTTTGTTGTACCTTAGTAGCAAGCAGAACAATTATTATTAATTGCCATTACGTATTATGTATCCCAAGAGACAAGTTGCCAAACAGTACCACTCCCCAAGAAAACAGAAAGAGCTATAGTTGATTTTTGCTTCAAAAGATCTTCCCCCCTTTTTCCCATTCTATTTTGTTCCTTGTGTTACTTTAGGCAAATCATACGACCTCTCTGTGCCCCAGAATCCTAATGTGTGCATGAAGGATGATACCCGATCTTAGGAAAGAAAGGACCACAGAGACGAGAGGTAGGAGGATGCTTTGGATGAAACTTGCTATCTTGACCCTTGGCACTGACAGCTTGTGAAGGAAAAGCCCCACCCTGCGTTGTACCCCAGAATCTGGGTTGCAATAAGAGGGTAGGGTTAACTCCTATGTAGAAACTCAACAGCTGTCCCAGCTTATAGAGAAATGTTCTGCGGTGGGGTGAGGGTGGGGATGCAGCTGCTAACCCAGCCCGCACCCTCAGCCCGCTTGTTTCAGGGGATGAGAGCTCATCTATTCCTTCTCCCTGGACTTGTCTGGACTGCTCTTTGCCTCCCTCACCAGACCTCTGTCCCCCAGGCCTGAGCTAACACCCAAGTAGAGGTGCTAGCTTTTGCCCTAAAGACTCCCCCGACTTCGGCTCAGCTCCCAGGGACAGGGGGCAGAGGATTGGGGCAGGGGGCAAGAAGAGTTTGCATGACTCTACTTGAGGGTCTTGAGGTTTCTGTCTGCCGGGTGTCCTGCGTGCAGTGACTCGACTGGCATTCCTGGTGCCCTCTCTCTGCCATGTCTGGTTCTTTTCCTTTCATCCGCTGCCATGTGTCCAGCCAGCCTGGCCCCCTTCTCCCTGCCTGCCTCTGGTTCTGATCCTTCCCCAGATTCCTGTCCTGAATCTCTTTGGTGGGAGTGGCCGTGGATGGTGACTGCTTAGTGCAGGACCATGAAACCCAAACCAACACTTCACCGACAAGCCAACGGGCTCTGCTGCTCTGAGCCCGGGACCAGCCAACTTAAAACCCTCCAAGGGCTCCCTGTTACTCTCATGACCCCTCCCAGAGCCCACGAAGTCTTGGGGGTCCCGCCTACCCCTCTGTCTTCATCTTGCTCCTCCATGCTCTCAGGATTCCAGCCATCCTGACTGCCTTTCAGTTCCTTGAAGACCACGTCACGTGCTCTCAGACGTCAGGCCTTTGCTTATATTGTTGCTTCTGCCTGGGCTGCTTTTCCCTCCCTGAGTTCACTCTTACACGTCTTTCGGATTTCAGTGCAAGTATCATTCCTGCAGGGAAGGCCCTGGACACCCCCACTGCAGGTGCTCGGAGCACTGCATCCCTCCGCTCTTGTCAAGTTTACAATCACACGCTGAGCGTTGTATTGACGTCTGTTTGCACCATTAGGTTTTAAGCCCCTGGGGAGCAGGAGACTTGCTTGGTCTTCCCCTCATCTCCCCAGTGAATATAGCACAGCACTGGGTGAATCAGAGGTACTCAGTACATGATTGTGGACAAATGAATGAACAGGCAGGCATAACCCTTTCTGGTATTTGATCTTCCCTTCAGATTTCTGTAAGTGTCAGAACCTTTCCAGCGAAGATGGAACAAAATGCATTTGTAAAGTGGGGTCAGGGCATGTGACTTTCTACCTGCTGTACTTTGCTCACCTTCACAGGAGCCTGCAGCCCTCGGGAGAAGTTCAGAGCAACACGGCCTGGGCTTTTGCATTTTGACTTTTCTCCGAACTGTCTGTGTGGTCTGGGACAAAGGACTTACCTCTCTGTTTCTCAGCTGTAAAATGAGATAATAATAGGGTCGTTATGAGACGTAAGTGTTAATACATGCACAGCACTGAGAACTGGGTTGGGCACATAGTAAGGACGCTGGGTTTAATATTATTGTTATTATTGCTATTATTATTATTATTATTAGGAAAGACTGCACTTTGCTGGCCTGTCCTGTCTCCATCCTCCTGCCCTGTCCGGGTGCCAGCACTGGCCCCTGTGCCACTCAGTACAAATGGTTGCCTAGTGCGCCCTCATCCTGGCTGCTCTGGATTTCAGGGCTCCCTACACAGGAGCCCAGCCCTGCACTGTGACGGTGACCCGCGGACAATGCATCATGCCTGTCAGGGTCCTATTGCTTCAGCAGCTGGGGGCGCAGTGTCCTGCTGGGAGAGATAACTTCCCATAAAGATGGATGGACTTCCACTCCTTGACAGCACTCCAGCTGAGAGATCAGGGACCCTGCTGCGGGAGGGAAGGGGGAACATATTAAGTGGCCACTGGATCCAGCGTTGGCAAGGTGAGGAACACAGAGGCTTGGCTGAGAGGGCTGACGGGGCTGAGAGGGCTGACGGGGCTGAGAGGGCTGACGGGGCTGACAGGGCTGACGGGGCTGAGGGCTGACGGGGCTGACAGGGCTGACGGGGCTGAGGGCTGACGGGGCTGAGAGGGCTGACGGGGCTGACGGGGCTGAGGGCTGACGGGGCTGACAGACCCTCTCTCCTTGCAGAGGTAACTGCTCAGTTGCTCAGGCGTTTCTTAGCGCACTGACGAAGCCCAGGGTTTACAGGTATGCGTTCTGGGGTCAATTGCCTTGAGACTGAGTCCTTGCTTTGCCGTTGATCGGTAAACTTGGACCCATTGTAGCAGAAGGCAGTCATAGAGAATATGTAAATGAATGGGTGTGTTCCAATAAAGCTCCAATAAAACTGCTTCCAAAAGCAAGCATCAGTGGGATTTGGCCCATGGGCCGTAGTGTTAACGATGTCATAGACTGTTGGGAGGATTATGTGAAATAATGTCTTAAAGTGCTTAAATGATAGAGATGATAATGGTGACCTTAGGGATAATTATGTCAATGGTGATGATGGTGATGATGGTGGTAGTGATGATGATGGTGATGGTGGTGGTGATGATGGTGATGATGGTGGTGATGGTGGTAGTGATGATGATGGTGATGGTGGTGGTGATGATGGTGATGATGGTGGTGATGGTGGTAGTGATGATGATGGTGATGGTGGTGGTGATGATGGTGATGATGGTGATGATGGTGGTAGTGATGATGATGGTGATGGTGGTGGTGATGATGGTGATGATGGTGGTGATGGTGGTAGTGATGATGATGGTGATGGTGGTGGTGATGATGGTGATGATGGTGGTGATGGTGGTAGTGATGATGATGGTGATGGTGGTGGTGATGATGGTGATGATGGTGGTGATGGTGGTAGTGATGATGATGGTGATGGTGGTGGTGATGATGGTGATGATGGTGGTAGTGATGATGATGGTGATGGTGGTGGTGATGATGGTGATGATGGTGGTAGTGATGATGATGGTGATGGTGGTGGTGATGATGGTGATGATGGTGGTGATGGTGGTAGTGATGATGATGGTGATGGTGGTGGTGATGATGGTGATGATGGTGGTGATGGTGGTAGTGATGGTGATGGTGGTGGTGATGATGGTGATGATGGTGGTGATGGTGGTAGTGATGATGATGGTGATGGTGGTGGTGATGATGGTGATGATGGTGATGATGGTGGTAGTGATGATGATGGTGATGGTGGTGGTGATGATGGTGATGATGGTGGTGATGGTGGTGGTGATGATGGTGATGATGGTGGTGATGGTGGTGATGATGATGGTGATGTGATAACTTGGCAAAATTCATCCTCAGTCACCGTCATTGATTGCCGAAACACCAAGACCCATGCTGAAGCATCGTTTTCATCACAGCCATCCCTGGTAGGACATGAGAGGAACTTCACTGGGTGTCCCAACTCAGATAGAACTTGGCGACCACACACAAGAACAGGCCTGGAAATTAAAGGACCTGGTTCTATTTTTTGCACAACCAGCACCAATTCTTGCGTGTCCCTGGACAAGTCAACCCCTGACCCCTTGTCTGAGTCTGTACTTTCTTCTTCCTACACTGAAGAAGAAAGGTTAGGTTAGACAAGGTGGAAGGGAAATCAGATTCAGTGAACATATATGTGTGTGTGTGTGTGTGTGTGTGTGTGTGTGTGTGTGTGTAATGTTTGTGAGCTCCCCTCCTTTCCCCGAGGAGAGTGTGACTACACTGTTGCTTCTTCGAGTCACCCATTCAAGTACTTTCTATCTTTTACACCTTACCTTTTACACGTTTGTGCCTAATATGGTACCCAGCACATAGAAGGAAGCTATTAAGTGTGTATTTTCCAAAATAAATAGTAGTAGTAGTTAACAAGGCATTAGGACTTACTTTAAGGGCTTCTGTCATAGGTCAGAGTCCTCAGGAAGCAGACCCCGAGATGCAGACCAGCAAACAGGAAGCTTAAGAGGAGGCTTCAGAATCAATACCTGGGGAAGTGACAGGAAGGATGCAGGAATGGGCAGAGAGAGAAGCTGGGCTGACACAGTCTGAACAAAGTCCTCTGTCAACCCCACAGGGAGCCTAAAGCCAGGATAACCCTTCAGAGCTTCTCCCATCGGGTGAGGGACGCAGCTGCCCTGGGAAGGTGGGGCATCCTTGGGTGAGGTAGCTCCTCTCAGAGCTGGGGCAGCTGCCAATGAGTCTGACAGCTGAGGTCTAGCAGCTGACAGCACTTCTAACAGCGAGGGAACAGGTCCTTCATTCCTGGGGGAGGACCTGGACAGCACACCTCAGCATCCCACACAGATAGCGTCATTGCTATTAGAACTGAGGAAACCGAGGCCCAGGGAGGTGCTAGAAATCACTCAAGATCTCATAATTTGTAAAGAAAAGCACCAGGATTCAACTCTGAGTCTGTTGGACTCCCAATCTACTTTGTTCTTCTTATACTCAGACCTTGCCAGAAGACATAAATCAGGGGGCATATTTGCCCACTTTATTGGGTAAAAGAGACAGTAGGGTAGGTAGCCCAGAAAACCATGGAGGGGAGAGGAAACAGATAAAGAAATACATCAACCAGAGGAGACGTTTTAGTGAATAACAGTTGTTTCTGCCATTAAAATAATTAGCTGGCTAGGAAGGGGTTTTCCCCCAGAAGAATGGTAATGCCTTCATTTACTTCTTCCTCGGGAACAGCCATTCTTTGTTCCCTTCTAAGAGGAAATTCAGAGTGAGTAGTGGTTAAGAACATTGGCTCTGGAATCTAAAAGACCTAGCTAGGAAGTTCCGTGTCTCCCCTTTCTAGCTGTGTGACCATGGGCAGATTACTTACCCTCTCTGAGCTTCCATCTCTCTTCATCAGGCAAATGAGGGTAACAACAGCATCTGCCTATGGCTGTTGTTGGGATTAAGTGAGATAAAATCTTTAAAGTGCCTGGCACATATTAGATGCTAAAGTTAATTATTACTAGACTCTGTTACCTGAAAATTCTTTGCCTGGGCCTGTTCTTTTGTCTCTTCTGCATACATTTTCGTGAAGATTGTTCTAAAAACCAGATCTTTCTATGGGGAAAACAGAGCAGTTATTAAGCTTTAAGGGATTCATAAGTGTTTTGATTTCCACAATAGTTATAGAGAAAAGTGGCATTGTTCTAGTGATCAAAAAGATCGAACAACAAACCTCTTATGATTCCGTGTACATTTTCAAGAAAACGCTTTAAATTTCTGTATTTAAAAGGCACTAAGTGAAAGCAATGCCTGAATCTAAAATCATAAAGATAAAAACCTTTCGTTTAACGCAACCATCTGCTTTCTTTTATGGCTTAAAGAGTTGGGAATCTCTCCGCATTAAACTCATCACTTTTCTGCTTGTGCACCAAACTGGTTCTTTCGTAATTCTTGATTGGTGCGTGGTACCCGACACTTAGCTCAGATCTCAAACCCAGGAAGTGTAGATGCCGGACAAAGAGGGTTTTCAAATGTTAACTGGCCCACCATTATACCTACAGTCACTTCATTCTATTTCCCTTGAGATACACCAGCACTCTTTGAAGACTTCCTGTGTGGGGAAAGGAAGACAGAGAAAGAGAAGGAGGGAAGTAGGGAGTGTAGGGATGAAGGAAGAATGGAGAGGAAATAGGACAGGAGAAGGGTGGGCATGTGTTTCCTGAATGCACAAGGTTTCATCTGGAGCCATCTTTTCCTGGCTGCGTGACCCTAAGTGTATGACTTAATTCTTCCAAACCTCAGTTCCTTCATGTACAAAACTAGAAGAAAATACCTACTTGAGAAAACTTCCGACAAGGCTTAAGCGAGATGCTGCATGGGACACCAAGTATGAGGGTCAACACATAGGCACTCAACAGCGTTCCCACCTTATTTATAATCAGGGTTTGAATATTAGCCGAGCTCCTTTAAATAGAGTATCTCCCCAGAGCAGTTTCTCTGTACAGAACTGGCTGTAGAATTTGCAGCGCCTGGTACAAAATGAAAATGGGGGGTGGGGGTCCCTTGCTCAAAAATATACTCAGCCCAATTATGCTAAGTGAAATAAGTCAGACAGAGAAAGACAAATACCGTATGACATCACTTATATGTGGAGTCTAAAAAAATTCAACAAGCTAGTGACTATATAAGAAAAGAAGCAGACTCACAGGTACCGAGAACAAACTAGTGGTTACCAGTGGGGAGAGGGAAGGGGCAGGAGCACTATAGGGGTGGGAGAGTAAGAGGTACAAACTATTAGGCATAAAATAAGCAACAAGGACATATTGTACAACATCAGAAATGTAGCAAGTATTTTATAATAAATATAAATATAGCCTTTAAAAATTGTGAATCACTATATTGTATACCTGTAACTTACATAATATTATGTACCAACTATACTTCAATAAAAACACCGCCCAGGTATTGCAGATGCTACATGCAAATGCAGAACCAAGAAATGGTGGAGAAATGTGAATATCATGCCTATTTCGTCCACTCATTCTCACATCAGACTTCACATACACATAAAGTTATTCTAATTTTAAGGTGGTGACAGTAGCATGTGAAGCCAGCCCTGACTCTGTAACACGACTGAGGTACAAACCTCCAGAACAGACTGGCAGGGGGAAGCCTTCTCCTGCTTTATTGCTTCCCTGGAAACCAACCTCTGACTTCAGAGAGGCAGGGGCTGATGCCATCTTTATTTCCAGTCCCTGGCAGACTTTGCATCCGGTGCCTATGTCATTTTAACCCTCACAAGCTCCTTGTGAGTTATCATTACTGTCCCCAGTTTACGGACGGGGACAGTGAGGCAGAAAGAGGTGACAGGACTTGCCCCAAAGCAAGCAGTTCCTGAGAGTTCAAGCTAGGATTCAAACCCTTGTCTCTGGTTCTGACCTTTGGGCATCTCCCCTCGTTCACTTGAGCACAGACTTGCACACACGTGTATGCGTCCAGAGCCCACGTCCCCACCAGCCCCTCTCTAACCCAGCTCTGAACTTTTCAAAGGCAATAAGCTTGAACAGCGATACATTCGGTCGGTTCCCAAAATAGAAAGGATGCCCGTGGATACATCTGTGATTGACACAACATATTGGCTGGTTTCACTGATAATTAATGCAGAGAGGAATCATTACATCAGATCAAATTCGTTTTAAAAAGGTTCAGGCTCTGCTCTGCTCTCCTCTCCTTCCCATTGTGAGGGCTGTTTGGATGGTCGGGGGGAGGGGAAAGGGAACAGATACCGCGATTTAATTTTTCAAGTAACACTGTTCAAATAAAAATACATTTGTTCGAATGAGATTGCCCTGAAACAGCGTTTGCATTGATGGCTCTGGGAGTAATTCTATTAAGCCCGAGAAGATTTTTCATCGAGGGGCAGGAAAAGAGGGTGAGAGAGAGAGGGAGGGAAAGGACTGAAAGCTGAGTGTAACCATATGGAATTGCAAAAATCAAATATTTTAACCCATTTTTATCTCGGGCTCCTCCACTGAAGTTGTTCACTGTTCTGTTGTCACCTGCTGTGTAAGTCAGAGGGTTCCGCCTCCCCTTAGACGTGGCTGGGCTCTGGGGTTCAGCCAGGCAGGGGCTGCGGCTGGGTGGGCACACCAAGGACTGTCTGCTCTGGGCCAGGTAAGTTGGAAATCATAGTGGCCGTGAGAATTTTTCTCTTCAAGGCTCCTGCAGAGAAAGGCAGCTTGAGAAAGCACTTTGTGTGTGTGTGTGTATGCAAGCACACGTACATGGGCACACATACACATGCATGCAGACACACATGCACAAATATATACATACATGTACACCTGCACCTGTATAGTGTACAGGTACATGAATACATACACATGAACATACAAATATGCATATATATCGCCTTTGGATGAGACTACGTATACATGCACATGTATACATATACAACATACATAGACATTTACATAAGCATGCAATACACACACATATATGTGTGTGTATGTGTGTGTATATGTATATATATATATAAAATCTTTGGATTTGGATGAGACTGTGTATATATGCACCCCACACCCACACATAAACATACGACATAACATACAGATACACACATATACATGAATATATATACATGTGCATACACACTCAAAGACACATATGTGATCATCTTTGGATGAGATTATGTACATATATACGCATTTACATATGCATGCAACACACACATACACACATATGTACATATATATAAAATCTTTGGATGAGAATATGTGTATATATGCACCCCCATACCCATACATATACATACAACGTAATACACATATAACATACTACACATGTACATAGATATACACACATGACTACACACTCGTGTGTATACACACTTGCATAAACACATATGTAGTTATCTTTGGTTTTTTATCTTTGGATGAGGTTATGTACATACACACACAGACACACCTCTTTACATGTACATCGTCAGAGTCAAAACTGGGCAATGAATCTGAACAATAAACTCAAGTGTCATCTGTGGAGTATTTGCCACACACCGGACACTGTGCCGAGTGCCGCACAAACCTGAGCTCACTAGAGCCCCATACTGACCCGTCAGATATGTACGTGTAAGGTATTATCTCCATTTTACACATGAGCAAACTAAGACTCACGGGGGAAGTGATTTTCCTAAAGCTACAACTGCTAAGTGACAGACCTAAGCTCGACTTCTTAATCTATTTTATGTTTCTGAACCAGTTGACAAATCCCCAGGAGGCCTTTGATGAAATCATGATGTGCCCATTTCCTCAGCTTTCCCGTCTGTTCAATGGGAGGAAGGATTCCTGCCCCATCTCTAAGTCAGGAAGCTGCGGGGGAATCAGGTAGGGACTGAGCAACGATCTCCTGATTTCTCTGCCAGCGAAGAGCAGTGCCCTTTCTCTTTGCTCCATATTAAATTTCTAGGGTTCCCATAACAAATGGCCACAAACTATGTGGCTTAAAAAACCAAAAATTTATTTGTGCGCATTTCTGCCAGGGAGAAGTCTGAAATTAAAGCATCGGCAGGGTCACACTCCCTCTAAAGGCTCCGGGAGAGAATCCTTCCTTGTCTCTTACAGTTTCTGGTGGCCCCAGATATTCCTTGACTTGTGGCTGCATCATTCCAACCTGTGTCCCCATCTTTACATGTGCTTCTTCCCTCTGCATCCTCACCCCTTCTCTTCTCTTCTAAGGGTATTTGTTATTAGATTTAGGGTCCACCTGACTAACCCAGGATGATCTCATCTTGAGACCCTGAACTTAATTACATCTGCAGAGAACTTTGTGTCTAAATAAGGTCACGTTCACAGGTCCTGGGTAGACACATCTTTGGAGAGGCTGCCATCCAACTCACTAGACTCACAGAGAATCTTTTATTCTATTTCTTTTTGAATCTTCCTTTTCCCATTGCACTTATCACCTTCTAACACACTGTGTGTTTTACCTCTTTATTTTTCTTATTGACCGAATGTCTCTCTCTGCTGAAATATAAGCTCCTGGAGGACAAGGACGTTGGTCTCTTTTGCTCGCTGGTGCATCTCAAAAGCTTATAACAGTGGCAGCACCCAGTAGACTCTTAAAACATATCAGTTGCCCTTTATTATTATTACCTGTTTATGCATCTGTCTCCTCAACTATACAACGAGGAGGGCGAAGCCAGGGCCTCCGTCTTCTTCCTCATTGTACCTCTCAGATCTACCTGTTGCTTGACATGCAGGAGGCATCCAATTGAAACGTGTTAAATGTGGGACTTCCCTGGTGGTCCAGTGCTTAAGACTCTGTGCTCTCAATGCAAGGGGCCTGGGTTCGATCCCTGGTCAGATCAATGTCACGTCCCCCGTACTTCCCTTAAGGCAAATACAAGAGAGGCTTAGAAATGACAGATGCCAGAGAGACGAAGGGAAGATGATCAATCTTCACGAATCCCCTACTATGTGCCAGCCCTGCGGAGAGCTTACCAATCATTTAATATCATTCACTCGGGTGATTTTTAGCCCTGCCGGCACATAAGAGCCAGCCAGGGAGATTTTTAAAAGCTACAGGATGCCCAGGACTCGACCGCAGAGAATCTGGATCAACTGGCCTAGGCAGAGCCCTGACAAAGGTCTATTTCAGAAGCACCTCAGATGATTCTAATATGAGACTGGAGTTAAGAATCCACTGGTTGACTCTTTGTAACAACCTTCCGAGGGCGACACTATTTGCACCTGTATTTTCGAGATGATGAAACTGAGGCTCAGAAAGGCTAAGAAACTAAGCCAAGGCTGCACAGCTAGCACGTGACGGAGCTGGGCTCCATGCCCGGGAGTGTCTGACTCCAGCTGTGATGCTCTTTCTACTGCCAAGGTGGCCAGGGTGAGCTGGCCCTCTGGACACCTTCAGTCTCACCGCTGATGGCCCTCGGTCACGTAGACCTGGGAATGATCAATGCCATCAGAGTCCAAGTGGCCTCTCTCTAAACACTCCTCCCCAGAGGAACGAGCTTTGGGGATTCTACCTTGCACAACTCAGGCTGGACTCTTAAACACTGAAGTGATGATGGAGGCGGGCTGGAACAAGAGTGGGAGATGAATCCAGTATCTGGAATGTATCCTTGTCTCTTTTCTGATCCCAATAATATCCTTTTCCAATATCCTCCTCAACTGTACTTCTAGAGAAGGAGGAAGCACGCAGGTTCCTACAAGGGGTCTCAGCTTCCCTAGGGGGAAAGGGACCACTTAGTCTTCCCGTCTCTTTATTGCTTTAATTAGCTGTTTGGTGACCTGACAGTCTCTTTGATACACGTCCAGCGTTGGTCTGTGAAATATGGGGGATGTCAGCCTGTTGAACAAGGGTCAGCCAGACTGTCAATACTGCCGTCCATCAGGCTGGTCCAGGCTGGGTGCCGACCTGCAATGAGATGATTGAGCCATCTGTCCTCTCCCCCTGGCCAAAGTGTTGGTGGCGTGTGGAGCACAGCTGAGGTGACAGTGTCGAGGCCATTGGGCGGCTGACTTCAAACCAGAGGCCCAGGGCAGCAAACAACAGGGAGAAAACAGAGGAAGCATGGTCCAAGTTAAACTACAGGAGAGCCAGAGGAAGATGGAAAGTCAACAAGTCAGGGCAAGCGGAGGATCTCTGGGACACCCAGTGGGTGGTAGGACCTAGGGTTAACCCTGTCTGCAGTGTTGGCTTATGGGAGCACAGAAATTTCCCCTGTTTACCAAATTATAATGGTATGCAACACACAGAGAGAAACAAAAAACATAAGGTTTGAGACAACTAAAATATCACTGTACTCTAATAGTGTGACATGGCTAAAAAATGCATCAAAATGATCTGTGGATGCATTAATAAAGGTATACTGAGTGCAGTAAAGGAGGCGATTCATTCACCTCCTAAGTATTAATCGAGCAACTATTACGTGCCACGGATTATTCAAGTTGCTAGAGATAGTATAGTAAACAAACAAACAACCCCCCCACCACCACAAATCCTTGCTCTCATGGAGCTTTCAAGGTAATGGAAACAGATATTAAAAGAATAATTATTAAATTTTATTGTATTTTACGTCTCCCTCCCCACCCTCCCTATCCCACCCCTCTAGGTGGTCACAAAGCACCGAGCTGATCTCCCTGTGCTATGTGGCTACTTCCCACTAGCTATCTATTTTACATTTGGCAGTGTATATAAGTCCATGACACTCTCTCATTTCGTCCCAGCTTACCCTTCCCCCTCCCCGTGTCCTCAAGTCCATTCTCTACATCTGCATCTTTATTCCTTTCCTGCCCCTAGGCTCTTCAGAACCTTTTTTTTTTTTTTAGATTCCATATATATGTGTTAGAGGGAGGAGATATGGGGATATATGTATATGTAGAGCTGATTCACTTCGTTATAAAGCAGAAACTAACACACCATTGTAAAGCAATTATACTCCAATAAAGATGTTAAAAAATGTTATTGTATTTTAAAATGTACAATAAAGAAACATAACAGAAAAGAAGGTCTACGGAGTTGGGAAGGGATATGCAATTTTAAATGGGCTTATAAGAAAAGATGTCTATGAGAAGGCGACACTTGAGTAAAAGTCCTGAAAGAGCTGAAAGAACCAGAGAAAGAGTGCACAGGTATCTATGAGAAGGGCCTTCCAGGCAAAGGGAACAGCCAGTGCAAAGGTCCTGAGGTGGGAGTGCATGTGGAATATTTGAGGAATTGCAAGGACGCTATTGAAAGCAGAGTGGAGTGAAATGAGGGAGGGGCCAGTGAGACGTGCAGCTGGAGAAATAATGCAGACCAGGGTCTGTAGGGTCTTGTGGACCAGGGAGCAGACGTCAGCTTCCATTCTGAGTGAGGCAGAGAGGTGTGGGAGGGTTTTGGCCAGAGGAGTGACATGATCTGACGTCGGTTTCAAGAGGATCCTTCTGGTTGCTTTTTGGAGAATAGAATGTAAGAGGTAGAGGCAGAAGCTGGGAGACCAGTTAGGAAGTTTCTAGGTGGGCTTCCCTAAAGTGAGGTGGCTTGAAGAATATCTATACCTGTATCTATGTCTATATCTATCTCATCTATCTCTATTTCTCTCTACATGCACTATATATATATATATAACTATGTAAATACGATGGATAGATTAGATAGGCAGGTAGATGATAGACTTCACATATATAGAGAAATATTTATATAGTGTTTATTTGGAGATCGATCTATTGATAGATTGATAGACGTATAGACAGAGTGATAGCTCAATAGACAGATCAATCTATATATGCAAAAAAAAAAAAGAGAGAGAGAGAGAACCAGAAATTCCAATGTGTGAGGAGATAAAATAAGAGGAAAAAAAAAACAAAACCCAGAGGAAGGGAAGCAGAGATTGTGCCAAGAACACAGGTTAATGAGTTTGGTCTTGTTCTGTGAGCACAGAGGAGCCATGGAAGGTGTTAGAGCAAGGGAGTGTCATGATCAGACTGATTTCAGGATGAACCCTCTGGCTGCAAAGCAGAGGAGGTGTTTGTGGGGACCATTGGGAAGGCTTTGGCTGCTGTCCAGGGGAGGCCTCAATGGCCTGGTGGTGGTGAGGATGGAGAGGAGTGAGCAGATCTTACCCGGGTCCAAATATAAAATTGAGGGGAGTTGATAAGATGATGGTGGTCTGAAGTTTTTCTGCTGGCAATCTATGATGTAGTCACACTGTGCTCTTTGTGGTAGCAGAACACACCAGACCCTTCCAACCCTCATCCCAACCCCCTCTCCACTCACATGCTTCTCTCCACCTGTCCCTGTCCTCTTTTATCTCCCTTTCGCCCTGATCCCCTTTCAAGACTAAGCTCTTATTTCTCCTCCATGAAGACTCACCTGACACCGCTACACTGGTGTCCTCCCTAGCGTGGCTTGCCATTCTCGGATCCCTTTTGCACACTGTACTGATTGCTCTCAGGGTTGCCACACAAGGTTGTGCAAGTTGCGCACTGCACAAATGGTCTGGCCGAAGTAGCAGATGAGGTCTGAGATCCATTGATTTGTCCAATCTTGACTTCTCAGACAAGGCACTTTTTCTTTTTCTCATTCAACAAATGTTTATTGAGTATCTACTATGTGCAAAGGTGTTTTTTGGTGGGGGGCAACTTTTTCTAATTCAAAGAAAGCATGGCACTGACTGCTTTCCAATGTCTGCCACACTGAACTGTAGTTATCCATGCTCTGTCCAGCTCTCTCAGACTTAGTTCATTTCTCCATCCCTAGCACTTAGCACACAGTATCTCAGGGTTTCTTGAATAAATAGATGAGTGGATGGATGTACAGATGGATGGATAGAAGAAAGGAAATTTTTCTTTCCAGCAGGATAAATCAATCAACATAGGAAAATAATAATTAACTTATAAAAAAATAATTAACTTATGTCAAAAGGCTCATTAACATCTCCCCCCCCCCACACACACACACCACTCCTCCAGGGGCATCTTGTCAAGATACCATCATTCCTCCACACCAGAGACCAGGAGATGATAAACCTTTTTTCTTAAAGGGCCAGAGAGCACTCAGCTCTGCTGTTGTGTATGAAAGCAGCCGTAGACAATGCATAAGTGAATGGGCGTGACTGTGTGCCAATAAAACTTTATTTTCAAAAACACGAACCAGATAGTTTGCCTACCCCTGGGCTAGATCTCTGCCTCACCAAGAGCTTCTCCCTTGATTCGTTTCTTCCCAAGAGCTTCCTTTCTCTATGTCCAGTTTGTAATGATATATGAAGATGGTGATGATAGTGATATTAACGGTTATTGGGAACATTTATTGTATGTTTGCTCTGGATCAGGCTCTGGCCTAAGCCCTTTCTACATATTATTTCAATTAATTCCCTCAACCACCCTACCAGGTCCTAATTCTATCCCTCAGCCCAGCGAAGGAACTAGCACGAGGAGAGAAAGCAGCCCAATGTCACTTGAGTTTAATTGGCAAAGCAGACACTCTGACCACTGAGGCTGGGAAATTAACCTCTAGCCTCCACATAGGAGTATAATGATGTCAGTAGTAAGAGTAGCAGTAGCCACATTTGCGGAAGGCTTACTCTGTTCCAAGCACCTGTTAACTGCAGTACAATGATTTCTCTGAATTTTCTCAGCCGTACCGTAATGTTAGCATCTTGTTGCCATAGCTACTCAGGGTCACCCAGCAACACGGCTGGATTTATAGGTACTGTCTGCACCATGTCCTATGCAGATGCTCAGAACTTTCTAGAAAATGGACTGTTTGACTCGATGGCCTCACTCCCCTGATGTCACTCTGGGTCCCGAATTTCTTCCTCCCTGCACAGGCTGTGCCTTTGGACTCCATGGGTGCCTTTTATCTTATCGGGCCCTTTCCCCTCACTTTGCTAGCTGTCACGTTTGTTATTCTAGGATAAACTTTCGGCCGATGTAGCACATACTTTGGGGTCAGTGCCCTGTGTTAGCCCAAGGATAGTTCAAATATTTGTGGCCTTGTCAACCTCCGTCTCACTGGACGTGTGTCGTGGTGGGGCAGGAGGGGCATTTCACTTCTGGAGACCAGGGTGAGCCAGTGCGCGGTGGGCGAGAGGCCCTTCGTGGCAGATCACGGAAGGCAGGTGGTAAATACACCAGTTCTTGGCTCCAGGTTCTAAGAGGGTGGCTGTCAAGAAGAAAGAGGGAAGGTAGTGTTGATTGAATATCTCCTCTATGCCTGGTGCTTTCACATGCCTTGCAATATGTGATCTTCACTAATGCACTTTAAAAAGGGGATTTTAATGCATTGACCAGAAAACTGAGACTGAAAGGGTTGAATGGCTACAACAGGGGATCTTAATATTGCATGAGTATGAGACTCTGGCAGTATGGTGAAGTCTAGGAACTCCTTCTCAGAGCAGTGCTTTAAAATCCGTAATGTAAAATACCTAGGGGGAATTCCCTTGGGGCCCAGTGGTTAGGATGCTGTGCTTCCCCTACAGGGGGCATGGGTTCGCTCCCTGGTTGGGGAACTAAGATCCCGCATGCCTCAGCATGGCCAAAAAATAAAAAAATAAAAATAAAAAATTTTAAAAATTAACAAAAATACATAGGATTACAGAGGAAACCCACTTCAAACGGAAAGAAAGATACAGTGATATCTGTGTTTCTTTATCAACTCTTGAAATAAGTCATAGCAGCAGTTCTAATAACAACCCGGACAGCAGAAGTCTCGTGAGACTAAGGGATGGTAAATTCTCTGTGACTCTTGTAAGGTGACGTGCCAATATCTGTGATTTCTATTGGTGACCAAGTGGCAGGGACTGCCGATCCTGGCACACGTCTGTTACCTGCAATCATAATGGAAAGAAATGCTCAATTTCAGTTCAAGGTTAGTGACAACAAAGATGTGATATATTTTCCTGCTGGCCAAGTTCAAAGAAGCTCTGAATTCTAGCATGGAGCCCTTGGGGGTCTGGGGCCCCAGTGTGAGGACCCTTGAGCTGGTGAGGGGTGGCTTGGGGGAAGGGCAGCCAGCTGTGCAAGGGTCCAGAGACACCCTTGACCACAGCGAGGTTCTTGTCACGAAACCCTCAGCTCCCCACATTGCATCCTTTGGCTTTGTCCCCATGTGACCAGTGGCTGAACGGGCAGAATGGAGTGCCTGCCTTTGAAGCCTTGGGCTCCCTTTGATGTACAGATTCCACCAAGGTCCTTCCTGGAGTTGGGCAAGTCTCAGCTACCCACTTTCCTCCCTCCCTTTGGGAACACTCCCTAAACGGTCCAAAGACCTCTCTCACACTGTTCCTATTAGTTTTTTTGTTTTTGTTTCTTGGGAAGGGTAAACTGGTGGCCCAGTGGGCTGGACATGGACTTTTAGACAGAACTTGAGAATTTGAAGAAGGGATCATTTTTAGGTAGTCTTCATTTCAGACCAGGCCCTGGCTGCCCAGTGGTTAGCACTTCACCTTCCAATGCAGGGGCTGCAGGTTCGATCCCTGGTAGGGGAGCTAAGATCCCACATGCCTCACGGCCAAAAAACCAAAACATAAAACAGAAGCAATATTGTAACAAATTCAATAAAGACTTTAAAAATGGTCCACATCAAAAAACTATTTTAAAAAAAAGAACAGAAGAAACACTGTCAAACTTAGTGAAGTAAGTCAGACAGAGAAAGAGAAATATTGCTTATATGCAGAATCTATAAAAAATGATACAAAAGAACTTATTTATAAAACAGAAACAGATTCACAGACTCAGAGAACGAACTTATGATGGCTATGGGGTGGGGAGAAGGGTGGGGGGAGGGATAGTTAGGGAGTTTGGGATTGACATATACACACTGCTATATTTAACATGGATAACCAACAAGGACCTCCTGTATAGCACACGGAGCTCTGCTCAGCATTCTGTAACAATCTAATTGGGAAAAGAATTTGAAAAAGAATAGATGCATGTATATGTATAACCGAATCATTTTGCTGTACACCTGAAACTAACACAACATTGTTAATCGACTATACTCCGATGTAAAATAAAAAGATAAAAACTAAAAATCATGTCACATAGAAAAAAAAAAGAAACAGAGGGGCCATATTTAAGGAAAATCGAAATACGATAGAAATGTAGCTGCACGATGGTTAAGCCATCAGGGATCTTGGACGTATGCAGGTTTGAGCTGAAAGTCCTTACTGCGTAGGTGACTTTGGGGAAGTCACGAAAACTTTCTAAACGTCTCTTCATTGGTGGGTAAACTGAGGCAGTCTCAGAGAAGCTAAGTAACTTGATCGAGGCCCCATAGCTATAAGATGATGCTGGGATTAGAACGCAGGTCTATCTGATTATAGAGACAATGAGGGACTGAGGAAAGAAGGGAGGCAGCCCCTTAGCCTCAGCAAGAGCAATAATAATAACCAAAACAACAGTCAAAGTCCCTTAGGAAGCGTGGACTTCATGCCGGGCACTGAGGATTCGCATGTGTTTTCTTGAATCTTCCCAATGGCACCGCAAGATAGGGATGATCCCCCACTTTCTACCAATAAGAAACCTAAGGTCAGAGAGATGATGTGACTTTTCCAAAGGCACACAGCCCTGGATGGCAGAACCCAGGTCTGGCTGAGCCAGAGCCCTTTCTTCAACCAGTCTCCAGAAACCAAATCCCTGAGGTCTTTCTTGGAATCAAGGAACTATTATTTCCAAGGCAGGACTCTATAAACGGTTCCACGCTGAATGGACTGACAGTAGCAATTGGTCCCCTGGGATCAAAGTCAACATTGGCTACGCTGAAGATATGGCATGAGGGAAGGGACCCTGAATTTTGGAACAAGCTGAAGCAGGAGGAAGCAATGGAGGGCCTGCAGTTCCTTGGAAGAAGCAGCTGTTTGGTAACCTAGCAGGCTCTCCAAGGCTGGCCGGGGCTGTAGGGATGACACGAGACCGTGGCTTATGTCCAAGCTGACCTGAAAGCTGCGAGATGGGATGGCTGCTGCCTGAGATATTCTCTGACAGATAGCCACTAGCATCGTAGAAACATGGCAGTATCTCCAGCACCACCTTCCTGTTTCCAAAACTCTACAAACTTGAGCTCAGGACCCCAGCATGACGCTTCTTTGGCATCAGGCTTAGGGGCTGACATTCCAGGCAAGGGACTGAGTCTTGCCTCTTTCCCCTGGACTCCTTTGCAACCCAGAGCTCACATCTGCAGCCCATCTGGCTGGGCTGAGAAGCCCAGGCCACCGTCAGGGGAAAGGAAGTCTCTCTGTGGGTATTTCAGTCCTGACCCGGACAACCTCACGCCCTCCTCCCAGGCCAAGATCCGTGGAGAAACTCAGCCCAATGGGCTGCTTGTCAGAGAGGCTTCTGGCCTTGACTTTCAGATTCCTGAGTCATCTCTCCTTGGGCCCATGCTCCGCCTGACTTCCTTGCAGGGCCCTTTGATGAACAGATGAGATAATGGACATGCTTTGAAAGAGATAAAAGAGCAAACGAAAGGTTGTGCTGGCCACGGCAATGGGTGCGTCGGGTTGATTAAACCTTGGACTTGGGCAAGGCTGTCCAAGGGCAAAGACTACTCCCAATCTCTGCATCTCTAGGACAGCCGGCTTGCACAGTGAGCCCTCCCCGCACCCCTTTAGAGAGTGACGCAACTCACCAGCCATTAGAACACGTTACATCCATCAACCAAGGGAATCATCACAACAGTCGTGAGCAAGGGGTATGAATTTACCCCACTTTACAGACGAAGAGACTGAGGCATGGAGAATTCAAACATGCCCAAGATTATACAGCTACTTGGGACCGACCCAGGATTTCAACCCGGACCTCATTCCAAACTCCAACAAAACACAAGGGGTTTAGTTAAGATGTCTTCAGCTAGAATGAATTAGAACACATCAGTAGGAGCGAGAAACGTGGTGTTTTGCAAAAATGTCCCTCCCAGCTCCTCCAAATCTGCAGAAAAGGTGACTTTGTCCCCTCAGTGCAGCTGGGAGTCCTACTGGAGGGAGACGAGAGATCGTAGGATCGCACAGTTGGAAGGGAACTTAATGGCCATTTAGGGCCAGCCTCCCCTCCACTATGGTGGTGCCAAGAGGCTATCAGCCAATGCTTAGACACTTGCAGAGACGAGGAGCTTACTCCTGCCTAATCTATTCTCACACAGCTCACTGTTATCTAGTACTTCTTTGGGCAAATTGACAGAATCTGTTGAAATAGAAAATGTGTTCTTTCTACTCTCCAGAGATGCACGAGGAAGTATGTACACATGTAGCCACAGCTCAACTGTGAGAGCAAAACATTTGAATCAACCTATATGTCCCCCAGTAGGGGAGTGGATGCATACAATTTAATATGTTCCTTTGATGGAACATTATATAGTCACGAAAAAGAGTACAGTAAGTCTAAGCATCTCTAAGCATCTCTGGATAAATCTCAGAAACACAGCAATGAATGAAAAGAGCTGGCTGCTGAGTGTTTTACATCGTCTACATAGTACTATGCGTTTGAAAAAAATCAACACAAACAAGATGTACGTTTTCTATGGTAAATATATGTGTGCAAAGGTATAAGAAAGGGCTATGGAGGTAATTAACAAACTGACAGCAGTGGTTGTCCCTAGCTGGGAGGGGAGAGAAAAAGACTCTAAATGTATTTGTAGCATTAAATGATGTGCTTAAGGACGGTAGATTACTGTATAGTTTAGGTAATTCACATTTATTTGAAAGTCTTTAAAGAGAAGTTCTTCTTATTACATTGTACTGGAATGTGCCCTATCTCAAGCTTCTTCAGTTGGCCCTATCTTTTTTTTTCCCCCTGAAAATATGTGAAGGTAGGGTTTGCATTTTTCCTGGATCAAACCCCACCATTCCTACAACCCTTGATCCTTTGCCTATTTCCAAGCTCCTTATTTGCCATGTTTTCCCCCGTTCATGTTCCTATTTCTCTTCCTTCCCTCCCTCTATCCTTCCCTCCCTCTCTCCCTCCCTCTTATGCGCTCTGAAATTAAAAAATTAAAAAACAAAACAAAACAGAAAGAAGGAAATAGGATCCACCCATATTCCTACCGTCCAGAATTAGCTATTATGAACCCGTTGGTGTATTTTCTAACTACCCCTTTTTTATATCCACACATTGTTAAATTAATAATACATGAATTCCTAGTTCTTAAATAAATTGGAGCATCTCAGTACGGTTAAATTCCCCCTTGTGCCCCCAGCCCTGCCCACACACACATACTATTATGAAATCAGAATATATACTCCATTTAAATATGATTTTTACATACTTATGTATGAATCCTGAAAAATATAGAAGGTCTCTTCGGTCTCTTTTAATTTCTTAAATGGGGAACAAATCACTTCATGACCAGAATGTTCTCTCCCTGTCAAGTTTTTGAGAAATCTCCCTGTAGACGCTTATAGCTCAGGTTCATCTACTTTGCTCTCTGTCTTACAACACATGCGAGCACGTTACCTGTATCCAGTCCCTTGCTGGTGGGCATCTAAGTTGATACCAATCTCTTCTATCACAAATAATTCCATAATAGACATACTTGTATATGTCTCCTTATGCATGAGTGTGTTTCTCCAAGGGTGATCACCCCCTCCTTGAGGAGTGACATGCACCCTTTCCCCTAATAAACAAGGGTGTCCAGCATTGAATCCAATCTTCTAAATGTGGTCCCATCAGAGCAGTGAGTCAGTGAAGGTTTATTGGGGAACTTGTTATGTGCCACTGTTCTAGGCATAGAGAACACAAAACAAACATTATCCCCTGCTTACTTAGAGTTTATCCAGAGACCAACAGTAAGCAAATATTCCAGGCTGTTAAGTAAACATAAATGTGCAGTATTCTGTGAAGAATGGGGCAATGGGAGCAATGACAGGAGACCCAGCCCAGCCCAGGTCCAGGGAAGGCTTCCTGGAGGAGGTGACATTTAGTTGTGTTCCAAAGGACGGATGGGTGAACGGGATGGTAGATAAACATTTCAGCAGAGGAGACCTAGAAGCAAATGTGAACAAGATGAGTCTGTTCCTACCTCAGGACCTTTGCACTTGCTATGCCCTCTGGTTGAAATGCTTCTCACCCAGTTTCTTTGTGAGATCCTGGAAGCTTTGTGACTCCCCCACATTTGCGATCTGTGTGACCCTGGCTGTCTCCTTACATTGATTAGTCCTATAGCCCGACCGCCCAATGTCCCTTCTTTGATTCCTGCAAGGAAGAGAAAGGAGGGGAAGGCTGCTCTGGCTTGGCCACTAGGCCTGGTCAGGAGAACCTGTGTTAAAGCACGCAAGGCTCACAGCTTCAAGCATGGACTTCGGAGCCAGACTGCTTGGATCCACAGCCCAGGCTTTTCAGTTTCCAGCTGTGTGACCTCCAGCCAGCGAACTTCCATTTCGAGCAGGCTCTAAAATAGGGATAAAAATACTCTCCAACACTCAGAGTTCTAGTGAGGATGAAATGAGGAAATGCACGTAAAGCACTAAGCACAGGGCCCTGAAAAGAGTGAACAACTCAATCAGTGGTAGCAAAAATCATAACAGTAATAGCAATAATGTGTGGCCCCTGCTTGGGAGAGCAAGAGGAAGCAGACAGGCTCCCTGGGAATGAAAAGGGAGAATGTCCCAAGCCAGCGCTCCAGACTGTCCCCAGAGACAGAAGGGGGCAGTTACTGAGTGACTGATGGCTTCAAGCCTCCGCCACATTTCCTGGAAGCCTTTAGCCTTGAACCCAAGGGTGTCTCTCCAGCTGGACCGTGGGCGTGGACTTAAGCAAATACACCATCACTGATCAGCCCCTGTGGTCCGGATGCTTCCCCAGAGGCCTGGTTGTGAGTGAGTGGGAGGTCCCCTGGGGATCTTGTCAGCTATGCCTGCAGAAGAGGCCAGAAAACGAGGGTAGGGGTGGGACACATCTCAGCCTTGTTCTGTGGGGCCTCTGGCCTCTGTTGCCAGGCGTGGACCCTTTCTAACTCCTGACAGGTGTAGGCAGGCAGAGTCAGTATGACCTGCAGCTCTGCGGCGTGAGTCCGATTTTACCCCCATTTTCTGGAGTGGTAAAACTGAGGTTCAGAGACGTGAAGTCACTTACTCAAGGCCAGTCTTGTCAGCTGCAAACCCAGGCTCTTCTCAGTCAGGTGGTCAGCACGATCCTCGTTCTTCCGCTGTCTGCCACTTAGCAGCTAAGATCTCGGACAAGGAGCTTAACCCTTGTGTGCCTTGGTTTCCTGGGCTGTACTGTGACATGGAGAAAATGCCTCTGAGAGTTGTCAAGGGGACTGAAACAAGTTAGTGGATGTCCAGGGCTCATGGCAGAACCTGGCTTTTGCCATGGCAGTGCAGCTACAGGTTATTCTAACGATGAGGACAATTTTTTTCCTTGGTGTTTGTTGCTCCTTTGAATTTCTCCATTTTGTGCGTGTCCTCTTCCAGAGGTGGACTTCCTTCCCTGGATTTTCATTTTGATAAAGAGTCTTTTGGAAACGGGAGAAACTGTGTGTTTCCCTAGAGAGACAAGGGGCATCCTGGTACTTAGCCCCAGGGCCCCCACCCCGAGGAGCATGGGATGGGAATTGCTCACAGGGGCTCGGTCAGCCAGTCTGGACTTTAACTCCCTGCAGCCGTCAAGGGCAAGATGGAGCTGCAGGCCCTTCAGAGAAGGTCAGCCTGGTGGCCTCCGAGCTGGGAGACCAGCAGAAAGACTTCAGGTGGCGGGGTGGGGGGGGGGGGCAGTGAACTGAGAGCTCCCACAAGAGTTAAATGAGGTCTCCTTTGGGACCACCCAGAAACACACCAGCCTCATCTCAAAGACCCAAGGCCTTGGAAGCGAAGATCCATCTCCCTTCTGCCACTGAAGAGACCTGAGGGGCCTCTTTCTGGGCTGACTTCCTGCCTGGGACCTCTCCAGACTTTGTCACCTTCAACCCTGGCTGCCTAGCTCCCTCTTTCCAATATCCGCTCCCTCCATGCCCCTCTGCCCTCGGCCCCGCCCCGGATCCTGGCAACATCCTGTTCTTCCCCTGAACTAAACTCCCCCTCCAGCTTCCCAGTGTGATAGGAATCTTAAATAAACGCTTCCTGTCTCTTGTCCACCTTATCTCCCATTCCTCCCGAATGGCTGAGGTTCAAGAACCACAGGCAGCCTTGCACTCCCTTCTAATTTTAAACCTGCCCTCAGAGGCTCTCTCCCCTTCCTTCTTAAGGTTCCGGGAAAGGCCAGGAGGTGTCAGAGGTCCCTGTTGATCCACTGAGTCAGCAGAGGCTGAAGGCATCCTTTTTAAGTTCCCAGGGAGGGAGTCTGGAGCTAGGGATCCTGGGCGAGGCCATTCTGCAGTGCCTGTCCCAGCGAGGAGGAGATGCTGTGTGCTGTGGAGAGTAGGGGTTTCGATTTAAATCCAGGTCTGCCTAAGTCCAAACCCTTCCTTTTTGCAAAACATTGAGCTGTCTTTGGAAAAACATCAAGGAAGTCTCGTAGCCTAGATTACGGGAAGTGACCTTGGCCACTATAATTAACTACAAGGTTCCTGAAGTCCTCGCGTACCATGCCCTTTTATAGACCCCCCATTATAGACAGCCCCTTCTTCCCCTTCTCAATCACGCCATCATTCTGTGAAACTGACAAACCCCTTCTTTTTCTTCCTGCTCAGACTGTTCGCCCACTTCTCCTCCTCAGCTGTCCTCAGCGTGAGTATGCCTCAGGGCTCACCCTCTGCTCACCCCTCAGCTGTTCACGTACCTCTTCCCCAATCCTCAGAGCCATCAACACCCGTACGTGTCTCCTCACATCTGCACCTCAAGGTTGGAATGTCCAAAATGGAGCTTCTCACCTTCCCCCAAACCTGCCCTTGCCTCTCAATTCTGCAGCTCAGCCACTCAGTCAAACTAGAACAGTCACGGGGTCCTGTTCAACTTCATCTCCTTGTGTGCTCTCCCCACCTCATCAGTCATTCAGTTCTGTGACTCCTGCTTCCCATGGAATCCCCCAGCTCATCCTGGCACTCCATCCCGAGGAGTGCAGCCCGTGCAAGCGAAGGAGCGGGTAAATGGCGGTGCGCCTACGGCTTTCGGAAACCAGCCCCGGGCTGTACCTTGTGTGCCTCTCGTTGATCCCTGTGCACACACGACACACAAAGCCGTGGGTTCTTGTTTATGTAGCTGTCTTCTAGTGCTAGGGATATTTTAGAATCAAAATTGTTACAGCTTCATGGATTTTACAGTGTCGTAAATGCAAACAAACTCTTTCTTCACCATACCATTATATACTTTGTGTGTGTGTGTGTGTGTGTGTGTGTATGTATTTGTAACTTTCCCTTCCATCCTTATTCCCCTAACCACCCCATATACAGAATCTACAAGCTGTGGACAATTCCACAAGACGTTTCTGCCTCCCACACCCCAAACTTGCTTCCTTAACTAGGTCATGCTTAGTGTTATTTCCACAGCTCATCATTCGTTTGCCAGAAGACTAGTTACCTCATCTGAAAGTCGAACAAACATAGATATTAACCGGAGAAGACCACTGGGAGGATTAAATAAGGGTCCGACTGCAGAGCACTTAGCTTGTCCCTGGCACATAGAAGCATCTAGTACATTCCAGTATTACTGTTATCATTATTACAAGGAAAAGAGATATTTTCTTGTTATCACGTTCTTTCTGGGTCATGTCCTTAAAATTTCACTTCTTGATAAATTATTACAGACAGCTAAGACAGAGCAGTTCCCTTTTAAGCCTGAGGATGAGCAGTGCCTCCCTAATTAGCAGCCACTGGGGACACCAGTGTCTGTCCTCTTGCTGTTTACATTAACAGCTTTCATTAATCACACGTAAGATAATAGACATCGCCATCCCACGACACCATGTGTTAAAAAAAATACTCCATTGTGTCTGAATAGACGTCTGTACCCTCAGAGAAAATGTTCAGAACAGAAAGCATCCCTTTCTTTATATTCTCTTTCAGTTGAACAGCGCCTCATTGAAAAAATTTAAGAGATGGGGAACTAACTTGAATTGTGTTTCCATGATGTGACAGTGACTTAACCAATGTTAACTAACTTGATTTATACAAACAGCAACAGTCCTCTTTTGAGTTGGTTCTACCAGTTGGGAAATTGAGGCTCAGGGAGACTAAGCCACCTGTCCAAGTTCACAGAGCTGGTCGCTCCCGGTACAAAGCAATAGGCACGGTGGTGAAGCGGCGGTATGTGGGGATTAAATAAAATAACCCAGGTAAGGTGCTTAAAACTGAATCGACCACGCAGGACGCTCTATGGATGTGCTAGTGATTTGCTCAGCAAATTAAATCAGTTTTGGACATTTTCACAAGTCTTTTATAACAGTCACGTAGTATTCTAAGGCAGGAGTCAGCAAATTATGACTCGCTGGCTAAATGCAGCCCCCTGCCGGTTTTTGTAAATAAAGTTTTATTGGCACACAGCCACACCTGTTCATTTACACATTGTCTACGGCCTCTTTGACAATACAACGGCAGAATCGAGGAGTTGCACCAAACGAGCTCTATGTCCCCAGACGAGCTCTATGTCCCCCAAAGCCTAAAATATTTACTACCTGGCTCTTTACAAATATTTTGCTGACCTACCTTCTAAAGGTTAATAGCACCTATCGATATACATTCAGGTTGAGTCTCATTTTTTAAATTTTTTTAATTGAAGTATACTCGATTTACAGTATCAGTTTCAGGTGTACAACATAGCGATTCACAATTTTTAAAGGTTACACTCCATTTATAGTTATTATAAAATATTGGCTATATTCCCTGTGCTGTGCAATATCTCCCTGTAGCTTATTTATTTTGCTATTATCTCTGTATCCGTGCATCTTTGTACATTGATGCCGATATGTCTGTAGGTGCTGGACTGCTGAGGCAACTAAAAAGTAGGAAGCTTCTGAGAGCAGAGGGTATGAAAAGGCATCTCCATAGCACAGGCTGCTGACCTCCGCTGTTCGGAGAGGAGAGCTATAGCTGTGAGTCAGATTCAGAGCTTTCGAAGTTCTTCACTCAGAGCTGCGGTGATTCCAACACAAAATCAGAGCAACTCAGAGTCCCTTTGACTACAGTTTCATCAAAGTTGTGTGCAGTGATTCGGCAGTGGACGTTTTTCATGGGCCCGTGTTGGGCCAGGTGCCATGCCAGGCAATAGAGATAAGAAACTCAGAGAATTTAAATTTTAGTGCAGTGAGTTTTAAAGGTGTTTAAGTCTTGAAGTTATTTGAAAACTCAGAAAAGCTGTGGAGCACCTATCCCTCAAGTTGCACATTTGTGTAAAATTTTGCAAAAGGTTTCCAGGGATTGACAACTTCCCTTGAAGCCCTTCCATTGACTTTCTTAAGCTCTTGGGTTAAGAATCCCTCATCTATGGGGAGAGACTGACCCATAAGGAATCAAATAGTATAAAGTATCATAAATGGTGTATTTGCGGTATATACAAACTAGAATGTGTGTACATGGAGTGAGATAATCAGCATTGCATTGTGGCAGAGCATGGAGTTGGGAACATCAGGGAAGGGATCTCATAGGAACTGGTACTTGAAGGATGTGTAGGAGTTCTCCGGATTGTCTAGAAAGAGGAGAGGCAATTTCATTAAGGAAAAATCAGTCACGGTAAGAGGAACTCTGAGGACATCCTAATGTTGATGCCCAGAAGTTTGGACAATTTCTGGTTTGTCAACTGACTCTGGAAAACGAGGGCAAATGTCTTAACCACAGTGTTTCCTCCCATCTCTCCAGCCCCCCATGGCCGCATCAAATGAGGACCAGAACAGCACTCACTGACTTTTAAAAGTTGTCTGAAGTCCACAGACAAAAGCCTCCGTGTTAATAAAATCATCACGCATGCCAAAAAGGGCCAATTCTCTGGTTTCACATTTCATGACTACAGTTGTTGTTTTTTCTTCCCCACAGCCTGCTTGATCAGAGCTGTAGGAACAATTTAGATGTCCTTCTTTTTGTTCTGTTCTTGAGAGCTAGCAATTGAGTTAGGAAGAGGTTAAGGAGTCTTCTTGGTCATGCCACCTCTTTGAAGTGCGTGTGTGTCTGCTTGTGTGTGTGCGTACACTCTTGCTGAAAACTCGAGTGCCCTGGGTCATTGAATTTGGGGACATGAAGACATTGAGAGCTGGTTGCAAACGTGTGACTCATAGGTTACTGGTAAAGAGTTTGGACGCTCTGGTTCAAATCCTATCTCAACCACTGTAGTCGTTTCCTAGGACTTCTGTAACAGACTCCCACAAACCAGGCTGCTTAATGCAACAGACAGTCTCTCCCTGTTCTAGAGTGGAGAAGGATGAAATCACGGTGTTGGCAAGGGTTGGTTCCTTCTGGAGGCTGTTCAGGAGCATCTCTTTCATGCCTCTCTCCCAGCTTCTGGTGGTTGCCAGCAATCCTTGGCCTATAGACACATCACTCCAGTCTCCACTTCCATCTGTGCGCCCCTCTGTGTGTCTGCTTCTCATACCTCCCTCCGCTTATCTCTTTGTAATGACCCCAGTCATTGGGTTTAGGCACCTCCCACCCCCTGCCCCCGTAAATCCAGAGTAATCCCATCTTGAGATCTTTAATTACACTTGCAAAAAATCCTATTTCCAAATAAGGTCACATTCACAGGTTCTGGGTGGACATGTCTTCTGGGGGCCACTATTCACCCCACTACCACAACGTCCTCCCCGAGCATCCTTCGGTATGTTCCTTACCCGATGCTGAGTCTTAGCAGTGACCTCATCTGGAATTCGTGGCCTCTCATAGAACCTCAATTCAGAGAATAAGAAAACGCACATAAAAGCCTCTGCACCGGACTTCTCTGGTGGCGCAGTGGTTAAGAATCCGCCTGCCAATGCAGGGCACACGGGTTTGAGCCCTGGTCCGGGAAGATCCCACATGCTGTGGAGCAACTAAGCCCATGCACCACAACGACTGAGCCCGCGAGCCACAACTACTGAAGCCCGCGCACCTAGAGCCCATGCTCCGCAACAAGAGAAGCCACCACAATAAGAAGCCCACGCACCGCAACGAAGAGCAGCCCCGGCTCGCCACAACTAGAGAAAGCCCGCGCGCAGCAACGAACACCCGACGCAGCCAAAACAACACCAAACCAAACCAAACCCTCTGCACTAAGCCTCGCACACTCAATGCACACACACAAAAGGGCAGTGCTTTATTGGTAGTAGCAAGAATGATATCAGTGTCGCTGTCTCTCAGCCAGGAACTCTGACATACGGAGGGCGGGGCAGTGCAACCTCAAACATCTGGATAACAAGACTGTGGTGCTTTCCAACTCAGGCTATCTGGCATCCCGTAGACCCCAGAAACAGATGACAGAATGTCAGGATGATTGACTGCCCTCTTCCCTTTCCCCCAGACATTGGCAGGTTGTCTGAGCCTAAATGTCATGGACGTTTGCCACTGAAGACACACACACTTGTTTTCCCAAAGTCAGTTGCCAGTGGTTCCCGTGGACCATAGGATTCGGTGGCTGTCCCAGGATGTGTCAGGTACATACATAGTGTAGAGGCCCATCAAGGTCTGTTACTCAAATGGAATGGCTGGGAAGTGTCACAAACGTTGGAGGTCACACATTACTATGGGTTCGAATCTCAGTAGAGCTCCCTGGGAGCTGAGTGACATCGAGCAAATCATTTTACCCCTTTGAGCCTCACCTTCCTCACCCTTCACCTGGAACCAATCCCAACGTTATTCTGATGATGAACTAAAATCACATATATAATTTATATATACTGCAAGAGCTCAATAAGGTTTGGCATTTTTATTGTTAATCATTATTCGTAATAAACCATAAAGTGTATTGGTTTGGATGACTCCCACGAAAGGACAGTTGATTCAGTATCCCTCCAGTAGTGTTTCGCTTGGCAAGTGAATTGACATTTCCAAATCACTTGTTGCTGGAAAACACAGGTTCAAATCCTAATTCCCTCTCTTCCCACCTATGTGACCTCATGTCTTTGGAGCCTCAGTTACTGCCTGTATAGAAAGGGGATGCTCCTGCTATGAAACAAGGTTACTCTGGGGGCTCAAACAAAAGGCTATGTGCTTATTTCTTCAGTCAACAATTATTTACTGAGTCCCGATGATGGTTCAGGTTATGGAAAGGCGTGGGAGAGAGATGACAGTGAACAAGACACAATTTGTTCTTGCTCTCAGAAAGCTTATAGTTTAGAGGGAGAGTGTATCGTAGGCAATCATGAAATGTACAAATGTAATAGTTTCTTATTCTCATTCATAATTATTATGCCTTTCCCTCTCATAGCTGATACATGTTGGTGGAATAAGTTTAACAAAGCGTACTTAAATTTGGCCTGATTTCGGGAAGTCGGTCCTTGTGTCCCACTGGACAGAGTGTGTGGTAGGCCAAGATTTTCTTCTGCATCCTAGTCACCCTTGCCTGCCACCTCTCATCCAATGGCAGCATGTGTGATCCCAGAGCCATTTTAGAGATGCTAGAAAATAGTTTTCAAACTCAGAGGTTTGCTTTGTAGGAATCTGGGCTTCTGGGTTTCAAAAACTGAATCCCTCTGAATTACACTGTTAAAAATGGTTAAAATGGTTAAATGTTGTAATATGTATCTGAATTTCATTCCTTTTCATGGCTGAATAATATTCCATTATGTGTATAGACCACATCTTCTTTATCCATTCATCTGTTGATGGACACTTAGGTTGTCACCATCTTTTGACTGCTCTAAATAAGGCTGCAATGGACATTGGTGCCCAGGTATCTCTTTCGGTCTCTGTTTTCAATTCTTCTGGGTGTGGAAGGGAGCAGAAGTGCTGGGTCATATGGCAATTCTATATTTAGCATTTTGAGGAACTGGCAAACTGTTTTCCACAGCCACTGCACTATTTTGTATTCCCACCAGCAATGTGCAAGGGTTCCAGCTTCTCTCCACACCCTGTCTAACACTTGTTATTCCCCCCGTAGTTTTGTAAAATTATAGCCATTCTAGAAGGTGTGAGGTGGTATCTCATTGCAGTTTTGATTTGCGTGTCTCGGATGACTAATGACACTGAGTATCTTTTCATGTGCTTACTGGTCATTTGTTATGTTCTTTGGAGAAATGGCTAGTCAAGTTCTTTGCCCATTTAAAAATCGGGTTATCTTTTTATTACATTTTAGGATTTCTTTTTATAATCTGGATACTACACCCTTAGCAGATGTGATTTGCAAATATTTTCTCCCTCCTCGTAGGTTGTCTTTTCACTTTCTTGATAACGTCTGTTGTTGCACAAAAGTTGTTTAATTTTGATAAGGTCCAATTTATTTTTCTCCTGTCCCTCATGCTTTTGATATCATATTTAAGAATCCGTTGTCAAATTCAAGGTCACGAAGATTTACTCCTCCGCTTTCTTCTAAGAGACGTATGGTTTTAGCTCATATATTTAAGTCATTGCTCCATTTTCCTCGGTTCTTCACTCTTTAAGAAGGCTCTCATAGATAATCAACAAGGACTTACTAAATAGCACAGGGAACTCTACTCAGTGCTCTGTAACAACCTATATGGGAAAAGAATCTGAAAAAGAATAGGTACGTGTATAGGTATAACTAAATCACTTCGCTGTACACCTGAAACTAACACAACATTGTACATCAACTATACTCCAATATAAAATAAAAAATTAACAGAAAAGAAGGCTCTCAATCTTGGGGTCATGCAAATGAGAATAAGCATCTAAGAGTGAGTTTCTCCTTCAATTTTTCACCCTAGGTGCCTCACATACCTTCCTCAGGGGAGCCCAGGCAGGCGGCAAGTCCCTCACAGGGAGCTGAAGAGGAGAGAAGTCTCACTGGGTTGCCTTGACTAGTGAGCCCAAGATAATAGACTCATGAAGTTGGGCCTGGGATGTGCCAGAGCCCTCTTGTGGTCTCGAGGGTGGCATGGAAGTAACTAAGGAAGAAGATAGCAGGGCTCAGATAAGCCCCGATAATGGGACTTTGCAGAAGTGATGTTTAGGGACTGGTCTAGAAGGCGTGACAGGCACTGAGAACACCTCACCATTTGCTGCGATGGATGAATGACAGTGGCTGAGGAGCCAGTGTGGCCCCCATAATTAGGTGTCGGCCTAGAGAGTCTGCAGATCTCAGCCATCACCCCAGAGGAGTGTGGCCTAAGAAAGCCCTGAGTTGCCTGTAATTGGCCTCAATGAATAGACAAAGCTTTTGCGACCAGTGGGATCTACATAGGAATTAAGTTCCATTGTAGACGAAGAAAGAGCCATTGTGGTGTGAGATTCACACCATTCCCAAAGATGATCTCCATATGTGAACAGAACACAGGAAGGTGGTATGTTTTGCCTCAAGTTCATCTCATATTTCATGTCACTCATCTCCCCAGGAAGAGAGAACTGTTTTCTAGCCTATATTTCCATTTACAGGGGAACTCTGGGCAAGCAAAATGTTTACAAAGAGGCAGAAATCTCTAGAGGGTGGTTTTTACCTAGGGGTGAATTTTTATCATCTGGGGGGATATTTGACAATGCCTGGAGATGTTTCTGCTTGTCAAAACTGGGGAGGAGGTACTTGTGGCATCTAGCGGTAGGGACCAGGGATGCTGCCAAACATCCTGTAATGTATAGGGCAGCCCTCCACGACAAAACCCATTCCAAAATGTCAGTAGTGGAGAGGTGGAGAAGCCCTGGTGTACCGTGACACATGTCGTGCTCTCTGTGCAGACAGGATGTAACACAGCATCACGCTTTCCCTGCAGCACATCGTCATGTTGCAGAAAGAGCACCAAGTTGTGAGATGTTAGCCTCAGATGTCTCTGACTAGCTGCAAGCCTGGGAAGACCGCTCCAACACCAAGAAAGATTCATTTCCACATTGTAACGTGTGAGCCCTGCCCTGCCTTCCTCTCAGAGGCTGAAATGAAAGCTGTAAACTGTGAAATTCCACAGTGCATTTGAAATAACAGAGGAAAATTCTCTGAAATCTTCCAAACACTCCAGCAGGAGCCCAATATCCCAGCCCAGCGGCTGCTATAACAAACAGCACCAAATGTTAGTGGTTTAACACCGTAATAATTTACATCTTGATATAAAGATGCAATAATCCAACCTGATTGGCTGACTCCTCTAGGTGATTCTTCATGAGTAGCAACTCAGAGGCTCCAGTGCCCATTTGCCTTCCTTCCTTCCTTCTTTCCTTCCTTTCTTCCCTCCTTTAGACCCTCCATCCTGAGATTCTTGAAGTACCTTGCTTCTACTTTCACAGATGGTGAGAGAGAGTATGGAGGTTCATGAGGGAAGTTTTCTTGGGGGACAGACTTAGAGGTGGTGGGTATCACCTCTTCTTGTTTTCCATTGGCCAGACCTCAAATCACATGACCCCACTTGACCACAGAGGAGACTGGGAAATGTAGTCAAACTGCGCTGAGGACAAAAGGAAAATGGATTTGGTGAGTACAGAGTAGCTTCTGCTCCAGCATCCTTTTTTTTTTCCACCAACACAAATATATGTAGATTTGGTCTGGATAGGGTTCCAAATCATGGAGATTTGGGAGTTTATCTTCCATGAGCAACATATACTCCTCTTGAGGATGTCACACCTCCTCCAAGTCTGAGTATAAAGGGCATCAACCCCAGATCTTGTTTCGCCTGAGTGCAGTTCTCTTCTTTCATTCAGCAAGGTCTTATGGGGTACCTGCTGCATGCCAGATGCTGTGAGTACAGCGGTGAACAGACAGAAAAGAAAATCCCTGTCCTTATGGCGCTTGCATTCTAGCTGGGGGAGATAGTGAATAAGTACATTATAAACAAACAAACAAGCAAACAAATTAGTAGGCTGTCCTTAAAGCATGCAGCAGATATTAGCCTGCCTTTGCTATAAGAGGATTTGGACCAAGTATCCATGTCTAAGTCAACTGAGCAGGGCCAATCAGATTTTTCTCTTTGGAATTTGAAGTGGAGATTTAGAGATGCTAAAATGTTCACAGTTCTGGAGGCCAGAAGTCCAATGTCAAGGTGGCAGCAGGTTTGGTTTCTTCTGAGGATTCTCTCCTTGGCGTGCACATGACCATCCTCTTGCTATGTGTTCAAATGGTCATCTCTTCATGCTCACGCATCTCCGGTGTCCTCTTCTCTTCTTATAAGGACACCAGTCCAATCGGATTAGGGTCTTACCTTAACAGCCTTAACTTAATTACCTCCTTAAAGACCTTATTCCCAAATACTGTGACATTCTGAGGTACTGTGGGCTGGGACTTCAACACATGAATTTTTTAGTGGGAACAGTTTCAGTCCATAGTGCCTGGCCAGCTTTTCTGTCCTCCTGTTCTGTGAGAATGCTTCTTTCCTTACACTCAGTCTTCATATTTTTAACTGAGCACATTTGGTTGCTCTCTGCTCCTCTCAATTGAAAAATCCCTGCCTATTTCTTCCTCCACCTGTGTTGTACTCATCACTCATTTATTCTGCCACAAACATGACTGGTCATATACTTTGGGACACTCCCAGGGACACAAAGATGAACAAGACTTGGTTGGTGTCTTCGAGTTGGCGTTGCAAGCTCTGTCAATTGCAGGCTGCAAATTTCCAGTAATAGTTAATTTTGACAACTTAGGCATGTACGGTCTTAGACCACATCATCTGCTAACTTGGCAAGGGTCTCTCCAGAGAGAGTGTTTTCTCTTGACTTGGGAACAGATAACATAGCACCGGGTAGGTCTATGGTTTGGGCATTGAGTAAGAATCACATACACATAGAGTTTGGAAAGGTGCAGTTTCACAAAGGGAGATTTCAATTTGCTATGTCCTACTGCTCATATTAAATTGATGACCCTTGTCCTGCCTAACCTTTACCCTAACCCTAATGCATTATTACTTCTATGTTAGGAGGACAGTCTAGCTATAGAATTACAGATCTCAAGTGGACCAATCAGAGGCACGATGAAATATTCAACTTCCCCAGCCACAGAATGAAAACAACGTGATGACTTAACATGTTTCACCTAGCAAAGTAACGATTTTTGTTTTTAACGAATTAAAATGTCCAGTTTGGGACCAGAGTTTGGGAAAATGGACCACATGATCAGGTGTGATGGAAGGAGAATATTGCTCAACCTTTATTTACCAAAAGAATCAAGCATTTGAAAGAGCTTCAAAGCAGCAAATTTACTGCAAGGAATTTTCTTAGGGATAGAACACAAAAGTTCAACTACGAATATGTTCATTGCCACTATATTTGCAATAGTAAAAGTGGGAAAAGCCAAATGTCGGATTCAATCCTAATTATTGAGTAAATTATGATATCTCCAGAAAATGGAATGTTCAACCATTACAGACTGATGCTGTAAAAGACTTTTTAATGACATGGAAGATGTTCAGATGCATTTTTTAAATTTTTATTTTTATTTATGTGTTTATTTATTGGCTACGTTGCATCTTGGTTGCTGCGCGCGGGCTTTCTCTAGTTGCGGTGAACAGGGGCCACTCTTCGTTGCGGAGCACGGGCTTCTCATTGCGGTGGCTTCTCTTGTTGCGGAGCACGGGCTCTAGGTGCACAGGCTTCAGTAGTTGTGGCACGTGAGCTCAGTAGTTGTGGCTCACAAGCTCTAGAGCACAGGCTCAGTAGTTGTGGCCCACAGGCTTAGTTGCTCCGCGGCACGTGGGATCTTCCCGGACCAGGGCTCGAACCCGTGTCCCCTGCACTGGCAGGCGGATTCGTAACCACTGCACCACCAGGGAAGTCCCAGATGAATTTTTGAGTGAGGAAATGAGGCCATAATGCACGACGGAGAGTATAATCCCACTTTTGGAAAAAAAAAAATGCATAGCAAAAACACCCAAAAAATGAACACTAAAATAGAAGTAGTTACCTCCAGGTGGCGGGCATATAATTGCTTTTCATTTTGTTCCGTTTTACTTCAGTGAGAAAATGTACAATGCTTAGCACTGCCTCACATGGAAAAATCACTAAACAGTGATTTGATATTTTTGATATTTTGATATATTATACTTTTGATATTATTATTCACACCATCAGTCGAGTGGGGTAAATATCAACTTTTCAGGTGTGTTGTTAGACGTAAGCAAGATCATGCAGCACCTGGTACACAGTTGGCTTTCAACAGGTAATTTTTTTTTCCTGGGAGAGAGGGTTATGTATCACAGGGGTTGAGAATGAGGATTCCTCAGGCAGATGGACTTAGATTCAAATCCCTCTCTTTGGCCCCTTGCAAGCTGCTCAAAAATGTAGGTGAATTAATTATGCCTTCTGAGCCTCAGATTCTCCATTTGAAGATGGAGACAGCAATATCTATAGCCTGAGATTAATGTGAGCACGAAAGATGATGTACATAAATCATGTAGCACGTGGGGAGTTTAGTCTCTGTTTTCTACCATATTGTGTGAAAATAATATGTATTCAATTTGTAAAACAAAAAAGTGCAATTTTAAACGTAAGAAATACATAGATCTTAAAGCGTTCAACCTTCTCCCTACATCTCGCTGCTACTCGGTTCAGTGAAAATGCATTTGGTAAAGAGCTAGGACATCACCAGTTTTAGTAAAGGAAAAGGGTGTAGAATGAGCTTACAAAAGCCAGGAGTTGATCATGGGAGAGAAAAAGGAAAGAAGCTCTTGTGAACTGAAAGGAATCTAGCTCAAAACTTTTTTTTTGTTTTTCCAGCAAGGCTTCCTTCAACCTAGAGCAGGAAATGTGTTGGAAGCATGAGTCTCCCCAAGTTTACTAGGATCATCTGCTTTCGATATCGCACGGATCCCCTGTGATCTCAAAAACAAGGCAAGCTCAGTTAGCAAGCTGCCTCCATCTGATGAATAAAGAAGTTATTTGCAAGCAAAATGCACAAACAAATAAAGATATATTATTAAGACGGGCATGACCTATTACGGATACACATACATGCATATCTCCAAAGTATCATCGTTCCTTTCGTTCCTACTTAATTGATTTCTTTATTTTTTCAGCTTTACAGAGATATAATTGGCATATAACATTGTGTAAGTTTAAAGTATACAGTGTGATGATTTGATATACATATCTATTGTGACGTGATTACCACAGTAAGATTAGTTAACACGCCCATAATCTCACATAGTTAAAATGCTTTTTTTAATGAGACCTTTTAAGATCTACTCTCTTAGGGACTTTCAAGTGTACAAGACAGTAGTGTTAAGTGTAATCACCACATTGTACATTAGATCCCCAGAACTTATTCATTTAGTAACCGGAAGTTTATATCCTTCGACCACCTTTAGCCATTCCCTGCCCTGCCCCCCTGTCCCTGGCAACCACCAATTTACTCTCTTTTTCTAAGAGTCAGGACTTTTTAGATTCCAGATATAAATGCTATCAAACAGTATCTGTCTTTCTCTGTCTGATTTATTTCACTTAGCATAATGTCCTCAAGTTTCATCCATGTTGTCACAAATGTCCTTCTTTTTATGGCTAATATGTCACTGTATATAATTATATTAATTTTATATAACTGATATTATATGTAATAAGTTATACATAATTAAGAATATGTGATATTCCAGCACATATGTACATAGAGAGAGAATATGCATATATATACACGATATAATGTGACATATATACTAAATAAAGCAATTTTTATTTTCTCTTTTCTTTTCTTTATCCGTTTATCTACTGGCAGACACTTAGGTTGCCTCTATGTCTTGACTGCTGTAAATAGTGCTATAGCTGCTACACTATCTCTAAGACCTCAGGAAGTGGTAAAGGTAGAGACCCATGGCAGCTGAGTTTGACCCAGACAAGCCCAGGAGAGCTGCCAGAGGAGGACAGACTTCCCAAAATGAGGGCATTTATTATTTAAACATTGATTGCTCTGTTTAAGTCATACAGATGGAAAAGGCTTTCTATTTTGTAAAAGTCAATTTTTAATGGCAGATCAACGTCTGCCGACATTTTGCTGGACCATGAGTTCCTGTGGATGCCAAAGAGGGGTGTGTCCAGCCTGCCAGAGCAGGATCGCTAAGAATGATGGTGAACCCCACTTTTCCATCTGGCAAATGGATATAACAAGCTTCATTAGCTCCTTGTTTCAGTCAGTGTCCTACCAGAAAAATATAAACCATCCTAGATCTTTTACATGGAGAGAATTTAATATAGAGACTGAACTACCCAGGTGATAGAAGAGTGTAGAAGCCAAGCAGTCAATGGCAAGGCGACAGATCAGCAACAGAAGTGAGATGCTAGCATCCTTAGGCTGGAGGAACAACTAAAAGAGTCAGGGCTGGCTGGCAGGAATTCAATCCACGGCAAGGGCTGCTCTGCAAGAATTGGAACCAAGAAGAGACTCTTGGTCAAAACATGTCACAGCACAGCTCAGATTCAAGGGAAGGAGACATAGACGCCACCTCTTGACATGTGGAATTGCATTCACATATAAGGAAAGAAGGAAATGTCGGTGAACATCTTTGGAGACTCTACCACAATACGCATTTGGGATTATTATGTTGTCTTGATGAATTGATATTTTTGACCTTTCTATCATCATAATATGTTTCCATTTATCTCTAAGTACACTCCTTGTCTTGAATTCTACCTCATCTGACAATAATATAGCCACCTAGCTTTTTTGTGGTACACACATGGTATATTTTTTCCATCTTTTTACTTTTAATCTATCTGTGTCTACATTTATGGTATATCTCTTGTAGCACAATATAGATGGTTCTTGCTTTTTTATCCAATCAAATGCTCTCTGTCTTATAATCAGAGCGTTTAATTCATTCATCTTCAATGTAAATATTCATGTGGTTGGGTTTGTCTACCATCTTAGTTCTTTTTTTTTTATATTTATCCTAGCTCTTTCTCCCCCTTCCCTACATTCTTTCATACTAACTGAACATTTTTAGCATAGCATTTTAATTTCTTCTGTTGTATTTTTAGCACACGCACCGAGGATTACAATATGCTTCCCTAACTTATCATAGTATAATCTGAATTAATATTTTATTTATCAACATATCACCTGAATTAATTTTAATGTACTATTATTACTCATCTAAGACCCTTACTACAATACACTTGAATTTATCTCTCCTGTCCTTTATGCTATTGGTATTACTTATTTTACTTTTATAAACTTCATAAACCCCACAACACATTACTCTACGACATATTAGTATGTTTTGCTGTAATCAGTTGTCTCTTAAAGAAATATATATTTTTGAAGTTATTCATATTTGCCCATATATTTACCATTTCTAGCATGCAAGTCCTTTTGTGTTGATCTAGTATTCTGTCTAAAGAACTCTCTTTAACATTTCTTGCAGACAAGATTGCTGGTGATGAATTCCTTCAGTTTCTTTACCTTTGTCTTTACTTCGTCTTCATTTTTGAAGGATATTCTCAACGTATATAGCATTTTAAGTTAACCCTTTCTTCTACTCTAAAGATGTCATCCCATTGCCTCTGGTTTCCTTTTTTTTTTTTTTTTTTTTTTTAATGAGAAGTAAGCAGTAATTCTTACATTGTTCTTAGCATGTCATGTGTCTTTCTCTTCTGGTTGCTTGTAAGATTGTTTTTCATTAGGTTTTGTGTCTAGCAGTCTGACTATTATGTAACTAGGTGTGTTCTTCTCTGTGTTCATTTTCTTTGGGTTTGTTGAGATTTTTAGATCAGTGGGTTGGTATTATCAATTAAATTTGGAGGATTTTCTGTCGTTATTTCCTCAAATATTGTTTCTACTCCAATCTCTTTGTCCTCTTTTTCTAGGATGTCAATCACATATATATGTTAGACTGATAATGTCCTTAGGTCACCAAGGCTCTGTTAACTTTTTTCAGTTTTTCTTTTTTTGAAGTACTTCAGTTTAGACGGTTTGTACTGAGCTGTCTTCAAGTTCAGTAATCTTGTCTTCTGGAGTGTCCAGTCTGATGTTAAAACCCATTCAATTAATTTTTCTTAAATTCATATACTGTATTTTTCAGTTCTTCCATTTCATTTTGCTTTAAAAAAATAGTTTCCATTCTTCTGTTAAGATTCCCTATCTCTTTGATCACTATTTTTATATTTTCTTTATCTTCTTAAACGTATTTAAAATAGATACTTTAAGGTTCTTATGTACTAATTTTAACATTTATGTCACCTCTGTGTATGTTTCTGTTGTCTTTCTCCTTTTGGTTATGGGTTTTGTTATCCTGTCCTGTACATATCTACTGACTTTTAAAAACTGCATTTGAAAACAGTGGAGACTATATTATTGAAGATATGAATTATTTTATCTCCTTTTAAAGAGAATTGAGTTTTGTTTTGGCAAGTAGCTAATTTAGTGGATGCTTAGGCGAACCTTAGTGATCCGTTTAGACTTTGTCATGGTAGGTAAAGAGTGTCTTTTTCTCTAAGGCTAGAATAGTTCTATCCGTAAGGCATGAGCTTTCTGGGTGTATCAAATGAATGCTTGGGTTATTCAACAGACTCTCTTCTTTTCCTGGTCAGAACTCCAATGTCTCCTAGCCCTATGCAACCTCTGGAATCACTATTTAATTCACAACACCCACTCCCCACCGCTTCCAGTAGTTGTCCTCTGCTAAGTTTCAGAGTCTTGCCTTGGACATGTAAGTGTTTTGTCAAGACTTAGTGGGACCTCCATGCAGATTTCTGGTGTTTCTTGTCAGTGCGGTTTTTTGTTTCTACTGTCCTATCCCACAAACTCCAGCCGCATTGGTAAAACACCAAATTCCAATCTCTGTTTGCACTACCCAGCAAGATCACTGCTGTCTGTTTTGTCTCCATTTGTCTTTGCTGCTAGTGGAAAGGTGGGCTGAATGGGGAGCTAGTGTCAAGTGTTCCTTTCACTCAAAGATCTCAGGTCCTTACTGTTTGTTGTCCCACGTCTGAAAACAGTTGCTTCACATTTATGAGGGAGGGTGAGTCTGGTGTCAGATAGTCTGCCATGGCTGGAACCAAGAGCCTCACAGGGTTTTGAGAGTGAAACGATATAATACTGATAAAGTCTCAGGGATACAGTGATTAATAAATAGTAGCTCATCTTATTTTAATATTTTATTACACACCTAACTGTCTCACTAGACTGTAGATTCTTCAGGTTAAAGACTGTGCCTTGGACTCCTCTGGTGGTCCAGAGGTTAAGACTCTGTGCTTCCATTGCAAGGGGCACGGGTTCGATCCTTGGTGGGGGAACTAAGATCCCGCATGTCACACAGCCACAAAAATAAATAAATAAAAAGTTTAAAAATTTTAAAAAAAGGTTGTGCCTTAATCCTTTTTACATCCCCAATGCCTAACACAAAGCCTGGTATACAGTGCCTGTCAACAAATATTTTTTGAACTCAGGTAGCCTGAACTGAGAAATGGGTTGATGAAACACTGCTATAGATATAAAGACAGAGTTCAGGAAGCATAATGATCAGTCAGTTCTGGTACTCATTTTGAACCCATTGTGGTGTTAAACACAAACCAACTACTTTAGTATCCCAGCAATCTTTTCCTTACTTATTTCCATATTTTAAGTGTATTTAATACTATACAGTCTCCTCCTCAGTGTCAAGCCCTTTGCCAGGTGTGAAGTGGAGAGATGAAATACGATGTAAATTGTGATCCCAACAATCTCAATACCTGTATCAGAGATGATACAAATATGTACATAATACTCTAATGAAAAGCTAACTTTCATGAGTCTCTTGAGTGATCAGAAGACTTCGAGAATTCCACAAATGAGGAATAATGCACGTGGGGGAGGGGTAGGAGATAAGTCTGGATAGGTTGTGATGGGATCAGATTAGGTTGGGTCTTGAATTTCACAGTAACCCCCAAACTCAAAAGTTTGAACTTTTGGGGGGATGTCAACTGCAGAAGCTTTAGAAAAATTTTTGTGCATCAAAGTGATTGACTTTGATGTTCTCCTATGTCTTTATTTATGTTTACCTGAAGGTACTGCCCTGAAAATATAAAAGGGAGAGTGAGAAAGCTGGAAACAGGGGACCTGGGAGAGAAAAGTTTAGGTGGCGTAAATGTCTACTAAAGAATCCGTCTGCATCTGAGACAGGCATCCAGGTCCCTGATTCCCTATGGGGGGGATCCTGGCTTACACTCACCTCTTTCCTGGGTGCCTATCTCAAAACAGGGTTTAAAATTCAATAGGGCAGATTTGACGTTTGGAGTCATCAGAAGCCCTTGCCTGCTTTCTCACTGGTCCTGCACAGGCCCTTTTTATAGCCATATCTGTCCTCACAATGCACAAAATCAGGATGACGGTCCCCATGGTCTTAATCCTGAACATTTTCCCTTGAACACCAAGCCTTGATTAGCTGTTAAGCTCTAAGGCTCCTAACCTGCTACTTGCTTTCTTGTATTGATCTTCCTTGACCCTCTTCTTGGGTCAAGTCTTCCTCCCTCCCTCTTAATCTCCCTACGGAACTCTTCCTTTTGGTATAGCGTTGACCAATATGTTTTAATCACAGCATAAACCCTCAGACAATAGGTTTCCACTTCCGTCTACCCCCTTTACACTTTGTCTCAGATCTTTAAGTAGGATCCATCTCATTTCCTTAAGTGAGGCAAGAGAGTACTTTGGTTAAAATCATGGGTCTCGGAGTTAGTCCTGGATTCAAATCTTGGCTCTTAAATTTTTGTAGATGAGTGATCTTGTCCAATACACCTCACTTCTCTTAGGTGGGGAAATCAAGTCTTATGAGGATTAAATGAGATATTGAATATAAAACATCTCAGTCAGTATCAAGCCAATGTTGTCGTTCTTTAAAAGCTCCTCCTTCTTTTTGTACCTTCAGGATGAAAATAACAAGCTTAGATAGGTTTGGGGGATTTTAAATCAAAGTTTAGAAAATCTAGACATGGTATCTATGTTGGTTCATGTATTGTCCAAACGAATGGCTTGTTACTGAACTTCTCTCATTTAAGTTTCTTAAGACCTCACTCCCTCCCCTTAGGTCTCTGGTTCCAGTTGGTAGAAGTCAAAATGAACCACAAAAATAACAGAATCCGTTTCCAGGATTGCTCAATAAAATCCGATTATGCCCAAAACCCCAGGCAGTGTCACTGATGCACAGACATGAAACATTTTCTTCAAGGGGATGATTTACAGGAATTCTCTGGGATCTTTCTGTCTTCCTTCATGAAGTGGTTCCCTTAATCCACTATCCTCTAGACAAACTGCCAATATCTCCAAAACAATCTCTTATAAATTATCTATGTGGTAGAGTTAGCATTCATTGGGGAACTATTTTGTGCCAGACATTGGACGAAGCCCCTTAGGTAGATTATCTCTTTTTGATTCTTCAGTCCTGTAAGGTTTTCCTTAGCCTTATTTTACAGATGAAAAAACGGAACTTCAGAAAATGTAGGTTATTTGCCCAAGGTCATGGGTTGAGCCAGATTCAAACTCAGTTCTGTTTATTTCAACCAGCCTCTGCTACCTCTTTGCAGAGACCTCCAACTTCCAGTCTCCATTGTATCCGGAGCAAATCTACCACACTGTAATATTTTCATGCTTTAAAGCTGTTAGTTTCCCTAGCCTCTTCCCCCATCCTACCCCCTCCATTCATTCCATTATAGAACATGCAATACATGCAGCCTTTGAAAGGAGACAAACCTGAAAGCTCCAGTGAAATGAAAACGCTAAGACTTCTTCAAACTTAAGTAGCATTAGAAGCAATTACATTTGTGCAAATGTAGAAAAGATTGTTGCTATTTCTGATCGCCCCACACCCCAAGGCAGTAAACTAGGAAGAAAGCTATTAACCATTTCAGATCACAGTTCTAGGCAGCAAAGACCCACACCCTCTATTGACAGCGTAATAGGATGACACCCCTTTTTTTCAAAGTGAAACCAAAAAGAGAGTTTGCTTACTCAAATAAATTCATGTTTTTATCTCAAAATATGTTTTCCTGGGAACAGTTTTCCATGGCAATTCTGGTGCACATCTACATGATTCATCTGTTGGAAAAAAGACACACTAATAACCTTAGATCTTTGCTTTTAGCAACAGCTTTTATTCCTTTTCCTTTCCTTTTTCTTTCATAGCGGCATCTGTCGTGGCATCTAAATCCAGTATTGTTTTCACAAACACATACAAGGCTATGGCTACGAGGAGAACCTGAGAGGATGACGGAAAATGAGGCGAAGCAAGATGTATTTAAAAATGTATGAAGGTGTAAATAATATCACTTGCAAAGTGCAAAGATGTAAAACTTGCAAAGACGTGGACCGTTAGGTCTGAAGGAGAGAGAGAAACATTCTGCCCAACTGACTCCTTAGGAATGGTTGTTCTCAGTTATCCATCGCTGTGTTACAAACCACTCCAAAACTTAGGGAGCTTTAAAAGGACAATTTATTTTTTCTGACAGCTCTGCGATCTGGGCTGGGTTCAGCTGTGCAGTTCTTCTGCTCCATGTGGGATCTGCTGGAGCTGGAATGTCTAAGACGGATGTGAAAACTCGCATGACAGGTGCTTTGGCTGGAACGGCTGGAACAGCTGGGGTCTACTTAGCCATCATGCTCCTCCACACATGGCCTTTCTCTTGGGTTCCTCAGGCTTTGTCACAGTGTGGAAGCTTGGGGTCATTGGACTTCTTAAATGGTGCTGGCTTCCAAAGGGCAGAAGCTGCCTGGACTCAGAAGTCCCAGGACTCCATTTCCTCCATCTTTGTATCAGTCAAGCCAAGTCAAAAGGCCAACCCAGGTTTAAGGGGAGGAAAACACACTCCACCTTTGGAGGGGACGCCCAACCCATGGGAAGGATTCATGGTGACCATTGCTGGAGACTTTCTAACACATAGGAGCCAGCACGCTGCTTGAAAACAACTCTTTCAAATATAAGTTAAGATTTTTTTTAAGTCTGTATTGAATTTGTTACAATATTGCTTCTGTTTTGTATTTTTTTGGCCGCAAGGCGTCTGGGACTTCAGCTCCCTGACCAGGGATCAAACTCGCACTCCCTGCATTGGCAGGCGAAGTCTTAACCACTGGACTGCCAGGGAAGTCCCTCAAATATAAGTTAAGATTAATGGAATATTCTGCAACAATGAAAATGAATAGACCGCAGTCGCGTGCAAAAGCATCGACAAGTCTTCCGAACCTCACCACCGTACAAAACACACAAAATAACGCATAACGTATGATTCATTTTACGAATTTTAGAAGCAAGCAGAGTAAAGGATATTGCTCACCGATGCATGTATAGGTGGCAAAATTATGAAGAAAAGCAAGAGGAAAATATCATAAAAGTCAGATTCGTGGTTAATTCTAGACAGGATCCAGGTGGTTGTAATCAGGAAGTAGTTGCTGGGGGCTTCTAGGTGCTGGCAGTATTTTTTTCCTTGTCCTGGGTGATGGTCCTATTCATATTTGATTTCTTTCTTAAATTGATCATTTATGCATAAGTGAGTGTATATGTTATACTTCTAAATTTAAAAAAAAGCAAAATCTTGGCTAAACATAAATTTGTTATATGTACACTCAATGTGCACAGCTCAAACCTCTGACTAGCATGAGTGTGATGAAACAGAAAAATGATAGGGGACCTGCTTCTCTGCCTAAAATCTCAGGTTCCCTCATGGGAATGTTAGCTGGTGGTTTCTGAATTGCTCATATGTCCCAGACTTTCACTAGGTGCTTTAGTACATTATTGTACATAAGCCAGAGAAAACCCCAAGAAGTCGGTATTATGTCCATTTTCCAGAGAAAGATACGACGGCTGGTTAAGTGCAGCTCCGAGGTCACACAGCATTTGAACCCCGTCTGCCTGACTCTGAACTTCCTCCATAAAAAAGCCCTTGGCACAGGGGTCCTGAACGTCAACAGATTTCACCCATCTCCTGTGCTCTGGCCAGTCAAATCCAGAAGGGGCGGCACCCAGGTCACCACCAGCACAAAGGCGTAATTGTTCAGGCCTTGTTCTCACTGGAGAAGTGGCCCATCGCAACCACCGGGGGACTTGGCTAGGTGTCAGGCCCTGATGGAAGGTTCTCCTCTTGGCTGCTGGCTGTTGACAGTCTGAGTGGCTGCCTAGGCTGTGCCAGGTTGTAATAAAGCTGCCTGGCACCCAAGATCTGCCGACAAAGGGAGTGCGAGGGCAGTGGAGTCCGCCTCCAAATTCCAGGAATCACATGGTGTTTATGCTGAGGTCAACCTCCCATCACCCTGTCCACTGGATGCCACTGCTGTCTGGAAGGGCCGAGTTTGGAGAGAATCCAGATTAAATAATAGTGTAAAAAGGAGCACATCTCTGTTTCGGGTTTTACAGATTATGCCGTTTCAAAGGGACAAGAGCAAAGTTTTAGGGCACTCATCGGGGTCTACTAAACCATCACCTACTTAAATGTATTAGAGAAAAAGCGGGCGTATGTCTGCGGTGTTTCTTTTGAGAAATTATTTAGCCTTAGGATGGCACTTCTTTTTATGGGTACTAGAAAAACAGACTGAGTACTATGTTGTCATTAGTAACTTCGAGGGGGTGGGGAACAGAGGGGGATGTTCTCAGTAATGACAGTGCTTACATTGTCAAAACTCTTTCAAATTCATTACTGTCTTCCAACTGCTCTGCAAGGTGAGTGGGTTGGATAGCATTAGATTAAATTAAAAGATGAAACTAGGCATTAAAGGGGCTCTTTTCTAGAAACCATGTTTAGAGAGTAAATTATTTTCTCTTTGCTTCACATTCAAAATTGAGGAAGAAGTTTTAGGTGATGGCGATTATGTAAAACGAATACATACACCACTGATACTAACATTAAGATGAAGAAGAAGGAGAATGGGAAAAGGAGAGGGAGAGAGGGAGGAGGAGGTGGAGAAGAAGAAGGAGAAGGAGAGAAGAAGAGGAAGAGAAAGAAGCAGGAAGGAGGAGGGTAAATAATGGTGTGTCTTAAGCACCTACCATGCACAGTTTATTGTGTGAGGCTCTGTCTTACCTACTCTTCCCTTGGAGGAGCTGCCCCTCCCCAGTGCCAGGAAGGAATGCCATAGCTTCACTAGATGATCATATGTTGGACACCCAGCCCAAGTTGGGTCAATCCAACTTCTCTGTCCTGGGAATTTGGAATAGGGGACTATGAGATACTGACTTGGCTCTGCCGAGGCTTGAAAGCTGAGACTAGGACGGCCACGTTGGGGGAGAGTGTTAACAGAGCAAAGAATACCCCTCTACAAAGAGAGAAAAGAAAGGGAGAGTTGTGATTGGAGATTTCATGAGTGCCCAGAGGAAAGGATGGTGGGAATCAGGCCCTTGTGAGGCCCAATTATATCACTAACTTTGAGCACTTCGAGGGCTTCCTGGATCCCTCCAATAAGTCCCCTTTCACCTCAGTTAGTTTCAGTGGGTTTCTGCTTCTTGTAACCAAATGATCAAGGTATCATCTCTGAGCCTTTCACCACCTTACCCAAGTTTCACTCTTTGAAAGGAAAAGTATCTGAAGCACAGAGTGGGTAAACTACCTGCTCAGTCACATCATTAGTACTGCAAAGCTGAGATAAGAAGCAAGGTCCTCTGCAGCCTGAAATCTTTTCCCTACTAAAGGTGGTAGCTGAGGAAATCCATGGGAAATCATATAAGGATCATATAAGGAAATCATATCCTTATTATTTGGCCACTCAATTCAGGACTCCTTTGGTTGCCAAAAAAAAAAAGTCCTATTCAAGGTCACGTGAATTTTTTAAGGAATATTTTCTCATATAAACTAAGAAGTCTATTCATGGGGTAGAGTTAGCTCTAGCCGTGACTGCTATCATAGGCTTAAGCCATGTTGTCTGAATGTATCCTTCTCCCTCCCTCAGTTCTACTTCCCGTCAGTTGGCTTCATTCTGAAACAGACTTGCTCCAGTCTGTGACAAAGATGGCTACACATGGCTACGTAAACTCTAGGTTTATATCTTTCCAGTTTATCAGTTCAGGCTGGACCAAGAAAGCCACTTTACTCATTATTCCAGCAACCCTCTCAGGAATGACTCTCATTGGTCCAATTTGAGTCACATGTCGACTCCTGAGCCAATCACTAGCCAGGAGGACTGAATGCTTAGATTGGCTGGAACTAGGTCACGTGCCTACTCTGGAATACAGTGGTGGATAGTCAGCCCACGTTTACCGTATCACCTGAAAATAGGAGAGGGGTGACTGTTCAGAGGAAGCACTGGATGTTGTTATGTAAAGAAAGGAGAGTGGATAGTGAGTGGAGAGGTCAAAGCAATTAGTTCTGTCTGGGACCTATCATTGTACAACATTTTCTAGAATTCTCCTTTGGGTCAGTGGGCTTGGTGGGGGATTTCAGGAATTAGGAAATTGTAGATGTTTTGAAACAGATTAGCTCATATTCCTCATTCGACACTAAGAACTTAAGTGACTTGTGCCAGGCACACATCTGTTGGGAAAGAGGCAGGCCTGTTCCAGATACCCAGGCTGGGACACCAAGTTGGCTTTGCAGCCTGGCGTCTTCCTTCTCAGAGCTGCTTTGGCTAACCCAGCAAGCAAGCATCTGGCAGTTTCAAGACTTCTCACCATTTCCCAACAAGACTTCTGGCATTGTCTTGACCAAAGGGGATGGTCCAGACGCTATAATGAGATGATATCAGAAATCTAAATGCGAAACAGGCATTCCCACATTCCCATTAGCCAATGTGAGTGTATGTTACAAATCATTTTTTTTCACATTTCATTGTTACAACTAGTTCTCTTAAAAAAAAAATATATATATATATATAGAGAGAGGAACAGATGTAGTATTGATGAAATTGCTGTTTTGGATGTGAAAGGAAGAGGGGTCACCCAAATGTGTTATCAAGTGAGATCTTGAACTTTTTTCTAAAGACCTACAAAAAATGTAACTACTATTTGCTTTTGATGGTTGAATCTTAGATAAGTCAAAGATCTGGGGACACGAAACCATGCTGGTAGGAATCGGGCAGTGGGTCCTCCTTTTCTGACAAGAAATAGTTGATGTATTTTCCCACAGTTTCTACCTCTCTCTCTCTCTTTTTCACCATTAGGGCTAAGTCTTAGTAGTCATGAGTCATTGCACTGGTGCTCCCAAAGTCCAAAGAAATTCATCAGTGGTGATATCCCTATATAAAGAGGTAAAATAAAACATCGTCTCAAATGGTTGCATGTTTTTGTGAAAAAACGAGAGAGAGCACATTTCACTATGAACTAGAGTGAAGGATGCTTTCTGAATTGAATAGGCAGACCTATAGCCCTTTTTACTCACTATGTTTGAGGAAGCTGAGTTCATGTCCCAATGATGAAGTCTAATATCCTGAGGCTTGAGGTGAGGAAACTGAAGCCCGGGGAGGAATTGAGACTTGTTCAGGGTCATACAATAAGCGAGTGTTGGACACAAATGAGGACCCGGGGTTATTAACCCGGGGTTCCGTGTGCTTCATTTTGTGGTACTGTCAGCCCTCATCCGGGGGGTTCCCTATCAGGTCAAAATTAATGGCACCTTTTGTAACCAATGTTTTATAATCTCCCTTTCCTATGCTGGAATGAAAATGATAGATTATAAAAGCTACGTATATAATTTAGAGATAACATAACCTACCTACACACGTAATTGGTAAATGCACATACATAACTGCAGTATAACTGAGAAACAGGACACAGAGGATGCGTAACAGGTAATCCCGTGTCGTACCTGTACGCAGAATTGCTGTGAATGCAGAAACTGCTGTCGCCAGCTGGTATGAATGTGTTGTGCCACACTGTGCGGACAACTCAGATCCTATTAGTGGCATTTCCGTCTTGTCCTGAACGCAGCCAAGTCCAATTTTTCCTTGAAGTGCATGGTAGCAGCATGTTTGGAGAATCCAGGAAACATCGAAACTGAGAAAAAAGGATTTGCGATCATATATAAAAAACAGGGTTAGGTTCTGGGCTTAGATAATTATTGACATGTTTTTCACCTACAGAAATGTCTGGTGGTGGATTTGAAAGTCCTGTGAGATACAGGGCAATCTTTAATAGGGTCCTGTGTACTACAGGACATCTCACACCCCTGACCCTTGCCCATTACATGCCAGTTATGCACCCCACAAACACTGAGGCGCCCACAAATTTTTGACACTCCCCTTAGTTGGTGATGCTACTGTCATTGAAAACCACTGTTCTAGACCTTTCTCGGCTTCATTCTTCATTCATTTGGTTGAATCTGTACCGCTGGAGAGATACCCCAAAGGATGGTGGGCTATTTTGAATCACTGGGGACTTGCCCATCCTGTTTAAATAAGGAACCGCCTGCAGTGATTACTTGGGAGTGGATTCAGAGGAAATTCTGTGACGACCTGGGAATAATAATCCAAATGCCAACACAGGTACTCTCGAGCAAAAGCAAACCTCCCAATGGAAACCAGTAAGAGTGGCGACTGGGGGCCAGCCCTCAAAGACTTCAGCGTGGTGAGGAACAATGACCCCAGAGGGATACTAGGGCCCAAGAAACAGGTAAAATAGAGCAGACCAGGCCCTGTCCTGTGCAACAAGAAGAGAGTGAGAAAGCTAGGCCTGGGGCCATTGTTATGCAAATGAACGCACACACGCAAATCCCCAAACTCTGAGCGCTCCCTTGTACAGTGGCTTGAGCGAGTCCTCAAAGACGTTTTTACCACATGTGCAAGAAATGAAAATTAGGCTTAAGCTCATCTGAAGAGCCACTTTGACGTTGCCATATGGTGGGAGCAAAGCTGCTTTTTGGATTTAGCAAACATCTTAAACTATTTTTCAAATGATTTAGGTTCAGGAAGACCCCAAACATATTTTTTTTCTTCAAGTACCTTTTCCCCCTCATTTTAAACCCTAGGGTATTTTGAAGAAAATTCAAGCCACATGGTTCTGATTCATTTACACTTAACTCATCAACATATTGTTTTGCAAGAGTCATTTAAAGTCTTTAAAAAGACCGTTTAAAATATATTTTAAGTGTACGTACACACACACACACACACACACACACACGCACACCTAACAATTCTTCTGCTAAGGAATAAGGAACTATATTTTGCTAAGAATTAACTATCTCTAAACACCAAAGAAACAAAATCAGATGAATCCCTTCAAGTTCTCAACTTAGCAAAAGAAAGTTCCCCCTTCTGGCTAAAGGCAGGCGCACCAAATGTTTGTGTACCAGAATAGCTTAAGTCCCAGAGGGAGGAAGAGGGACGCCCACAACTGAAGGACCTGGACAAAGATGTAGGGAGACTCCTTGAGGATTGGAGGCCAGAAGCCAGCAGAATGTGGATGCTGTCAGCTTTGCAGAGAGGTGCTAACAAAGGATTTAGATCTGTGTTTTTATGGAAATCTGTCTTGTTCATGCTGGTAGGTTGCTTTGAGATAGATGGATAGATGATAGATAGATAGATAGATAGATTGACAGCTAGAATAGGTAGAGAGAATAGACAGAGATAGATAAATACAGATATATTATACATACATGTATGCGCATATATATGTTTATATGTGGTATGTGAGATGTGTGTGTGTGTGTGTGTGTGTGTGTGTGTGTGTGTGTGTATTCACCATCATTATTGTCATCATCTAGCAGAAAAAAAATCCTTCTTCAAGAAATAAATAAACAAACAAAAAAACCGTACAGGGAACATCAATATAGAAAGTAGATGAAATCAACATTTTTCACAGATTAAATTTATGACATTCAAATGTTAATATATACCAAACATAAAATCAAACACTGGAAAAGTGAGGCTGTTGCGATGAGCATAAAATGTGAAATCAGATATTAGCTGTGGCTTTGGAAGTCTTGTACAAGTTCTTTCAACTTCTTACTGTATAGTTCCTAGTTGTCACAATGTCAAGACACTATGGATTAAGAGACATTTAGTAACTGCAGATGGTAACATTAAAAAAAATGATACTTTACAATCTCAGGATATCCTTCAGTCTACCTGATCTAGAGGAGTGAAAGGACAATAAGAAATTCATGCTTTCAGATCGCATCCCTAAAATATTTAGTAACTATGGCTTGTTGTACGTGCAAGTTAGCTGAGAAGTAACTTAATTTACTTCCAGAGTAATAAACACCCATAATAAAATGTTACCCAACATAATATGGTCCACATTCAATTTTTATTGCAACCCAGTGCCTTAAGGCAAATCCTAGCCACAAACGTATCTCTATCCTCGAGACAAAACAAACAAACAGAACACCAATGAATTAGTACTACCACTTATCCGTAAAGATGCATTTGATACAAGTAGCAGAAAAGTTGACCAGTAGTGACGTAAGCAGTTAAGATACTTAATTATCTCACATGTTATTATCAAAGGCAAAAAGAAGAAAGGTAACACGATTTTTGCCCTTAAAAAAGCACCGTATCTGCTTCCTACATTGTGAATGAGTTCACGTGTGTCTTGCACGTGTGAAACGTTCCTCCAAAGTGTGGATGGATTTGATTTGACAAGAGGATGACCAGGTGTTAAGACAGAGAGGCGGAAAGGCAAGAAAACATTATCATAACCTCCAAGGTGCATGATCTGGCATTTCCAATTTCAATCTCCCTTCCCTTGTCTCTCCTCCCACCTGAATCAGAGGTTCACTCTGTGGACCACCACCTACAGAGAGAATTTAACCGCACAAGCTCCAAGTCCTTGCCCGGGCTGTTCTGTCTGTTGACAATATTGAAGATACCGAAATCCGACCCATCTTTCTATCTACTAAGAGCTAACTCAAAGTCCTGATCGCCATGAAGCTTTCCCCAGCCCTCCACACCGGAATTATTCACTGTTTGAGTCTCTCCTTAGTAACTCTACTGTAACTACTAATACTTTTTATTTTTTTAAATTGGGGTATAGTTGCTTTACAATGTTGTGTTAGTTTCTGATGTACAGTGAAGGGAATCAGCTATACGTATACATAGACCCCCTCTTTTCGCATTTCCTTCCCGCTTAGGTCACCACAGAGCGTTGAGTAGAGTTCCATGTGCTATACAGCAGGTTCTCATTAGTTATCTATTTTATACATTGTAGTGTATATATGTCAATCCCAATCTCCCAATTCATCCCGCCCCCCTCTTTTCCCTCTTGGTGTCCATATGTTTGTTCTCTACGCCTTATTAATCACTGCTTTGGGTGATTTGATGACTTGTGTCAAATCCTGTGCTGAGAACTTTACAAACATTTATCTCATTTAATACCCATAACAGTCCATTGAAATCACTTCCTCTTCCTCCCCTGCCCCCTCCTCTTTGTTCTTTTCCTTCTTCTCCTTCTTCTTTGGCTTCAACATCGGCATCATTTTCTCCCCCATCTCCTCTTCCTTCTTTATCATTATTATTCTCACTTTATAAGCAAGGAAACTGAGGTTTGGAGAGGCTTAACAACTTATTTAAGCTCACACATCAGGCTAAGTGAATGAACCAGGCTTTGAACCCTAGTCTGGCTTGAGCTCCCTCCGTCAACTTCTGTCAACCATTCTGCTCTACGGCATCTCCGCCCTTTAGCCATACGTCACAGCTAATGGTATACCTGCCACCTCCTCTGCCAGCCTGTCAGATATTTATGGGCCGTGATTTTGTATTCTTCAACTCTAAATCTCAGTTTGGGGCACCGTGCCTGACACACTGCAGGCCTCTGTAAATATCAATATTAACACTTGTTTTAAAAACTATTTTTGAAGGGGAAAATCATTCTCATGGCTAAAAAACCACAAGTTAAAAAGGAGAATAGAACGAAAAGTCTTTTATTCCTGACCCCCAGGCACCCGCTTCCCCGCTTCTCTGAGCCAGTTGGTTATACTGATTTCTTATTTATCTTTCTAGACATATTTTATGCTCGTACAAGAAAATACATACATACACCTCTTTCCTCCTTTTTAAATATAAATTGTAGCGCACTTGTAAATACTGTTCTGTGCTTTTATGGTAGCTATTTTTTATTGTTGTTATTACTATTAGCTATTATTCATCTTATTGATAAGGCTATCTAAAAAAAAAAACCTGTTAACCTTTCCTTCTACACTCAGCGTAAATATTTATTGAGGTCTGACTCAAGTTGGAATGAAAAGAAGAGTCCCGTGCTTGCAGTATCTCTGTACGTTCATTGCTGTCCCTCCCAATTAGACAGGAGGCCCTCTGGGCAGCCCTGGGGTCTTGTTCCCAGCCCTTTCTATCCTCTACCCAGTCAGGAATCCCCAGGGTTTGTTAGTCTGGCCTAAACCCCAGAGGGAGGGACTGAAGGCCCAGGCTCCAACATTCTGAACGTGGCCAGAAGCACTAACTCATGATGTTTATACATTTCAGCAGGTAAGTCTGGGTAGGGCGCAGTGGATTTGGAAACTTGAAACTACACAGGAGCTCTTGGTCAATACTCAATGGCTTCCCAGCCTCCATATGGAATTCTAATATGCCCTTTCTTTAATCTTGTAAGTTCTCTCTGGCTTTATCTTTGATTGGCAGTCTCACTTCTGCTTTCTGTTCCAGTGTGTGAAACCAGAGGGTGTCTGAGCAAATCAGTAGCTTTCTCTCCCTTCCATCAGATGGTTCCATCAACACCACGCGAGTTGAGGGAAGGGGCAAATAATGTGGCATCGGTTTTGGCTTCTGGTAGAACATTCCTTTGTCCTGTTCCCATGATGGCTTTTCCCAACCCTTAGAATCTAGCAAGGCTAAAAGAAAGGGAGAGGCGGGGGCAGCTGAAACCCACAGGTTTCCAACAGCAGGCTGCTGTTTCTACAAAGGAGAGTGGTTTCCTTGGGCTTCTCTCCCTTCTCCAAACCTCTTCTCTGTGTCTCCAGTGTTTATACCTTATGCCCCTGTTCTACCACCCAAGATGGCTGGCATAGTACCGGCAATCTCTGACTCAGAGTTTGTTTTTTACACTCTCTCTGCCTCCTGAGTCTAGCCGTTTGCCCACGCTAAAAACTGATTTCACCATCAGCCGCCTACTCGAGGTTACATTTTCCGGTGCAATTTCCTTGAAATAATCCCTCTCTCCCCCAAGCAATCTTCACGACTGGAGTTTACACCTCTTCTTTTCCCACCCCTGTCCCCTGGGTCCCTCTCCACGTAATTCCCCATTTCCCCTCCCCACGATGACCTTACTTTTCCAATGAAGACGTGCAATCTGTAATCATTTGGGAGAGCTGATGTCTAAGCTAGCAGCTTCTGTTGAGTAGGTTTTAAGGGCCCAGACATTTTTATATGAATTCAGATTGCTGGAACACCCAACCACTGAGGGTTTTATGTACTGTTGGCATAGACATCTCTGCCAACTAAACTTCAAGAAGTTTATAGGTTTGGTAGAGTTACACGGCAAGTCTTGGAAGGCTTTCATGCAGTTATGTAATCTTTGGAGGAAAAAAGGATGGTGTGGGGTGTGTGTGTGTTTCCTGCCGCCTTGTTTTTCTTCTTTAAGAAAAAAAAAATCTTAATACAAAGGAATGTGTGAAAGGCACAAATGTAAAAGCTCCAGGGCCTTTGGATGACTCTGCTAAGGAGTGAAAGGCCACAATGTGTTCAGCACACTTGTCTCAATTCAAGCGCTAACAAGATGCAACAAGTCTTCAGGCTCCCTGGGGATTTGGGTGCACATCTGCTGGATCATTCCCTGTCCTGATCTTCTTCATAACGCGCATCCCAATCGGTATTAATGCATTATTATGGAATTATTGGTTCAATAGCCGCCTTTCCTGGAAAAACAAAAGCTCCACGAGGCTAAGCTGCCTACCCTCATGTTTAATCGCTACGCAGGCAGACCTCAGAGATCCTGTAGGTTCGGCTCCAGAGTACCACAGCAAAGCGAGTCACAAGAACTTTTTGTTTTCCCAGCGCATATAAAACTTATATTTACCCTAAGCTCTAGTCTATTAAGTGTGCAATAGCATTCTGTTTGAAAAAACGATGTCCCTACCTTAATTAAAAAACCCTTTATTGCTAAAAAATGCAAACCATCATCGGAGCCTTCAGCAAGTCGTAATCTTTTTGCAAGAGTAACATCAGAACATCACAGATGACCATAAAAAATATAAGAAGAACGAAAAAGCTTGAAATATTGTGAGACTTACCAAAATATGACACAGAGACACGAAGGAAGCAAGGGCTTTTGGAAAATGGGGCCAATAGACTTGCTTAACGCAGGGTGGCTACAAACCTTCCACTTGTAAAAAAACGCAGTACCTGCAAAATGCAATAAAACGAGGAATGCCTGTATACAGTCCAGCAGAGCACCTGACATGCAGTAGGATCCCAGCAAATATCTGTTTGATGAGTGAACAGATCTGGGTCCATAATTGCATTCCTGGCATCTAACATGCTTGGCACATAGATATTTGCAAAACGAATGAATGGCTGAAGGCTTGTTTCAGGTCAAACTGCTTCATCTTTTGAGGGATTTTGGACTGTGTCCTGGACATTGAGATTGCCACATAATGGAAATGCTGAAGTCTGTTATCGTCCACTGAACTGTCTTAAAAATCATAAAGCTCACATTTGCACCGTGATTTATAGCTACAGAGATTTTTCACAATTTCAGAATTGCATTTTATTCAATTCTCACAATGACACCATAGAGTAGGTTTTATTGTCATCTCTTTTGTATGGGTCAGAGAACAGTTGTCCAGAAAGTTAAAGGGAACGATCAAAAGTCAAAAGGGTACATAGAGTGCTAAACATTAGGCTGGACATTTGACCTTTAAGTACTGAATTTTTCCTTTGTGGTAGCTTGCAGAGGCTAGGCTCTGTTGCTGTACCAGGGTAACCAAAAGGTCTCTGAGGCTTATCAGAATACAAGTTTATTTCTTGCCCATTTAATGTGTCCCAGGTTTCCCCAGAGCTGTGAGTTTTCAGAACTGAAAATCCTGACCCTCAGAACTCCTTGAATCCCAGGCAAACCGGGGTGTTGGTCATCCTGCTTATCCAATAATGATACAAATTGGGCAGTTTCCCACCATTTTGTAGGTATGCCTTCACATGGCTTCTGAGATCCTAACAGGAGAAGAAATGACTAGAGAGATACATGGGATATTTTTATGGTCTAGGTGTGCAAATAGCTTATAAGGCGTCTGCTCACTTTCCATTGGCTAAAACTCAGTCATGTGGCTCCAATCTAGCTGCAAGGGAATCTGGGAAATGTAGTTTTCCTGTGTGCACACGAAGTGTGTTTCCACCTCACCATACTCTGTTATGTCTCTCACTTGGTGTTTTCTTCAAGGTCCAGTATGGTCCCTTGTAACCTGGTGAAGCACAAACTGTACTTTTCAAAATATAACCTTTATTGTACTTTGTGCTCTCTAATAATTAAGCAATTCATGTTATTATGGGAAACACAGAAAATATAGCTAAGGAAAGAGAACAAAAATAAAATCCCCCCAAATGTCACCATTGCCACAATATAATATTAACATTTTTGTGTATCCTTTTTACATTTTTTCCTATGTATGGAACCATAATTTTTCCACAAAAGTGTCATAATATATTTACAATTTTACATCTTGTTTCCTCACCACTTGTAATATTTTTGGATTATCTTTTCATAGCTATATATACACTTTTTAATGGCAGAATGGTATTTTATTTTATAGACGTACCATAATTTATTAAGAGAATCTCATTTTGAGGGCTATTTTAGTTAAGTGGACAGGCTCTGGAGCCAAGGTCCCTGGATCTAAATGCTGGCTCTAATATCATTGTTACACTTGAGTAAAAGAAATCCAGGGCTTCCCTGGTGGCGCAGTGGTTGAGAGTCTGCCTGCCGATGCAGGGGACACGGGTTCGTGCCCCGGTCCGGGAAGATCCCAAATGCTGCAGAGTGGCTGGGCCCGTGAACCATGGCCGTGGAGCCTGTGCTCCGCAACGGGAGAGGCCACAACAGTGAGAGGCCCGCATACCGCAAAAAAAAAAAAAAAAAAAAAAAAGAAATCCATACTTGGACAAATATCATATAACTTACATGTGGAATATAAAAAAATTTAAAAAAATACAAATGAATCTATATACAAAACAGAAACAGACTCACAGATATAGAGCACAAACTTTTGGTTATTTAATAACCAAATCCCATTAGGAGTATGGGATCAACAGATACAAACTATTAAGTATAAAATAGAAAAGCAACAAGGATTTAATGTATAGCACAGGGAATTGTATTCAATATCTTGTAATAACCTATAATGGAAAAAAATCTGTTTTATGTGTGTGTGTGTGTGTGTGTGTGTGTGTGTGTGTATGTGTGTGTGTGTGTGTGTATATATATATATATATATATATATATATATATATAAAATAAAACTGAATCACTTTGCTGTACACCTCAAACTAGCACAACACTGTAAATCAACTACTATACTTCAACTTAAAAAAAGAAAAGAAAAGAAATCTATACTCTGGACCCATACTCGAGAGGGTTCTGCTCTGGCCCTCCTCCTACCCCATCTCTTCCCATGGAGTGACGAGTCTGTGGAGTGAGAAGATATACTTTTTCAGGATCCATGTTGCCTTCTGAACCACACCTCAGATATCTGAGACTCTGGAAATTCCTACTCTCACAGCCCCGAATCTGCTTCTAGGGCCTGTGTTGGCATCTTCCTGGGGAAGAACTGTGCTTCCAGTGTGTGCACCCCTAGACCTAAGAGGTGTCGGGGGGTCCTGTTTAGATGGAGGGGTCTCAATGGAGCTTGGATGTGATGGCTGGCATCATGGCCGCACATATCTGTATGTGGCCCTTAATTTTGTGTGCTGGAGCCAGGGGTGGGAAGAGAAACTGAGTAACTGTTGGCTGCGGGATGGCTTACCTTCTGCCACCATATCCAGGTACAGAACTCCAGGGAGTGTGAGTGTGAGGGTTCAACATTGAGTTGACCTCCCAGGTCATCATGAAAGCATTATTTGTCCAGACCAGAGGATAGAAAGCATATAACAGTTTAACGGTTGATTAGCTTTTTAAATAACTTTTCAAATGGTCTGTAGGCCTCCATGTTTCCCCTTAGATAGTTCCATAGTCACACGCTGTGTAACTTTGGATGGTTGCTTAACCTTTCTGGGCCTCAGTTTTGTTAGCTCTAAAATGGGCCAAATAAAATAGTACCAACCTCATAGGTTTGTTGTGGGGGATGCAATGCGCTAACATAGACCAAACACTTACAGTGGTAACTTGGCACGTGGGAACCATTTTTTAACATGATAATTGTTACTGGTATAATTACTGTTGTCATTATCATTATTTTTTTGTTAAATATTCATTGCCCCCAGTCTTTTCTGTCCTAAACAATAATTCAGTGAGCACCTTTTTTAACTGAATATCTGTGCACATCCATAATTATTTCTTTAGGGCAAAAAAAAAAAAAAAATCCCGCATTTGTTAGACAGGAAATTTTAGGGTCGAAGAGGGTGCACATTTTAAAGTCTTTTGATATGTTAATGAGCCGCTTCTAGGATTAAATTGGTTGAACATATTATTCATTAGTTATAATTCCCCGACCATTGAGGGTTTGGACACTAAATTATCTAGGTTGTTAGTGACATTTCGAACTTAAACTCTTAGCGAGAGAAAATAAGTCGATGAATGAAAAGCTGGATTAACCTGAACAACAACTAATTAGCAGTCTGCGGGCCCAGGAAATCAGAAAGCATATAATGAAGGCAAAGCCTAGAAGTTCTTTAGTTGACTGTTGACTGTGTTCGGTATAGAGAACATCCTTTAGATCATTTCCTGTTCTTGGAAAAGGCTGGGGCTGCAAGGTTTTTATCCCACCCTCCCTACCCCCTTTCCAGCTTACCTCATGTGCCTTCCCACACAAGGGTTTTCATCCTGTGTGTGGAGGAATTCTGCATTCACTTTGCTCATCTTTCCCTTGAGAAGTCAATACGCTTCTGTGACTTACTGTCAGCCCCTGGCAGATGGAGGTTCAGAGAGGTAGCTGTGGCAGGTGGAGCTTTAGGGCAGGTGTTATTTCCTTTTGGAAATAAGCTCTGGGAAGGTGACAGAAGCCCATGGAGTTGAGTTTGGGGTTTAGTTACTCCAGAAACCCCAGGAGGACAGTATACCTCATGCATTTTTTTTTTTTTTTTTTTTTTTTTTTTTTGCGGTACGCGGGCCTCTCACTGTTGTGGCCTCTCCCGTTGCGGAGCACAGGCTCCGGACGCGCAGGCTCAGCGGCCATGGCTCACGGGCCTAGCCGCTCCGCGGCATGTGGGACCTTCCCGGACCGGGGCACGAACCCGCGTCCCCTGCATCGGCAGGCGGACTCTCAACCACTGCACCACCAGGGAAGCCCTCTCATGCATTCTCATCAGACTTTTGGAAGGGCTCCTTTCCACCGAGTGTGGGAAATAGGGAACACATGAATAGAGCTGTGCTGTTGCCCGGGTCTGATCTGTTCTCTTCTCCGTGCCCAAGAAACTAACCGGCATGGGCTGCCTCAATGGACCCTTTGCCCTCTGGCTTCCATTTGGGTTTAACCAATGGGAGGCACCAGCTGGAGAGGTGGAGGGAGGGAGGAGAGAGAGGTTGGTGTACTTCATTCTATGGCTCCCTCCTTTCCAGGTGGCAGGTTTTCAGTGGTTGCTTTTCTATAAGAAAATCCACATTTCTTCTGATAGCTCTCCTGCAGCTTCACCAAGTTCTGATAACCTTGCAGGTGTAAGTGGAGTAGATAGCATCTTCCTGATTTTCCAGAGGGTTCTGCACCATTGCTAGTTCATTTCTCTGAACATTGTCCACAAGGTTATGAAGAAACACTCCCCTCTGGGGTACGTTGGGTCCTGCCAGGGCTCTGCTTTGAGGCAGTATCTCTGTGGATTGGCCAAATTCCAGAAGTGGGCCATGTTGATGCTTTTCACAGCACGGCCAAGAAGCAATAGAACGTAATGGTTAAGAGATTGGGCTCTGGAACCCAAGAGGTTGAAGTCCTGTTTCTACTACATTCTAGTTGTGTGACCTTGTACATGTGACTTCATCTTGCTAAGCCTCAGTTTCCTCATCCCTAAAATGGTGACAGTAATAATACATACCTCCTCAGGTTGCTTTGATGAATCATCGAAAAGGTGCCTCTTAAGTACCTGGCATTTTCGTGCTGTTACTACCTGTTCCATTTATCTATTAGTGTGTAACCAACCACCCTAAAACTCAGGGGCATGTGAGGCTGCCTATGAGCCTGTTTGAGGGGCAGGATTTCGTGGGGATGACTCGTCTTTGTTTCACACATTGCTTGGGGTCTCCATTGGGATGACTGAATTGTCTGGGGGCTGACTGGCCTTTGCTGTCTTCTTGTATAGCCTCAAGGTTTCCCATGTGGTCTCTCCACACGGAAATCTCAGGGTAGCCTGACTTCTTACACAGCAGTGGGCTGGGTGGAAGATCAAGGCTTCTTAAGGTCAAGTCTAAGAAGCGCCAGCGCTTTTTACCACATTCTATCAGTCATGCAAACCAGTAAGGCCAGCATAGGTTCCAGGGTAGAGGACTTAGACCTCACTTCTCAATAGACAAAGAGGAAAGGGTCTGTGGTCATCGACATTATTATTCACAGAAGGGCCCGGGGCAGGGGGTGGGGGCGAGGGGTTGTGGACAAGTAAAAAGGAAAGTTTGGGAATTTCAAGCTGACTCTTCCTGTTTTAGAATGTAGCTACCATCAGTGACTATTTACTGTCTATAGGTCATGATATCAGGCACTGGATGAATCAGGAATCCTGTTTGTAAGTGACAGAAGTCCAATTCAAATTATTCTTAGCAAAAAATAATAATAATAATAATAATGGTAGGAGTGTATCTATTGGCTCATGTAACTAGGAACTCCCCAAAGTACGACTTGATCCAGGTCTTAGGGATTTATCAAGCACTGTCTCTCCAAATCTCAGACAGACTCTGTCCACGTGATGGAAACCCACATTTCACATTCTCCAGCTCCTAGAGAAAAGTCCTGGAAGAATGTGGATAATTTGGTTTCAGTTATGTGTCCACTAGTATAGTGATGGGTTGCCAATAGAGAAGAGGGATTCTGAGGCCATCAGAGGAAGGGGAATAAGGAAGCTATCCTACAGAGACAAGACCACTGTGGTCAGTCTATTACGGGCACTTCGTACGCTCTTGTACCGATGCAATTCTGATGCTAATCATGTAGAATTAGTGCAGACCCTACAAGATAAGGGTACAGTCCCCAACGAGACTGCCCTTGTTTTAGTTGCCACTCACAAGCTCAGGGGTCCCCAGGACACCCGTACGTTTGACCATCTGGTTTTTAAACTCAGGGGTCCCATGATTTCCTCAGGTTGGATAATTCACTGGACTGGTTCAAGGAACTCAGAAAAGTGCTATACTCATCATGACAGCTTTATTGTAAAGGATACAAACCAGGACCAACCAAATGAAAAGACACACAGAGTGAGATCCGGGAAGGTTCCGAATGCAGAATTTTCATGCCCTTTCCTCATGGAATCAGGATGTATCACTCTCCCAGCACACTGATGTGTTCCACAAACAGGAAATTCCACCAAGCTTTGGTGCCCAGAGTATTTACTGGGATTTCATTCCATAGGCATGATTGATTCAATCACTGGACATGTGTTTGAACTCATTCTCTAACTGCCCTCCTCTTCCCTCAGGTCAGGCTGGCTCCAAGCCCACCCCTCTAATGGTCTTTCTGGTTGACCAGTGCCTATCCTGAGTCATCTCAGCTCTTAGCATAAACTCAGGTA